>NC_069798.1:31739302-32364302 GCF_027406575.1 Nycticebus coucang
GTTGGGTACTGGTGTGTGGGTAGAGACATGTTTAAACCTGCTTTAAATGAATGGCAAAAAAGAGGCTTAATATGAGGGTCATCAACTGCAAACAGACTCTATTAAAATTGACACAAGACAAATTATTAATACACCTAATGACAGTAATAGTCACAATTTCTCTAAACCATTTATGTAAATGTAGTTGACATACACCATTTATGCAAATGTTAACATATGATACCATCCAGGTATATATGGTGTTTTTTTTTTTGTATTATTCATCATATCATTATCTGTGATCATAAAATTTTACTGTGTTAAGATGGATTAAATTTGTAAGTAACCATACATCTATTGGGTCCCACATGTTCATAAAATTTTACTTAAAAAAGAGCTTAACATAATTGCAAAGCATGCACTTACTTGATTTATCCAGTGTTTGCAGAGGGATAATGACATCACATATGGACATTTTTTATGATGAACAGCTATGTTGAAAATGCCCATGTACACAGACAAATACTACACTATAATATGAAAGGATAAATGAAAGATTGCATAGAAAATTTTCATTGCTCTAGTTTAAAATGTCATTTTTAGTGATAACATGCTTGTCTTAATTGTCTTGAAAAAAACATAAGAAAATACCATGAAGTAGAAGGTAAAACAGGAATTAAATTCCTCATAGTTTTAGAGGTTGCAAATCTGAGATCAGGCTGCTGGAAATGGGCTGTCGCTGATGAGGACTCTTCCTGGCTGTGGGAACCCAACTTCTCTCTGTGCCTTCACATGATGGAGAGAGTGTGGAAGCCCTCTGGTTTCTTCTTATGAGGGGACTAATCCCATATAAGGGCACCACCATCATGACTTCACCTAATCCTAATTACTTCCCAAAGACATTGGGGATTAGGGCTTCAACATGAATTTAGCGGGGAAGGAGGATGTGGAGAACAAACATTCAGTTCATTACAATACTTTAGAATTTTTTAAAAATAAAAATGCAGTAAATAGTTTTAAAATGTCATTAAGCTCCATTCAATTCAGGCATTTCAGCTTTAAAAAATACATATTTGAAATAGTTTACTTAACTATGAATTTTAATTAATTGAGAGGGCCTAAATTTTACTATAGAATGAACAAATATTTTGTTCTTAGTATAAAAATATTCAGCATATATCAAACAATATACAATTGTTCTTGCAGTGGGATCCTGCCAGATGCTATATACCAAAACCTCTTTAGGGAATCCCTATTGCTAGAGAGGAATTTTTATCCCAGTATTCATTGACATCTGTTTTTGCTTTTGTCAGTCTTTAGTAACATTACTGCCTCCAAGGTTTACACATCATGCTGATTTGTCCCACTAAGAAACATGATCATCTGCTTCCTGCTGCAAATTCTAAGTCTCTCTGACAGCAGCACTCAGTTGCTATATTAGTCACGGTTCTTCAGAAAAATGGAACCAACCATATCATACACACACAAAGAAGGAGAGAGAGATCTTAAGGAATTGATTCACAATTATGGAGTGAATTTCATGGTAATTCCAAAATCTACAGGCTGGAGACCAAGGGAAGAGTTGTAGTTTGAATGCAAACGCAGTCATTTGGTAGAATTCCTTCTAGCTCAGAGGAGGTCAGTCCTTTTTCCTATTCAGGCCTTCAACAGACTGCATGATGCCCACCCACATTATGGTGGGCAGTCAGCTTGACTGAAAGTCCCCCAATTTCAAGTGGGGAGAGAAAACTTTAACATTAATTTCATTTTACAGATAAGAAAATTGAAGCTCAGTTTAATCGATTATTTACAAATCGATATCCAGGTCACAACACTCTCAAGAGACTGTCTCTTTATGCATTTTAGTGAATTAAATTCTGTCTCATGACAGTGTTTATATACCTTCACTTCTCCAGTCAGAAAAACTGGATTCTGGGCAATCTGAAATCTACCATTTTTCTGCCTCTTCCCTCCCCTCATTCATTTTCTCTTCCTGTCTGTTTCCCAATACTTTAAAGCCATCTCTGTTACACTCTGGTTGTGTTTCTGTTGGTATTATCATTTCTAAAATGGAATAATAATAACTGCCAATTTCAAATGTTACTTTATGTTAGACACAATACTGTGAGTTTTAAATAAATCATATCCTGTCATTCTTTCTCACACGAGTATGAATGCACACACACACATCTACATGCACCCCTGTAAGCAAGTACATTGCATAAAAGAGAAATCTTTAGGCATCTTAAGAAAATTGTTCCAAATCAAAAATGGAGTAAGTGATTAAAACCAGATCGAGGTACCACCAAAAGCCCCATATGAAACTACTATCCTGTTACTCCTTAAGTCACTGCAGAGAAACCCAGAGTCCTTCAGCTTTCTCATTCAGCTCATTTTAATCCATATAGAAATGATTATCAGAATGGAATATTCTTTCCCAGCAGGGGGAGGGATATAGAATAAATGTGACTATCCCAGGTCCAGCATGGTTGTGTATTTAAATATATACATTTCTTCTACATTATCCCCACCTCTCTTGATATTGTTGCCCAGTAGGTCTAACAATCACACTGGCTGGATTTTCGGAGAGTGTTACAATTCTCCACAGTGTACACTAAATACAAACCCAGTATTCTTTTCTGAGAGATTAAAATCCACTCTTGATGACTTCTAGCAATTGTCTTGGTTTAGTTTTAAGTTAAGAAAGCCTCTTTGGGGAGGGCAGAGCAAGATGGCAGCCGAGTAACAGATTCCTTGCATCTGGGCACCGTGAGTCTGGGGAGATAGGACTCCAGGCATCTCTGGCTGGTGGGATCTGCCTATCATCACCCCTGTGAGGATACAGGGAATCAGCGAGAGACTTCCGGACCCCAAGAGGAGGACTAAAACAGTGGAAAAATGGCAAGTGGTCGCGTGTGTTCAATCTGTCTAAACCCGCCCGCAACTGTAAGTTCAGTAGCAGCGAGACTGCAAACGAGAAAGGTCTTACCTGTGAACCGTTTTGGTGTCTTTGGACATGGCACTCAGTTGAACTGCCTTGGGGAGAGCCTGAGCGGGAGTGTGGAGAACTTTGGCCATTGTCTAGGGCCCCAGTCTGAGCCGCTGAGCCAGATGGAGCTAATAGTGTTTGGTTCTGGGTCACAGGCAGACACTGTGAGCGATCTGCCCTGGCAAGCTCCGCCCTCAGGGTCGCAGAGCTGGAATTGGGTGGGAGCTGGTAACCCAGCGACCAAGTAGCCTAAGGGCCGGGTCTGAGCCGCCTTGCAGCCCTAACCCTTGGGGGCAGAGGGAGATCAGTTTTGACACACAGGGTAAGTGGATACCCACTTCAGCAGTGATTCCAGCAACAAGCACTTCCCTGAGAAAGCTTCTGCTAAGTAAGTGAACAAGTTCAAAGTGCCTTTTAAGTGGGCTGAAGAGAGATGTAGGGGGTCTACCTGCTGGGGTTTGAGAAACTAGCAGCCTCCAGGCGTATCAGAACTGTGATTAACATCTCATACCCCAGAAGACCACGTGTTGCCCAGACAATATTCAATAACATATACATACTGCTTTGTTTTTGGTTGTGTTTTTTTTTTTTTTTTTGGTTTGGTCGTTTTTTTTTGTTTATTTTGATGTTGTTGATCGTTGTTTTGTTTTTTAAGTTCAACCTTTTCCATACAGATCCTTTTTCTTTCTCAATTTCTCTAGTTTAATTATAATTTCCCATTGCTGCCTATTTCAATAATTAGAACTTCATTTTTGTTAGTGTTTCTACCGCTATTATTTGGTTTTTCCAGCCAATTTTATCCCGTAAAGTTTTCTGTTTGCTTGTTTTGGTTTGATTTACAGCATTTTTGTCTTTCCTCTCTACTTGGTGGAGGCGGGGTACTGTGTCTGATCAGGTTAGCAAAGAGCTGCTGACCTCAAGGGAACCACCCCACTGGGCACCCCCAGAAGGTGTTTTTTTTTTTTTTTAAGGTTGTATCAAAGTACCCTACTGTACACCTATATTGCTCTGTCTCCCTCTTTCTGTGCCTCTCTTCTTTTTGTCAATATTCCTTTTACCCACCCCCTCTCCTTTCTCTATTTTTCTTTTTTTTTTTTCTTATCACTCGGTCCTCCTTTCTTTCATCCCTTTTTTGCTCTTAAACCTTCTCACCCTTCTGGTCCTGTAATCCTTAGTCCACAGGCACGAGAACTTAAAGAGCAAGAGGAAGTGAAAGGAAAATTAGGGCAAGGAAACAGATAAAAGAAATCACTCATGAGGAAGAATCTGCAGAAAACTCCAGGCAACATGAAGAACCAGTCCAGAACAACCCTGCCAAGGGACCAGGAGGTAACTACTGCAGATGATTCCACCTATAAAGAAATGTTAGGAATGACAGAAAGGGAATTTAGAATACACATGTTGAAAACAATGAAAGAAATGATGGAAACAATGAAGGAAACTGCTAATAAAGTGGAAAATAACCAAAAGGAAATCCAAAAACAGAATCAAATAAGAGATGAACAATATGAAGAATATAAAAAGGATATAGCAGAGATGAAGGAACTGAAACAGTCAATTAGGGAACTTAAAGATGCAATGGAAAGTATCAGCAACAGGTTAGACCATGCAGAAGAAAGAATTTCAGAGGTAGAAGACAAAGTTATTGGGATAACTCAGATAGTAAAAGAGACAGAAAAGAAGAGAGAGAAAGCAGAACGTTCACTATCAGAATTATGGGACTTTATGAAGCAATCCAACATATGAGTTATAGGAATTCCAGAAGGGGAAGAGAATGCCCCCAGAGGAATGGAAGCCATACTAGAGAATATTATAAAAGAAAATTTCACAAATATCACCAAAGATTCTGAGACACCGCTTTCAGAGGGCTATCGGACCCCAGGTTGCCTCAACTCTAACTGAGCTTCTCCAAGACACATTGCGATGAACCTGTCCAAAGTCAAGACAAAAGAAAAGATTCTGCAAGCTGCTAGGAGTAAGCGCCAGTTGACCTACAGGGGCAAATCCACCAGAGTGACAGCAGACTTCTCTAATGAAAATTTCCAAGCAAGAAGACAATGGTCATCTACCTTTAATCTACTTAAACAGAACAATTTCCAGCCCAGAATTCTGTACCCTGCTAAGCTAAGCTTCAAAATTGACGGAGAAATCAAATCATTTATGGATATAAAAACATTGAGGAAATTCGCCACAACAACACCAGCTCTACAGGAAATACTTCAACCTGTTCTGCACACTGACCACCACAATGGATCAGCAGCAAAGTAAGAACTCAGAAATTAAAGGACAGAACCTAACCTCCACACTGATGCAAAAGATAAAACTAAGCAATGGACTCTCACAAAATAAGACAAATAGAATACTACCACACTTATCAATTATCTCAATAAATGTTAATGGCTTGAATTCCCCACTGAAGAGACATAGATTGGATGACTGGATTAAAAAACACAAGCTGTCCATTTGCTCTCTGCAAGAAACACACCTGGCTTCAAAAGACAAATTAAAGCTCTGAGTCAAGGGTGGAAAGACAATTTTTCAGGCAAATGGAATTCAGAAGAAAAGAGGAGTTGCAATCTTATTTTCAGATACATGTGGATGTAAAGCAACTAAAGTCAAAAAAGACAAAGATGGTCACTTTATATTGGTCAAGGGGAAAATACAACAAGAAGACATTTCAATTCTAAATATTTATGCGCCCAGTATAAATGCTCCCAGATTCTTGAAACAGACCTTACTCAGTCTGAGCAATATGATATCTGATAATACCATAATAACAGGGGACTTTAACACTCCTCTTACAGAGCTGGACAGATCCTCTAAACAAAAATTAAACAAAGATATAAGAGATTTAAATGAGACCCTAGAACAACTGTGCTTGATAGACGCATATAGAACACTCCACCCCAAAGATAAAGAATATACATTCTTCTCATCACCCCATGGAACATTCTCCAAAACTGATCATATCCTGGGACACAAAACAAATATCAACAGAATCAAAAGAATTCAAATTTTACCTTGTATCTTCTCAGACCATAAGGCACTAAAGGTGGAACTCAACCCCAACAAAAATGCTCGACCCCACCAAAAGGCATGGAAATTAAACAATCTTCTGTTGAATAACAGATGGCTGCAGGAAGAAATAAAACAGGAAATCATTAACTTCCTTGAGCATAACAACAATGAAGACACAAGCTACCAAAACCTGTGGGATACTGCAAAAGCAGTTTCGAGAGGAAAATTCATCGCTTTAGATGCCTACATTCGAAAAACAGAAAGAGAGCGCATCAACAACATCACAAGAGATCTTATGGAATTGGAAAAAGAATAAAAATCTAAGCCTAAACTCAGTAGAAGAAAAGAAATATCCAAAATCAAATCAGAGATCAATGAAATTAGAAACAAAAGAATCATTCAGAATATTAATGAAACAAGGAGTTGTTTTTTTGAAAAAATAAATAAAATAGATAAACCATTGGTCAGACTAACGAGGAATTGAAAAGTAAAATCTCTAGTAACCTCAGTCAGAAATGATAAAGGGGAACTAACAACTGATCCCATAGGGATACAGGAGATCATCTCTGAATTCTACCAGAAACTTGACAATGCCCAGAAATTTGACAATGTGAAGGAAATGGATAAATATTTAGAATCACACCCTCTCCCTAGACTCAGCCAGGAAGAAATAGAGCTCCTTAACAGACCAATTTCAAGCACTGAGATCAAAGAAACAATAAAAAATATTCCAACCAAAAAATGCCCTGGTCCAGATGGCTTAACACAAGAATTCTATCAAACCTTCAAGGAAGAGCTTATTCCTGTACTGCAGAAATTATTCCAAAAAATTGAGGAAGAAGGAATCTTCCCCAACACTTTCTACGAAGCAAACATCACCCTGATACCAAAACCAGGAAAAGACCCAAACAAAAAGGAGAATTTCAGACCAATCTCACTCATGAATATAGATGCAAAAATTCTCAACAAAATCCTAGCCAATAGATTACAGCTTATCATCAAAAAAGTCATTCATCATGATCAAGTAGGCTTCATCCCAGGGATGCAAGGCTGGTTTAACATACGCAAGTCTATAAACGTTATCCACCATATTAACAGAGGCAAAAATAAAGATCACATGATCCTCTCAATAGATGCAGAAAAAGCATTTGATAAAATCCAGCATCCTTTTCTAATTAGAACACTGAAGAGTATAGGCATAGGTGGCACATTTCTTAAACTGACTGAAGCTATCTATGACAAACCCATAGTCAATATTTTACTGAATGGAGTAAAACTGAAAGCTTTTCCTCTTAGAACTGGAACCAGACAAGGTTGTCCTCTGTCACCTTTACTATTCAACGTAGTGCTGGAAGTTCTAGCCAATACAATTAGGCAAGACCAGGAAATAAAGGGAATCCAAATGGGAACAGAGGAGGTCAAACCCTCCCTCTTTGCGGACAACATGATCTTATACTTAGAGAACCCCAAAGACTCAACCACAAGACTCCTAGAAGTCATCAAAAAATACAGTAATGTTTCAGGATATAAAATCAATGTCCACAAGTCAGTAGCCTTTGTATACACCAATAACAGTCAAGATGAGAAGCTAATTAAGGACACAACTCCCTTCACCATAGTTTCAAAGAAAATGAAATACCTAGGAATATACTTAACGAAGGAGGTGAAGGACCTCTTTAAAGAAAACTATGAAATCCTCAGAAAGGAAATAGCAGAGGATATTAACAAATGGAAGAACATACCATGCTCATGGATGGGAAGAATCAACATTTTTAAAATGTCTATACTTCCCAAAGCAATCTACCTATTCAATGCCATTCCTATCAAAATACCAACATCGTACTTTCAAGATTTGGAAAAAATGATTCTGTGTTTTGTATGGAACCGGAAAAAACCCCGTATAGCTAAGGCATTTCTTAGTAATAAAAATAAAGCTGGGGGCATCAGCATACCAGATTTTAGTCTGTACTACAAAGCCATAGTGCTCAAGACAGCATGGTACTGGCACAAAGACAGACATAGACACTTGGAATAGAATTGAAAACCAAGAAATGAAACTAACATCTTACAACCACCTAATCTTCGATAAACCAAACAAGAACATACCTTGGGGGAAAGACACCCTATTCAATAAATGGTGTTGGGAGAACTGGATGTCTACATGTAAAAGACTGAAACTGGACCCACACCTTTCCCCACTCACAAAAATTGATTCAAGATGGACAAAGGACTTAAATTTAAAGCATGAAATAATAACAATCCTCAAAGAAAGCATAGGAAAAACACTGGAAGATATTGGCCTGGGGAAAGACTTCATGAAGAAGACTGCCATGGCAATTGCAACAACAACAAAAATAAACAAATGGGACTTCATTAAACTGAAAAGCTTCTGTACAGCTAGGGAGACAATAACCAAAGCACAGAGACAACCTGCACAATGGGAAAGGATATTTGCATATTTTCAATCAGACAAAAGCTTGATAACCAGGATCTATAGAGAACTCAAATTAATCCACATGAAAAAAGCCAACAATCCCATATATCAATGGGCAAGAGATATGAATAGAACTTTCTCTAAAGATGACAGACGAATGGCTAACAAACACATGAAAAAATGTTCATCATCTCTCTATATTAGAGAAATGCAAATCAAAACAACCCTGAGATATCATCTAACCCCAGTGAGAATGGCCCACATCACAAAATCTCAAAACTGTAGATGCTGGCGTGGATGTGGAGAGAAGGGAACACTTTTACACTGCTGGTGGGACTGCAAACTAGTACAACCTTTCTGGAAGGAAGTATGGAGAAACCTCAAAGCACTCAAGCTAGACTTCCCATTTGATCCTGCAATCCCATTGCTGGGCATCTACCCAGAAGGAAAAAATCCTTGTATCATATGGACACTTGTACTAGACTGTTTATTGCAGCTCAATTTACAATCGCCAAAATGTGGAAACAGCCTAAATGCCCACCAACCCAGGAATGGATTAACAAGCTGTGGTATACGTATACCATGGAATACTATTCAGCCTTTAAAAAAAATAGAGACTTTACATCCTTCGTATTAACCTGGATGGAAGTGGAAGACATAATTCTTAGTAAAGCATCACAAGAATGGAGAAGCATGAATCCTATGTACTCAATTTTGATATGAGGACAATTAATGACAATTAAGCTTATGGGGGGGAAGCAGAAAGAGGGACGGAGGGAGGAGGGGCCTTGGTGTGTGTCACACTTTATGGGGGCAAGACATGATTGCAAGAGGGACTTTACCTAACAATTGCAATCATTGTAACCTGGCTTATTGTACCCTCAATGAATCCCCAACAATAAAAAAAAAATAAATAAATAAAAAGAAAGCCTCTTTGAACTTTGTTGCCTATTCATGGAAGTCATTTTACCTGACCAAACCATTTTCCCAGAATATAAATATCATGGGCACAAAGACTTTTATATTTAACTTTTTGTTTGTTTATTCATTCCCAGTGTCTATGAATACATCTGATATATGGAAAACACTCAGTAAATAATTTTGGAATAAATGAACTAATGCAGTACAGAAGAAATGGTTGTTTACTGGTTGCAAATAGTATAATTTAGACAATTGGGCTCCATGCTTGTTGAGTCAGTTAGATATCCAGCCTAAACTGTCTAACCTGCAGAATTCCAACAAAGGCATGTCAACATGTCCACTCTTGTTTTCAAGTCTGTTTGCTCTTTGCATAGCAGAATGCATGCAAGGATTTATCTGTAACAATGTCATGTTCACTAGCCATAGATTGGTGGGAACTATATAGAATTTTCTTGCACGTAAGATTTTGGAATCCATGTTGTCTTGTAACATCTTAAGTGACAACTATCTATTTAGCTTCTTGAAGATGTTCTGTTTCAGCTTTCATTTGACTACTGTGTGACATCTTATGACAGTCTATTTTAAAGTAAAAGAAATTGGAAACAATAAGAGTAAATATTCACTATTCCTCAGCTTAGTATTTACTATCCCATACAATCAGATCCCAAACTACCTTTCCAGCAATCTTTTCCCTAGCCATTCTGCAAGCTCACTTCACTTTCACAAATATGAGTTTATGTTTCTTTCCCCATTCCTCATGCCTTCCCCTTTTCCCTACACATCCAGATTCTGCCCCATCTTTCAACTTTACATCAATTCATCCTTCCTCTGTGATGATTTCCCTGGCTAGTTAGTTATTTGACTTTTTTACATTATTATTAAACCACAACATACATGTTACCAAGCTCAGCTCTTTACAAGTAGTGCTGGAAAAGCAGGCCTGGTCTCTGTCTTCAATAAACTTACAGCACAGCGGGAAGAATGATTGTTAGAAAAGCAAGAGGGTCTCCA
The DNA here is from genome assembly GCF_027406575.1 of Nycticebus coucang. NCBI lineage: Eukaryota > Metazoa > Chordata > Mammalia > Primates > Lorisidae > Nycticebus > Nycticebus coucang. The sequence goes on from NC_069798.1 coordinate 31,749,655, forward strand.
CAGACTCAGGAACATGAATCAGTGGGAGGAAGGGAAGGTGGCTGGATGCTTGTCATAGAGGCCACTTGATCAGAGTTGGGGGGAAATGAAAATATTCTGAATATAGAGACATCAAGAGGAACACACTGCATGAAAAAAGTTATAGATGGCACATGAGTAACTACAATTCACTTGATTTGACTTGTTCTTAAAGGATTATGAAATAAAATCTCAGGGTAGATTGGTTGACTGAGGCTAGTGCATGGAGAAACATTAAAGTCATTCTGAATAACTTGAATTTTATTATCTAGACAATAAATGAGAATTTTTTTTGATAAATGAATGAGGTGATATAAAAGGGGCAATCCTTTGAGGGGCAAAGGACAACAGAATGGAGCAGAATGGTGCTCCAGTGAAGTGTGCTGATGGTCCAAAGTGCCACAACTTTCTCAAAATCAATATATTTGGAGCAAACAGACTTCTGTGATCCCATTCCATACTTTATCCAAGAATGCTGCTATTCCCCCTTCCTCCTTCATCTCAGTAATCTTTTAAATTTAACACATTTTAAAACACGAATCAATTGAAATAAATCCTCTAAAATATGATTTGTTTAATGCCAGTCTTCTGCCGCAAATCCTTCAATAACTGCCACTCATCTTGAATGAATTCCTCATTCCTTTCCTTGATCTACAAGGCCCCCCATGACCAATGCTGCTCATTCTCTACCTTCATTTCCTATCGTTTGCCCACTCACAGTAGCCTCCTTGCTATCAGCAAACAGCTCACTCCCGCTTGTTGTCTAAACATTTATCCTTAAAGATTTGTTACATGGAATTATTTTCTTTCAGGTCATTTAAAGCCTTTATTTTTCCTCTCAATCAAATATCTACTGAAGTAACACCTGCATAGTGTAGCCATCCTAGACCTGACCACTCTCTCTAAAATAGCCTGCCACTTCTACACTATAATGGTGTTCTCCTCCTCACCGTGCTTTGTTTTTCGTCCTAGCACTTAGGTAAAAAATTTTCTTTATTCCCTTATTTGTTTCTTGCTGTTCACATTTAACATTAACTCCATAAGCCTATCTGCATCACTTTTATTTTAAGGTTTGAAAACAGTCATTACCACAGAATGGACTCAACCAACCATTATGTTTTAAAGGAGAAAGAAAGAGAAAGAGAGAGAGAGAGAAAGAGAGAAAGAAAGAAGGAAAGAAAGGAAGGAAGGAAGGAAGGAAGGAAGGAAGGAAGGAAGGAAGGAAGGAAGGAAGGAAGGAAGGAAGGAAGGAAGGAAGGAAGGAAGGAAGGAAGGAAGGAAGGAAGAAAGAAAGAAAGAAAGAAAGAAAGAAAGAAAGAAAGAAAGAAAGAAAGAAAGAAAGAAAGAAAGAAGCGAGGGAAGAGAGAGAAAGAGAGAAAGAACCTACAGTTCACTTGATTTGACTCGTTCTTAAAGGATTATGAAATAAAGTCTCAGGGTAGATGGTTTGACTGAGGCTAGCTCATGAAGAAACATTAATTCTGGGCATGACGGCTCATACCTGTAATCCTAGCCCTTTGGGAGGTTGAGGTGGGATTGATACCACTATCTGCACTGAGGGGTAAAGAGCGTTCTTGACTTCTGTGCAAAAAAGAATTTGAACGCAGGGTCACATGCAAAGCAAGTTATTAAAGACATTGTATAGAACATATGGTACACTCTCAAAGAAGGAAGAAAGCAGACTGCTCCAAGAAGGAACAGTGCCACCCTAGGGTTAGTGTCTGTCCTCTTATGCTAATACCTAATAATATGCTAAACTGGATGTATATTCATTTATTTTCTGAGAAAGGAGTAGAGAGTTCCTAGAACCAGAAACCCTCCACTTTCTTGACCTGACAAGGTACCTTCCCAGATTTGAAGCATTTGTAAACTGTCATGGTGCCAGTGGGCACGACTTTTACCTTGTTAATAAGGGTAATTCATTTAGGGACACTGTCCCCTCTGCTGTGCACATGCCCCAATTAAAGGAATCCCCCCATTTTCCTTAAATAAAGATATTAAACTCAAATGATTAAACTTAAATGATTAAAAGGTCCTATGAATAATATTTATCTTAGCTAAGCATTTTCACATTCTTGTGCCTTTTTTTATCTTACTGACCTTCTCCTTCTGACTCCTGCCCTAACTGCCTATAGGGTATCTCACTCCTGTCTCAGGAGGATGGCTAGAGGCCAAGATTTTGAAACAAGCCTGGGCAACAGAGCAAGATCCTTCTCTACAAAGAAAGTAAAAAAGTTTTCCAGGCATAGGAGTTTTCCTGTCCTCACACCTACTTGCAGGGCTGGGACAGGAAGATTGCTCCGGGTCTGGAGTCCACAGCTGCAGGAGCTGAGATTAAACTCTATGCTGGGCAACTGAGTGACACTGTCTCTAGAAAACAAAAAAGAAATACCCCCCAAAAGAAAGGCCATTTAGAAGTCTCTTTCAATAATCTGTAACTGCTATATGGAAAACTAATTTTTGTTACTCATTTGGTAGACATAGATTATGTAACATCATGTGAGTTTTTCTGTATTCTAATTTGCATTAGCAACTAACTCTTGGTGTTTTGATCTTTGCATGTGTAGATCCTATATCTGCTTCTGTAGCACTAGCACACTCAATATCTAGTGTTCCCTCTCTGTAACTTCAAACACAAAGCTTGCACTCTTTGAGCACAGAAATATGTATTGGATACATATTAAACATTGAATCTGATGACAAATTTGAGGGATGTGGGAAAGGGAGCATATAATAGGAGGCAGAAGTAAGTCCTTAAAAATGACAATGAAACAGTTGCTATACTTGAGTGTATGTGACAAACAGAGAAATGATCCTTTTTTAAAGAGTAGATTTAACTTGGTTTTGTGTCTAGCCTCAGTTCTATTGGTATTTCAGCCAGATAATTCTTGGTTGTTGGGGCTATGGACTTCCCCTTCCATTGTTGATTATTATTATTATTTTAAGAGATAAGGTCCCACTATATTGTTCAGGTTGAAGCACAGTGGCTTGATCAGAATTCACTGCAGCCTAGAAGTCCTGGGCTCAAGTGATCCTCCCATCTCAGCCTCCCAGTTAAGTGGAATTACAGGTACATCCTCCACACCTAGCTAATTTATTCCTTCCCTCCCTTTCCTTCCTTCCTTCCTTGTTTTAGAGATGGGTTTTTCTATGTTGCTCAGGCCAGTCTTAAACCCTTGGCCTCAAGTGATCCTCTCACCTCAGCCTCCCAAAGTGCTGAGAGTACAGGCATGAGCCACCATCACTGGCTCTCACTCCTCCTCATTTTTAACATTAAAACATGTTTCCAGGTATGTGTGTTCTCAAAAATCATCCTACGAGGCAAAAATCATTCTCAGTTGAAAAGCACTGGCTTGAGTGTTAAGCAGCAACATGGGACCTAGATTCTCTTTGCCCAACACGTGGCTGAGGAAGAGCTCACAAGAACCATTAGTTCAGCGTTCCTAGGAATTTATAAGATGCTGATCCACATTGAACATGTCTTTTCATACTCTTGGCAGGGTAACTCCTTGAAATACCCCAAGTCTGAGCCAACTTGACTCAGACTCAGGTAGGATCTCTTCACAACTAATGGAGGCAAAATTACACTTCTCGTAATTGTCACATAATTAGCAATTTTTGACTCAAGTCTTATTTTTACTCTTTCAATTTTTGAAAATAACTTCTCTTAGTTCATGACCTCAGTCTCAAGTCCCAGATAAAGCATAGCCTGGCCCAAGCCCCTAGGCCCTCTCTGGGCTCCCCCACACAGCTGGGAAACCTTGCTCTGCACCTTCCTAGTAACAATCTTCACCAATAGCCAACACTGTATTCCTTCAACTGTCCTTCAGGTCTTTTCCCAATTAGATAGCCTACTCTTGATGGATAGAGACTAATTTTTAAATTTTGTTATTCTCCTACATCATTACTGCTATACCTATTAATTAGTACAGAATAGGTGCCCCGTAGATAATCACCATTAATTTTATGTAAATGACCATACTATTTATGCAAGAAAAATAACATGATGGAGTGGTCAACAGCTTGAGTTAAAAAGTAAGGTGGCTTCATTCCAAGGTCACGATGGTGGCAAAGAAAGTGCATTCACCTAGGACTAAAGCTATGGCTGAATTTGCTTTAAATTGAGATGTTTGGGGAATTGTCAAAGACCTAGTGATGTCATTATGGGCATCTGCTAAGAATTGTAAAGGTAAACAATCACCTGAAAGATATATTTGCATGCATGTAGTGGGAAACAGCAGCTCATTAACTCTCTGCTTAGCTCGTTAACTCACCAGCTCCTTAGCCCTCTGCTCGTTAACTACTTAGCTCTGATTAGCTCTGCTCACTTCCTTCTCCTATCACTCACAGTGTGAATGAACTATAAATGTGCCAGAGCAACAGATGGCCATTCCAGGTCCAGGGAGGGAGTTCAGGAGGTGGCAGACAGAGCCTTCCTACATTTTTCTGACCTTGAAAATATTTTATTTTACTAAAGTTTGTGGGTTGTGGTTTAACTTCATCATGAAAGAAACTGGCATGGTTTTATTCTAAGATGCAGAAGAGTTCACTAAGGTGGATTCCCTAGGATGATGTAAATGTGCAATCACAAGGCCATCCCAGGCTTGTTGGCAGTAGTCTCTATGACATGCAGGAACTTCAAATCACAAGGGAAGTCTAAGGATATTTATAGTAAGCATTTATTAATGGTTTGTCACAGTGCTATGCTGGGCACTGTGGAGATAAGAAAAATATACTATTTAAGGGATCATGTGGAAGAGACAATATTTACAAACTGTGGGAGAATAATAAATCTCACTTGTTTATCATGAATCAAATGTATGGTATTTGACATATACACTTTTAGCATTAAGTATTTTGCTTATCAAACTAACAATAACCTGATTGCTCATTATTTCCATTGTTCATACAAGATCAAAAATTTGGCTTCCATGGACTTCATAACCCAAATTATCACATTGTCAACATCATGATAGCCAGGCCAGATATTTCCTTTAAGAACATTTGATTACATGCACAGATGATCAATATCTACTTGCTACAAATTAGAAAATACACCATTGGTGATTCATTTGTTATAGCTGGACTATAGTGCCTCTCAGTACCCAAACTTCAAGGGCATATATTGTCTGGAAGTAACGACAAATGAAACAATATTTAGTATCTTACTTTTCATCTATCTACGCATTCCCTGTTCCTATCTGCAATAACTGATAAAATATTAGAGACAGCTTCTCTTACTAATAGCTTACTAGAAATCTGTTGGTTATGTTACTGACAATTAAGTTTGTGAAGTCAACCTAGCAAAAGTGCAACATACTTCATTGCTGAATATCAATATGGTTACCTTAAAAACATTCCCATCTGGTGACCGTAGTGATATTCAGCAATGAGGTACGTAGCACTGTTTTTAGGATAAGTTCACAAACTTGTCAGACTTTTGTACAATGACAGCTCTGACGGTCTTCCCAGGAAAAAGAGTTCCAACATTGCTTTGAAAGATGGACTAGATGCCTGTATTGGTGCATGGCTTCCCAAGGGGAGTACCTCTAAGGTGACCATAATGATATTCTGCAATGAGGTCTGTAGCATTTCTAAGATGAGTTCGTGGACCTAATTGTCTGACTTTATAGATAGAGAATAGTACTGAGAATGGTTAAATTTTGACAAGGTAGGAGAAAATACAAGAAATACATAGCCAGGATTGATACTCTGGGAGAAAGAGCTGGGTAGAGCAACCCAGGAAGAATCCCAAGCATGGATAATCAAGAGAGACTCTGGGCACTTGAGTGAAAGTGTCTTGCCAGGGCTTGGGTGGGGCGAGGATAGAAGAGTGGAGAGCATAGAAGAGTGGAGGCCACAGATAATTAACTTTATGTGCCTTGCACTGTAGTAGATGGCCTTTCCTATCTGCAGGGAGGGGCTGCTGCCAGAAAAGCTGCCTTTGCCAGCGAGGCAATGGCCCATTGATTTTAAGCCATGCAGATACAATCTTGTTGCTACTTCATTGTTTAAAAATAAATAAATAAAAATAAATAAATAAAAGAGAAAATTGCAAAAATGTAAGACCTTTCTCAGATGCCTGGGGCTCTCTTACTTCTGCTGCAAGAACTTTTTAAAAAGAAAATATAAACAAAATATATTTCCTATCTGCCCATAACAAACATAGACTAAAAATACTGTTACAACTGTACAATAGTTTAAGGTCAATGTATTCTCTCTTCATAGCTATGAAAATCTGACCCACATAAGGCATTAAAATTCATAACATGAAAATTATGGAGTCCTGGAAGCACTTTCTTCTATATAAGTACAAAATTCTTCTGCCTACATCTAGCATTTAAAGGAAACCATCCAGATAATTAAAATGCCTATAAATGAAATGTCAAAGTTAAATGTTTTTTTTAAGTCTTAATGCTTAGGCAAAGTGAAACCTTTATTCTAAAATAATATGCTTTAAATACTAGCGGAGTCTTATGAGGGAGGAAAATAATTATGGTTTCCCACATAAAATGGGTCTACAGGTCTGAGTGCTGCTCCACTCAATAAGTAACCTCTATGAAGGGGAATGCGATAATCAGTGTGTATTTTTTGTCCTTAAATACTGCTATTATTTTAAACATGAATGTAGCTTCTGTGGATAAACCTAACCATACAATGCACATGGAGTAAATTAATCACATAAATGTAGAAACAGAGTTGTCGGATTAGGGAGATTTTGATATGGTTTTTGTGTAGTTGGCTTGGGAATTTTCTTGGTTATTGTTATTTTTTTCTGTATCAGTGTGATCATTATTATTTGTTTGCTTTCTTTGCTCATATATACATTACCCTTGGGTATACATACCACAGGAAACACCCCTGTGGGGTGGGGCATAATGTGAAGCAATTCAGAAACAGGCTGTACATTTTTATAAAGATTTCTATTGTTAGTCATAAAGTTTGTATCCAATATTTCTCACTTAGAACCCTCACGTAGGCACTTACACATAGACTTTATGGTCAGTCCTTTTGAATGTTAAGGTAACTGACTGCTCCACCCTTGGCTTCTCTAGGCAAAGCTTAGTAACCATTAAAGCAGATCCCATTGTCACCAAAGAGGCAATGGCATGGATTCAAGGTAGGTTCAGGGTTGTAGTCCTTTGAGCAGAAGCTAGAGAATCAAGATGTTAAAATTCCTTAATTGGTAGTTTTTCTTTTTTTTTTTTTTTTTTGAGACAAAGTCTCACCCTGCCACCCTGAATAGAGTGCCATGACATCATAAGTCACAGCAACCTAGACTCCTGGGTTGGAACTATACTCTTGCTTCAGCTTCCCAAAACTATAGGCACCTGCTGCAATACCTGGCTAGTTTTTCTATAGTTAGAAGAGGTAGGTCTTGCTCTTGCTCAGAGTGGTCTTAAACCCCTGAGCTCAGACAATCCACAACCTCAGACTCCCAGAGTGTGAGGCTTACAGGCATGAGCCACCGTGCCTGGCCTAGATGGTACATTTTGATATAACAAACATAATTCCCTCCACCAGTGTCTTACCTCCACTTCTCTGTGAAGCTCATAAGGCAGACCATGACTTGCCCTGCTTCCCTGACCCCTCCACCTCTTCTCCTTCTGCCTGCCCATGGGAAGGAAAAGATATTTCAAGGGTCAGTCCTTAGGTTTGCAGAATATAATCTTGGCTGGAGCTCATTCTTTTCCTCATCAAAACCGTTTTCCAATATCCCTTTGAGGGAGGCGTTTTGGAGACAGAAGCGAGAAAAACACTGTTAATCATCAGCGAGGGACTGCTACCTCTGGTAGATCTGTATGCTAGCCTTGCAATTCTATTTCATCCCATTTTCATACTCTCACTCCTTTTGTTTGAAAGACAAGTGACAAAGACAGCCAATTTCTCTTCTGGACAACACATTAAAAGTTAAAGTCAAGCTACATGGTTTTGGAGGGGAGGCAAAAGGTCAAGTACAAAAGATAACCTTTCTCAGTCTGACTGGTGCAAGTAGCAGAGGTTGCTAGTATCAGTGACTCATCCCCTTCAGGGGTTTCCAGACACAAACCTTTGTCCCCATGCAGCTTGAGGGGACAGTGAGTGGAACTGCACATCACTGAACTAAAATACAGTTGTATGTGTTTAAGACCAATGAGCATGGGAATAGTTGAGTCTTGGCTTTTGACCTTTCTACTAGTCAGACTTTGATTCTGGCCCTGAAACACCTGGAATGGAGATTCTATAGGGCATACTGGAGGCCCCTGATCCCTGTGCAGGCCACCGCATGTCTCCTGCCCCTTCGTGCCCTCACCCTGTGAGTTCCCACTGCCCTGAGCACTCTCTGCTCTGTCTACTTCAGATTATTTTCCAAGAAAAGCTTTCCTAACTCTCCATTTCTGGCCCCTTCCGGAGGCTTACAAGGTCCAGGTGTTTCTTTCATCATACTCACATCATTAATATTAAGAGACCTTTCAATGGTGTCAGTATAAAGACCAAATACATATCATTTTTAAAAGAATAATTTATTATCCACACTTTTATTAACAGTCTCAACATCTTCGCAACACTTTATTTTTACTTCTTTCTTGGGTCCTGAAAGAACAGACATTTTTTCAGAGCAAAGCTATTTTTCCATCCCTGTTTACCTAGACATCAAGCACATGGAAACTGATAAGAGTGGCTTAGCTCCCATTAAAAAAAAAAAAAAAAAAAAATTAAAAGAAAAAAAGAGAGAAAGGAAATTGATAGTAAAAGTTGTGCCAAAAATTTTTCTAACTGCTTTTCCTTGTCCTAGCCAGGTACCCATAAGATGAGGGTTCTTCCCATTTCCTCTTCAAATCTCACCCTGCTGTAGCCGTGCCACTTTGAAGCTAAAATCCAAAATAATCTTGGACTGGCTTTGAAGCCTACGTTCTCGATATGTTTCTTACTGAAGATCAGCCTAAGTCCCTCAGTTAAGTACTTCTCACAAAGGGAACAAGATGAAAAATATAGGATCTACAAACACACAGCCCTTAGGGATGGAAGACCTGGTCTCACTCCTGCTTGTGAGCTGGGGAAAACTACTCCATCTTTTAGAACATGAGAACTTTGACCTAAAGTTTTAAAGTATGTCCTTGTAAACATTATCCTATGTCATGCCAACCGAATGAAACTAGTCCAAATCTTCATCATCCCAAATGCTCATGTTTGTTTTCCACATGTATCCATTTGGAGAGATGGGCTGTGTGTGCCCATCCTGGACTCTGCTGACACAGCATGACTTCCCTGCATCAATTTCTGGACACTCTGCTTATCGCTTCTGTTTTTAAAGCAGTATTATTTATACCTTCATGATTCATGGAGTTTTAAAAGGCAAACATGCTTATGTTTATGTATTCCCTCAATATCCTGCTAAGAGCTTTGTGCAAAAGGAGTGTTTGAAAATATTTATTGAGATATTGCTTATTAGCAAAGATTCTTTGGTTGTTAATATGAGAAAAAAAAATGACCATGAAACTACACTTTGAGCTCTCATGCTCATATTCTAGTAAAGAAGCAGTAGCGAGAAAGCAAAGCTTAAATGATTTTTGTATTTAAATATGTAAGTATTAAAATGCTCCTGGGAGCGATCAGATTTCTTGGTTTCCTGAAAGCTCCTTAGACTGTCATTTGGCATGTTGAGGCATTTTGCTAGGCAGGGTTTTCCTTGTTCTGCTGCGATAAGCCATAAAAAGAAAACTATTTTTCTCACACAATAAAACCTCTAGCATAAACATTCTTTAAAAAATCTTCCATTTGATTACAGAGGAATTATTTCAGTATTAAAATGATTTTTAGCCCAGTAAAAAATGCTACAAAACTTTAAAAGTTCTTTGCTTCCTTTAAAAGTTACTTCCTTCAGAAGTTCAATTTTTGGCAGATCATAAGATAACTCTATATTTATGGAATGCTGACACCATAAAGGGAGGCACTTAGCTCAGTTGTACCCTGTGTTACAAACCCTGTGCCACTCTCTGTCAACCACAAGGTCATCTTAAGGCTCCAGAATATGCTATCACTGCACACACCTTCTGAAGAAGGAAGGAGGCAACTTCTGTTGATGGAACCATTTTGTTTTTCCAAATCCATTCCTGATATATAAGAATTGGTTAAACAGTTATAGGTTTTAAATTGTGCCTATTTTGCAAAGTCATAGGAGGGATTTGAAATAGCATTTCGAGAAATTCAGTTGAGAAAACACTGACTGTGAAAGCAGAAACGTAAAGACCGTGGGTAAGAAAGGGCAAAGGACTTAAACAAGCCTTTCACCAAACTAACTCATGTTTTTAGATGGTAGACAAAAAGGATTGGATAGGCTTGTGTCTTTGCAAATAAATAGTATGACTTAGCGAAGAGGTCATGACTTTTAAAATAACTAATTGAAAAAAAAAAAAGCTAATCTGATAGATCAAAGCACATTATTTAAAAGACGAGAATAGGTTCTCCTGTCCATACTGGTTCTGGTTTTTTTTTTTTTTTTTTTTTTTTTTGTCTTCTTATACCAAAATTGAATTCCAGAAACTAATCTAAACCTAGAAGACAGTGAACTTTTCAGTCTTTAATTTGTCATAAAACATTTGGGGAAAGAAGGTAGTCTTGCTATTATCTCTTTCACACACAGCACATTCATACCAAGAAAACACAATGTTAGCACATATGCTGGCATTACATATTTAGTTAAATGTGGCTTTGAATCCTGAATTTGTTGGTTATGTAATGTGGGCAGGGTCACTTTGCTAATATGAACCTCAGTTTTCTTATTTGTAAAATACAAATAATATAGATAAACATATCCCACTGCTTAATAAATAGCAACTGCTACATAAAAACACAAGAGAAGGAGGTCACCTCTCCTGAATTGACTGGGGTTCCTAGTGCCTTAAATCACACTGTATAACTTAAAACAACTTAAACAACGAAGTCCAGACAGATGTGCTACTACTCCAAGGTCTCAAAACTAGACACAGTGGAGGAGTTGAATTTTGAACTTAATGTGAGTCACTGGTTTGAGGAAGCTGGGGAAAGAATAGGTGGAGGTGATAAGACCAACAAAACTCAGTCCACTTCCTGATTTCCTTCTGACTCTGTGGCTCAGCTCCATACCGGGCCAAACCTTTATTTAATTGCTGCTTTCTGCGCTGTCCACACTGCATGCAGGGGTGACATAAGGGTGTGTTGATCGGTGCCGTGCGCCAGGCAGTCTGGAGCAGAGCAAACCATGTCGCTACTCTGACACTGCTCCATACCATTGCAGTCGGCTTTGATGTTCAAGTTCTTCCTTAACCAAATTATGAACGCTCTATTTCTCTCCATTGCCACTGTAATGAATGTTAGCAATAATTATATGCAGGGCTCCTTGGACTAGATTTTTTTTGTCTCCTTTGGTGTCTGTGTGCTTCAGAATGCTCTAATCATGGAGAAAACATGACAATGTAGCTAGGCATAAAGACAAAAGGGACCTTCATTGACTGAGAAATACAGGGAGGAATAGAACAGGCCAGAAACCAGATAATGAGGGGGGAGCAGAAGGAATATACATTTATATTTAAATTATATTATATATAATAATATTATGCATAATTTATAATTATATATAATTGATATTATTATTATATATTACAATATTAATAATATTGTATAATAATATTATATATTACAATATTGATAATAATATTATATATTACAATATTATGCATAATTTATAATTATATATAACTGATATTATTATTATATATTACAATATTAATATTATTGTATAATAATATTATATATTACAATATTGATAATATTATTATCTTATTTATTTTAATTTAATTTAATATTATATATAATATTTTAATTTAATAATATATAATATTTAAATATTATTATTATTTATATAATAATTATTATCTTATTTATTTTAAGTCAGCAGTAATTACTTTAAAAATATATATAAGAACTCACATGTTAGTTGTTCTAGTCTTTGTAGTATATGATTCAGGCTGCAGGCTTATTTATATAGGGTAAAGAAGAATAGATACCATCATTCTGCCCAATTCCTCAATAATACCTGCAAAATATTTTGCAATATCATTCATGTAAATAGAGTTTTATGTGTTTTCAGTGTACTTGCCTCTGTTACACACAGGTCTTTCAATGGGTTAACCACAAAACATAAGTATCTTAACTGCTTACCTGAACGTTTTCCTACTATATCCTCCAACAGTGATTTTCAAGTGGTATGCTGTGAGAGGATGTTAGGTGTGCCACAATTTCTTTTTTTTTTTTTTTTTTTTGAAACAGAGTCTCAAGCTGTCACCCTGGGTAGAGTGCCATGTCATCACAGCTCACAACTCTTGGGCTCATAGCTCACAGCAACCTCAAATTCTTGGGCTTACACAATTCTCTTGCCCCAGCCTCGCAAATATCTGGGACTACAGGTGCCTGCCACAATGCCTGGCTATTTTTTGGTTGTAGTTGTCATGGTTGTTTGGCAGGTCCGGGCTGGATTTGAACCCACCAGCTCTGGTGTATGTGGTTGGCACCCTAGCCACTTGAGCTACAGGCGCCAAACAGCCATGAAAATTTTTAAAGATCATTAATTAAATTATTTTTGAAAGAAGCTCAAAGTACAGTGAGTATATGATTTTTTTCACTCTGTTTTTTTAATCAACATAGTTTAAGTGTGCCACGGAAGTTTAACTATAGGTTCAAGTGTCCCAGGAGATGTAAAAGTTTGAAAAATACTACTCTGGAGGGAGGGGAGAGAACCATACACAATACAAAAAATGACTGTCTCTTTTGACTGGTGTTATTTTGATTTGATTTATTAATATTTAATAAAAACTTAAAATCTATTACCTTCCTTTTTCTCCCTTTTTTTTGAGACAGACTCACTCTGTTGCTCAAGGCTAGAGTGCTATGGCATCAGCCTAGCTCACAGCAACCACAAACTCTGGGTTCAAATGGTCCTCCTGCCTCAACCTCCCCATGGCTGAGACTGTAGGAGCCTTCCACAATGCCCAGATAATTTTTATATTTTTAATAGAGATGGGCCAGCCTCTTGCTCAGGCTGTTCTCAAACTCCTGACCTCAAGCAATCTATGGGCTTCAGCCTCCCAGAGTTCTAGGATTACAGAAGTGAGCCACCACACCCAGCCTTTAAAATCTATTTGCAAAAAAAAAAAGAAAAAGAAAAACAGTACAGTGATCAAAAGTTCAGTCTCTATTGTGTTGGTCAAATTTACTTATTACATATAAAATCCTCGACAAAGTAGTTCCCAGCATTCCTATCTTTATAATGTAGGTAAGAGTATTATTTACTTCAAACAACAGTAACGACTTTTAAAATCATTGAACACAGTGCCTTACCTACATTAAAGGCTAGGAAATGTTTTCTGCACTATCTGTGCCACCACTTATTACCACTCTTCCTTCTTATTCCTTCCTTTCCTTTCATTCTATTTTCTTCTGCTTTTCTTTATTCTTCTTAGCCATAAAAAAAAAATCAATGAATGATAGACAATGCTAGACAATTTACTAACTGCCTTTTGTGTATTATCTAATTTAATCCTTACGACAACCTTATAGGTTAATATTGTCATTATTTCAATATTACAAATTGGAAAAATGAAATGCAAAAAGATCACTTAATCTGGTTGATCACTGAGCTAATGTTTTCTTTAAAAATTATCTTCAGGAAAAACTATGTAGTCCGGTTGTAAATGTTATACCATTTTGCTTCTCTCCTTAATATTTTTAATGTCTGAGTACAGTTTTATCTTAAGGTACAATGCAACATTTAAACCTCGGTGGAGGTGAGATTTAGAGCTTTAATTTCTTTTAATGGATTGTGACAGGAAGGAGAAATTACACATACTGACTTCATGGATGAGGTGACGATAATTAAGAGAAATAATATGAGAAGGCTATAACAAATGTCCCTGAACCTGGTTGTGTCTGGCACTTTCCATGGAAGTAAAGTTACTGCACTCTTCCTGCCCAAACAAACCCACTTCACTCAAGGTTATGAATGCACATAAGACCCCCACCCCTCACCCCACAGCATGGCTCTGAGTGTCTTTTTTTCTTTCAGTCAACGTCTTCCAACCCTGCAAGTTGGGAGCTCCACTACAGCACCTGCTTCATTCCACGGAAACTGTCACTCTCAGCTCTCCCTCTCACTGATTGCTCTGTTTTCATGGAAGTCCATATGGCTGCTGGAGGGTTTACTCAAGCTCCCTTTCTGAAGGAAATAGTTATAGTTTTGTGAACTCAATAATACATAAGTTTGTTCCCTTAAAAGAAGTTGCCTAAAACAAAGCTTCAGATGTTGGGGAGAACTGAGATGCTGATGTCAACACATGACAAATTAGATGTCTAACGATGCAAGAATACTTATGATACAAATTTTAACATAATTATCAATACGTTCCTTTCAGCTATTTTCCCAATTTAATTATATACAGTTTATGTCTTTGTTTTATGTAGTATTTCTATGAGAGGAGAACGTAAGCAGCAAGATGAAAATGAAAGAATTATGCAAAGGAATCGAAGTCTTGCCAAATACAGAATTTGTGGTTTCTACTTTGTGCATGATTTATGCACAATTACATTTTTCAATGCATTATCCTGCAAGCTACTTTACTGCCTCATCCTGGTTTGTCTTTCTGGTGTCCGTATTTGGATTGAGACAAATATGCTTCTTTTGTTTTCATTCTGGAAGCCAATAACTTTTTGAGGAAATGTGGAATTTCTTTATTTTAGATTAAGCACTATCTATAATTCTTTATATTATTATTCGGCTTGATGTTCAAGAACTTTGTCACTATTCTGGTTGGTTTCTTACCTTATGCAAAAGATAAAAGTAGATCCATTTCAAAAGCAGATTTCCCCTTACGCTCAGGATTAAGTACAGAACTTAGATGGTTTCTGACTTAGCTGTGTAAACATACAAGGAACTAGGCTACAAAATTGGTTACACCCCTATATACTATAGAAGGGAAGGCCAAAAAAAAAAAAAAAAAGACTGCTTTTTTTAAAGGTAAAAACAGAGAAGATCAGAGCAGTACACTTCACCACCTAAATTAAGTAACTAATGATCTGAGGAATGAGGTAAAACAAAATTGTATATTGAGGAGAATGATGTTATCCCAAAGTGAGGAAAACATATATAGAGAGAAATGGACAAATGCAAGCAGACAGATAGTCAAAATTAGTGATATTTTGTCAGCAAGAAACAGGCTTCAGCACCAGGATGACAAGGCAGGTGATTATAGTCACAGTAGAACCGAAGTTCTATAAGATTCTAAAATGCATACCAATTAGCAGGGAAGTCGAGGATCTGCCTCTAGGTTCTAAAGTAAAAGCTTTTGCCAGAAAAAGTACTTATAGGGGCATGAGAGAGAAGGAATTGAGGCCTTTGAATAAAGAAGAGCTGCATTAGAACAGGAAAACACCATCATGTTTAGAGGAATAGTTAGCAGGGGAAGTAATACAATGCTAAACAATACTATAATTCTAAAAGGGATTGGATATATCAGCTCTCGTTGTTGGTATCGGTTTTAGGATTGGGAAGAAAATAGATAGAAAAGTTAGAAATAGTGTGGCCAAGTGGGAATTTTCTAAACTTTGTCTTCTACTTCATCTAGGAGATGAAATCAGGACAGAAAATAAGGGGTTATCTGACATTCAATAATTAGCTGGCAAAGTAAACAGGAGCTAATGCTCCCTAATCATACATAGTTTTACCACCCATTTTAGATTGTTATGTAAAAACACAACATTCATTTCTTCTGTCTGCATGAGCACTCCAACAACTGGATGTCTGTTCCTTTTTTTCTTTGCTCATGTCCATGTGCTTTAAGAGCTCTTACCCTCTAGTTTGTGAATATTCATATTTATCTATACATCTTGAACTCCATTCGTAATTTTTATATCTCAATTACCTTGTTGTTATGGATAAAGTGATGCATCCATTTTCAGGTGCATGGCCAAGCCACTCTTCCCAGGTATTTTTTCCCATTGAAATCACTGGAAAAGTTTCATGTTATAATTTCTTATGCCCAATGCTTTTTATTTTGTTTTGTTTCTTTATTTTTTTTTATTTTTAATCATTATAGGTACATAGTAGTTATATTTCTTTATAGAATACATGTGATGTTTTGTGATAGGCTTACAATGTAAATTAATGAAATCAGAATAATTAAGCTTTTCCACCTTAAAGGCATTTGTGATTTCTTTATGTTAAGACTATTCTGATTGGGCGGCACCTGTGGCTCAGTCGGTAGGGGGCCGGTCCCATATACCGAGGGTGGCGGGTTCAAACCCAGCCCCGGCCAAACTGCAACCAAAAAATAGCCGGGCGTTGTGGCGGGCGCCTGTAGTCCCAGCTTCTCGGGAGGCTGAGGCAAGAGAATCGCTTAAGCCCAGGAGTTGGAGGTTGCTGTGAGCTGTGTGAGGCCACGGCACTCTACCCGAGGGCCATAAAGTGAGACTCTGTCTCTACAAAAAAAAAAAAAAAAAAGAATATTCTGATTGCACTGATTTAGTTATTTTCAAGTATACCCTAATATAGTGTTGATTATACTCACTTTGTTGTGATTTCAAACATTGTTCATTCCATCTGACTACCTAACAGAATTTTTGCACCCATCACCCATCCTCATTTATCCCCTTCTTCCCACTGTTCTTCCCAGACTCTGGTAACAATCATTCCACTCGTGTTCCATAAGATCAATTGTTCTTAATATTTAGCTCCTACTTAGGAATGAGAACTTGTGAGATTTGTGTTCTGTGCTTGGCTTATTTCACTTAACATAATATTCTCCAGTTCCATCTATGTTATTGCAAATGGAAGGATTTTGTTCTTTTTTTTTGTGGTTATATATTATTCAATTGTGTGTATATACCAAAATTATCTCTATCCATTCATCCATTGAAGTATACTTATGTTGATTCCAAATTATGAATAGTGACTATTGTGAATAGTGCTGCAATGCACATGGAGTACAGATATCTTTTCATTTACTGATCCCTCCTTTGGATATATACCGGCAGTGGGATGGATCGGTCATATGATAGTTATATTTTTAGTTTTTTGAAGAATCCTCACAGTTCTCCATAATAGTTATAACTTTGTAGTGTAATTTGAAGTCAGGTAATATGATTTATCTAGTTTTATTCTTTTTGCTCAGGATGGCTTTGACTATTTTGGGACTCCAGTGGTTCCATATCAATTTTAGGATTATTTTTTCTATTTCTGTGAAAAATGTCACTGATATTCTGGTGGAGATTGCATTAAACTGTAGGCTGCTTTGGGAAGGGTGGACATTTTTAAATTATTGATTCTTCAAATCCACAAGCATGGAATACCTTTACATTTTTTTGTGTCCTCTTCAATTTCTTTCATCAATGTTTTATAGTTTTCCTTATAGAAATCTTTCACTTCTTTGGTTAAGCTTATTCCTAGGTATTTTATTCTATTTGTGGCTATTGTAAATGATATTACTTTCTTGGTTTTATTATCAGATGGTTTACTCTGACTGTATAGATATGCTACTGATATTTGTATGCTGATTTTGTATCTTGTAATTTTACTGAATTTGTTTATTAATTCTAATAGTATTTATGTGGAGTCTTTAGGTTTCTCTAGATATATGATCATACCATTTGCAAACAAGGATAATTTGCCTTCTTCCTTTCCAGTTTGGATGCCATTTCTTTCTTTCTCTTGTGTAAGTGCTGTAGCTAGAACTTCTAGTACTTTATTGAATCAATGGTGAAAATGCACATTCTCTGCTTGTTCCAGATCTTGCAGTTATGCCCCATTCAGTATGATATTAGCTGTGGGTATGCCATATATGGTTTTCATCAGGTTGAGATACATTCCTTTTATACCCAGTTTTTTGAGAGTTTTTAACATGAAGGGATATTGAATTTTATCAAATGATTTTTCAGCATCTGTTCAAATGATCGTATGGTTTCTGTCCATAGTTCTGTTGGTATGAGGTATCACACTAATTGATGTGCTTATGTTGAACCATTCTTGCATGATTGGGATGAATCCTGCTTGATCATGATAACTAATATTTTTATTATGTTGTTAAATTCAGTTTTATAACGTTTTGTTGATTAATTTTGCATCTGTGTTTATAGTTTCATTTTTGTTGCTGTTGTATCTTTGTCTGATTTTGGTATTTAAAATAACATAGGCCTCATAAAATGAGTTTGGGGGCGGCGCCTGTGGCTCAGTCGGTAGGGTGCCGGCCCCATATACCGAGGGTGGCGGGTTCAAACCCGGCCCCGGCCAAACTGCAACCAAAAAATAGCCGGGTGTTGTGGCGGGCGCCTGTAGTCCCAGCTACTCGGGAGGCTGAGGCAAGAGAATCGCTTAAGCCCAGGAGTTGGAGGTTGCTGTGAGCTGTGTGAGGCCACGGCACTCTACCGAGGGCCATAAAGTGAGACTCTGTCTCTACAAAAAAAAAAAAAAAAAAAATAAAATAAAATAAAATGAGTTTGGGAGTATTCTCTCCTCTTAATTTTTTTGTAATAGTCTAAGTAAAATTGTTATTAGTTCTTCCTTGAATGTTTGGCAGTGAAGCCATTTGGGTCTTGGGATTTTCTTTGATAGAGGACTTTTTTTTACTGCTTCTATCTTGTTACTTATTACTGCTTTATTCAGATTTTGGATTTCTCTCTGGCTCAATCTTGGCAGGTTGTATGTGTCTAGGCATGTATTCATTTCTTCTAGATTTTCCTATATATGGCATAGATCATTTGGATTTCTGTAGTAGCAGTATTAATGTGTCTTTTGTCATATCTGATTTTATTTATTTGGCTCTTTTCTTTTATTTGCTTAGTCTAGCTAAAGATGTGCCAATCTTTTTAAAAACATTTTTTATTTTTTCAATTATTTGTATTCTCTCTGGTGTCAATTTCATTTATTTCTGCTCTGTTCATTACTATTTATTTTATTCTACTAATTTGGGGTTTGGTTTGCTCTTATGTTCTAGTTCTTTGAGAGTTATTAGGTTGTTTATTTAAAGCTTTTCTACTTATTTGTTGTAGGCATTTATTGCTATAAACTTTTCTCTATTGCTTTTTCTGTGTTTCATGAGTTTTAACATGTTATGTTTTCATTTTTCTTTTCTTTTGAGTAATTTTTAAATTTAATTTTTACTGTCTTCATTAATCCAGTGGTCACTCAGCATATAGTTTAATTTCCTTGTGTTATTTTTTCTGGTATTCTAATTGTTGTTGATATCTAATTTTATTCCATTGTACTCTGTGAACATATTTAGTATGATTTCAATTTTTTATTTGAATTTTTAAGGCTGGGTTTGTTGCCTAATATGCAGTCTATTTGTAAGAATGATCCATGATCTGTGTAGAGGAATACGTGTTCTACAGTTGTTGGATGAAATGTTATGTTAATATCAATTAGGTCCATTTGGGCTGGAGGGCAGCTTAAGACCAATGTTTCGTTGTTGATATTCTGTCTAGATAATCTGTCCAATGCTGACAGTGGAGTGTTGCAGTCTCCAATAAATATTATATTGGCATCTATTTTTTTCTTTAGCTTTGATAGAATTTGCTTTATATATATGGGTGCTCCAGTGTTGGGTGCATATATATTTAAAATTATCATAACCTCTTGCTGATTTGACACTACATAAATATCTTCTTTATCTATTTTTACATTTTTTGCCCTGAAATCTATTTTATCTGATACAAGCATAGCAATTCCTGCTCTTTTTTTATTTCCATTTGTATGGAATATTATTTTCCATGTCCTCATTTTCAGTCTATGTGTGAAATATTATTTTCCATCTCCACATTTTCAGTGTGTGTCTTTATGAAATGTGTTTCTTGCATACACCATAGAATTGCCTTTTGTTTTTTCATCCATTCTATCACTTTATTTCTTTAAACAAGAAAATTAATTCTTTTGCATTTAATATTATTATTGATAGATAGAAGCTTAATCTTACCATGTTATTATTTGATTTATAGTTTTTTTGTGATCCTTCCTTCCTTTCTATCTTCCTTTGTTAAAAGTGATTTTAATTTCTTGATATTTATTTTTCGTGTATTTACTGTAGGCTTTTGAGTTTAAATTTCTATGAGTCTTGCAAGAACTATTTTATAACCAATTATTGTAAACATATTATAGCTGTGCTTACAAATAAGCAAAGAGAAACAATAGAAATTCTATTCTTTTACTCCACTCACCCGGCTTTTTTACCTTTTTGTTGTTCCTATCCATATCTTTTATACTTTCTCCAAAAAAATTGTCATAGTTATTTTGATAGGATTATTTTTAGTCTTCCTACTCAAGATATAAGTGATTTATACACTAATTATAGAAATGAAGTGTTCTGTATTTGTGTACATACTGTTGTCAGTGAGCTGTATGCCTTCAGATGATTTTTTTATTGTTTATTAACATCATTTTCTCTCAGACTGGAGAATACCATTTAGCATTTCTTGTAGGACAAGTGCAATGTTGAGAAATCCTCAGCTTTTGTTTGTCTAGGAGTCTTATTTCTTCTTCATGTTTGTAGGATATTGTTTCAGGATATAATCTTCTAGTGTTAAGGCTTTTTATCTTCAGTACTTCCAATATTTCATACCACTCTCTCCTGCCCTGTCAGGTTTCCACCAAGATATCTGCTGCCAGACATTAGACATTTTGGAGCTCCTTTATGTATATGTATGTGTGCATGCATGTACACACACACACACATATGCACACACATATACACCCGCATATGTATATATATATATTTTTTGTTGCTGTTGTTGCTTTTGTTTTTGCATTTTTTGGCTGGGGCTGGGTTTGAACCTGCCACCTCTGGCATATGGGGCCGGCGCCCTACTCCTTTGAGCCACAGGCGCTGCCTTTTTTTTTAGCTCGCTTCTCTTGGGACCTTGTCTTTATTTATGACCTTTGTGAGCTTGATAATCAAATGTCTTGAGATATTCTCATTTTGGTTAAATCTACTTGGTGTTCTTTGATGTTCTTGTACCTGAATATTGATATATTTTTCTTTGGAAAATTCTCCGTCATTATTGCTTTGATTATACTTTCTAACCCAATCTCTTTTTACTTCGTCTTTAAGGCAAGTATCTCTTATATTTGTCTTTTTTAGGCTAATTTCTAGACCTTATAAGTGTGCTTCAATTTTTTTATTCCCCATTCTTTTTTTCTTCTATGTATTTTCAAGTAGCCTATCTTTAAGCTCACTAATTTTTTCTTCTGTTTGGTCAGTTCTGATATTGAGAGACTCTGATGTACATCTCAGTTTGTCAATTAAATTCTTAAGCTCCAGAACTTCTGCTTGATTTTTTAAATTAATTCAATGTGTGTATTAAGTTTCTCTCCTAGGCTTATGAATTCCTTCTCTGTGTTGTCTTGAAATTCACTGAGCTTCTTCAGGACAGCTATTTGGTATTGTTTGTCTGCAAGGTTACGTATCTCTTTTGCCACAAGATTGGTCACTGGTTCCTTATTTAGTTTGTTCAGTGAAGATATGTTTTTTTGAATGTTTCTTATTCTTTTTTCTTTTCACTTGGGGCTCTAGGTTTAAAAAAAAAAAAGGAAAGTGTGTCAATGTTTCTGATTCTTATGAATGTTTGTTGATGTCTGGGCATTGTAACATGAGGTATTTAGTTTAATCTTGGCAGTCCAGACTTGTTGGAACCTATCCATTTTGAGAAGGGTTTCCAGATATTTAAAGGGAATTGAATATTGAAGTTTAAGTGTTCAGTTACCACAGCCGTATTTGCACTGGAGTTCATCAAGATAGTTTTTTTTTTTTTCTTTTTTTCTTCGTAGAGGTTTTTGATTAGACAGCAGACATAAATTTTACTTCGTTGGGACTTGTATTTTTTTATTCTTATTTTAATTTTGTTGTTGTTGTTGTTGTTGTTGTTGAGACACAGCCCCACCCCATCCCTTGAACAGAGTGCAGTGGCGTCATAGCTCCCTGCAACCTCAGACTTGTGCTGTGTGCATCTTGCTGCCTCAGCCTCTGGAAGCTGCTGGGATTATAGGCACTTACTGCACTGCCTTGCTGGGTTTTTTTATTTTTTTTATTTGTTGGGGTTTCACTCTCATGCAAACAAGTCTTGAACTCCTGAGCTCAAGCAATTCCCCTGCCTCAGCTTCTCACAGTGCTGGGATTACAGGCATGAGCCATAACTCCTGGCTAGTCTTATATTTATCCATTTTATACTTTATATCTTGAGCTTTGCTCTGAAATACAGATATTTACCTTGAAACTATCTGATCCTTTAAGTCTCCACTTTTAAGCTTAGATTGTGGAATAAGAGCACCATTTATTTTAGTGCTTATTGTTTCCTCATTATTGAGCCAAACCCTTCTTCATTATGCCAAAGGCTTTCTCATTATTGTTCCTTGAATTGTGAGATTTTTCAACTTGGCTGGTTTTGGTAGGAATGATTTCCAGTCCTGTGAAAATTCTAAGGTCTGTTCGAGCGTCTTGGACTTTTCATCAGTCTCAGTTTTTCATATCTACAGGGCACTCGGTACTGGTCTAAAAACTTAATAGAGACCTAGAACTCCAAGTTTCCTTTTGCGAACCTTTCCCAGCCCTTTGTCATGTGAAATCTGCCCATCTTAGCCTACTTCATACCTCCAATTTTGCAGATTCTGCTCAGGAAAACTTCAGGGATACAACTTGGTTTACTTCCCTTATACTTAATCCTGAAAAATTGATTCAGGCAATGAGGTGAGACAGTTGAAGGGGTCACTTATTTGTTTCTTGTTTTTCATGGAACATTTTTCTTTGCCTGATATACAAGATGATAGATTTATATACTTTGTCTAAATTTTTAGGTGTTTTAAGTAAAAGGGTTAATTAGTTTCTTGTTACTTTGTCTTAGCCAGAGCCAAATTTCTTATAGTGATATAACACTAAAATATATTGTGAATGCTTGTAAAGTAAAAAAGAAAAACATAGAAATATAAAAAACATATTAGTGGTTTAAACAATATTCCATTATACAGAACTGCCATACATTACTTAGCAGTCTTTATTTGGAGGTAATTTTTGATATCAAAAATAATAATTTGGTAGATATTTTTTCTAAGTATATAATTGTCAACTTGTACCATTTTTCCTAACGAGATTTTACTAAGTGCATAATTAATAGAGCAAAATTCGAGGCTTTTAATACATACAGGGTGAACATAAAATTTGTGTGCAATTTAAAATAGTTGTAACTTTAAATTGCACATAAACTTTATGCCTACCCTGTATTGCTAAACTGTCCAACTTGGTCAATCTTCAGTTGATTCATGAAGAATGAATAAAGTAAATATATTTGTTTTTTGGAAGAATGACCACATGGGTTAAGAGATGTTCTTTGTTGAGAGGTAGGGAGAGTAGACACGAGAATTTCAGTTAGAAAACCAAATAGCATGAAATTATTATGAGAATAATAGCAGGAAAATCAAGGATGGAAAAATGAATTATTTGGGAAATATTTTTGAGTCAGAATTTATAGGATATGAAGTTAATGGGTCCTGGAGATATTTATATATATTGGCCATGAACTGGAATAGAGAATTACTAAGTTAAGGAAGTTTTGTACATGGGAAAAGCCAAGACTTTAATAAATCAATAAATTTATATTGGAGCTAACTTAGATAAAAGATGACTGTGGGATATTCAAGTAGTGATGGCTAAGTATGAAGTCAGAGGATAATTACAACACCTGAGTTTGAGAAACTAATGATCTACATCATTTCAGCAAATATATGGTAGTTGGAACTATGAAATAGTGACATATAAATCCCATTTTCCTATACAATGGATAGAGTAAGCAGAGCAGAAAGAAAAAAATACTGTAAATACTTTTGATTAAATACTGATGACAAATACTGCATATATTTTGAGTATAATACAATAAAATAATAGTGAGGGAATACAAGCAGGGATGGCAGAAAGTTAAAAGGAGAGAATGGTACCGCAAAAATCCAAGAGAAAAAAAAAAAAGACTGGCAAAGGAGAATTTGCTCATAATATTAAATATTGTTCTGGAACAATAAGTACTAAAGAAAATTTCAGGAATACAACTAGAAAATTAGGCAATTCTCTTAGCAAAAAAAGAATTCCTATGTGTTTCATTAGGGGGTATAATTTAGGAGAATGTCTGGTTATAGCAGTAGAGGACAAAGATGGCAAGATCAAGGATTTATTAAAAATATTGGACAAAAGTCAAAGGAATGGTGTAGAAAGTTACATGCTGATCAGATATTAGGGTACAGCATACTATCCTTGAAGTAGGATAAACTGGTAGTATTTGGGTTGTACTGAATTAGGAGAAAATATTGAGGATTAGACTTAGGGTGAGATGTCCAATATAAGATTCAATTTGGTTGCAACAGTGCTAACATGTTTCTGTTGATTTTAATTGGGTAGAAGCTTCAGTGTACATAGATGTAATTGGATCATGTTAAAGGCTACAGAGTTTGAAATATCTAGCACAAGATTCAATTCAGATAGTATTTCCTGACTATTAAAATAAAAAGATTTTTTAAAAAGCCTGTGATTAGGATAAAGGCATAAAATGAAGACATGGGGAAATGTTTGCTCTAAATAATTCTAAGACTTTTCCCTACAATCCATGTAGGGAAAGCAAGTTTTGTCACAATAGAAACTGTATACCAAAAACCAAAGCAAAACAAAACATAAAAACAAGTAGATGGATGAGGGTAAGCACACATTGCAGTAGTTCTTATTAATTATAGAAGCTTTCAAGAGGGAGCAACTATTTGTCTGATTTTTATTGTCATGTTGATAATGTTCTAAAAGATATAGGCAATTTTTACACACTATTATAGTCGTGTCATTATAAAATGTGTATTCCATTGCAACTACATATCACACCCCATATACCTTTGTACCCTAAGTGTTTCCTTATGATTAATATTATTTCCAAGATTGCCACAGGAATTAATAATTAGCTGCATATAGCCAGAAACACAGATAAGCCACCTGCTTTCCTTCCTAATTCATTTCCTTCTTTTGTTTAATCACACAATAAAACAATTATCTTCCATAATTGTGGAACTGACATCACAATCATTCTCTTAGCAACAGGCATCTCCTTCTAACACTTCAGCACAGAAATAACCAGAAAGCAGATATGCATTTTTGAAGGAGAAAGAATATACTCACATATAAATACACTAACAACCAGCAATTTCTAGGGGAGAGAAATAGAGAGAAATAGGGATATCTCATAGATAAGGCTTCCTTTTTAAATGTTAATTTTTGTCTGACTGTAAACTTCATCTTTTAAAGCCTTTCTCCCATTATTTTCATCATACCTGGAGTGCTTACGGCTGAATAACAGCTCACTCTGACCTTTCTGAAATCACAAGCCATTCTTTCTCTTTGTCATTGCGATAATGGAGTGGATCAGATTCTTCCTGCAGACATTATAATGGAGTTCAACTGTCTATGGCATACACTAATGAAAAATGTTAAACCTTTCCTGTCTCCACCCTGTACTGCCACAGGACACAGCTGATGCCCTTCCTGGAGATGCCGGTATGGCAGGCTTGTATCGGTGATATTTCTTCCACTGTCAAGGGAGCCTGCTGCATAGAAAGATGTTGTGGGTGCCATTCAGAAGCTGAGGTGTAAATACTTTGAGTGAGAACCACTTTCTGTCTCTGCCTGTCCCCCCTCAACAGTGTTGGTCACTGGCAGGTGAGTGCTTCTTTCGGCTATGTGATTTCAGGGACACTGGAAACACTTTCCCTACCCCATCCCATGACACGTGAACAAAACCTATCTACCCCTTAGAGATGTCTGATGTTCCTTTTACAATCTATTTTTAAATAAAATGATCGAAACTGAAAAATAAAGCACAAAATGGAAGCAGCACAGAAAGGACACGTGCTGACTTAAATCTTCATTATACAGATGTCGTTATAAAGCATGAGTGTTTCTTCTGTTTCTCAAAGGAAAATGCATTGTGGGCTATGTACCATTAAAGAAATTGGGCAGCTGAAGTGGATGAGGTTCGGAGAGACAAGAAAATGTTTTTAAAATTCACTTCTGAAGCCACTAAGTAAAGCTTTTGTTGATTCACTATCACTCATTGTCCAAAGGATTTTACTGAGCATGTAAAGCTTGTCAGTTGATGAATACTATTAATGAAGAAGACCAAATAAGTAAACAAATGCCTGTACATGTGAAGATCATAGCAAACAAAAATTCAAGCCACACAGATACTATATGTTATAGTATACTTTACTGAGCCAAGGGATATATACTTAATGAAAGATAATAAATTACATAATGCAGGATGATGACAATGATAATGATGATACAGTAAGCATGGATTTTCTAGTATCTTTTAGTACTTCACTAGAAACCTTTTATGTAATAGCTAGTGGCTGTGAGCTGACCCATACTTCTGGTACCTTAACCCTGCTACCCAGAAATGACAAGTTTTCTAAGTTTGGGTTTCAAACTTCTCTCAGTGAATCATATACTGAAATCATCCTAATATGAATTCATTTTATTATTATTTTTTTTTTACACAGAGTCTCACTTTGTTGCCCTTGGTAGAGTGGCATGGCATCACGACTCACAGCAACCTCAAACTCTTGGGCTTAAGCAATTCTCTTGCCTCAGCCTTCCAAGTAGCTGGGACTACAGGCGCCTGCCACAACACTGGCTATTTGTTTTAGAGATGAGGTCTCACTCTGGCTCAGGCTGGTCTTGAACTCAACTCAGCTCGGGTCTTGAACTCAACTCAGCTCAGGCAATCTACCCTCCTCAGCCTCCCAGAGTGCTGGGATTACAGGCATGACCCACTGTGCCTGGCCTGATTCATTTTATTCTTACTATTCCTCTACCTCCATACTGCTATAGTATCCTAGGTCATCACATAGTAACAGGTGGTTTTTATTTCAATCAAATTATATCTGTGTGTTGGTAACAAGAGTGGCATGTGCTGCCTTTTTCTCCCAAACCAAAACGATCTAAGAGAGACAAACCTGGTAGCAGTGGTCATGGCTCATCAACTACACTGTAGTTTGCTTTCTTCATCAGATACAGACATAGATTGCATGCCTACTTCCCAAGTCAAGAGGCCAAGTAGGGTAACAATGTGAATGATTTCATGGAAGGTTCACTACTGGCAAAATAACATAGATAGCTAAGGTAATTGTATCTGTTCTATTTGTGTTTGTCAAAATTGGCATAGATAAATATTACAAGATTCAAATGTTTTAGGCTGCTTCTTTTCTATGGGCATATCATTGAATTAATACATAAAAGGCATCGTATGATGTATTAGAAACACTACTTTCAGATTATGTTGCCTAGGATTTCGACCAATCATATAGAATCGTTTATATTTCCTGTTGGCATAGGGTTTGGCAGTTAAATCCTAGAGTGATTGAGACATAGGTTTTATAACACAGATTATGTTCAATTATCACCTCAAATAGGTTCTGTAGTCTCCCAATGCCTGTTTTTAAATCTTCTTGAAGGAGTTAATACTATCACATGGATTTGTCATGAAGGTTAACTTAAGTAATATACATAAAACTTCTGCAGCAATGCTTGGGGAGGCAGAGGGTACACTAAGCCCTTCCTTTGCAAGTTTATTAGGCAACGTCAGGTTGCAGAGGGAAGCTGAAATTGTTTAATACTAAGCTTAAATAAGCACCCTTAAAGACAATTATTTTAATTGTCCCTCCTTTAAACTTATTACTCCCCGCCCCAGAATATAGTTCAGTGCCACAAAACTGGGACTTAAGAGGGTTCTGTAGTATCTTTGTTCTGGACTGCCTCATCTGTGTTTGAATTATCTATCTCAAGACTGATGGCAGAGGCTTTTCTTTATTTTTTTATTTGGGGCTCTTGTCCAACAAACTTTCTAGGACATACGGCAGACAAAACATCATACTCCTAAAGTTGATAACAACTAAGACACTTCAAAACCAAATACAAATTGACTGTGGTTTTTTGACAGTGGTTTTTCTGGTACATTATATGAAGATTAGATTGCTGTCTGTCAAGTACGCTAACATGATGCGTGACCCCTGAGGTTTTTATCGTTTTGATCACATTCTTGTCTCTCTGAAAAGGGCAGTTTTGGCAATCACTCTTTCCTTCAGTACTGCCAGCTGGCTCTAGCCTGCTGCATTTCATTCTTTTATTGCTTCCTCCCTCTAAGTTTTCATAACGTAGCTTAAAACAGTCTAAGCCCCTTGGTTACATCCTAACCTTGGCCACAAGGAAGATCCTCACTGGAATAATACATTCTTTTGAAGTTTACTGAAAAAGAAACACAACAGTTAATTGTGTTTCTATGCTAATATCATACGTATTGAATGAGCTCTGTGCCGTATTTCTGGTGAGGACAATAAGTTATGATACTCACATTCATCTGGGCTACCATATACCTTTGGATTCATTGATTGATACATTTATTCATCTAACAAGTCTTTAATGAATGCTTCATATGTGCCAAGCACAAGCTGAGGTCCCGAGAATGCAATCGTGAACAAAAGCAAAGTCTTGGTCTCATTTATTATCAACAGTGGGAACCAACATAAAACTACAACAATGACAATATTCTAAAATTGAAATAAATGATTTCAGAAATAGTGGGAATATTTGCCTCCAGTCAGGAGGGGTAGGGACACCTAACTGAAGAAATGACAATTGAGCAGTTATAAAGAGTAATGACTGATAAGAGGAAAGCCCCCTTCATGTTGGAGGCGAGAGGATGCATCATCATTGAGATACAAGAGCGGTTTCAGCATGAAGTCTGAAAAATACTAAGAGGAGACAGGAGTAACTGGAACAGGAAGAGCGGGATGGGTCAACCTGTAAGATAAAACTAAAGAAGAAGATAGAAATCAGATCATACTAGGTCCTGAAGACCAAGTTAAGAAATGTCAAGTGGAGTTTAAGAACAATGGAATTTGAATGACTTTAAGCTAAAGAAGGACATGATACTAATTTTCATTTTGAAAACAATACTGGCTAAACTATGGAGAAGAGAAAAAAGTAAAGCTACATCAGTCAAGTGGCTAATATAAAAGTCATAGAAAGAAAAGATATTATGGTGAACAGAAGTTGTAAAAGTGTGTAGGAAGGGACACAAATGGGGTCAAAGGATTTTTAGATAGTAACGTGGGTAAGACTTGGAATAAAACAGGCAGCATTAGTGTCAGGGTATTCCTCATTTCCAGATTATATAAACAGACAGAGATGCCACTTGCAGAGGTTAGAAATCATATAATATGATTTTATCTACTTTAACTTTAGCAATATTGAGTTTAAAACGTCTTTGAAATATTTAGGAGAAGATGCCAGGTGAGAAGATGGCTCAACACATCTGGGGGTTAGAGATATATCACTTGAAGTCATGAATTTGTGAGTTATCTTCTTATATTTGGTAATTCCAATAGCATAAATGGATTAACTTGCTGATGGAGGTGACATGAGTGATAAAAGAATTGGAAATAGGATTTAGCTTTCAGAATGTGAACACCTTTGTGTGCCACAAATGCCAGGCTTCCCCAGGGAACTGTGGGTCCAGTGTCCAGGGTAGCCTAACACTGAATTAGAAGTGGAACCTGAGTGAATCGAGAAGAGATGCATGGAAATTTGGGTGGTCATAATAGTTTTTTTCCTTATAGTCATTTACATTTTCTAGAAATTTGTATGTATAAATTGAAGCTTTCATAATTAGTTCTTGACTTTATCTGAAGATGAAGATAATAAATGATCACATGTTAATTTTAAACTTTTTTTTGTTCGTAAATAGTTAGTAAATCTGTCATTCAAAATGTTTCTCAGTGTCCTTTGCACAAAAGATTCCTGTGACAAATTTTTCTCATAGCTTTTGTTTGCACTTAATTGAGAAAGCTTTTGACAAGGATACTCTTCCTGCTCTCCAGTAATCAGGTCATTCTTCCCTTCAAGCTAAATCCCTGATATCCTTTTGAAAATACAAACTTCATTTCTTCTTTTTTAAGCTTCTCTCCTGCTTTGCTCATGTGTGTATTGTTCCTGTCAGATGTCCAGACCACCTGGCACATGCTATCCTTACAGCCTTGAAATCAACTTAATTATGTAGGTCATGTTTCTGTGTCCTTTTCTAGTTTTTATCACTTTCTGGTATCCTCTACACCATCTCCCTTGGGCATTCCAACCACTCATGTCTTCCCATTTTCATAACTCTTTCTCAAAGGTGGGCTCAATTTCAAGACCCAATGTTTGATAGATATACCCAAGATTGGAGGCTAAATCTATGAGCCGTATGTGAACTAAACATGTTAGTTGCCTAATGCTTTGTGGGAAAATATAAAAGTAGAGAAACATTTATGTCCTTCAATATGCTTGCAGTTCATGTTGAGTATAAGTTATCTTCGAGCTATATGTTCTTCTTTTACAAACCAACAGCTATCTTTATGGAAGGCAGTATGATTGAGACAAGTAAGGAGAAGTAGAAAATGAAAGTGCTGTCTAATCCAAGTTCATCCTGTCTTTCCCATCCCACTTCTAAATGTGTTTGAGATCCACCCTTGTCATTTCTCCTTACCTTTCCTGGAAATCAAGGCTGTCATAATGTCAATATAGTCTACCAATTTTTATGTCAATCATTATCATAATAGCAATAGTCTTTTTTGCATATATTGGTTCCTTTGAACACCTGCACATATTTGAGCTCATTGTATCACACTGTGGCTTTCTCTTCTCTCTTCAAAGATTTGGAAATGTCTTCATTCAAATCTCCATTGGCATCTAGCATTAGAAAAAGCTGATACTTATAAGAGTCCTCTAAACCACTGTTAATTAATTATATTTGAATATTACACCTACTGTAATGTTTCGGTAAGAGAGAAATGCATCTCTCTCTGTAGGTTGCATAAGATACAGTTTGATGCTTATCGATTTAAATATGATAAAACATTAACCCAACACACATGCATCTCACACGGAAGGATGTATAACCTGTGGCCATGGGCCACATGTAGATTATGTGAAGACTATTTTACTTATTACAAAGCAATTTATGTCAGATAAAAAAATTATGCATGAACCTTGTTTATGCTCATCAGCTTTCATTAGTGCCTGTGTATTTAATGTGTGGCCCAAGAAAACCCTACTTCTTCCAGTGTGGCAGAGAAGAAAAAAGTTGAACACCCCCTGAAAGAGTGAACATGGATACAGGTAGCTGTTATACAGACCAAAACATAGTTTGCCTTGGGTGAGTGTTATCATGGTTCATTGAAGCATTTCTACCTTTCACTGGACAAGGTTGCAAAGGTTCTCGATGGAAATGGAAGTATTATGGGATTGAGCAAATACAAAGGTACAGACAATAGAAGGAATACGCTATGTACAAAGGCCTATGAGTATCAAGACAGCAGGAATGTGCTGCTAAGGACAAGACAGTGAGGTTGTGAGGTTAATTAAAGCTTAACATGTAAAGCCTATAATGTCATCTAAGTAGAGTGACTCTTACACTGGGATGTCTGGAACAGTTAACATCTGTTTATCAATAGCAAATTCTAGTCCCTCAAAAATCTGTGGTTTAGATAAAACATTATACAATTATTCTGTATATAAGGTGCTATGACAGGGCTATATAGATCAATAATTTTCATGGTGCATCTCAAACACAAGTGATGAAAAATATTGATAAAGTCCCTGAACAAAAGTGTTCTATGACTATTGTGAGAGTCTTGTGTGTCATATCTGTCCTTCTTGAACATTCACAATGCATGCTTACGAGTCCCAGTGGGGCAGAAATTTATCTCAATGTTTTAACACATTTTGACCACAGAATCCTTTTCATCACAGGACAAAAATTAACATACTACAAAAGTAGGAATGATAGTCTATTGACTGGAAGAGTGGTATAGGATAAGTGCTATGATATAGGGAGATTAATCTTTACCAGGCAGGGTTAGCAGGTGACAAATACTAGAGTTGGCAAGATAAATTAATTTTTATATTATAGCTTAGCCAAGTATAGAAGATTGTATTTTCCAATAATGGATACAAAAAGATCTTACATCATGTATGGCCTTCCAGAACCTTGCCACTCCCTCCATCAATTCAACATCTCTTCTTCTAAAAATTGTGTTGCCTTTTGTGTCTGCCTCTGCTAAAAGGATGGTGCAGAAATTGAACCTTGTGACATTCAAGTTTAGGTTATAAAAAGTGATATAGATTCTGCTTGACTCTCTCCCAGGATATGCACTTTTAATTGAATCTTCCATGGTGGAGAAACCACATAGAGATAAGGGTGGGGACTTGAGGGGCTTCAGGTGTTCCTCCACCAGCCATATGCACAGATGTCAACTCTGTGAGGAAGGATGACTCAGAGACAGTACCAGCACCCACCACTGCCTGCAACTGTGTGAGACACCCCAAATAAGAGATGCCTAACTGGTCCTACTCATTCACCTCCCAAAACTGTGAGACATAATAATAAATGACAGCTTGTGTTTAATGCTAAAACATTTAGTGTAGTATATTGCAAGGCATTTGATGACTAGAGTATCTGATCCATAAAAACTTCCAAAAATGTATAAAACATGATTAGATAAAATTTAAAAATTCAAAAGGAGATGAAATTATTTAAACAGGAAAGTAAAAGTAGGAAAAGTGAAATGAAGATAAATGTGATGTTTATCTATAATGTATGATATAGCCCCCTGAAATTTGTGAGAGATGTTTTCCCAATTTAGTTCTAAACTCTCTAACAACCACAGCCACTTAGGTCTATTGCATCATCAGTTGCTGACCAAGGGATTGTTGGAATGGGCTCACAGCACAGTGCAGAGGGATGAAAGTCTACAGCAGGAAAAGGATGCTGAGGATCTGAAGTGGAAGTGCAGCCTGGGAATCACATATATTGAGTGTGAACAGCAGCAGCAAAAACACTGTAAAGAAGATTCTTAAATGACCTTGATTTAACCTGACATAAAAGAAGAAAAGAGTGGTGCTTCCATTAACGTGAAGGTAAAAAACAGGAAGACAAATCTTTGCAAGAGCAATTTCATCTGAAGTTTCATAGATGGCAAGCATCCATGATGGTGATACTCAGCAGGCAGATTGAAAGGGGAAATGGAATGCAGGAAACTGGACTGACTGGAACATGTTAGGAGGTTTGTAAATCGTCTGCTAGGAGTTGAGAGTTGAAGCTATGACAGTCTGTGAGGTTGTTTGGGGGAAGTGCTTTGGAAAAGATGAGAAAAATGAAGAACACAAACTCACAAAGGTGATTTAGACCGAGAAGAAAAAGATGGACCAAGAAATATCAAAGATAAAAAAATAGAACCAGTAATGCAAAAATTAAGCAAAATAAACATTATCTCTAAGAGGAGAGTGCTAATGTTGATATCGTGGTGATTGGTTTCAAACAAATCACTGTTTGTTTGTTTGTTTGTTTTATTAGAGATTGTCTTTGTTTTCATTAAAGCAGTTCCATCCACAACTTAGAAGGTACATAGTGTTAATATCCCAGATATAAATGCCACTTTCAAACTAATTAAAACCAATCTCAAAATAGGATATCATCTACATTAACTATTAAAATAATTTTAGTAACTATTTAAAAAATTGGTCATTTTACCACAAGCTTTCAAATTGAATAAAATTGAATTGAATATGATGGATTAATTGAACTTTTTTATTTGTAGTCTACTTTAGAGATTGGCTATGTATATTCGATCAAAATGATAAATCTTTGACAATGTGGAGTAAGTGGTTCAGTACAATTTATGTTTTCTAAATATTTTTTATTCTATGAATATGATAAGTAGACAAGAAAGAAGGAAAATAATCTCTGGCACAAAAATATACCAAAGGATCTTAGGTTGTATCATTTTCATGTCACATAAAGTTCAAAAAGGAGCTGAGATTTAATGTTGCTAATATTGTAGCAATAGGAAAAACTATAACCAAACAGACACTGAAGAAAACACTAACATAAAATGGAGATTTCACAAGATCAGTTTTCCTAACATAACAATTAATCAGATCAATTGTCCTTTTAAATAATATTCCAAGCCTGCTACACACCCAAACACAAACATAAATATAGGTATACAATCAGGTGCGTGTATGAGTTTGAATGTGAATGTGTGTGCAACCCATATATACAACGTAATTTATTTTATTTTCCCTTAAAGATCTTTCTACTCATCGTTCCTGAAAAATTCCCTCATATTCCATTACATCCCATCATACTATTGTCCCTACTAGTAATACCCTTAAACTAATATTAAAATTACTCAACCTTACCCATTATTCAAATTCAAATTCAGGTCTTTTTACTTCCATATTTGCCTCACGAAAGAACTGCATTTGCCTTCTTCACCAGTGTATGCCTTGCAGAGTACATGCTGAGTAGCAACTGTATGATTGTGTATTTTTTTTTTTAATGCTAGAAGCCATGAGTCTACACCAACCCATTTCTTTTCTTTACCCCTAGACCGCATAATCCAGATCCATTATATTATTACTATATATACCATACTCAGGCCATTTGGGCTTTTTTCTCTTTTATTTATTTTTTACCATCACATGACATTTAGAAGAACTCTAGAAAGATGAAGCAAACTGAACTAATCTGAACTGAAGTTTCTCTTCCCACAACCAACACAAAGGTAAAAATCTATAGCCAAAGGAATACAGATAAAACACTAGTTTCTAACCTCAGTTCTCAGTTCTCTTCCTTCCTGACTCTCCACTGCCTTGCCAAAGTAAAGTATGGGATACCAGCAATATCAGAACAGAAGGGAGTTAGGGAGACAATAAGAAGTGCTGATTTAGGAGGTCTCAGGATATGTTAGAGTTTAGATTGACTCCACAATTAGAAAGCTATTATTTCAAATGCGATGGAGTTTACAGTGATCCACTATAATGGCCACTATAATCCAAAACAAAACAAATCAAAATAAAAACATGGAATTACAAGTTGGATTCTT
Source organism: Nycticebus coucang (assembly GCF_027406575.1). Classification (NCBI taxonomy): domain Eukaryota; kingdom Metazoa; phylum Chordata; class Mammalia; order Primates; family Lorisidae; genus Nycticebus; species Nycticebus coucang. Next base: position 31,784,669 of record NC_069798.1, read on the forward strand.
AGTTAAGCATTATTCAAAAATACCAACTTCTTTATAATAAAGGAGGAAGGTATGGAAGAAAAGAAAACAAAGGAGGACAAGAAAGGGGAAAGAAAGAATGAGATGGCAGTTAGCCATAAGAGAACTTTGGCTTAAACAGACTGTAAAATATTGATCTCTCTAAACACTCCAGCTGGCTCAAAAGTTGGGGGAAAAAAGTGATTAGGGTTTCAGGGATGTGGAAGGGCTACACCTTCCACTGATCATCAGAGCCAAGCAAGGGCATTCCCACCGTATAGCCCTGGACTGAGTTATTCAAGCGGTTCTATAACCAAGATGCTGGCTGCGCCACTCTGCTCCCTTAATGTGTAGCACAAACCCATTTACTTGTTTGATTTTGCTTCTTTTTGGTAAATAATTTACATAGTTTTACATTAGCTCAATTTTCAAAAATTGAGCAAACAGTGCAATTTTCTTTAATTATGCCAGTGCAAGACAGAAGTAAAGTCTGGCTGAGAGAGGCTTTATTTGAACTAAAAAGATGTTTGGTGGAAATGGAGCATGAGAAAGCATGAGAAGAAAATGAAGATCTGCTTAAATTGGCTCTGGCCAATGTGAGAAACAACAGAGTACAATTCAGTTAGCACTTGAACTGAACTAAAAGTCTTTGTTTTCCCTCTTGTTCTCTAAAAGTTGTCAGGTGGACACACGTATGCCACACAGATGGTATTACACCTCCCCTCTCAGAGAGGAAACAGATTCCATTGTGATGTCTGCCAGTGTGATTTTCTCACTCAAATAAGTATACTCCTTCTTTGACTAAACTTCATTATTCTTCATTTTGACCCTCTATTTTGCATACCTTCCATTCACCTACTATCCCAAAATATCTTACAGAAGATAAATCATGAAATCAAAGGTTGAAGTTAATATTGTCAAGGGCCAACCCCATGCATGCCTCTGCCTGATAGAATCAGGAGAGCTCGAGAAAAGGGAACTTATTTACAACTCTGGGCATGGAACAGCAAGGTGTACATTTCAGTATCTCTGTCAATCTCTGAAATGTATAAACTTGGGATGCCTGTACCAGTTGTACTCCACTGGAACGTGGCCTGAAAAGGAGTAGCCTGCTTCTGTAGATTAAGGAATGCAGAGGAGACTTCCCATTCTTCTAGTAATATGAACTATTTAGACAATGGGCTGGCTAAATTTAATGCTAAATTAGTTTCTTTCCCCCTTTTTGCTTATTTATTTTGACTTACATGGTCTTGTCTGGCTAGGTCCTGTTGATATCTATAACTTTGGGAAAGTCACTTGTCCCTCCCCTTTAATTCTCTTTAAGTGAAGTGCTACATCACACCATGTCTTGGCTCCTTGACAACTAAAAAATCATATCAGAATCTCACTATGAACATTGAAATTAAAACTTAGATATTATTTTCCATGAATATCTAAAGGAAAAGTAGAAATAATCACTTCTTATGTTAGTCCTTAAGGACTAAGTCACCTGTGAGCTCTGGAATACAAAGAATGGTCTTTGTCCCTGTCAAATCAGACAAAGGGTTAAGCAGAACATTTGTAATTGGGTACTTCCACCAAACTCCAATCCACTTGTGTACAGTTTTGTAGAATCATGTGCTTATTACTGTATGTGTGTTGTGCACTTATTAATCACATCTTTTGCTATTGTCTTTCTTTTCTAATCACTTCTTTTGTGGGTAACAAGCACCCACTTTGTCTAGATGGTACCATCTCATCCCAAATCCACATAATGTTACCAAGACGATCAAATTTTATGCCCCATTCTTTCAACACATGGGCTAATTTAAGTTTGTTAATCACACACAACATTCCTCTGACCTTTCCAATTGATATGGTCTAGGCATTCACCCCCACACCCCACCCCACCTAAACTAATCAGAATCTTCTCTTCAGTGAGAAAGGTGCCTTCTGGGAGAAGAAAATACCTTTGTCCATTTAGATAACAGCATATGAAAAAATAGCCCTCAAATTACCAGCAGCTGCATTTTCAATCATGCTAGGAAATCTTCCAGAGAATAAAATCAACATACCGAGGGATCAGAGAGAGATAGACAGACTGAGAGCAAGAGAGGAAGAGAAAGGCAATGATCTGACCCGCATCATTCTGTGCACACAGTCTGCTTTACTGCCCTTGGAATGACATGATACATGAACCATCGCAATGTCCTTTCAGGGAAATTAGATTGCTGTTCAAAAGTACTTTTTCCTCTTTTACCACCTCCACAGGAGAGGTTTACTTCCCCTCTACTTTGATGGTGAGTTAATCCCTGTGACTTGCTTTGCCAATGGGATGTTAACAAATGTGATGTAAACAATGACTTGAAGGGTATTTGCTCCATTGGGTTTGTCCTCTGGTGCTTCTTTTATCACCATGAAAAGTGCCACTTATCCTCTCAACCTAGACTTTATAATTTATATATATGTACCAAACATAAGCCCCTCCTACAATAAGAAGCCGAGCTCAGCTATATCTGTAGCTTAAAGCTGAGCTGTTCAGTTGAGATCAGCAGACCCACAAATTCTCGAATGAAAATAAATTATTGTTATTTTAAGTCACTGAGTTTTGGATGTGGTTTGATACAGACCAATAGCTGATGTATTCCTTTTTAAAATATAACCCTGTTTGAGTCAGGAATCAGTTGTTTTGCTCCTGAAAGAATTTTGATTAATATAGGAACTTCTATTTCTTTGAAATAAACCTGTGAAATGAAAGTGAAATAATAATTAGTCTGAGCAGATAGAGGGGGAGACAAGATGGCGGACTGAAGCCAGCTTTCAACAAAGGCTCCCGTCCAGAAGGAGAGTTAAGGGACAGGAATTTAGTAAGTATCCTGGTGGACTTGAGCCTCACCAAGAGAGAAGGCTGAAGAACGCACATCAACACCGCTGAGGCAAGTTGTGATCACAAGGATGCAAACAAAAGGTACAAAATCCACCACCAAGCGGATGGGAGTCCCCCTCCCCCATGAGACCGGCTCTAGAGCCCCACAATTGAACAAGCGGGCAGAAATTAAAGGCCCTCCCACTACACTCCACGGGAGAGACCTTCTAAAAACTGGACCTACCTCCCCTACTGGGGTGCCGTGGCGTTCTCCTGCCGGACATAGGGCTGAATAAAACTTTGGGAATCCTTTGCCGGCAACCCTGAATCCCCGGCGCTCCCCTCCCGCCCACTGAGGTCTGGAGGCCTGTCCCCCAGGACTTCGGATCCTTGGGTGATTTCTCAAGGGGAGTGGACAGTCCCCGAGTTGCGACTGGTCAGCATTGACTCTGAGGCGCGCCGAGTGAGGAGAGGGCACCGGGCTGAGGGGGAGTCACGCCTCGCGGCACTTCCCTGCGGTGCAGTGCAGCAACCCTCCCCGGGCATACGGGGCCCAAGACTGAATCAGACTCTGGCCTCCCCGCTGAGAGCTGAGAACCCCTACTCTCACTCGGAGTCTGAGGGCCTATCCCTCTGGAGTTCGGCTCCTTGGGTGATTTCTGGAGGGGAGTGCACAGTGCCTGAGCTGCGTCAGGTCAGCGCTGACTCTGGGATACGTGAGCGAGGAGAGGGCACTCTGCTGAGGGGAAATCAAGCCTTGGCGGCACTTCCCTGCGGTGCAGTGCAGGAGCCCTCCCCGGACCGTAGTATTGCATGAAACTGAATGAAACTCTAGCTTCCCCCCGCCCCACTCCCAATCGGGGTCTGGGGGCCCATCCCCCAAGAGTTCTGATTCTTGGGGGATCTCTTAAGGGGTGTGGACCCAGCACAAACTGCGGCCGCTCAGTGCTGACTCTGGGGCGCGGGACAGAAGAGAAAAGGGTCGCCTGAGTGCCCACACCAGAGCAGCAGTTCCCTGGAGGTAGATCAACAGCCGTTTTTTCTTTAACGGCAGAACGCTCACTTCTGGATATTCTGAGGCCACACCCCCTGTCTCCCTGGGCAACCAGAGGAGGCCACCGGTGACACGGCTCACAAACCCGGAAGCCTCCAGGGGGGGGCCGACCCAGAGAGGTGTTCAGACGCAATTCTCCAGCAGCAAAGACGTTTGAACTCAAAACAGCCCGTCTCCTGTAGGCGACGACAGGAACAGAGACAGAACCTCACAAAGTTGTCTGTTCTGTTCTGTTCTGTTAGCAGCATGCATCAGGGACGGGGCTAAGCCTGAGTGAACACCTCCTTCCCATCACCTGCATCAAACACTCAAAGATGTCAGGCCCCATCTCCTCCTGCTAGATAGCGGCAGTCTGCGGGGGCCTGGCAGACTTCCTTGCGATTCAGGCAGGTGCAAACCCCTGGAGTGTCTGTTCACTGCAGGCAACTGGGTTAGCCATCTGCAGAGATACCAGTGACTGGGTCCGATGGAGGGGCAAAGTGGGGAAGGAGACGTCAACCTTCCTAGACTGCTCTGTTTGCTGGGTGGCTCCTCCTGACTCCACGCTGCACTGGGGTGAGCTGTGTCAGAGGAGTCACCAGGCCCCTGTGATCCAGTTCCCAGAGACCTCTTGAACCCTTCCACCCGAGACAAGTGCCGATTGAGACAGTTGATTCGGACCTTTTGAACTGGGCTAATGGACTGAGGACTCTTCAGGTGGTGCCCTGGGTGTGCAATTGTAGGAAGGTTTGATTCTCCTTTTCCAACTGGGGCCAGAGGTGGGCAGGCGGGGTGACTTAATTGCTGATTTTTCCACACAGCTGAGACTTCAAGCCAGAGTAGAAGTTGCAATAGGATCGAACAGAAACCAGCTGAAAACAAGACAGAACCACTTTGCTCCACCACACCAGACAGGGCCCCAGTTTCTCAGGCCACAACACTGTACGGGCCCTCGATAAAACCCCAGGGGAAAAACCAAAGGGAGTAAACCATGGGGCGGAATCAGCGGAAAAACTCTGGTAACATGAATAACCAGAATAGATCAACCCCCCCAAGAAAAGATACGGCAGATGTGATTGAAGATCCCATTCATAAACAACTGGCTGAGATGTCAGAAGTCGAATTCAGAATTTGGTTTGCAGACAAGATTAATAAAATGGAATTAGGAATTCGAGGAGAAATTCAAAAATTGTCTCAAGAATTTAACGAATTTAAAGACAAAACCACCAAAGACTTAGACACACTGAAACAAGAACTTACAGCCCTCAAAGATATGAAAAATACAGTAGAATCCCTCAGTAACAGAATGGAGCAAGCAGAATAAAGGATTTCTGACATTGAAGATAAAGTCTTCAAACGCTCCCAATCTCTCAAAGAGGAAGAGAAATGGAGAGCAAAAACGGATCACTCACTCAGAGAGCTCTCAGATAATTCGAAAAAAGACAACATAAGGGTTATAGGAATTTTGGAGAATGATGAAGTGGCTGCCAAGGACACAGAGGCCCTTCTACATGAAATTATGAAAGAAAATTTTCCAGACATGCCTAGAGAATCTGAAATTCAGATAGCAGACAGCTTCAGAACCCCAGCACGATTCAACCCCAATAAGCCATCTCCCAGACATATCATAATTAGCTTCACTAAAGTTAACATGAAAGAGAAGATTCTCAAAGCAGCCCAGCGAAAGAAAACTATAACGTACAAAGGTAAGAATATTAGAATAACTGCAGATCTCTCTGCTGAAACTTTTCAAGCAAGAAGAGGCTGGTCATCAACTTTTAATCTCCTAAAGCAAAAAAACTTTCAACCCAGGATCTTGTATCCAGCTAAACTGAGTTTCATCTATGATGGAGAAATTAAATACTTCAATGACATTCATATGTTGAAAAAATTTGCCATAAGTAAACCAGCTCTTCAGGATGTTCTCAGACCTATCCTCCACAATGACCAACCCAATCCTATACCACAAAAGTAAACTCACTCAGAAACTTCGGATCAAACTCCAACTTCCACACTGGCGAAAGGATTAAAAATGTCCACTGGACCTTTGAAAAAATCGATACCCAAAATTCCACCAGACTTATCAATACTCTCCATCAATGTGAATGGCTTAAACTGTCCTCTAAAGAGGCATAGGTTAGCTGACTGGATACAAAAACTCAAGCCAGATATTTGTTGCATACAAGAGTCACATCTCAACTTAAAAGACAAATACAGACTCAGGGTGAAAGGATGGTCATCCATATTTCAGGCAAATGGTAATCAGAAAAAAGCAGGTGTTGCAATTTTATTTGCAGATACAGTAGGCTTTAAACCATCAAAAGTAAGGAAGGACAAGAATGGTCACTTCATATTTGTTAAGGGTAATACTCAATATGACGAGATCTCAATTATTAATATCTATGCACCCAACCAGAATGCACCTCAATTTATAAGAGAAACTCTAACAGACATGAGTAACTTGATTTCCTCCAGCTCCATAATCGTTGGAGATTTCAACACTCCCTTGGCAGTGTTGGATCGATCCTCCAGAAAGAAGCTGAGCAAAGAAATCTTAGATTTAAACCTAACCATCCAATATTTAGATTTAGCAGACATCTACAGAACATTTCATCCCAACAAAACTGAATACACATACTTCTCATCAGCCCACGGAACTTACTCCAAAATTGATCACATTTTAGGTCACAAGTCTAACCTCAGTAAATTTAAAGGAATAGAAATTATTCCATACATCTTCTCGGACCATCATGGAATAAAACTTGAATTGAGTAACAACAGGAATCTCATACCCATACAAAAACATGGAAGTTAAATAACCTTATGCTGAATGATAGCTGGGTCAGAGATGAGATTAAGAAAGAAATCACCAATTTTTTGGAACAAAATGACAATGAAGACACAAGCTATCAGAACCTGTGGGACACTGCAAAGGCAGTTCTAAGAGGGAAATTTATAGCACTGCAAGCCTTCCTCAAGAGAACGGAAAGAGAGGAAGTTAACAACTTAATGGGACATCTCACGCAACTGGAAAAGGAAGAACATTCCAACCCCAAACCCAGTAGAAGAAAAGAAATAACCAAAATTAGAGCAGAATTAAATGAAATTGAAAACAAAAGAATAATACAACAGATCAATAAATCAAAAAGCTGGTTTTTTGAAAAGGTCAATAAAATAGATAAACCTCTGGCCAACCTAATCAGGAAAAAAAAGAGTAAAATCTCTAATATCATCAATCAGAAACAACAAAGACGAAATAACCACAGACTCATCAGAAATCCAAAAAATCCTTAATGAATGTTACAAGAAACTTTATTCTCAGAAATATGAAAATATGAAGGAAATTGACCGATACTTGGAAGCACGCCACCTTCCAAGACTTAACCAGAATCAAGTGGAAATGTTGAACAGACCCATATCAAGTTCAGAAATAGCATCAACTATACAAAACCTCCCTAAAAAGAAAAGCCCGGGACCAGATGGTTTCACGTCAGAATTCTACCAAACCTTTAAAGAGGAATTAGTACCTATATTACTCAACCTGTTCCAAAATGTAGAAAAAGAAGGAAGACTACCCAACACGTTCTATGAAGCAAATATCACCCTGATCCCCAAACCAGGAAAAGACCCAACAAGAAAAGAAAATTATAGACCAATATCACTAATGAATATAGATGCAAAAATATTCAACAAGATCCTAACAAACAGAATCCAACAACACATCAAACAAATTATACATCATGACCAAGTTGGTTTTATCCCAGGGTCTCAAGGCTGGTTCAATATACGTAAATCTATAAATGTAATTCAGCACATAAACAAATTAAAAAACAAAGACCATATGATTCTCTCAATTGATGCAGAAAAAGCTTTTGATAATATCCAGCATCCCTTCATGATCAGAACACTCAAGAAAATTGGTCTAGAAGGGACTTTTCTTAAACTGATAGAGGCTATCTACAGCAAACCCACAGCCAATATCATATTGAATGGAGTTAAATTGGAATCATTTCCACTCAGATCAGGAACCAGACAAGGCTGCCCATTGTCTCCATTGCTTTTCAACATTGTAATGGAAGTTTTAGCCACCGCAATTAGGGAAGAAAAGGCGATCAAGGGTATCCATATAGGGTCAGAAGAGATCAAACTCTCGCTCTTCGCAGATGATGTGATTGTGTATCTGGAAAACACTAGGGACTCTACTACAAAACTCCTAGAAGTGATCAAGGAATACAGCAGCGTCTCAGGTTACAAAATCAACATTCATAAATCGGTAGCCTTTATATACACCAACAACAGTCAAATTGAAAAAGCAGTTAAGGACTCTATCCCATTCACAGTAGTGCCAAAGAAGATGAAATATTTGGGAATTTACCTAACAAAAGATGTGAAAGATCTCTATAAAGAGAACTATGAAACTCTAAGAAAAGAAATAGCTGAAAATGTTAACAAATGGAAAAACATACCATGCTCATGGTTGGGAAGAATCAACATTATCAAAATGTCCATACTACCCAAAGCAATATATAATTTCAACGCACTCCCTATTAAAGCTCCACTGTCATATTTTAAAGATCTTGAAAAAACATTACTTCGTTTTATATGGAATCAGAAAAAACCTTGAATAGCCAAGACATTACTCAGAAATAAAAACAAAACAGGAGGAATCACACTACCAGACCTCAGACTTTACTACAAATCGATAGTGATCAAAACAGCATGGTATTGGCACAAAAACAGAGAAGTAGATATCTGGAACAGAATAGAGAACCAAGAGATGAATCCAGCTACTTACCGCTATTTGATTTTTGACAAGCCAATTAAAAACATTCAGTGGGGAAAAGATTCCCTATTTAACAAATGGTGCTGGGTGAACTGGCTGGCAACCTGCAGAAGACTGAAATTGGACCCACACCTTTCACCATTAACTAAGATAGACTCTCATCGGATTAAAGATTTAAACTTAAGACATGAAACTATAAAAATACTAGAGGAGAATGCAGGGAAAACCCTTGAAGAAATTGGTCTGGGTGAGTATTTCATGAGGAGAACCCCCCGGGCAATTGAAGCAGCTTCAAAAATACACTACTGGGACTTGATCAAACTAAAAAGCTTCTGCACAGCTAAGAACACAGTAAGCAGAGCAAGCAGACAGCCCTCAGAATGGGAGAAGATATTTGCAGGGTATAACTCTGAGAAAGGTTTAATAACCAGAATCCACAGAGAACTCAAACACATCAGCAAGAAAAAAACAAGGGATCCCATCGCAGGCTGGGCAAGGGATTTGAAGAGAAACTTCTCTGAAGAAGACAGACGCACGGCCTTCAGACATATGAAAAAATGCTCATCATCTTTAATCATCAGAGAAATGCAAATCAAAACTACTTTGAGGTATCATCTAACTCCAATGAGACTAGCCTATATCACAAAATCTCAAGACCAGAGATGTTGGCGTGGATGCGGAGAAAAGGGAACACTTCTGCACTGCTGGTGGGAATGCAAATTAATACATTCCTTTTGGAAAGATATATGGAGAACATTCAGAGATCTAAAAATAGATCTGCCATTCAATCCTGTAATTCCTCTGCTGGGCATATACCCAGAAGACCAAAAATCACAACATAACAAAGATATTTGTACCAGAATGTTTATTGGAGCCCAATTCATAATAGCTAAGTCATGGAAAAAGCCCAAGTGCCCATCGACCCACGAATGGATTAATAAATTGTGGTATATGTATACCGTGGAATACTATGCAGCCTTAAAGAAAGATGGAGACTTTACCTCTTTCATGTTTACATGGATGGAGCTGGAACATATTCTTCTTAGTAAAGTATCCCAAGAATGGAAGAAAAAATACCCAATGTATACAGCCCTACTATGAAACTAATTTGGGACTCTCACATGAAAGCTATAACCCAGCTGCAACTTAACAATAGGGGGAATTGGGAAAGGGGGTGTGGGTAGAGGGAGGGGAATCGGTGGGATCACACCTGTGGTGCATATTACAGGGGTATTTGCGAAACTTGGTAAATGTAGAATGTAAATGTTTTGGCACAGTAACTGAGATAACGCCGGAAAGGCTATGTTAACCACTGTGATAAAAATGTGTCAAATGGTTTATGAAGTGAGTGTATGATGCCCCATAATCATATCATTGTATACAGTTATGATTTAATAAAAAAATTAAAAAAAAATAAATAAAAATTAAAAAAAAATAATAATTAGTCTGGGCTTTTATTAATAGGAAAATCCTAGGATCTGTTTAACTTTGAAATTTTACTTGCAATAGATAGGAGGAATGTAAAAAGAGCTGAAGAATAAAACCTGAGATCATAGAAGTTAAAAAAATAAGAAAGAATGGGAGTAGTAACATCAAATGGTGGAGAGTAGTCCCAATCAATAATTCCAGTTACTGCCTCTGAATTTCTAAAACTTATATTATAAATGTGAATAAAGTTATGAATAGTTCAATTTCCAATCATCCTACTTACCCTTCACTGATGACACAAGTACGAACACATACACAAACACACACACACAAACACACACATTGTGGAACAACGTTGCTCATTCCATCTTCCCAAGGGTCATAATAGCTAATTACCACATAACCAAGTAGACTGCCTATTGGCCCACAGAATTCAATCATTATAACTGGGATATAGCTTTCATGTGAAGGTCCTACATTAGTTTCTTACAAGGGTATATGTGAATCCTAGTAAATGTGGAATGTAAAGGTCTTAGCAAAATAACTAAGAAAATGCTACAAAAGCTATGTTAACTAATGTGATGAAAATGTGTCAAACGATCTATGAACCAAGTATATGGTGCCCCACGATCATACTAATGTACACAGCTATGGTTTAATAAAAATAAAAATAAAATAAAATAAAAGAATTCAATCATTAATTAAGATCAGTGAAGTAACCAGCTTGGCAGCAGAATTGTTTTAACAAGAAAAAGTGACAACCTTATTGATTTTTTGGTGGTCATATTCTGCATAGTCAATATCATGCTCAGACAAAGAGGCAATTTTTTCTTCAGAATTGTCTGGATCAAGAGTAGCCTATTGAAACCTAATAAAAAGACTTCTTAGCATCTTCAAACATGCCTTGAATTTGAGATTGACCAGATGGAACTCATAGCTTGGTTTCTTCTGTACAGGAAGAAAATTGTAAATGGATGTTTAATACTGAAAAAGATTGTTCATGGAAGTTATTCCTGCTATTTGGTCAATTTGTTTGCTGCTGTTACTCTGCATTTGGTATCATGGCGAGACTGCAATTGCCTGCATGCCTGAATTTAGGTGAGGCCAGGTATCTTATATTGGCTAATCAATAGCAGAAATGATGTGTTACTTCCAGGCAAAAGTTTTTCTAAATCTATGTGCCACTTGCCACCTACCTGTACCCTAGTTGGTGACCAACAATGCTCTGAATAGTGAAGCCTTCACTGGTCCTGTCTGAAGATGACATGAAGTAGATTGCCCTACTGACCACAGGTAGGACATAGTGTGAGAACTCAAGAAAGTATACTTTTTGAAACAACTGAAGTTGTGGAGTTCTTTGCTACTGTAGTATCATTGAGTCCTGATTGACATAAGGGCTCTTAATGTTTTAGCAGAAACAGCATTCATATGAGCTAGAAACCCTTGGGCATATTTTACACTGAACTTCATCTCCTTTTCAGCTGTTGGTTCTTTTATTAGATTCGAGATATTGAGAAGTTGAATAACTCAAACACTTTTACATATAATCATAGTAAACTTCTTCACTTTAGTTCTTTCCTTGCAAAATGAACGTTACTCTTGAATTATACTGTGTGTGTATGAATGAAAGTGAAAAAAGATGTGATTTTATGAATTTTATTAATTGTTTTAATTAATTAATTTAATTAATTAATGCTGTTGTTTTTATTATTATTATTACTGGTGTTTATCCTTTGCTTTCTCCTAGGACAGGAAAGAACACTACAAAAGCAAACTTTCACACTTAACAAAAAGCTGATACCCTGTCCTGGGTGTGTTGTCAAGAAAAAAATAAGCTGTGTCTCTCCAATAACTGTGAAATTCTTTTGCCTCTGGAGAGGGCTCCTTCCTGTATCTTGGCCAAGTCATGGTTTTCTTTCTTAATAAATGCAGCCCCTGTGATTTCCAAAGAGATAAATGATGAATAAGGTAGAGGCTATTTATAGTTAGGCTAGGGAAAACAATTTCACCTAACAAGGATGTCCCTCAAAATAATTAATGTAGATCAAGTGGACATGTGAATAGAAGAGCTTGTTGGAAAGTGATTAAATAGAGAGCCTAATCCACAAAGAAATATACCATTCAGATACTGGGGGATCATTTCTCTCAATGACTGGGGCAGGTACTCGTTAAATGCTCACCCAAAGCATTAAAAGACCAAGCTATGCCTTTGTAGTTATCATCAAATGTAGAATGCAGTCATATTGAACAAAACAAGTGTATTTTGTGTTTGGAATGTCTATTTAATATCTTTTCCACATTTTGGGTATTCCTTTAGTTTTAATTCAGATGACAGATTGGTAAATGAAACATACAGCCTTTATGTGGCAACCATTACTGAATACTTTCTGTAAGTTTACCTTGATGATGATGCTTACCATGGTAATAAGCATTCATACTCATACTCCATAGGTATTGTCCTTGAAGAGCATATTCTAAAAGGGAAATAACATGTCAGATAAATTAAACTTTGAGATTAAGTATCTCTATAAATCTGTATAGGATTTTAGAAGTAAAAGAGAACAGTTTGTACAGGTGAGGACAAACAAAAATTCATGAAAAAACTAGGCCTTAAAAAATTAGTAGAATTGACAGGCAGAAGGAAAATGTAGATCTGTCAGACCTTTTGACCAGTCACATAAATGAGGAAATGTTATCGTGAGGCCGTGAAGAGAGAGTGAGAAGGGAGAGTGAGAGATTTTCATTCTGATTCCAGAAGTGGATATTCAAACTTGGGTGCAAATCAAAATGGCCAAAGCCAAATAGTGTGAAGGGTTTGGAGAATTAAGTTTAGCTTCTCAAAAATACAGTGAGTTTGACTCATCTATCACCCATCTGGTTTAATAGAATGCTAATTAGGACATAAGGTCATAACCACCTGATATGCAGGTTGTTCAAATGAGACCACTCAAACATTTTTCCCATTTTCTCTTATTCATAGCTGCACATCCTTGTTGTGAAATGGAAACACTACCTCATAGCTGTGTCTTTTTTAGCGCTTGTAATTTCTATGACTAATGATCTTCTATTTTCAGAAAGAAAAATAATTATAAAGAATTGTGCATAAAGGTCTATCTCAGTTTCAAGAAACATGATAACAGCATACTCTATTTCATGCTGGTAAGGCATCCTGATAATCAGAACATCCTTTATTATAAGGAAACATGACTGTGGAAAGCAAACATACCTTCTAAGAATGCTGACCCAAATAGCATTTTATTTATTTATTTATTTATTTATTTATTTATTTATTTATTTATTTTGAGACAGAGTCTCACTCTGTCACCCTGGGTAGAGTGTCATGGCATCTTAGCTTATAGCAACCTCAAATTCTTGGACTTGAGCAAGCCTCTTGCCTCAGCCTCACAAGTAACTAGGACTATAGGTATGTACCACAATGCTCAGCTGTTATTTTTCTATTTTTGGTAGAAATGGGGGGTTCTCACTCTTGCTTAGGCTGGACTCAAACTCCTGAACTCAAGCAATATACATCGGCCTCGCAGAGTGCTAGGACTACAGGCATGAGCCACGGTGCCTGGCCACCAAAAAGCATGTTAAAGAGCATTACAACTTTAGCATTCTGTGGTTCTCTAATTTATGAGTGGTACTATCAAATAAGTTTCAATGCACACAAGTGCAGGGTTCCTCATAGACTTTCTATGTCTTCAGAGGGAAAGAAATTCCAACACTTGGTCTGACATATCTGAATGAGGGGGTCATTGGACGCCTGCTTATCTAATTCCAAAGAAAGAATGACACAATTGACTATGTGTCTTGATAATTGAGGACATGGAAACCATTATATTTCTGACTGATCATAAACATTTACATCTGGATGGGAATCTCTCTTGGGTATGGCCCCCAAATTTCTCCAAGGAGTAGAAATTATTATCAAATAGTCTCTACTAATTCCAAATTTTAAAGTCTCTAATTCTAACACCATTTCTTCATTTAAAGAGATAATTGGCTCACCAAAAGACAAAAAATAAATAAAAATTTTGTATCAGTATCAGAATGCAGGTTTTTTGACTTTTAGTTTTTTTACTTCTTCCAAATAAAATATAAACATGTGTACACAGCTACGATTTAATAAAAAAAAGAAGCAATAAAATATAAACATGTACAGGGGATTAAAGCAATTCTGAATCTATTTCTCTCCCCTTCTTTTCCACCCCCTTTGCTTCATTCTTCAATAAGAGGCTAGCAGAAAAGACTTTCTTAGTCCTGCTCATGCGGCAAGTGCTGAAGGCAGATTTCTACAGTAAGAAACTGTCTTCTTAATATGAGAAGAGTTTTGTGAGTAAACCAAACCTAGCCTTAACAAGTGGAAACTCACTCAGAAGCCAAGATTTAATCTCAAGCCTGCACTACCTAACATGTAATTGCAATGAGGCATCATACACCCACATTTCAACGTCTGGTGATAATTATTTCTGATAAATAGCATATTTGGAACAAAAGAGAAGGTGATGAAGTAACTGCAGCAGAGGTCCCCAGACCCTTCTCTGTGTTGAATTAAATGAAAGGACCACAAACCAAGCAGATGTGAACAGTTATGCTTATTATAGTAGAAATTATTTTAAACAGGCTACTTCCTCTTAAACTAAAGTAGTTGCTCTGTGGAATCTGGTTATTAAACCTTTGTCAGAGACATAACCTGCAAATATCTTCTCCCATTCTGAGGTATGTCTGCTTGCTTTACTTACTGTGTTCTTGGTTGTGCAGAAGCTTTTTAGTTTGATCAGGTCCCAATAGTGTATTTTTGAAGCTGCTTCAATTGCCTGGGGGGTCCTCGTCATAAAATATTCGCCTGGACCGATTTTTTAAGAGTTTTCCGTGCACTTTCTTCTAGTATTTTTATAGTTTCATGTCTTAAGTTTAAATCTTTGATCCAGTGAGAGTCTATCTTAGTTAATGGTGAAAGGTGTGGGTCCAGTTTCAGTCTTCTATAGGTTGCCAGCCAATACTCCCAGCACCATTTGTTAAATAGGGAATCTTTTCCCCACTGAATGTTTTTAATTGGCTTGTCAAAGATCAAATAACGGTAAGCAGCTGGGTTAATCTCTTGGTTCTTTATTCTGTTCCATACATCTACCTCTCTGTTTTTGTGCAAATACCATGCTGTTTTGATCACTGTCGATTTGTAGTATAGTCTGAGGTCTGGTAGCATGATTCCTCCTGCTTTGTTTTTATTTCTGAGTAATGTCTTGGCTATTTGAGGATTTTTCTGTTTCCATATAAAACAAAGTATTATTTTTTCAATATCTTAAAGTATGACAGTAGAGCTTTAATAGGGATTTGCTTTAAAATTTTATATTGCTTTGGGTAGTATAGACATTGAACAATGTCGATTCTTCCCAGCCATGAGCATGGTATGTTTTTCCATTTGTTAACATTTTCAACTATTTCTTTTCTTAGAGTTTCATAGTTCTCTTTATAGAGATTTCTCACATCCTTTGTTAGATAAACTCCCAAGTATTTCATCTTCTTTGACACTTCTGTGAATGGAATAGAGTCCTTAACTGTTTTTTCAGCTTGACTATTGTTGGTATATATAAAGGCTACCAATTTATGAATGTTGATTTTGTAACCTGAGACACTGCTGTATTCCTTGTTCACTTCTAAGACTCCCTGATGTTTTGTAGTAGACTCCCTGATGTTTTCCAGATATACAATCATATCATCTGCGAAGAGCAAAAGTTTGATCTCTTCTGACCCTATATGGATACCCTTGATCGCCTTTTCTTCCCTAATTGCGATGGCTAGAATCCACAGAGAACTCAAATGTATTAGCAAGAAAAGAACAAGTGATCCCATCTCAGGATAGGCAAGGGACTTGAAGAGAATCTTCTCTGAAGAAGACAGGTGCACAGCCTACAGACATATGAAAAAATGCTCATCATCTTTAATCATCAGAGAAATGCAAATCAAAACTACTTTGAGGTATCATCTAACTCCAATAAGATTAGCCCATACCACAAAATCCCAAGACTAGAGATGTTGGCGTGGATGTGGAGAAAAGGGAACACTTTTGCACTGCTGGTGGGAATGCAAATTAATACATTCTTTTTGGAAAGATGTTTGGAGAACACTTAGAGATCTAAAAATAGACCTGCCATTCAATCCTACAATTCCTCTACTAGGTATATACCCAGAAGAGCAAAAATCACATTATAATAAATATTTTGTACCAGAATGTTTATTGTAGCCCAATTCATAATTGGAAAAGCCCAAGTGCCCATCGTTATAATAAAGATATTTGTACCAGAATGTTTATTGCAGCCCAATTCTTAATTGCTAAGTCATGGAAAAAGCTCAAGTGCCCATTGATGCACAAACGGATCAATAAATTGTAGTATATGGGGAAGAGGAAGAGGGAGGGGAGGGAGGAGGATGGGTGGAGGAAGGATTATTAGTGGGATTACACCTACGGTGCATCTTGCAAGGATACATGTGAAACTTAGTAAATGTAGAATATAAATGTCTTAACACAATAATGAAGAAAATGCCAGGAAGGCTAGGTTAACCAGTGTGATAAAAATATGTCAAATTATCAGGGCCCAGGACTGGCCAGGTCTCAGGCCCGGCTTAACTAGGTTCCGGACATGGACCACTAATTTACCTTGCTCGGGTCTGTTAGGTGTATGAGGGCTATCTACTTTAGCTGGAGAGAGAGGGTGTCTTAAAGAGAGTAAAGCAGTCTTAGAATAGATAGATCTTAGAGCAGAGCTTGGTAATCTTTAGCACAGAGATGCCATGCTGGGGTTCTACAGACAGAAGAGGAGACAGATTCAGAGTAAGTGAGTCTGGGATAGAATGTGCATGCCCCTGACTGCCTTCTCCTCCAGCCTAATACAAGGCTGATCTCGTGCCTCTCAACGCCACAGGTGTAGAGACTGCCAATTCACCCCTGCTCTCATCTTGCGAGCTCTCATGCTTATTTAGGACAGCAAATCCTTCTCCATGCCCTTTCCACCAAGGTGTTCCATTATTGAGCTATACAGGTATTTCTTATAACTCTCACTCCTCCTAGCCATAGGGTATACGGGCTGCTACATCAAATGGTATATAAATACCATTTATGGTATATAAATACCATATATGGGGCACCAGTGTATGGTGCCCCATGATTGCATTAATGTATACAGCTATGATTTAATTTAAAAAAAATAAAAAATAAAGTAGTTGCTTATTAATAAGAAAGTAGGAGTTTTAAATTAGAGAATGTGTATTGTTAAACAAGTTGGTTCGGGGCAAGAGGTGCTTTGGGGGGCACCAAGGAAGTACAGATCAGGATGACAGCTATCAGAGTAGAAAATTTCCAATTATAAAGATTCTATGATTATTGTGGGGCTGGAGTATATAAGGGAGTGGTAAAGGGGATAAGGAAGATCTTTGTCAAAAAAGAATTATTTCAAATGATTTTTCAGGTCTCCACATATGTGTCCAAGCCAAATATTTTATGCTGTGCCACCTTTGGTATGTTACAAGTGGTATTCACTGGTGGCAAATTGGTATCCCATTTTTAAAATCAAGAACTAGTGAAGTAATGTTTAAATAAATGCTGTAAACTGACATTGGTAAGTTTTTTCAATGAATGATTTAAATTAGAATTATCTTGATAAACCAAAAAATAAGAATAAAAATTATGAAAATAAGGGTTTCCAATTTTCAGCCCATGCTTTGCCTCACCACCCTGGTTTCCTTTTGAGAATTTGTCTCTGGCAGATGGTAGTGAGCTAACAAGTTTAGACTGTGGGAGTATATATCTGAATTTGCATCTATATGATTATATAGAATAATTTTTCACCAAAATGGCATGCATCACTGGGATGAGCTCCCAGACTTTACGACAATGTCTCTCTACTCAATTGGGTATGGCATGTGTAAAATTCACTCTGGCCACTACAAAAACTCTGCCACAGCTGGAACAGAGAGCAACAGCTGCTTGCCAGCACACAGCAACATGGCACAACAGTTTAGAATCATAAATGAAGAAGACAGCTTTCAGTAGACACTGCAGGAGGATTTTAAAGCACGAAGAAGCAATTAGCTGAACTGGAATAGAGCCAGGAAGCAAGACAAGACTCTCCCCAACTTCAGGAGAGAGAGTGCAATGTGTGACACAGGAGCACATGTCCAGTCTAGGCCTACAGGCTGAGGTACTAGGACAGGAATGTACTAGACATAAGGTGAGCCCATTTGTACTGGGAAGGTGAAACAGCTCCTTGGCCTCAACCCAGACTACCTTTGTTTTCTCCTAATAGGTATCTAATCCAAGTATTCACCCTCTCCCAGCCCTGTTTGGCTTATGAGATCTGACAAGATCACAGCTTGAGGGAGGAGGTCTGTAACACTCTCTGACAGTGGCTGACTTGGCATTTAATGGAAATGGGCAGAAATGTAAAGACTTTGTACATTTTAACACACAAAATTGGCCAGTTTTCATCGCAAAAGCTTCTGAGCCTCTCTGTGGCAGCTGGAGTGAAGACCTATGAGCTGATCTGGAAAATACGTCTTTTCTTTCTAATGCGAGCCACCACATTGAGTTCCTTTAATTACACCATGTCATGTCATGTTCCCCTGTGAAACGTGGAGACCTGGGATAACGGTGATGAATTGCATCCCGAACAGAGGCCTGCTTTGAAAGGCATTTGATATGGAAGTAGGTAAGTCAGGTGTGGCATATGTCTCTGAAGTCATGAATGATTTCTCGTTGCATATCCCAAATAAGAATGATACGATTATGCATGGACTGAAAGAGGATTTTTCACAACTCTTATTTTTATAGATGGAGCATAAAAATTTTATACTAAAAATTATAACTATTAAGTACATAAAAGCAGCTACTTTCAAAAGGATTAATTTTCCATAATCAGATTAGATGATGAATACAAATAGTAATTTGTTTCCTGAATTTGAAATTAAAAAGATCATAGGAGAAAGTAACAATTATCTATTCAGCCATTAGGTAGGATTATTTTCAATAAGATATTTTTAAGTTCTAATAAAGGCTAAAAGCAAACATTTATATCTGACCTGCATAGTATGGTTGTCACTAACCACATGAGGCTTTTTTAAAGTAGATTTAACCAGGAATATATGGCTGTCCAATTTTTTCACAAGGACGTCCACCAGGAATACATAATAGAGAATGAATAGTCTCTTCAACAAATAGTTTTGGCAAACCTGGATATATACATGCAAAAAAATGAAATTGGGTCCTTATGTTACAATATATGTGAAAGCCAATCAAACATGGCTTAAAGACGTAGAAATAAAAGATAAAACTGTAAAAATCCTAGAAGAAAACATAGAGTACAGAAGAAATTGGTCTGGGGGATGCTTTCATGGACTTTGCTATACAGATGCAAACAAAATGACAAGGAAAGTGAATAGGTAGCCCACAGAAAGGCCAAAAATGTCTGCGAAGCATGCATGTGATATAGAATTAATTTCCAAAAGGTATAGGAACCTGTACAACTCAATAAAGAAAAACAATATAATACCAAATCTGGAACAAACATTTCTCTAAATGGAATACAAATGGCCCAAAAGTCTTTGAAAAGATGTCCAATGTCTCTACATATGTGGAATATGCAAATTAAAACCACAATGAGATGTCATCTCATTTGTGTTAGGATGGCTACCATCAATATAAAAACAAGCAAGTGTGGTGGCTCACATCTATAAGCCTAGCACGCTGAAAGAGGGAGGCAGGTGGATTGCTTGAACCTGGGAGTTCAAGACCAGCCTTTGCCAGAGCCAGAGCCCCATCTCTAGAAACAGCCAGGCAGTGTGGTGGTTGCCTGTAGTCCCAGCTACTTGGAAGGCTGAGGCAAGAGAATAACTTAAGCCCAAGATTTTGAGGTTGCTGTAAGCTGTGATGTCACGGCACTCTACCCAGGGTGACAAAGTGAGACGCTGTCCCAGAAAACAAGCAAACAAACATGGCAACAGCATTGGTGAGGAAATTGGTACCCTTGAACACTGCTGATGTGAATGCAAAATGGTGTAACTTCCATGGAAAATAATACACAGGAGGTTCCTCAAAAAATTGAAAATAAAGATATTATCCCATTCTTTGGCATTTAATCAAATGAATTAAAATTAAGATCTTAAACAGGTATCTATCAGAACTCTCATGCTTATTGTAGCACTATTCACAATAGCCAGGATGGAAAAAGAACCTAAATGTCTACTGATAGATGAATGTATAAAGAAAATGTGCTGTATACATACTATGAAATATTATTCATCTTAAAAAAAGGAAATTTTGTAATATGTGGTAATATGAACGACGCTTGAGGACATTATACTTAGTGAAATAAGCCAGTCAATAAAAACACAAATACTCTATGATTCCACAGACCCAGCTGTCTGAAATGGTCAAACTCATAGAAGCAGAGAGAGAATGGTGGCCTCCAGGGTCTGGGAGGAAGCAGAAGTTAGGAGTTGCTATTCAGTGGGCATAAAGCTTCAGTTATACAAAATGAATAGGCTCTACTTATCTGTTGTACAACACTGTGTCTGTAGGTAATTCTGTAGAGTACACATAAACATTTGTTAAGAACATAGAGCTCATGTTACATGCCCTTGCCACAATAATGTGAAATAAAGTAAAATAGTAAATCAAATAATAAGACTAAACGTTCAGTTCCTCAACTGTGCTAGACATATTTCAAATCCTACATAACCACATTCAGCAACTGGTTGCCCTACTAGAAAGCACAGTTATACGGGGAACATCTCCATCATAGCAGAGGATCCTGAAAATAGTAACAGATAGAAAAACAGTATTTCAATGTAGTTCTGATTTCCATACATACATTGACATTTAGCATAAATATCTGGGTGATTAGATGTTTTTTGACACTTTTTTTGTTCAGATCTTTTCATGCCATAGGCAAAGCTTCTTTCATCTTGCTGTTGTGAAATCGCACATTTATTTTCTCTTAGCCTGCTATTATTTGGCAATAGTGTAATTTCCTCACTAAAATTTCAAGAATCCAGGTTCCCTTGGATTTCAAATGAGTGCTATTAATAGGTAAAACAATCCTTGGGGTTTTGTTCCCTATGTTCTTAGCAGAATAGAAACCTGATCATGGTAAGTCTCAAAGGAGGGGGTCAGCATAGATTTTAGTTTGGAAATACTTACTGAGTCTGGTCACTTACAACTCCAACTCTCTTAACCATCAAATTACACTCTACAAAAATACAAAGAGATTAGGTAATTTTTATTACCCAGAGAAACAATGAAAATGTTTATTGTTTTTGAAAATACTTGTAAAATATGCCTCCATTCATTAAAAAACTATGTAAATCACATTTTGTGTGTGCAAATACAAACACAAAACCAAACATTTTTTCCAAGTATTGACATTTGCTCCTAATAAAAGTGTTTCAAAGTGATTAGAAAAGGTATGTTTCCCCTTTCACAAATAGAAACAAGTGTTACCTTCTCCTCTCCCTCCCCCACTTAAGTTAGGTCACTAGTAATGGCAGTACATGGTGATAGACCCAGGACTAGAAAACATACAATTTGATATGGAAACCAGGTTCTTCTTAGGTAGACCGAAGTTCTACGTTTCCCAGCATAAATTTCAGCTTTGAAAATCTTAGTAACATAAAACTGAGAGCAGAATAAGTGGGATTTTATGCTCTGAGTGGTAACTGCCAGCTTATGACTGAAAATCCACCTTTTCCTCTGTGGGAGGGAGTGACATGATACTGCTTCTCCCACCAAACTCACTATTATCAATAATGTTATTTTATTATTGAGCCATAGCTAGCTTTTTAACATACCAAATAAGTATGGGGAACTCTGTGACTTACTGTGCTTTTAGCATTTTATAATTACTAGCTAGAAGCTATTGGAATGAGGTGGGCGAAGGTGAAACTGGAAAAAAATAAAAAATCAATACCCGCTCCTGAGATAGGGTACTTGACCAGAAAGCATGTTGCAAGATACAAAGGAGCAGATATGAAATATTAGTTCTCTGATTTTTTTTTAGAAAATCTCATTGCATCAGCAACACAAAATGTAGATCATATAGACTTGTGGAGGCACCATAATTTATTGTTGAGTTATCTAGATTTTCTGAATTTGTATGAATTGTAAATTGGACACTAATTCCTGAGGTTTCCCTTACTCCTAGGAATTAGCATCCTTTTTTAATCTGGAATATCTTGTAAAAAGTGAACTGATGGAACTTTACACCATGGTTAATTTAATCTCCCGTTTTTAGTCAGCCTATAAAAATTGGGCAAGTTATTTTATGTCTTTGAACTTCAGTTAACTCATAGACAAATAATCTTAATATCAGTCCCTAAATGCCAGTGCTATAATTCTGTGAATATGATTTCCAAATTGATACTTTCTGACACAATCCTATTGCTCTTTTCCTCTTGCGCTTTATTGGCACTCAGAAATATCCCACTCAAACCTTTTGCTTATATTTAAGCCAGCATGTGCCATATAAAAAATGTATCTACCCAGTTCCACCTCCTTAGCAACATCAGTCTTCCAGCTCTAGAGAGCAAGTCCAGGACCAAACTCTGACCTCTTTCTCCTCATTTAGCTTCTCTGAAGTGATATTCCCTTTGATTAAAATAAATCCTGTCCTACTGGCCTAATTTTCATAAAATAATAGATTGTTAAGTGTAGAAGAGATCATAGTTACCTAACACAATCAATCATTATTTTACAGATGATGAAACTGTGATTCAGAAAAGCTTAATGACTGCTCAACATCTTCAGACCATTTAAAGACAGATCCAGAATTAAATGATGTTTCCTTATTACTCTCCAGAGTTCATTCAGAGTACTTTAAAAAATTCATTTCTTAACTTTTCTGCCTTAAATGTATTTTCAATGTTTCTTATGCTTCTAGATACATCTAAGAGGTTAAAAATTCCCCCAAGGTGTACACTCTGAGAAGTTTTATATTCTTGTTCATACATAGGCTCTTTCGATAGGATAGAGTGAGAAAAAACTGGTGTTTGAGACGCCTGCGGCCCTCTTTCTATAATAGTGATGGTATCACCTAGAATGTGCGCAAAGTGTTGTCCAAGTATAAAACACTACCAGATAAGTGCCCTTTAATTCTGTTTGTTTGTTTCATTACAATGCAGAGGGAGGTAGGATTGTTTACCTAATTATGTCACACCTTTTCCAATTTATATATAGAGAGAGATTGCTTATTAATCTTATACAGCCTAGAAAGTGCATTAGTCATTGGACCACAATCAATCATGTTACTACTAGGAATGATGTTGAATGAAGTTATTCAGCTGTTATTCAGATGTGCTTGAGCTAAAATATAGTTTGGTAAATATGACTTTACTGTACATAATTTTACATAAGTAATTTCCTTGATTTTCTATCCACACTTTTGTACACAGCACTCTGGTTTCCATGGGAAGGTGGAGTATGTAATGAAAATGATCTGTAAGGATGGATCAAATGAGTGACTATGTGGATGAGACATATTGCTTGAACCTTTTATTTTTCTTAATAGTAGAAATATCAATGTATGCTCTCTAATACACACTCTTGTAATGAACAACTAATAAATTATAAAGGGGTCAACTAGTTGGGTTTAAGATTTTTTTATAGAATATTTTATAATAATTATATCACACACTTGTCTTTCCTATTATACTACAATTTGTTCCTGAGCAGAGAACCAGTTTCTTTGGCTTTCCTTTCTTTTCTTTTCTTTTTTCCTTTCCTTTCTTTTTCTTTTCTTTTCTACCTTTCCTTTCCTTTTCTTTTTTTTCTTTCCTTTCCTTTCCTTTTCTTTTTATATAAACTATACATAATATAACTTTTATATTTTACATATTATTATACAAGTAACTAACAACACTTTTATCACATTATCTGCATGTTCTTTTCATTTATTTTCTTCTTTTGATGTGTGACTTGGACAGGTGTGTTTGCTGCATTCACTGCATGCCTTTGTATATTTTTGTTCTCTCCCACAGCAACCAAGGTAATAGTAACCTTTTTCTTTTTTTGTAAGCTTTTCACTTCTTGTTTCATTTCTCTTCCTTTTAGTTTGGTATCATTTGGCATTGTTCATCAATATAACCTCTAAGAATAGGACTGGTCAGTTTTCCTTTTACCATCTGCAAAACCCCTACTCAAATCTCCAGATGTGATTCCCAATAAGCCAACATGCCTAAATGCTAGCTAACCTGAAGTTAATCATAAGCCAGAGAGACGACGGGAAGCATATTGAAATAACAAAACATAAGAATAAAAGCATGGTGAGATAGATGGGCTAAAAAGAAAAAGACAAACATGTTCTAAAAATATGCTTCAGAGAATATAGAAGACCACATATATTAAAAGACTTTACCAGTAGAAAACATCTAAGAGCTGGATGAATCATAAGGAATATCTTTTTGAAGATATTGATGGTATCAAGACATGGATAAATTATTTCTATCAAAATAAAAAACTCTTTCCATTGAGCTAAAATGGAAGTGTTAAGAGATCAGAAAGGTTGGAAATTTTCTGATTCCTGATGCCTGGAGATTTGGGAATTAAAATACAGACATGTTAGGAAAAGAAACTAGGTCTTAGGTTCGTACAGAGTGAGAATGTTCAGCATGAGACAACTTCTACGTCACATAAATCCAGAATCTCCCAGTAGTTACATTTTCAGTAATAGTGTAATATAGGAAACAATCCAACTGTTATAAAAGCAAGTTCAGGTGCTGTGTTTCTAGATGATACACACACACAACACACACACAGAGGAAGAGTGATTATACTAATGAAAAGACCCTCAGAGAAAACGTTGATTATAATTTATTATTATATTAAAATGTAACAAATTTTTCTGCAACTTGTAATAATAAGCTTGCTATTGCATGGGTCTGGAATTCAGATTTACACAGCTCAGATATAAAACACAAATTAAGAGTAAATTAAAGTGTTCTATAGTTGGTAGCATCTTCGAAATTCTAAGAAGAATCATATTTCTGAAGAAAAGTGTCTTCCATTCGGGGCAATGAGAATTTACACATATGATGTCTAGCTAAATATTCATTGGCAGAAAAACAAATAAAAGCAAAAAAATCAACAAGTGGGAGTGAAAATCAACCAAAACAATAAACTATATATAATATAAACCATATATTTATGTATATTTATATATTTTTAAAATTTTTATTTATATTATATATTTAGAACCCTATGACTTCTAAAATTATAATTATCAGAAATAGATGTTTTTAAAAATAAGTTAAAGAAATAAAATTTTGTCAATATTGTGTTTAAGAGCAAGACACCACCAAAAGAGATCAGACAAATTTGAAAGATTAGAAAATTATAACATTAATAAGTGTATTTAAACAATATATTATAAAATAGCAAATTAAATACAGCTAAAGAGAAAAGTAGCAAAGAATAGAGTAAATTAGAAGTAATTATCCTGAATATAGATAGATAAGGAGGTAGAAAATATCATATGAAACTAATAGATATGGAGAACAGGATGAAGGGGACTTCAGTGTTTAAGTACAATTCAGAAAAGAAGAGAAATGGGAGGAGAGGTGTTGAGGAAATATTCAAAGACAATATGCCTGAAAATTTCCATGAAATAGTGGACTACATGCATCCTAAATATACAAAGTACATCATATGTACATGTATCATAATAAAACTCAGGACACTCAAAGCAAAGTAATCTAAAGGAGCTAGAAAAAACCAAACACATATAAATAAAAGGTATTAGCCTAATAGGTAAGGTGGGTTTCTTTTTGATGGAGTCAAAATTCAATGAAATTATATCTTTTTTTTTTTTTTTTTGGTTTTATATACAATTTGAAGTATTTTCATCACACTGGTTAACATAGACTTCCTGGCATTTTCTTAGTTATCCTGTTAAGACATTTACATTCTACATTTAGTACATATTACATGTATCCTTGTAAGATGCACTGTAGGTGAAATTATATCTTAAATGAATTCAGAGTATTTAATCAACATAGAAGATTATACAGAAGTAAATTACTTCACAAGAATAAATCATACATATATTTTTTCAGATAAACAAAACTGATTGTATTTATTTATAGAGACAAGGTCTCATATGCTGGAGTGCAGTGGCACCAACACAGCTTACTGCAACTTCAGACTCCTGAGCTCTAGTGATCTTTTCATGTAGTCTCCCAAGTATCTGGGACTACAGTTGAAATTTCTTGTTGGTAATAGATTCTCATAAAATAATTTGTATAGCATGTACTTCAGAAAAGATGAACAAGTCACGTTTGACTTCTGCAATTACAAGAGCTGCTCAAAGTGTTTACCATCAATGTTTAGACACTTCTGATTACAACAAGCAAAAGGTAATACATAGAGAACATCTCTTAAAATATGTATACATTTTTGTGCACCTCAGATACATTTGAAAGTTTCTATCTATCTAGTGAATCATTAGAAAAATTCTCTTTAATTCAGGAAATGGATACACCTACAACTATTTCTATTCAATATTTATTGGTAATTTTAGACAGTTCAAGAAAGAGATAGAGACAGAGAAAGAGTAAAAGCAAAGGACCAAGAGGAAGAAGGAGAAGGATAGGGCATCGAGGAGATAAAGGAGCAGGAGGAGGAGGAGGAAGTAAAGTGATAGTTAATGTGATTGTCTGCTGAAAAAAACAAAAGGAACTAAAAACTTATGGGAAGAAAATGGAGGAGATGTCTGAATATAGCATTCTGAAGAAGTTACAAAAAAGCAACAGTGGGACATGATCTATTTTTACAACAAACAAAAGATGTGCAAGATATTTTTGTAGAAATTTATGAAATATTATTAAAAGATATCAAAGTATATCTAAACAAATGATTTGCAACAGCTACAGTGCCATCCCCTGAGGACATTTTAGAAGTTGTGTTGGTAATTTTCATTGTCATTGCTATTACTGGATTTTAGGAATAGACTTCGGTAATGTTAACTCTCTTTAATAAGGTAATTTCTCCCATTTTATTCATCTCAGAATATCAAAAAAATAATGTCTATATCCTTTCAACTGTAATAATTTTGCATATGCTATTAGTAAATAAGTAGTTTCTCAGTTGAAAATATAAGCAAAGTAAAACTATTAACAGCAAGACACATACAAAAACTATAAAATCAGAAAAAAAGAAAACAAAACTTAGAAAATGTGTATCAATCAAAAATGGGTCTACTTTTTTATGAGTAACAAAATTGAATGGAGAGTTGAAAGTAGATGGGGCTGTAGGCATGCCAGATCTGGTGCAAGTATTCAGACACCCCTCAGAGAAAGTTTATTTCTTACATTTCTCTGCTTCAACATCCTTAGCGAGGGCTTACATTTGTATGATCACAAGATGTGCATTTCCCTGCTGATTATCATTGCCAATTTCTGAGAATATGAGAAATCAGGAAGCAATGAGAAAATTTCCCTGCTGATTATCATTGCCAATTTCTGAGAATATGAGAAATCAGGAAGCAATGAGAAAAGGCTTTATCCTTACCTAGACTTTACTTATATTCAAGTTGCTTAGAGCAATTCTATCAATTGCTATGGCACATTCCTAGTCACTAAAAGTAGGTTTTAAATATTTTATTTTCTAGAACTGTTCAGAAATAAAAGTAAAGGAAAATGCCTTTGTCATTGCTATTTAGTTATTGAAAGGTAGCATTCTGAAGATTAATAAATAACACAAATTCATTGAAAACTAAAATATGAAATGTCATAATTAAGACAAATATGAAAAGATTGGTTTTATCTCTGAAATACAAAGTGCTTGGACATTGTCACTCCTATCCATACAATAAGAAGGAGGAGAGGAAGTTGAATATCAACAATTTTTCTTGGAGCCATAAAAAACTGAGGTTTCATGCAAATTGGCACCATGAAATATGGAGAAACATGAAACTCCAGAGTTACAGCCAAAATCTACTCACTTGGAGCAAAGTCTCTAGAGCCATAAAATGGCTAAACTAATACTATGAGCTGGTGAGACTGACCTGAATTGTTTCAATATACATTTAAGTGTCGATACACTTACATCTTAATTCTGTTGAACTTTCAGAGGCTAACTGTAGACTGATCTAAGAGGGAGACACTTGTGAGAATGTGTCTTTGAGTAGCATTCATATCTTTATGGATTTTTTATCTCCAGAAGAACTCTCCCAGTTTTTGTGATGAAGAAACAAGAGAGATCCCTTCAATGCTTTATCAAATAAGGAGAATCATCATCTTGGGGAAAATACACACAGAATATTCTCCATCCTAAAGGCCTACTATTCAGGAAGAAAAGAAATATGGGAACTTTATCTTACCTGGGAGGAAAATTCCTCAAATTCTTACTTTTCTATCTCACCAAATGGGTAAAAACAAAGGCAAGAAACACTAACAAATGTCATATCCTAGGTTTGCAGAGCTATTAAAAGACAAAGACCTCGGCCATATGCATAATTCTAGCACTCTGGGAGGCTGAGGCAGGTGGATTACTTGAGTTCAGAAGTTCCACACCAGCCTAAGCAAAAGCGAGATCCTGTCTCTACTAAAAGTAGAAAAACTAGCTGGGCATCTTGGCAGGCACCTGTAGTACCAGGTACTAGGAAAGCTGAGGCAAGAGGATCTCTTGAGCTGAAGAGTTTATGGTTGCTGTGAGCTATGACACCATAGCACTCTATCCTGGGTGACAGAGTGAGACTGTCTCCAAAAAAAAAAATAATAATAAAATAAATTAAATAAATAAAAGATTAAGATCTAGTCATAAGAAAGCAGTTTAACTTCCCCAAATCTTATCAACATACCAACAGGAGTTTAGTATAATAGCTAAAAAATTGGCAGACAAATTATCCAAGGAAGTGTTCTTAGATTAGAACAAAAAGAAAAAAGGAAACAAATACACAAACAAAAGACAAAAACAAACAAATAGAAAGGGAAATGAGGGCGGCGCCTGTGGCTCAGTGAGTAGGGCGCCGGCCCCATATGCCGAGGGTGGCGGGTTCAAACCCAGCCCCGGCCAAATTGCAACAAAAAAATAGCCGGGCGTTGTGGCAGGCACCTGTAGTCCCAGCTGCTCGGGAGGCTGAGGCAAGAGAATCGCGTAAGCCCAAGTGTTAGAGGTTGCTATGAGCCGTGTGATGCCACGGCACTCTACCTGAGGGTGGTATGTGAGACTCTGTCTCTACAAAAAAAAAAAAAAAAAAGAAAGGGAAATGGGACACCATAGGAAACAAGTTTCTGTCACCTGCATAAACAGCCAACTTTAAACATAGCCCAATTCATAGACGTATGAATAAAACCTCAAACTAAAAGTTTCTATTGTCCAACACACTGTATGTGGCTTTCAACAAAAAATTACAAAGCCTATGAAAAGCTAGAAAATGCAAGATAAAACAGTGTTCTGAAGAGATGAGGCAAGCACCAGAAATGGACTCAGTTATTATATAGGTTTCGGAATTATCAAACTGGGGTTTAAAAATATGTATTATTATATAATGAAGAGTCTAATAGAAAATCTAGTAAACATACAAAAACAGACAAAATGAACAGCAAGGAATAGAAACTCTAAGAGAAAATTAAAAGAACTAGCTAGGGATCAAAAATACTACCAGAGAAAGAAGAATTTAATGATGAACACATTAGTATACTGGACTTGACTGAGGAAAGAATCAGCAAACTTAAAGACTGTCACTAGAAACTCTCCAAACTGAAATGGAAAGGGAGAAAAAAATAAATAAAAATACTAGAATATTATACCTAAGAACTTTGGGATAATTTCAAAGCATACGGCACAGACATGATTGGATTATCAGAAGGAGAAGCATGAAAGAACAAAGCAGGAGAAATATTTGTAGTAATAATGCTGAAAAATTTCCAAAACTCTGACAGACACCTCTTCACTGAACCTACTGTGTCTGTCTGATTGGTGTGTGTCATTAATTTTGGAATGTTTTCAGCATTTCCTGCAAGATAAATATCAACATATGTACACATAAGCATCAGCCTATCGTATTAAAACTGCAGAAAAAAAAATCTTGAAGATATGGACAACGCTCTTCTAATTCAATAATAAAAGTAAAAATTCTAAAACTGTTGGCAATTTTTTGTTTTAATATAAATCACATCAATATGAATAATCATAAAGTAATTAAAATTTAAGATAATATTTTTTTTTTGTAGAAACAGAGTCTCACTTTATGGCCCTGGGTAGAGTGCCATGGCCTCACACAGCTCACAGCAACCTCCAACTGCTGGGCTCAAGCGATTCTCTTGCCTCAGCCTCCCGAGTAGCTGGGACTAGAGGCGCCCACCACAACGCCCAGCTATTTTTTTTTTTGGTTGCAGTTTGGCCGGGCCGGGTTTGAACCCTCAACCCTTGGTATATGGGGCCGGCGCCTTACTGACTGAGCCACAGGCGCCGCCCCTTAAGATAATATTTTATAATTAAAATAAAGATAATAAGAAAATAACTACAAAAAAGGAAAGTCTTATCTATAAGGAAAAAAGGATAAGAATTACAGTAGATTGTTTGCCAACTATCATGAAAACATGATGACATAAGATTGAAGCATTTAAAGCAAAAACTTACCATCAAAAATTCTATATCCAGTGAAATTATTTTTTTCTTTTTTATTTATTTTTTTTATTAAATCATAGCTGTGTACATTAATGCAATCATGGGGCACTATACACTGGTTTTATAGACCGTTTGACACATTTTCATCACACTGGTTAACATAGCCTTTTTGGCATTTTCTTAGTTATTGCGTTAAGACATTTACATTCTACATTTACTAAGTTTCACATATACCCTTGTAAGATGCACTGCAGGTGTAATCCCACCAATCACCCTCCCTGCACCTACCTTCCTCCCTCCTTCCCCTCCCTCCCCTCTCTTTCCCCCTTTCCCCTATTCTTAGGTTATAACTGGGTTATAGCTTTCATGTGAAAGCCATAAATTAGTGTCATTATAGGGCTGAGTACATTGGGTACTTTTTCTTCCATTCTTGATATACTTTACTAAGAAGAATATGTTCCAGCTCCATCCATGTAAACATGAAAGAGGTAAAGTCTCCATCTTTCTTTAAGGCTGCATAATATTCCATGGTGTATATATACCACAATTTATTAATCCATTCATGGATCGATGGGCACTCGGGCTTTTTCCATGACTTAGCAATTATGAATTGGGCTCCAATAAACATTCTGGTATAAATATCTTTGTTATGATGTGATTTTATGGTCTTCTGGGTATATGCCTAGTAGAGGAATTATAGGATTGAATGGCAGATCTATTTTTAGATCTCTAAGCAGAACTAAAATAGAAATAAACACTTTTCACAAAAACCATATCTGACGTAATTTATTCCTAGTGATACTTCCCTGAAAGACATAATAAAAGAAGTTCTTTAAAAAGAAAAAAACAATGCTGGTCAGAATCTAAGATTTCCCTTAAAACAGACAAGCCAACATCTCTGGTTTTAGCATTTTGTGGTATGGGCTAATCTTACAGCAGTTAGATAATATCTCAAAGTAGTTTTGATTTGCATTTCTCTGATGATTAAGAATGGTGAGCATTTTTTCATATGTCTATAGGCCATGCACCTGTCTTCTTCAGAGAAGTTTCTCTTCAAATCCCTTGCCCAGCCTGAGATGGGATCACTTGTTTTTTTCTTGCTAATACATTTGGGTTCTCAGTGGATTCTGCTTATTAAACCTTTGCCGGAGACATAACCTGCAAATATCTTCCCCCATTCTGAGGGCTGTCTGCTTGCTTTCCTTACTGTGTTCTTGGCTGTGCAGAAGCTTTTAAGTTTGATCAGGTCCCACTAGTGTATTTTTGATGCTGCTTCAATTGCCTGGTTGCAGGCGGGGGGTGGGTGCTCCTCATAAAATATTTGCTCAGACCGATTTCTTTAAGAGTTTTCCCTCCAGGCGGCGCCTGTGGCTCAGTGAGTAGGGCGCTGGCCCCATATGCCAAGGTTGGTGGGTTCAAATCCAGCCCCGGCCAAACTGCAACAACAACAACAACAACAAAAAATAGCCGGGCGTTGTGGCAGGCGCCTGTAGTCCCAGCTGCTCGGGAGGCTGAGGCAAGAGAATCACATAAGCCCAAGAGCTGGAGGTTGCTGTGAGCCATGTAACGCCACGGTACTCTACCAAGGGCAGTAAAGTGAGACTCTGTCTCTACAAAAAAAAAAAAAAAAGAGTTTTCCCTCCACTTTCTTCTAGTATTTTTATAGTTTCATGTCTTAAGTTTAAATCTTTAATCCAGTGAGAGTCTATCTTAGTTAATGATGAAAGGTGTGGGTCCAGTTTCAGTCTTCTACAGGTTGCCAGCCAGTTCACCCAGCACCATTTGTTAAAGAGGGAATCTTTTCCCCACTGAATGTTTTTATTTGGCTTGTCGAAGATCACATAACGGTAAGTAGCTGGGTTAATCTCTTGGTTCTCTATTCTGTTCCATAAATCTACCTCTCTGTTTTTGTGCCAGTACCATGCTGTTTTGATCACTATCAATTTGTAGTATAGTGTGAGGTCTGGTAGCATGATTCCTCCTGCTTTGTTTTTATTCCTGAGTAATGTCTTTGCTATTTGAGGTTTTTTTTCTGATTCCATATAAAACAAAGTATTATTTTTTGTGAGATCTTTAAAGTATGACAGTTGAGCTTTAATAGGAATTGCATTAAAATTGTATATTGCTTTGGTTAGTATGGACATTTTAACAATGTTGATTCTTTCCAGCCATGAACATTGTATGTTTTTCATTTGTTAACATATTCAGCTATTTCTTTTCTTAGAGTTTCATAGTTCTCTTAATAGAGGTTTTTCATATCCTTTGTGAGATAAACTCCCAAATGTTTCATCTTCTTTGGCACTACTGTGAATGGAATAGAGTCTTTGACTATTTTTTCAGCTTGACTATTGTTGGTATATATAAAGGCTACAGATTTATGAATGTTGATTTTGTAACCTGAGACTCTGCTGTATTCCTTATCACTTCTAAGAGTTTTGTAGTAGAATCTCTGGTGTTTTCCACCTTTCCACACCTGGAAAGATGTGTGATGATGTGAAGATGATATGATTGATCTTTTCTGACCTTATGTGGATACCCTTGATGGCCTTTCTTCCCTAATTGCAGTGGCTAAAAATTTCATTGTAATTTTAAAGAGCAGTGGAGACAATGGGCAACCTTGGGTTCCTGATCTGACTGAAAATGATTTTAATTTAACTCCTTTCAAAACAATATTGGGTTTGCTGTGGATGGCCTCTATCAGTTTAAAAAATGTCCCTTCTATACCAATTGTCTTGAGTGTTCTGATCATGAAGGGATGTTGGATATCATCAAAGGCTTTTTCTGCATCAATTGAGAGAATCATATGGTCTTTGTTTTTTAATTTGTTTATGTGCTGAATTATATTTATAGATTTATGTATATTTAACCAGCCTTGAGATAAATCCCACTTGGGATAAATCCCACTTGGTCATAGTGTATAATTTGTTTGATGTGTTGCTGTATTCTACCAGAGATGTTGGCATGAATATGTAGAAAAGGGAACATTTCTACAGTGCTGGTGAGGGTGAAAACTAATACATTCCTTTTGGAAAGATGTTTGGAGAACACTTAGAGATCTAAAAATAGACCTGCCTTTCTTTCCTACAATTCTTCTACTAGGTATATATCCAGAGGACTAAAAATCACATTATAACAAAGATATTTGTACGAGAATGTTTATTGCAGCCTAATTCATAATTTGTAAGTCATGGGAGAAACCCAAGTGCCCATCAACCCAAGAATGCATTAATAAATTCTGGTATATGTACACCATGAAATATTATGCAACCTTAAAGAAAGATGGAGACTTTACCTCTCTCTTTCATGTTTACATGGATGGAGCTGGAACATATTCTTCTTAGGAAAGTATCTCAACAATGGAAGAAAAAGTATCCAATGTACTCAGTCCTACTATGAAAGCTATAACCCAATTATAACCTAAGAATATGGGGAAAGGGGAAAGGGAGAGGGGGACGGAGATTGGGTAGAGGGAGGGTAATTGGTGGGACCACACCTACAGTGCATCTTACAAGAGTATCAGTGTAAGCTTACTAAATGTAGAATATAAATGTCTTAACACTATAACTAAGAAAATGCTAGGAAGGGTATGTTAACCAGTGTGATGAAAATATGTCAATTGTATATAAAACCAGTGTATGGCATCCCATGATCACATTAATGTACACAGCTATGATTTAATGATAAAAAAAAGACAAGCATCAGGGAAGAATTGTATGACATCTTTCTAATTCTTCATTGCCCTGGCAGACACATATTTGTTCAAAATTTTAATGGTAACAATATAATTTTGATTATAGCATATGGATGCATGAAATGAAGGATAGTGTGTCATAAGAGATATGAGAGAGGAATTGAGACTAGCCCTTTTAAACACACGTGTATCTATTAAAAGAATATTCAATATATTAACATCCACTAATTTGATAATTCAAGTGACATTAAGTAGTCTCTTGAAAGATGCAAACTACTTAAACTTGTACAGGAAAAAATAGATAACATGAGGCCTATATCTGTAATAGAAATTGAATAAATAATATTAATTTTTCAAAAATCAAAGCACCAGGTAAAAATAGTTTTACTAATGAATTCTATCAAACACATAATTTAAAAAATTACACAAATTCTCTACAATTTCTTCCAAAAATTAAAATCAGAAGAAATAACTCTGAAATCATTTTATCTTCCCCTCATTACTCCAATACTTAAACTAGATGAAGTCATTACAAGAATGGAAAATTACAAATCATCACTGCTCATAATTATAGATACAAAAATCTACAACAAATTATTAGTAGATTTCATCCATCAATGTATAAAAACAATTACGCTATGATTAAGGGAGATTTATTCTGTGTGCAATCTACTTACAACCTCCACAAATCAATCAATGTAATTTACCACATCAACCAGTTAAAAAGAAAAATTAAATGATTATATTAACAGGTAAGAAAAAGCATTTGGAAAAATATGATAACTATTTCTGATTTTACAAAATCTTAATACACTAGGAATAGTGAAGAACTTTCGCTTGATAAATACATCTACAAAAAAACCCTATAGCTAACATCATACTTAATGAGGAGAAACTGGAAACTTTACAATTAAGATTTGGAAGAAAGCAAAGATATCTCCCCTATACAACAACATATTGGAAGTCCTGGGTAGTACACTAAGTAAGAAAAAGAAATTACAGGTGCATAGATCAAGAATGAAAATAAGTAAAATTATTTTGTTTACAAATGACATTATCATCTGTACAGGAAATTCTAAAAGTTGACAAAAACACAAACAAAAACTCCTGGAACATGAGGGTGTAGCTAAGTTTCACTCATAAGCACCACCTACTGTTTCAGACATTAAACAGAATGTGCTATTGTCTAATTAAAAAAAAAAAAAATCCAAAAATAAGAAGCAAAATCTGCTCCAGATGAGAATAAATCAGCAAAAAAATCTCTAGATGCATGAAATCTCAGAGTGAAAGAATATTCCCAAAAGAAAACAGTAACTCTGTACCATTGGAAACCAACCAAAATAAGAATACTGAAATGACAAATATAGAATTTTGAATATGGATTTTAAGGATGCTCAATAGCACAAAGAAACCACAATGGCGATGCAGAAAATAAATAGAGAAATACAATTATTTTTAAAAAATCAAATAAAACTTCTAGAAATGAGAAATTCATTCAAGAAAATATGAAACACTGCAGAAAGCCTTAAGAATAGAAGACCGGGCAGAAGAAAGAAGCTCAGAGCTAGAAGACAACACTTTTGAATTAAACAAATTAATCTAAGGAAAGAATAGAGAAATAACAGAAGAATTAAAAAAAGCCTATAAGAAACATGAGATCATTTAAAGAGGTCTTCACATCAAAGTCACAAGCAATGCTGAGGATAGGAAAGAAAATGCACAAGGGCTGGAAAACTTATTTGAGGGAATACTTCAGGAAAATTTCCCTGGTCTCGCTAGAAATCTGGACATCCAGCATACTAGAAATGCAATGAACTCCCTGGAGATTCATCATTGAGAGGCAACCATCATAAAATATAGTCATCAGACTGGCCAAATTTAGGACTAAAGAACTAGTTAAACGATTACTTTTTTCTGATCATATGATCTTATATTTAGAAAACCCCAAAGATTCTGCTAAGAGAATCATGGGATTGATAAATAAATTTAGCAAAGTCTCAGGTTACAAAATCAATATACATAAATCAGTAGCTTTCTTACATGCTAGTGGTCAAGCTGAGAACCAAATCAGAAATTTAATACCTTTCATGATAGAAAGAAAGAAAATGAAATAGTAGGAATATGTCTAACCAAGGAGATTAAAGACCTCTACAGAGAGAACTACAAAACACTGAGGAAGGAAATAGCAGAGGAAGTAAAAAAAAAGGAAAAACAGATCATGTTCATGGATCAGCAGAATCAGTGTTTTCAAAATGTCTATACTACCCAAAGTGGTTTATAGGTTCAATGAAATTCCCATTGCAAAGATGTGGAAACAACCCAAGTGCATGTACATGAGTGGATTAGTAAAGTAGAGTACCATGGAATACTACATAAACAACAATGGCAAACTAATATCTCTTATATTAACCTAGACAGAACTGGAGACAATTCTTGCATCACAAGAATGGAAAAGCGAACACCACATATATTTACTATTAAATGAGAATTAAGCAATCAACACTTATGTGTACATATGGAAATATACTCAATACTCCTCAGAAATCAAACAGGTGAAAGGGTGCGAAAGGGGATGATAAAATTCATAACTAACAGATATGATGTACTCTATCTGAATGATTGGCACACTTATACGTTTGACTCAAATTGTATGAAAGCAATTTATGTAACCAAAATGTTTATGCCCTTGTAGTATTCTGAGTTAAAAAAAAAAACCCTCCTAGAACTTTTAAGAATTTATAGCAAGATCATAGGTTACAAAGTGAATATACAGAATTTAATTGTTTTTCTAAATATTAGCAACAAATAATTGGAATTTGAAACATAATGACATTTACAATAATACCAAATAAATTAAAAATGTGGATATAAATTAAGAAAGTATGTATAAAATATTATATGTGAAAACGAAAAACTCCAATGAAATAAATTAAAGATATAAATAAAGTGGAGATCTTTGTAGATTCTAGCTGTCAGTCCTTTATCAGATGTATAGCACGTGAATATTTTCTCTCATTCTGTGTGTTGTCTTTTTGCTCTTCTGATTATGTCCTTCACTGTGAAGAAGCTTTTTAATTTTATCTGTGATTTGTTTACTGTTGTTGTTACTGTGACTGTTTTGGGGGTCTTCTTCATAAATTTTTTGCTGAGACTGAGGTCTACAAAAGTTTTTCCAACATTTTCTTCTAGAATTCCTATAGTGCCATATTTAGATTTAAGCCTTTTATCCATCCTAAGTTAATTTTTGTAAGTGGTGAGAGGTGTGGATCCTGTTTCAGTCTTTCACATGTGGTTATTCAGTTTTCCCAGCACAATTTACAGCATACAGATTCTTTACCCCATAGTTTTTTATCTGCTTTGTCAAAAATAAGATGGAGATATAAGAATGATTTCATATCTCTGTTCTCTGTTCTGATCCATCAGTCTATGTCTCTGTTTTTGTAACAGTACCATGCTGTTTTGGTTATTACAGTCTTGTAGTATAGCTTGAAGTCTGATGTTTCCCACATTCCTCTTATTATGTACAGTTACATGAGCTATTCAGGGTCTTTTATGGTTCCATATGAAATGTAGAACTATTTTTTCTAGATGTGCAAAAAAGTGGTGTTAGTATTTTAATGGGAATTGCACTGAATCTATAAATCAGCAAGAAACAACCAAATTACCCCATTTTAATAAAGGGCAAAAACTATGAAAAGACACTTTTCAAATGAAGGCAAACTAACGGTCATAAAACTCTTGAAAAAATACTCAATATCTGTAATGATTAGCAAAATGCAATTCAAACCATACTGAAATATCACCTAATTCCAATGAGAATGGCTCACTTTATTATTATTATTATTTTTTTTTTTTTGCCACTATGTCACCCTCAGTAGGGTGCTATGGAGTCACAGCTCAAAGCAACCTCCAGCTCTTGGGCCTAAGCAATTCTCTTGCCTCAGCCTCCCAAGTAGCTGGGACTACAGGCACCCGCTACAACAAGAATGTCTCATATTAAAACATCCCAAAGCAAGAGATGCTGGCATGAATGTGTAGAGAAAGGAACTTTTATACACACATGCTGTTGGTGGGATGGCAAACTAGTACAACCTCTATGGAAAATTGTATGGAGATAGTTCTAGGTACTAAAAGTAAATCTACTATTTGATCTGGCAATCCCATTGCTGGGTATATGCCCCAAAGAAAAAAGGTCATTTTATAAAAAGGACAGCTGCAAATTGAATATTTGCAGCAGAACAATTCACAATCAGCAATGCAGGGAAACAACCCAAGTGCCCACCAATTGATGAATAGATTAATAAAATGTGGTATATGCATACAATGGAATACTACTCAACCTTAAAAAAAAATAGTGAGCTGGTTTTTGTGACAATCTGGATGGAACTGGAAAGCATTCTTTTAAGAGAAGTATCACTAGAATGAAGAAACACTTGTACTCAATACCACACTGGAACTAATTGATCAATACTTGAGTACATGTATGGAAGTAAATCTCAATGTGAATCAAGTTAGGAGGAAATGGGAATGAGTAAATTCTTACCTACTGGGATAGTTCAAATACCTGGGTGAAGGTCACACACACTTTTGACTCAATCTGTCAAAAGACAAAGTATGTAAACAAAATGTGTACTTCCTAATACTCTGAAATTAAAAAAAAAATGAAAATAAATGCATAAATAAATAAATAAATGGAGAGATAATCCATGTTTAGGAATTGGAAGACAATGTCACTGAGATATCAGTTTTTCTCACTTGATCCATAATTTAAATGCAATCATAATTAACATCTAAGTAGGGTATTTTGTGAGTATTGAGAAACTGCTTCTGAAATTTACATGCAGCAGCAAGAAATCATGAGGATAACCAACATAATACTGAAGAGGAAAAACAAAGATAGAAGACTTGTACTACCCAATTTCCATGCTTATTATGAAGTTATCATATTCAAAACACTACGGCATTTAAAGATGTTACAGAATAGAGTGCCCTGAAATAGATTCACACAGATATAGCCACCTGATCTTTCACAGAAAAGTAATGGCAATTCAAGGAAGAAGAACAGTTTTTGAATAACTTCTAATAGAATGAATAATTATGTTTATGTGCAACAACAAATAAATTCACCTGGAAACAAACCTTGACACCTTTCATAAAAATTGACCAAAAATGAACTATAAACCTAATGTAATAGGTCTATAATGTAAATGAATTATAGACTATAGGTAATGTAAATTATAAACTTAATGAAAAATTATGACATATATAGAAGAAAACTTCTATATTATGTAAATCAATATATTATATATTATGTAAATTATAGGTAATGTAAATTATAGACTTAATGAAAAATTATTACATATATAGAAGAAAACCTCATAGAAAATCTGTATGATGTTGTTAGATAGATACAACACCAAATTAAAAAATGTAAATTTGGA
The DNA here is from genome assembly GCF_027406575.1 of Nycticebus coucang. NCBI lineage: Eukaryota > Metazoa > Chordata > Mammalia > Primates > Lorisidae > Nycticebus > Nycticebus coucang. Next base: position 31,824,504 of record NC_069798.1, read on the forward strand.
CTTTATTATAAATAAAAACTTTTACTCTTCAAAAGAAACTAATACAGAATACAAAGACATGCCACAGACTGGGAGAAAATATTTGCAAATCATGTATCTAATGAAGGATTTATATCTAAAATATGTGAAAACTCTGTAAACTTAACGAGAAAAAAATACAACCCAATTAATAGATGCACCAAAAATCTGAAGGGAGACCTCAACAAGGAAGACATACAGATGAGGAATAAACTTATGAAAAGACAATGAACATTATTTGTTGTTAGAGCAGTGCATATTAAAACAACAAGATACCACTGAATGAGTTTGGGGTCACCAGGTGAGGAGGTCTTGGTGAGAGGCATGAAGAGGCTTGTCAGAATGTGCTGAGGGACTGAAGAACTCTGAGAGGAGCCCTGTCAAGTAAAAATTGGACCGTATGAATGGTCCAATAATAGAATTATTCATTCTATTATCATAAAATGGGAAGAAGTAGACAAGAGCTGCTTGACATTAGTAGCTGTGGACATTAGCACTGATTAGGGAGGACATAGAGAAGGTCAGATAGAATGTCTCCACCTTTGCTTTTGCAAAACTGCAAGACTTTTAGTAAGACCTTGAGTTAAACCTTTCCCTCTAGCATCAAGAGACCTTTGGAAACCAGAGAATCTTTACGTAATACCATTCCCCACATTTCAGAATAGCTAAAAGCCAAAACAAACATTTTTTTAAATATTTTATTTTTTTTATTTTTTTATTAAGTCATATACACATAGATCATGAATACTTATTAATAAGAAAAGAACAAGTGATTCCATTTCACTATAGGTAAGAGACCTGAACAGAAGCCTCTCTGAAGAAGACAGGTGCATGGTCTACAGACACATGAAAAAAATGCTCATCATCTTTAATCATCAGAGAAATGCAAAACAAATTTTTAAAATTAAGAAAAGCACTTGTGAGGATGCAGAATCACAGAAACTCTCAGTCATTGCTGGAAGGAATGCAAAATGGGAGAATCATTTTGGAAGACAACTTCGCAGTTTCTGTAGAACTAAACATTGTCATAATATGCCATCCAGCCAATGCTTAATTATTTAGCCAACTGATATGAAAACATACATCCTCAAAAAAGCCTGCATGTGATAGTTTATATCAGCTTTGTTCATCCCCACCAAAATCTGGAAGCAACCAAGATATTCTTCCATAAATAATGGATAAGCAAACTATAATTCATCTATAAAATGAAATATTATTCAATGATGAGAAGTTATGGGCTTTCAAGTCATAAAAAGACCTGGCTAAAAATTAAATGCATGTTGTTAAGTAAAAGAAACCAGCCTGGTAAGGTTACATGTTGTATGATTCCAAAATCAGTGTTGCCAGGGGCAGGTAGGAAGGTGGGTAGGGTTTAATAGGTGAAATACAGGTTATCTTTTAAGGCAGGGAAACTATTTTGTGTGATACTGTATTTGTGAGTACATGACAGGGCATTTGTCAAAACCTACAGTACTTTATAGCACAAAGAGTAATGCATGCAAATTTTTAAAAAATAATCCTTCAGGCAGTCAGGTGTTCCCAAGATAGAATGCATAATATGACAAAACAATCCAACTGGATTAAAAATATATGAAACATCTTCATTGAAGGAGTTTAAGTTTCAGACCTAAATAATTTTGGGAATCAGTGAATTTTGTAAGATTAAAGGTAAAATAATATGTACATAAATTGTTTAACGTGAGATGGGAAAATGTTTTCTTTTGGGATATAGTTTAACAATTCAGATGTATAACTTTGAAAGAATTCAAATTTATGATCTCTGACCACAAGTCAATTAAATAAGAAATCTACAACATTAACATGTCTAGAAAATTCCCAAATATATTGACACTAAAGGACATACTTTCACATAACACAAGGGATAGAGACAACATTAAAATTACAAACTATTTTAATATAAATACAAATCCAAACACCAGAGCAGAATTTTTGGGGAAACTTAGAGTACCCCACAACTATTTTAAAAAAGAAAAATTCAAGTTCATGACCTAGGCTTCCACCTTAACAGCATAGAAAAAGACATTTTTTTTAAAGTAAAAAGAAGAAATAAATAGTAACCATGAATGTGCAAATCTATGAAATAGAAGGAAAGCAACAACAAAAACAAACTGTTGCATAAATATAATGATTCACTACACAATTGTAGCAAATATCACAATATATGAAAATGATAGTACCTCATGATGAGATATGTATTTTGTACAAGGAATTATGGTTGGTTTAATATTGGAAGATCCACCAAATTAATAAACTAATAATGAAAAATTATATGATGATTTCAGTATGATAGATTCAATAGAATTTAAATTAAAATCACAACACATTTGACAAAATTAATATCTATTCCTGATAAAACTGTCAGGAAACAGGGAAGAAAAGGAAACTTCCCCAACATGACAAAAAGCATCTGTGAGCAATTTCATACTGAAAGGTAACTGACAGACTGCTTTTCTCTTAGGATAAAGAACAAGACTTGGGTGGAGCCTGTGGCTCAAAGGAGTAGGTCTCCGGCCTCATATGCCGAGGGTAATGGTGGGTTCAAATCCAGCCCCGGCCAAAAACTGAAAATAAAAAAAGAATAAGACCTCTCAAAACTTCTATTTCACACTGTTTTGGAGTTTCCAGCCTGTAAAATTGGGCAAATCAGACAAATAAAAAAATAAAATGTATCCAGATTAAAAAAATATATATTTATAAATAACATTATAAATATGTAGTAAATATGATGAAATCTACAAAATGCTGTTAGAATTAATACATGTATGTGTACTTAATAGGGTTGCCATGCATGCACAAGACTAATATTTAAAACTATATTTTATTTTTTCATACTGTCAATGGAGAACTGAAAATTTAAATTAAAAAAGTAACCATTTACATAATCAAATTCTTATAGCTAAATCTGACAAAGGACATATATGAACTGCACAGTGAAAACTACAAAAACAATTTCCGAGAAAAATTAAAGAACTCCTAAATTAAAAGAGAGATACACTGTGATCATGCATCAGAAAACTCAATGGTGTTACCAAATAAATCTTCTATAAATTAATGTTTAGATTCAACACAATTCAAATTAAAATCACGACAGAATTTTTGTACAAATTGACAGGCTAAGTCAAATTCATAAAATGCAAAAGACCTATGGTAGACAAAAGGACTTTCAAACAGAAATATGAATTTAGAGTGCTGAAATAATTTGAATTTAAGACTTATTAATCTACAATAATCAAAAAAGTGATTAGTGAACACAGATATTTAATTATCAAAATAGAACTCAGCAATAGACACATAAAGACATGAAAGCTGAATGTTGTCAAAGTCAAAAAAAATTCAGCAGAAAAAGTACAATCTTTTCAACCAATGGTTCTGGAAATTGGAGATTATAAACAAATTAACTTTGATTCATATCTCCCACAATACAAAAAATAGCAGAAAATTTATCCTAGAACTAATCGTAAAGCTATTATGATTTGAGATTAGGCAAAAAAAATTCTTAGATTTAAGACCAAAATAATAATATATAAAAAATATTTTATGGACTTAGTAAAATTAGAAGCTTATATAATTTGATGTTATTGAGGAGACTGAGAAGACAAATTTAATTTACTCTTAGAAGAATACTTATGAAGTATATCTTTGATAAATGATTTTTTACAGAATGTACATAGAACTATTATAACTCAATAATAAGAATGTAAACTCCCAAGCAAATAGCCAGGTAGAAATATTGGCAAATGATTTGAAAACACACTTCACCAAAGATGAATCAATGGCAAGTAAGTACAGGAAAAAGATGCTTAAAGTCATTTTTCATTAGGAAAATGAAATGTAAAACCACCATAAAACAGCTATATATATATATTAGAATGTCTAATATTTTAATCTAAGTAAAGCAATCAGACAGCCCTCAGAATGGGAGAAGATATTTGCAGGTTATGTCTCCGACAAAGGTTTAATAACCAGAATCCACAGAGAACTCAAACGTATAAACAAGAGAAAAACAAGTGATCTCCTCGCAGGCTGGGCAAGGGACTTGAAAAGAAACTTCTCTGAAGAAGACAGGCACATGGCCTATAGACATATGAAAAAATGTTCATCGTCTTTAATCATCAGAGAAATGCAAATCAAAACTACCTTGAGATACCATCTAACTCCAGTAAGATTAGCCCATATCACAAAATCCCAAGACCAGAGATGTTGGCATGGATGTGGGGAAAAGAGAACACTTCTACACTGCTGTTGGGAATGCAAATTAATACATTCCTTTTGGAAAGATGTTTGGAGAACACTTAGAGATCTAAAAGAAAAAGGAATAAACTATTTAATTAGTCTTGTGAAAGAGAATGTATTACTTTCATTTCCCTATTTTTTTCTTTTCTTTCTTTCTTTTTTTTTTTTTTTTGTTTGCAGTTTTTTGTCTGAGGCCAGGCTTGAACCCGCCATCCCTGGCATATGGGGCTGGTGCCCTACTCCTTGAGCCACAGGCATTGCCCTCATTTTCCCTATTTTATATGTTGGAAATTGAAGTACACAAAGGTTAAGTTACCAGTTTAAGAAAGATTAGACAGTAATTTGTAGATCCAGTATTTTAATAGAACAATTAGTAGAACTTCAGATTCCATCCATTTGACCAATGTAATATTCAGCTTCTCTCATGGAAATAAACTGAATATTAGTGTTTGGGCATACACATTTGCTAATTTGAGTAGAACCCATGAACTTAAGTACATTTTAAAATTAGAAAACATATTCATAAAATATAAAACTTTGGCGATCAAAGGATAAAGAAAAATGGTCTGATCATCTTACTAAATGCAAATGTGCTTAATAATATTTAACTATCTTTCATGATTTAAACAAAAATTAACTTTCAACAAAACTTCTCATCATGAAAATTATCTACCAAATTGTAAAACAAACCTTATATTTAATAGCTAAAAAGTTTTAAAATCATAGTCTTAAATTCAAAAGCAGAAAGAATGTATACTCTCACCATTTGATTCAATGTTGTTGTACTAGAGGCCTTGGCTACTGTGGCCATACAAAAAAATTAATAGAGAATCAGAAAATCAGAAAGAAATTCATTATTATGATTGCTTATACAGAAAATCTAAGATGATCAATAGACACACTATTAGAATTAATAACTGAATTCATCAAGGCTGCTTATTTCTCATTCAATATATAAAAACCAATGTTATTCATTTATCTCAGCACTTACAAAACATTTTTAAATGACACATTACTAAATAAAAATATAATATCTAAGATAATTATGATTAATCTTATCAAAAATATGACAGAACTTTATGGTAAAATTGTAAAACTTTATGGAAGAAAAGATATAAGATTGAATTTCTCCCACAAATATGTACTGAAGGACTTCCAAATCCAACTAGGTTGCAAATTTGTCATAAAATTCACATGGTAGAACTAAGGTCTTTGAATACCCAATCCAATTTTGAAATATAAGGTTGACATCAAATATTTGATTATATCAGAACTCCTTTATGCTCAGTTAGGCACCCACGTGCACATGCACGTACCTCGTGCATCAATATAAAGGAAAATAAAATACAAGTGAAATAAATTGGTGAAGGTAGTACCAAAAATATTTATTTCCCACTCAGTGTTTAAATCTTCTAAATCATTCTTCCATTCAGAATCATCCATGTCCATGCTTTTCTTTATAATATCATTCTCTGTATCATTAAGTGTCAGTAATTCCCATTTTCTTAAAACATGCTTCATTCTTATCCCCAGGATTTTCACCCAAGACACTGATATTCACTTTCAAAGTTCTTTCTTTTCTTTCTTTCTTTCTTTCTTTCTTTCTTTCTTTCTTTCTTTCTTTCTTTCTTTCTTTCTTTCTTTCTTTCTTTCTTTCTTTCTTTCTTTCTTTCTTTCTTTCTTTCTTTCTTTCTTTCTTTCTTTCTTTCTTTCTTCTTTCTCTCTCTCTCTCTCTCTCTCTTTCTTTCTTTTTTTATTAAATCATAGCTGTGTACATTAATACAATTATGGGGTACAATGTGCTGGTTTTATATACAATTTGAACTACTTCCATCAAACTGGTTAACAGCCTTCACCACATTTTCTTATTCTGTTAAGACATTTATATGCTACACTTAGTAGATTCAACTTGTACCCTTGTAAAATGCACCACAGGTGTGGTCCCACCAATTATACTCCCTCCACCCATCCTTCCCCTTTCTCCTCCCATCCCCCTCCTCTTTTTTCTTCTTCTTGGGCTATAGTTGGGTTATAGCTTTCATAGGAAAGTGTGGGTGTTTGTAAATTGGTTTTATAGTAGGGCTGAGTACATTGGATACTTTTTCTTCCATCCTTGAGATACTTTGCTAAGAAGAATATGCTCCAGCTACATAAAAGAGGTAAAGTCTCCATCTTTTTAAGGCTGCATAATATTCCATGGTGTATATATAACACAATTTATTGATGCATTCATGGTTTGATGGGCCATTGGGCTTCTTCCATGACTTAGCAATTATGAATTGTGCTGCAATAAACATTCTGGTGCAAATATCTTTGTTGTAAAGTGATTTTTGGTTTTCTGGATATATACCTAGTAGAGGAATTGAAGAATCAAATGGCAGGTCTATTTTCAGATCCCAAAATGATCTCCAAACATCTTTCCAAAAAGAATGTATTAGTTTGCATTCTCACCAGCAGTGCACTTTCAAAGTTTTAATGTTGACACTTTGGTGATTTTAGCAAAGACACCAATTCAACACTTTCAGACAAGTATTGGGACCCATATTCTTTCCTCAAATGATTTTGAAATAATGATTTTGAAATAATTTTGACCAAAATTTAAGGAATTCTGGTTATCCTCTCATGCCAACAGGGACATTAACTATATGCTACTCATTCTTCTAAGGCAGTGTTTTTAACCTTTTTTTTTTTTTTTAATCTCACTGCACACATGAACCTATTGTTAAACTTTTGTGACACACTTACATTATATTGATTTAAAAAAAAAGAGTGAAAACAAGAATATATTTACTGTGCTTTGAACTTCTTTCAAAAACAATTTAATTAAGGATTTTTAAAAATTTTCATGACACACCTAAAATCCTTTCATGGCTGAAAATCAGTGCTCTCAGTTATAAACTATTACACAGTCATATAGCACAATTCCTGTCACAGCTGCCATGTGATAAAGCATGACTGTAAGATTCCATCAGCTATAATAAGATAATAGCCCAATTGTAGAAGCAATAAAATATGAGAAAATTAGTATATCGTAATTATTGAATTGGAATCTGAGTTGGAATAATGAAAACTAACATCATGAGATATTGGCTTAACAAATGCTAACCTCTCTCCATGCCCCAAAATGTAAAAACTACAAATTATTTAAATTCCAATTTGATACAAATTTTATTTGAATTATTAATAAGTGGAGAAATGGATATGGACTACTCAATAATGAAGAAATATGTTCACGGGTGATTATTGCTTCCTGGTTTTTATAATAAAAATTAAGTTTAAAAACCTTGACACAATGAAAATACACTTCCGGTCTATTATGGGTAAGTTGCTGGGCCTTTCTAAATGGAATAATTTACAGATACGAAAATGAGTGAACTTTAGTTATGTTTCTCAGTATAGAGGAATCTCAGAAGCAAAAGCAGAACAGATAAACTATGTAAATTCAAACAACAGAATACAAAAGTGGAATGAACTAGAGTCTTATATAAAATGTGTCTAAAATCTCATGGAGATAACATCAAGACAAAATAGTTATGTAGAAGATATTGATAAATTATGATATAATATGAAATAATATTTAATTAAAATATTTTAAAAGTATCATGGATTACACAAAGTATTAAAAACTGTTACTAATGATATAGAAATTTAAGAATTCTAGTGGGTAAGGGAAAGAGAGAAAGAGATATGGGGAGATGGAAGTAGAAAGAGAAAGACAACTTTAACAAGGAAAAGGAAAACTTATGGTTGTGTTTTGAAGGAAATGGATTGATTTTATGTGAGTAGAGTGATGAGAATCAATATTGCTGTATGCATATAACTAAATATTTTAACTTTCAATGCAAACATTTTATATGATCTCTTTACTGCAGGGTATACTAACTCTGAGAAATATATGACCAATATTTGGATGAAAAAAACCATGTCGGTGTATTTGTTATGGCATTTTGTTTTTTCATAATAATTGAACAATTTTATTTCATGCCCTACACTGAAGAAATAATTGTTCTGGGTGTTGTGATTTAATCTTGGTGTAACAGAATCTTTTTCAGCCATTTATCTCAATAATACCCCAAATTCTGCCTTGTCTTAAGTTGAGTAGTCTCTTTCATCCTCATTATTGTGTTTATATGCCCATCTAACAAAGAAGTGGATCCTAAAGATTTTGGTCATTCATCCTTGAAGGTTGAATTAATTTCAGTTCCTTTAAAGAAAATAGAGCAAAGAGAATTTCAGCAACATCAACCTGTTCATTTCTTTAAAGACATGAAATGGAACTTCCAATAGCCAAACACTTGCATGAAAACAATGTAATATTCTTCACTTATTTCTCTGGTCTTAACTATATAAAACATGTGTGAAGTGCACATAAACAAATTAAAGCATAAAATAAAAGCATATTACAATCAACTTCACCTTCATACCATATAGATGCTAAAATATGTAAATGGCTTTATGGTTTATAACAAACTTTCACTTATACTGGTGTACCTGACCCATACAATAACCCAGTGATAGAAATGAGACACACATTATGTTTTTCTTGCTACATGTGAGGAAAATGAGCTCCCGAAAAAATAATTTTTTGAGTTGACAAGAAGCAGTATTATTACAAATCCAACAAAACAGGGCGATCTTGCAAATACATGAGGATATTAACTGGGAAAAATTAAATTTGGGGGTTTTGTTTTGTTTTTGTTTTTGTACAGAATTATTATATAGCATTCCAAATATAAACTAATTATTAAGTCTAAAAATAAAATAATAAACACTAGTTTTGCCAATGATTTAAATAGTCTAAGATACTTCTTTTTGGAAAACTGTCACTAATAACATAATAACGTAGTCACTTCAATGGCCTTTCTTTAAATAAGGCCTTGGGTTTTTCAAGGTGTCTTCAGAATACCTGATACTAATAGGAGTATTTAACAAATTTGAATGAGGCTTGAATTAAATAGAGGAATGTTGGGAAAAGTTTTTTTGTTTGTTTGTTTGCTTTTTTTCCTTTGTTGTTGTTGTTGAGACAGAGTCTCACTCTGTTTTCCAGGGTACAGTGCAGTGGCATCAGCCTTACAGTAACCTGAAACTCCTGGGCTCAAGGGATCCTCCTGCCTCAGCCTCCCAAGCAGCTGGGACTACAGGCACCTGCCATAATGCAAAGCTAATTTTTCTATTTTTAGTATGTACTGGGTCTTGCTTCTGTTTCAACTGGACTAGAATTCCTGAGCTCAAGATCCTCCCAGCTTAGCATCCTGGAGTACTAGGATTTCAGGTGTGAGCTACCAACCCCAGCCAAGGGAAAAGGTTTTTTAATAGCTGCTGTGTATGTTAGTGTCAGTAATTAGAGGTGTGTGGATTATGTTTAGATCAGGGATCCTTACCCTGAGGGTAACTGACCTCCAGGAGGGGTGCCTCCACTAGGGTCTGACTGTGTTGGTCTATGGTGTTGGATGAGTACTTAGCTTAATTCAATCCACTGGAATAGAAGCATAAGCTCTAGTACCCTCTGTGTTGCCCTTCCAAGCAGTTTAAAACACAACTCTTTCCCATCTGCCGTGCAATTGATGTGGGATGTCATTGGGTGTGAGTAGTGACACAGTCCTAACTAGCTCCTCTTCTACTGATGCTCTGGGAGTCTTCATGGCAGCAAACTAAATGCATTCAGCTTAGTTGGTGTCTGCTGTGCCTACTGCATACCAGACATAACTGCATTACTGGGGGCACCTGTGCATAACAAGGAATACTAGAAATGTTCTTCTGAGGGATGTACTCAGAAAGGGTTGAGCCTGAGTCCAAAGAATTGGTTCAAGCCATATACATAAGTTATCACTTTGGATGGGCTAGCATTTTATATCTGTATATCTCACTGATTTTAGATTTAATGCCTGGCCATCTTGCTCATCCCCCACACTTGTGTCTCACCTGTCACTTCTCCTGTAGCTGTCTCTGGATTAGACCTGTACTCTATGGGTTTTTTTTTTTTTTTTTTTTCTGTTTCATTTGTTTTCCAAGCCAGGCTGCTCTATCCTGTTTATTAAGAGGCTTCAATTCAGTGAACAGTAAATAAAAAAAAAATCTTATTTTTCTCTTGTTACTGATTTCAACTATATTCTGTCCAATGCCTGATCACTTACTAACATCTCAGGCAGATCTCACAGTTTTTTCTTTTTTTTTAAACTTTTGATCACTTTCACATTTTAAAAGTTTAGTCCCATTAAAAGTTCCAAGCCCTGATCTGATTTAGAATTCATCTTTTTCTCTTCCCTCATGAGCAATCAGGTTGTGGTTCAAAGAAGCTGGAGCAGAGGAGGGGACTTGTGTCTGCCCTTTAACTCTTCCTCCCACTCCAGGTCTTGTCTGGGGAGGTGCAGCCTCCTCTTAGCTTGGAACAGCTTCTCTCTCTCACCCTCCCTCTCTAGTTAGAAGCTAGAAGTGAGAGTCAAGGAGGTAGAGATTTTGTTATCCAACTACTTTGTCTTGCTCCAGCCAGAATGACTATAGTCTTCATGTAAATATGTGGGGCCTGCATGTTTTCTGGAGATATGCTCCATTTCATTTTGGTCCCCTTTGTGAACAAATATCCCCCCTCAGAGAGGGGCAACCTTGGCTCCCTGTACTATGACTAGCAGCCCTTTCCCCGATGACCTGGTTTTCTCCTTTACCTTCTGTGTGCCTTAACATGGAACCCTGGAGGCTCTGAGATTCTCTTCTGCATCTTCAGCATGCTCAAAACAAACAAACATGCTTTAGGTCCTAGTCACCAGTGCTCTTGAAATCTCTTTTATAAACTATTGCCTTGATAGGTCTTCAGACAAGAGTCCAGCATTAGTCTCTATATTCATTCTATATTCACATAGACCACTGAACTCTAGGTATCACTCTAGAAGTTAGGAAATCCCTTACCACACTCCTATTCACTATATATTTGCTATACGGGCTCCACAGCTCAGCAGATCTACCTCTCAATAAGATACCACTCACTAGGAGTGATACCAAAGAGGCTCCCCTGCACTTTGCATTCCTCCATGGAGTATGAAAGTGGTAACTTCTCACTCCAATCACTGCATTCTAGCCACTCCTATTGAGTCAGCTGTCTCCCCTCCATAACCTTCTGATGTTAACAGGAAATAGAGGTTTGCTGAGTGGCCTAGTGGTAAGAGAGCCAACTCTGCTGCCCATAAGTAAGCTCTAAAGATTACCTGGTCCCAAATATTTTTATTGTAGCTTTCATAAGACCAGGCATGAATAATACCATTTGTCTCCAATGCGAGGCTTGGTTGCTAATTGCAGCACAGTAAGGGAAATCCCAAATCATCACCCTATTCCACAATTGCACCTATTCTAAGGTTTCCTTAGTTAAGAGAGTTCGAAGAAATCCAAAAATTCTTCCTCCCAAGCACAAAGTCCATAATTACTTCAACTCCAGAGGAGGCTGTGCTGGACTTCCCCAATATGTCCAGAGTAAAAGACAAGGCATTTTGTGTTAGGTCATCCATGATGTGAGGAGCCAAAGGTTATGAGTAAATAGGCCAACATGGGACTGCTATGGTTTGAGATTGTCTTTCTGGAAAGGGATGTTGAAATTTGATCCTTAATGCATAGTGTTGGAAAGTGGGGTCTATTGGGAGTTGTTTGAGCCAAGGAGATTGATCTCTGGTGAACAAGAGAATTCTAATTCTCCAGGAGTGGATTGGTTACCCCAAGCACAAGTTATAATAGAAGTGAGTTTGTCTTCCCAGACCTTCTGGCTTCATTTCTGTCTTTATGATCTCTTTGCACACATCCACTCACTTTTCATCTTCTTCCTTATGTTCTGAGCCTGCACGTGGCCCTCACCAGAAGTCACTCAGATGTGGTGCTGTGCTCTTGAACCTTCCATCCTGCAAAATCATGAGCTAAATAAATATCTAGTCTTTATAAACTATCCCATCTCAGGTATTCTCTTATAACGAGCAACAATAAATGGACAAAGATAGGACAAAACATCACTTTTTCATATTACATATATCAGAACTGTCAAAATAAGAATTGTATTTCTTAGCCAGGCATGGTGGCTCACATCTGTAATCCTAGCCCTCTGGGAGTCTGAGGCAGGAGGATCACTGAAACTCAGGAGTTTGAGACCAGGCTGAGCAAGAGTGAGACCCCATCTCTACTAAAAATAGAAGAATTAGTCAGGTGTTGTGGTGAGTGCCTCTAATCCCAGCTACCCAGCTACTCAGGAGACTAAAGCAGGAGGATGGCTTGAGCCCAGGAGTTTGAGCTTGCTGTGAGATAGGCAGATGCTATGGAACTCTTAGCCTAGAGCAACGAAGTGAGACTGTTTCAAAAGAAAAATTAAGAAACAAACAACAAAAAAACAACTGTATTTCTTCATGTTCTCTACAATACTCTTTTTACATTTGCTTGCTTACAGAAAAGGGTCTCTCTAGCCATAAGCATTCATGTTCCTCATCATTTTTGTACAGACATATATTTTTAACCATTGTTTTTTTAACTTTTAGTCTCAATATTCTGAATCTCAAATTCTATATTGTATTAAGAAGTTTACACTGTCTTTAAAAAGTAAATATTTATATTGATAAACGATGGGGAATATTTCATTTTACATACATATCTTATATAAATAAGACTATTTCAAAGGCAATATGCTGAATTTTTTAATCATCCTAATTTAATCATCATCAGTTATCATCAAACATGCAAGAATATGTTTCTAGAGGTTATTCAAAAAGAATCACTATCTCCTTTTTCTTTCTCTCTCACTCTTTATTAATTTTAAAATTAATTAAGGAAAAAGTACACACTAATATGGTTAAAACATCATGTAATTTATAAAAACTCAACTGGGAGTACACCTTCTGAGTAAAACATCTATTGCATGTGAGATGAACACCTGTTCTAACATTCTATGCAGTGCTTTTCTCTCAGCAAAAGATTCACTCTTAAGTACAAGATCTGCAGCAGTGGTTGGAATTTCTGAAGCCTTTGTCTTACACAATAGCACTACCCTTTCCTATACAGTAGCACTACCCTTTCTTAGCAGAGGGTTCAGAGAGTTCTTGGGAGGGCATTGCAGGAGGCAGGGAACTCTGCTCCTGTTTTTGGCAGCCTAAATGTTGGTCAGCAGTGGGCCTTTGCCACACCACACACACAGAATGTGCAGTTCGTACAAACCTGCACTGCTTGCCTGCAGCAGTCATCCCCTTACCACCGACCTCCCTCACTGGGAGGCCCTCAACTCTGGGTGAAGGCTGACCAACAGAAGCTGGATTGGGCATCGGGGTGTAGGGGAAAGCCAAGATTACATTTGTAAACCACAACAAAGGACACAGAACCAATGTGGCAAGACATAAAAAGAGAATTATGTCCAGAGTGTTAGAGCCAATGTGTGAGTTGAGACTATTCAGACAACTAAGTCCTATCCACCGTACAGGTGCATATGCTACCTTTCATATGACATCACGGAAAGCTGGGCCTGATCTTCAAAGGGATTGCACCCAGCTCATCTTCTACTGATGTGTATGGAATAGACATTTTGAGTAAGGGAGTATATCAAGCACATCAGGGGTTCTATGTTAACAACAAAAAGGAAACAGAATGGGTGAGGAAATCTCTTGAAATCCTGTCCTGTCTTTAAGATTTATAATTCTATTTTGTGTCCATAATAATTAAAATGAACTTGAGACATAAAGTAACATCTTGAGACATAAAGTAACATCTTTAATAATATTTAAAATAAAAATTTTGACTATTACAACACAAAATAAAAATACTATAAGTTGCCAGTAAATTGAGTTTTTTTAATATACACAGTTTCAATGTACCCAGTTTTATGAGGGTTTACATAAGCCCAAGATCTGACCAGGAAATGCCACATAATTTTACTGAGAGTTGAGTTAACATCATCATCACCAACTGACTTTTCAAGCAATAAATATAAAAGATATTCACAAAAGAAAGCTATTGTTGACTGGTAAAATAAAAGAAGTTTTCACTGAAAGGAGAGGAATTGTGTTGGACCTAAAATAACTGGTACATGGAAAGAAATAAAGTTTTCTGGAGAGTTTTGGGTAGACATTCTGGCAGGATTATCAGGACATCATATGGTCTGTGGGGGAAATTATGAAAAATCAGATTGGAAATGCATAATAGATCCAAACTGTGTAAGAGATGTTTCATGGTGTTAGGGAAATTCAGTATATCACCATAGTTGACTTCAGTAGCTTTGCAATATTTAATTATTAAGTGCTTCTATGTTTTCTGTGATTTCTCCCTTCTTTATTGGTTTTCCTACTCTCATCCCTAGATAGTACCCTTGCTACAGAGAGTTATACAGCTCCAACAAGCCCTCAGTGTTTATAATTCTCTTGAGTTTATTTGTGTATTGGCATCATTCTCTGCACTTTACAAGCGAGCATTGTGGTGGAAGATTCGTCAGCTGCCACGCAGGGTGGGAGTTCAGTCCCTGGGCCTACATCTCCAGACGGCATTTAGGCTACCATGCTTTGAGACAACTCTTACCCTTAACTAGGTTAAGTGTGATAGTCCTTGGCCTTTGATTCCACTTTTCCCCACGTGAGACTTGGGGCTATGGAGCTGGGTGAATGTTTTGCCCTCTCCCCTTGTCTATCAATCTTGCCTTGGAAAGCCAGATTTGCTCTCTGACTTTGGACGCAAGTCACTCAGGGTGAGCATGCCTGTTCCCTCATCGGAGGATATCTCTCTACTAGACGAGATAAAGCAATCAATGTGCCTGCAGAATTGCTCAGCTGGGAAGTGGAGAGGGGCTTCATTAGCCCAATACAATCTCTAAGCAGATCTTCTCTATGTGGCAGTAGGTGATGTAAAATTATGACCAGCCTGCTGGTAAAGGAAGAGGGAATCCTGAGGAAAATGAATAGCTTTCTCTCTGCCCCCGTTACCAAGACTAGCCCTATACTTATTATTTCCCACTTATTACCTCGTCTCTCCTTTACCCCTATTGCCAACCCCTCTTGCTCTCTCTTCAGCTTGGACACTTTCTCCTAAAAGTGCTGTTCCCCTTGAAAACCCATGTTCCTAAGTCTTACAGAACTGTTGGGCTCTTTGCAGAGGGCCTTTTAGAATTTCTCTTTGAACCTTTCCTTAATGAAGTGAAAATATTATAACCAAGTTTTAAATTGTTCTTTAAAACCTGCATACAGGTAAGCAAAGCAATTCCTTTCTTTATTGTGCAAAGGGCACCTGGTCTGTGGAATGTTTTTTGAATACCCTAAGACATACTGAGGGTATAACAAACATTAAAGAGTTGTATATGGCCAAATCTGGTATTCAGTAAAATAAATACAGCTGCATAATGTAATGCAGAATCAAAAGCAGGATGCACTTTTTTTTCTTTGTTTGAGTCAATATTTTGTTTTTCTTTTTTTTTTTTATTAAATCATAGCTGTGTACATTGATATGATCATGGGGCATCATTCACTAGCTTCACAGACCGTTTACCAAGTTTCACCATATACCCTTGTAAGATGCACCACTGGTGTAATCCCACCAATCCCCTTCATGATTGAGAATTGTAAATTGATGTTAATCATTTATATATCATCCTTTCTGAGACTTTGCATGCCACCCCATGTGACCTTTGTACGTCTTGCACCGCTACAACACCCCCAGTGTCCTGACAAGGAGCATACGTGTATAATAGCACCTAGTATAATGTACTGTGCTGTAATTTCCTTTTGTATATACCTTCTCTCCATCCAGATAGTAACATTCTAGAACATGGGAAATATGTCATAGTTATTTTTGCACAATGTTTGGTACATAAATATTTACTAAATACATACAATACATGCATTAACCATGGATGACTTCCACATAGGTATCATATTGAAATAAATATGTGGAAAGTTTTCCAAGATATAATTTTCCTTGGGCTGATATGATTGTGTGTAATGTCTTTGTTTCTGTTGATTTTTGTAATTCTGTACTTTCCAATTTTTTTTTTTTTATGTAACATAGGTTACTCTGTTAAATCGGAGAAAAGAAAGATAAAGTTGAAAAAATTTATACCTGTGGTAATATAAACAGTTTTGCCTGTTCATAGCCATAATTAAGAGAAAACATCTAATATAACCAAAAGTATAGGCAGTTTGGAAATGTGCATGGACTTCTTACTTCCTTCTTTCTATTGATAGCATTACACATGTACAGTCTACAAGATGTATGCCCAACAGGTGAAGATCTTTGGAGGAGCACAATCCATGCATGGCCTTTGCACTTTTCAATAATATTACAGGTATGCTTATCTAGGAAAAACTAGAGTAGACCTTCAATCGGCATTTCCATGTGGCATGCAGGTGAATTTCTTTTAGTCTGTTTACCAGCACAATTAATGGTCAAAATGTGAGCATCAAGTGCTGACCCTGCCTTGGAAAGATTTAGCATCACCTTTGCCTTCAGTCCATCTGTGCCTATAAATTCAGTCTGAAGATAACAATGCAGAGCCTTCTCCTTCAGGGAGAGAATGGGCTCCTCCTAAGTCCTTTCCATCACAGTCACAATGAGTCAAAAGAATAATTTAACCTACCAATGAAATGGTAGGTTTATTTATCGATGTGGTTTGATTTTTGCATTTTGATATAATTTACTGAGCAGAGCACTAACAGTTTACCCAAGACTTTTCTAAATGCTCTGTTAGCTCACAGGTGAGCTGAGACCAAGCAAAGTGGCCAGGATTACAAACAGATCCCCAACTACCCTCTCGGTCTGAATTACCATTCATCCAGTGGCTTCTACCATGGGCCCCTAAGTCTTTCCTAAAGCCCATGTTATCCCATGTCTAGATATAATTACATTCCCAAATTATCTCCTGTTCCACAAATAGGGCTTGCTCTTAGCAAAGAATGTGATAAGCTAATTCTTACACATTTGGGAATTAGTGAGTAAGGCTTGGAGGTCAATCCTTGTGGGTGCATTCTATCCTTTTCCTCAGAGTTCCCAGTCCAAGGGTAACCTCTAATTCCACTTCTAATCTAAATATAAATCAAGGTCCTAGTGCTTATGGAATAAAGTCTAGAGTCCTAAACAAATTGGTCCAAACAAAGCTTTTAATCTTATCTTCCCAAATGTCCCTTGCACACTTATACTAACAAGTTCAACACAACTCCTTACTATGTCTTAAAAGGGTCAGAGACTTCCTGGGCACATGCCTTGATATATTGGTTTTTTTTCAACACTGGCATTTCTATCTGACTCCCTCCTATGTACTAACACTTCTAAATTCAGCTGAAATGCCAGCATCTTTATACAGGATTTCCCTCTTCTTTCTCTATCACAAGCGAATGTGTCCCTTCCCCTTTTTCTCAAAGCACTTTTATTTATGAGGATTTTTATTTTTTGCTTTTGCCCACTACATTTTAAGTTTGCTGAAGGGGTTATGTACAAATGACTACCACAGTGATTGCCCATAGTCCGAGCTCAACTAAATTTTACTTGGAATTCAGAAGGTGTTTAAATTTTCTCTTAGACAAGGCAATTCTAATTATAAAATTCTGATAATAACATTTCATATATTGCAGGTAAGAGAAAAACTTAGGGTTAGTTATATTTCCCACTTTATACTGCAAGAAATTGTACTATAGGCAATTTCTTTTCCTTTTGTGATTTGAAGCAAGCTCTGCTCTTGTGTGTGTATATGAAGATGTTCTTCCTATGGGCACCCAATATGAATCCAAACAGCAGAGCATGTAAAGGGAATGCTCCATGATTTTTCCACTTGTCTAATCATGGTGTAAGTACAGATGAATACTTGTGCTATGGAATTTATCAGTCTTCTAACGTATCAGAGGTGCCTATCAACATGAACACAAATCTTTCTTTGCTACAGAACGATGTATTCATTGCTCTGAGAAACACAAAGAATTCGTATTTATAGTCTTTACGATGGCTTAGAACACTGCTTAACAAAGAGTAAGTCCTACGTGTTCATAAAGTAACAAAAGTAATTCACTAAAATTTTAAAATACATAATTTATTTAACCCTCTTTCTGATTTAGTAACCAGTTAACAATTCTTATGATTATTATTACATATAGTAAGTGGGATGAATGTCCTAGGCTCTGTTCTTCTCACAGTTTATGTATCATGACATGCTATAGGATAGGAATTTAACTTGAGAATGGTGAGGGAACCAATCGAGTTGGATATAGGAATTACACTACAGACTAGTGATCCTAAGAAGCTTTAAAAATAAGCTAAAATTAGGTGGTGGAGTACTAAGAATTGCCTTCAATATGAAAGAGTTAAATTCTATCAAATAGAATCAGCATACATAAACAGATGTGGAAAATAATGTGGAATAACCTGCCATAAAATTATCTACACAATTTTTTTTCATGGATTAATAGAATAGGTGAAATGGAAAGAATAAGGAGAAATTGTTTGGACCAAGACTCTCCAACATAGTGAAAGAAACTGAGATTCATAGAAGCCCAGTGACTTCATGAAGATCATACACTTTCCAAGTGTCAGGGAGGGGACCACAACCCAAAGCTTCCTAATCATGGTTTCATGATGGAGAAGATGAAAACCAGCAATGGTTTAATGAACCCATCTATAGCCACACCCATAACTCTTGAATTCTTCTTTATTTTTATTTTAGTCAGGGATGAGCAAAATAATTAAGAATAGCTTATGAAAAGAAATCAAGGTATGAAAATAAAAACAACTGATGTATTTATATCTATGGGCAAGATGGCATTCCCACCAGCAGTACAAAAGTGTTCCCTTGTCTCCATATCCGCGCCAACATCTCTGTTCTTGGGATTTTGTGATATAGGCTAGTTTCATTGGAGTTAGATGATATGTCAAAGTAGTTTTGATTTGCATTTCTCTGATGATTAAAGATGATGAGCATTTTTTCATATGTCTGAAGGCCATGTGTCTGTCTTCTTCAGAGAAGTTTCTCTTCAAATCCCTTGCCCACCCTGTGATGGGATCCCTTGTTCTTTTCTTGCTAATGCATTTGAAGAGATTGCGGATCTGTGTTCTCTGTGGATTCTGGTTATTAAACCTTTGTTGGAGACATAACCTGCAAATATCTTCTCCCATTCTGAGGGCTGTTTGCTTGCTTTACTTACTGTGTTCTTGGCTGTGAAGAAACTTTTTAGTTTGATCAAGTCCCAGTAGTGTATTTTTGAAGCTGCTTCAATTGTCCGGTGGGTCCTCCTCATAAAATACTTGCCCACACTGATTTCTTCAAGGGATTTCCCTGCACTCTGCTCTAGTATTTTTATAGTTTCATGTCTTAAGTTTAAATCTTTAATCCAGAGAGAATCTATCTTAGTTAATGGTGAAAGGTGTGGGTCCAGTTTCAGTCTTCTGCAGGTTGCCAGCCAGTTCACGCAGCACCATTTGTTAAATAGGGAATCTTTTCCCTACTGAATGTTTTTAATTGGCTTGTCAAAGATTAAATAACTGTAAGTAGCTGGAATTCATCTCTTGGTTCTCTATTCTGTTCCAGACATCTACTTCTCTGGTTTTGTGCCAATATCATGCTGTTTGATCACTATCAATTTGAAGTATAGTCTGAGGTCTGGTAGCGTAATTCCTCCTGCTTTGTTTTTATTTCTGAGTAATGTCTTGGCTATTTGAGGTTTTTTTCTGATTCCATATAAAACCAAGTATTGTTTTTTCAAGATCTTTAAAGTATGACAGTGGAGCTTTAATAGGGATTGCCTTGAAATTATATATTGCTTTGGGTAGTATAGACATTTTAACTATGTTGATTCTTCCCAGCCATGAGCATGGTATGTTTTTCCATTTGTTAATATTTTCACCTATTTCTTTTCTTAGAGTTTCATCGTTCTCTTTATAGAGATCTTTCCTTTGTTAAATTCCCAAATATTTCATCTTCTTTGGCACTACTGTGAATGGGATAGAGTCCTTAACTGTTTTTTCAACTTGACTACTGTTGGTATATATAAAGGCTACTGATTTATGAATGTTGATTTTGTAACCTGAGATGCTGCTGTATTCCTTGATCACTTCTAAGAGTTTTGTAGTAGAGTCCGTAGTGTTTTCCACATACACAATCATATCATCTGTGAAGAGCGAAAGTTTGATCTCTTCTGACCCTATATGGATACCCTTGATCACCTTTTCTTCCCTAATTGCAGTGGCTAAAACTTCCATTACAATGTTGAAAAGCAATGGAGACAATGGGCAGCCTTGTCTGGTTCCCAATCTCAGTGGAAATGATTCCAATTTAACTCCATTCAATATGATATTGGCTGTGGGTTTGCTGTAGATGGTCTCTATCAGTTTAAGAAATGTCCTTTATATATCGATTTTCTTAAGTGTTCTGATCATGAAGGATGCTGGATATTATCAAAAGCTATTGCTGCATTAATTGAGAGAATCGTATGGTCTTTGCTTTTTAATTTGTTTATGTGCTGGATTACATTTATAGATTTACATATATTGAACCAGCCTTGAGACCCTGGGATAAAATTGACTTGGTCATGATGTATAATTTGTTTGATGTGTTGCTGGATTCTGTTTGTTAGGATCTTGTTGAATATTTTTGCATCTATATTCGTTAGTGATATCAGTCTATAATTTTCTTTTCTTGTTGGGTCTTTTCCTGGTTTGGGGATCAGGGTGATGTTTACTTCACAGAACGTGTTGGGTAGTTTTCCTTCTTTTTCTACCTTTTGGAACAGGTTGAGTAATATAGGTACTAATTCTTCTTTAAAGTTTTGGTGGAATTGTGATGTGAAACCATGTGGTCCTGGGCTTTTCTTTTTAGGGAGGTTTTGTATTGTTGATGTTATTTCCAAACTTGATATGGGACTGTTCAATATTTCCACTTGCTTCTGGCTAAGTCTTGGAAGGTGACGTGCTTTCAAGTATCAGTCAATTTCCTTCAGATTTTCATATTTCTGAGAATAAAGTTTTTTGTAATACTCATTAAATATTTTTTTGATTTCTGAGGAGTCTGTTGTTATTTCATCTTTGTCATTTCTGATTGATGAGATCAGAGATTTTACTCTTTTTTTTCTGACTAGATTGGCCAAAGGTTTATCTATTTTATTGACCTTTTTATAAAACCAGCTTTTTGATTTATTGATCTGTTGTATTATTCTTTTGTTTTCAATTTCATTTAATTCTTTTCTAATTTTCATTATTTCTTTTCTTCTACTGGGTTTGGTGTTGGAATGTTCTTCCTTTTCCAGTTGCTTGAGATGTCCCATTAAGTTGTTAACTTCCTCTCTTTCCGTTCTCTTGAGGAAGGCTTGCACTGCTATAAATTTCCCTCTTACGTCGCCTTTGCGATGTCCCAGAGGTTCTGAAATTTCGTGTCTTCATTTTCGTTTTGTTCCAAAAAATTGGTGATTTCTTTCTTAATCTCATCTCTGACCTAACTATCATTCAGCATAAAGTTACTTAACTTTCATGTTTTTGTATGGGTATGGAGATTCCTATTGTTACTCAGTACAAGTTTTATTCCGTGGTGGTCTGAGAAGATGCATGGAATAATTTCTACTCCTTAAAATTTACTGAGATTAGAATTGTGACCTAAAATATGATCGATTTTGGAGTAAGTTCCGTGGGCTGGTGAGAAGTATGTGTATTCAGATTTGTAGGGATGAAATGTTCTGTAGATGTCTGCTAAATCCTTAGATGGTTAGGTTTAAATCTAAGATTTCTTTGCTCAGCTTCTTGTTGGAGTATCGATCCAACACTGGCAAAGGAGTGTTGAAATCTCTAACTATTATGGAGCTGGAGGAAATCAAGTTGCTCATGTCTGTTAGAGTTTCTCTTACAAATTGAGGTGCATTCTGGTTGGGTGCATAGATATTAATAATTGAAATCTCATCATATTGAGTATTACCCTTAACAAATATGAATTGACCCTTCTTGTCCTTCCTTATTTTTGTTAGTTTAAACCTATTGTATCTGCAGATAAAATTGCAACACCTGCTTCTTTCTGATTACCATCTGCCTGAAATATGGATGACCACCCTTTCACCCTGAGTCTGTATTTGTCTTTTAAGTTAAGACGTAACTCTTGTATGCAACAAATATCTGACCTGAGTTTTTGTATGCAGTCAGCTAACCTATGCCTCTTTAGAGGACAGTTTATGCCGTTCACATGAATGGAGAATATTGATAAGTCTGGTGAAGTTTTGGGTATCAAGTTTTTCAAAAGTCCAGTGGACATTTTTAATCCTTTTGCCAGTATGGAAATTGGAGTTTGATCCGAAGTTTCTGGTGAGTTTACTTTTGTGGTATAGGATTGGGTTGGTCATTATGGAGGATAGGTCTAAGAATATCCTGAAGAGCTGGTTTGGTTATGGCAAATTTCTTCAACATATGAATGTCATTAAAGTATTTAATTTCTCCATCATAAATGAAACTCAGTTTAGCTGGATATAAGATCCAGGGTTGAAAGTTATTTTGCTTTAGGAGATTAAAATTCGATGACCACACTCTTCTGCCTTGAAAAGTTTCAGCAGAGAGATCTGCAGTCATTCTAATATTTTTCCCTTTGAAGGGAATGGTTTTCTTTCTCCTGGCAGCTTTGAGAATTTTCTCATTCATATTAACTTTAGTGAAGTTAATTATGATATGCCTGAGGGATGTCATATTGGGTTTGAGTTGTGCTGGGGTTCTGAAGCTGTCCGCTATCTGAATTTCAGAATCTCTAGGCATGTCTGGAAAATTCTCTTTCATAATTACATGCAGAAGGGCCTCTGTGCCCAGTGAGGCCATTTCATCTGTTTCAGGAACTCTAATGATTCGGATATTAGCCTTCTTCGAATTATCCCAGAGCTCTCTGAGAGTATGATCCATTTTTGCTCTCCATTTCTCTTCCTCTTTGAGAGTTTGGGAGCATTCAAATGCTTTATTTTCAATGTCAGAAATCCTTTCTTCTCCTTGCTCCATTCTGTTGCTGAGGGATTCTACTGTATTTTTCATATCTTTGAGGGCTGCAAATTCTTGCTTCAGTGTGTCTAAGTCTTTGGTGGTTTTTGTCTATAAATTTGTTAAATTCTTGAAACAACTTTTGAATTTCTCCTCGAATTCCTAATTCCACTTTGTTAATCTTGTCTGCAATCCAAATTCTGAATTCAGTTTCTGACATCTCAGCCAGTTGTTTATGAATGGGATCTTCAATTACATCTGCCATATATTTACAGGGGGTGGGGGGTTGATCTATTCTGGTTATTCATGTTACCCGTGTTTTTCCGATGATTCTACCCCATGGATGTTTTACTCCCTTTGATTTTTTCCCCTGGGGCTTTGTCGAGGGCCTGTACAGTGTTGTGGCCTGAGAACCTAGGTCCCTGTCTGGTGTGGTGGGGCTAAGTGGTTCTGTCTTGTTTTCAGCTGGTTTCTGTTCCACCCTAGTGAAACAGAGACTCTGGATTGAATTCTCAGCTGTGGAGAAATTTCAGCAATTAAGTCACCCCACCCCCCACAGGCAAACAATTGGAAAATGAAAATCAAACCTTCCTACCACCTGATTGTCCTCAGGCGATTGGTTCAGTTCAAAAGGTCCAAATCAATTGTCTCAGTCTGCACCTGTTTTAGGTGAGAGAGTTTGAGAGGTCTCTGGGAACTGGATCACAGGGGTCTGGTGACTACTCTGGTGTGGCTAGCTCCAGTGCTGCATGGAGTCAGGAGGAGCCACCCCACCAATAGATCAGTCTGGGAAGGTTGATGCCTCCTTCCCCAACTTGCACCACTCTCATACCCAGTCACTGACACCCCTGCAATTGGCTGACCCAGTTGCCTGTAGTGAACCAGTACTCCAGGAGTTTGCACCTGCCTGAATCACAAGGAAGTCTGCCAGGCCACTGCGCTCTGTGTCTCTCTAGCAGGAGGAGGTGAGGCCTGACAACCTTGGGCACTTGATGAAGGTTGGGGGGTTTTCACTCAGGTCCAGTCTCGCCCCTAATTAATGTTACTGACAGAACAGAACAACTTTGCGGTTCCCCTGCAGAAGAGAAGCTGAATTGAGTTCCAAATCAGCTTGTCTTTGCTCTTGTATTGTCTATAGGCTGACGATCCCCTGAGGGCCAGGTGCATCTTAGGTTCAATAAATCGGACCTCTGGGTCAGCCCTGCCCTGGGAGTTTCCCCAGTTTGCAAGTTGGTGTTGCCTCAGGCAAATCTTATACTCACAGTCTCTGGTTGCCCAGGGAGACAGGGTGTGTGGCTTCAGAATATTTGGTAGTGAGCCCTATTGCTGGCAAAAGAGGGCTGCTGTTTTATGCCTCACGTAACCTCTGCTCCGGTGCAGCTCCCCTCCGGCCAACCACGCCCCAGAGTCTGCACTGACCGGGTGCAGCCCTGGCACTGTCCACACCCCTCAAGTAATCGCCCAAGAGTCTGGTCTCTTAGAGGACAGGCCTCTAGACCCTGGAGTGAGAGTGGAGGGGAGCGCTGAGAGCCCAGGGTTGCGGGCAGAGAACACACACAGTTTTACAGTTTTATGCCTGGCCATATTGTTGCCAAAAGACGGCTGTCGCACTGTGCCTCAGAGAACCTCCGCTCCAGTGCAGTCTCCTCTCTGATGACTGTCTCCTCCTCACTCCTGTGCCCCAGAGCCGGCGCCAACCAGCTGCAGTCCAGACACCTCGAGAAATCACCCAAAACTATGAACTCCTGGGGTACTGGCCTGCAGACCTCAGTGTGAGTGGAGGGGAGTACTGGGAGCTCAGAATTCCAGGTAGAGACTGCATACTGTTTTATACAGTTTTATGCCTGGCAAGAGGATGCCATGGCACCCCAGTAGGGGAGGTACATCCAGATTTTAGAGAGTCTCTCCTGTAGAGTGTAGTGGGAGGAACTTTGAACTCTGCCCGATTGTTTGTGGGGCACTCTGAGCCATTCTCGTGGGGGAGGGGACTCCTGTCCGCTTGGTGATGGATTTTGTACCTTTTGTTTGTATCCTTATGGTCGCAGCTTGCCTCAGCGGGGTTGACTTGCGTTCTTCAACCTTGTCTCTTAGTGCAACTCAAATCCACCAGGTTACTTGCTGGATTTTTGTCCTTTAACTCTCTTTCTGGACGGGAGCCTCTGTGGAAAGCTGGCTTCAGTCAGCCATCTTGTCTCCTCCCCCAGCCCCAACAGCATTTTCATTATCTTTCTTTCTATTCAGTGACCATTGAAGCTTTGATTTGAGACAGTGTTTTTCTTCCCAAACTCAGAGAAATCCAATATCTAATTTTTATATTTTCAAGAATTGAATCTATGCTCTTCAACAGTTTCTCGACTATATTTTCATCTGATAGAAGGCTAAGTTAAGCCTGTAAAGAAAGCATGCAACTGACAATGTTATCATATTTTAAAAGTCATTTCTTTTGATCTATCTATGGACTTTTCTATCTTCTAGTCTAAATATTAATATACTTTCACACACATAAAATACCGACATACACATAATAAATAAGAAGTTCCAAACTCGAAGCTCTTGGGGATTTCAACTTGATTATTTTAAAAATAAAACTGCTGTCAGTTTTGTTTGTGGAGAGGTTTTAGCATCTCTGTTTACTCTAAAAGTAATCACTTCTTGATTCAAACTGCTTCACCAGTAAATAGAATATCTTAGGACATTAATTATATGGGAGAGAAGTCAGCAAGAAGTAGCTGTTACAATTCATTACTGTACAAGAAATAGCAAGGGATGGGAGAAAATGTAAAGACAGAGATAATTGTTATTGCTTGGCTGTGAATAGGATTGGAGTAGATGGATTGGAATTGGTTTATCTTTCTCTTTCATAATAAACTGGAACATAGACCAAGGAGGGACGCTAAGAGAGACAGCCAGTTACCCACAGGCTTCATGTTCTGGAATACTGCAGACAAAAGAGGTACTAGGCAACAGCTTTTCGGGAAAAAAAAAAGTATAAATTAATATTTCGATGTAAAATTTGAGTTCAAATTGGCAAGACCTCATGCACTATTTTGGGTTGTGTTTTACAAACTTTCCTTTCTAATGGTCCTTCTCAAAAGGCATCTTACTGAGGATCACAACACATAAAGCCAGTTCCAGGGGACATTACAGTTCAACTTGGCCTTTTGCTAGGTGTGTATACACTGTCTCCCATTCTTAGCTCACCTGTGGAACCCTGAGGAACTCTGGAAACTCCTACAGAGCACAATACAATGACCCCTGATCGGAGGCTCTCATTTGGCAAATGTTAAGATCAAAACCCAGAGAGAGGCAGCTTTATGCTACAAATTACATCATTGGATTGTTGCCTTGTGAGAGGAGCCTTTCAGGGTCATTAATTCATCATTTTCCATCCTCACCTTCAAGCAACACATCCTTCATATTGGCCCAGGTTTATCTAATACTGCACCTAATCCTAGATAATAGTTTAGAACAGGCAACATGTCGGAGAGACAAACCACGTGATAATTTAACCTGGAGTCTTATGACATTTAGTCAAGGATTAGAGGGCAACAAGTACCACATTGGAAACCATTTTAAAAATATGAAATGATACAGATAATACACATAAATATTTTTATGGGTTTTTTTGTTTGTTTTATTTGTTCTTAATTTTCCTGTTCATATATGTGACTCCATATATGTGGACAGTCATGTTCATTAGTGAATAATCCCAATGTAACTTCTCAAGAACATATGCAAGCTCTATGGTATGTGAAGGTGAATAAATATCATGAGACATTATACTATCACTCTAAAAGATTCAAAGTACAGCCCAGGCAAAGTAGGTTTGCATAGCTTTGTAACTGGAGGGAAGGGAGATCTAAATAGTTTAATAATGAGACCAGAGACTTTTTGTTTAAAAAAAAATACTGAGAGATACAGAGGAGGAGAAAAAGATGAAAATTAAACACAGATGAGGTCATGGCTGATGGCACAATGTGATTGTAAGAGAGGAATTTGGGGCAGTGAAAACAAGAAGAAGAGTCATCAAGACAGGAGTGACACTGAAAAAGAATGGATACTGCCAACAATGGCAATCACTTTGCCCATGGAAAGGCTGCCGGCATGTGGCAGAAGACTCAGGAGACTAGATATGGAATTTTAAAGCACACAATTGGGTTCTGGAAGTGTAATTTATTTATTTATTTTTTCTTTTTTTTTTTATGGGGGAAGAGTTTATTTTTTCATGTTCATTTTTTTAAAGGAAAGCAAAAGACTTATCAGTGAAGAGATTTTACAAAAATAAAATGTATTCTCCAAACTGGAACTATCATTCATTACTGGTGGGAACACAGAGTGGTACAACCTCTTAGGTAAGAGTTTGGTATCCTCAAAAAGTTAAAACACAGTTACTAAATGACCCAACAATTCCACTCCTAGGTATATACCCAAGAAAATGGAAACATATTTATATTAAAAACAGGTATAGAAATATTCATGATGGCATTATTCATAATGGCTAAAAAGTGGAAACAACCCAAATGTCCATCAACTAATGAATATATAAACAAACTGTGGTGTTTTCATAGAATGGAATATATTTCAGCCATAAAAAGGAAAGAAGTGGCTCAGTGCCTGTAGCTCAAGTGGCTAAAGTGCCAGCCACATACACCAGAACTGGCGGGTTTGAATCCAGCCTGGGCCCACCAAACAACAATGACAAAATTTAAATGCTGTCTCTGCTCATTGCCTCAGAGAATAGATTACTGGAGGAAGGTGTGGTTCCTAAACCTCCATCCTAATAAAACTCACGGCCTCATACCTAGCTTTATGTGATTTGACACAGACTTCCTTTGATTTCCCAGGGGAAGTTACATTCTTATCATCCCCTCCTTCTTACTCCCTCTGTTGGGCCTTCGCATGGGCAAGGCCTACTTGAGGCCTAGAGGAACTTCCTAAGCCTGAGTGGAATTGGTGCTGTCCGCGCACTTCCACATAGAAGTGACTCATCAAGACCCGACCTGAAACAGCCTCTGTCTGGATACAGGTGACAAGGTTAGATTTTAGTGGCTTAAAGCCTGTCACCTCATTTTATGTACTCCCCTCCTTCCTGCTTCCGCCTTTTGCCCCCTAGCTGAAGTGTATAAATATTGCAGCGTGTTACAATAAAGGTGAGATCCTGCTTCGACAGCCTCCCGGCTCTGTGTGGTTTTCTTCGAGCCACTGACACTCACCATCACACTCAGCCCCTGGGACGAGGTCGGGCTGGCCCCGATCTTCCCTCAACTGCGACTGCCGGAGGACCGGCACTCCCTCCTTCCTAGATATGGCGCAGATCTCCAGAGGAGCATTAGATTGCTCAGGGAACACCATTTAATAGCTCATTTTTCAGTGTAGTTGATGCTAGCTGCAGAGAGAGTCATGCTGTGTGTATGTTCCACATGTGCTGCGTGCCACAGCTATCCCTTGAGTGCTGTCTTTTCTGATGTCTACACATACCAGTCACAGGGTAGCTTCTGAAGGGAGAGGGCACTCACACACAGTGCCATTCTCTCTCTCACAGTGCCTCTCTTATCACAAACACTCCAACGCCTCTGTTAAAGGAGAGAAACTCTAAAATTAGAATTTCTCAGCAACTTATCTTAACATCAGCTATATGAGTTCTTGCCCTATTTCTGCCATTAATTTACTAGAAGATTGTGATAAATCCCTGAATTTATCTTGACTTTAGGTCACTTCTCTTTTGGATGGATATAATATATATATATATATATTTTTTTTTTTTTTTTTTTTTTTTTTGTAGAGACAGAGTCTCACTTTATGGCCCTCGGTAGAGTGCCGTGGCCTCACACAGCTCACAGCAACCTCCAACTCCTGGGCTTAAGCAATTCTCTTGCCTCAGCCTCCCGAGTAGCTGGGACTACAGGCACCCACCACAACACCCGGCTATTTTTTGGTTGCAGTTTGGCCGGGGCCGGGCCTGAACCCGCCACCCTAGGTACATGGGGCCGGCGCCCCACTGACTGAGCCACAGGCGCCGCCCCCAATATATATATTTTTTTAATTAAATCATAGCTGTGTACATTAATGCAATCATGGGGCACCATACACTGGTTTTATATACAATTTGACATATTTTCATTACACTGGTTAACACAGCCTTCCTGGCATTTTCTTAGTTATTGTGTTAAGACATTTATATTCTACATTTAGTAAGTTTCACATGTACCCTTGAAAGGTGTGGTCCTACCAATTACCCTCCCTCTACCCAACCTCCTCCCTCCCTTCCCCTCCCTTCCCCTTTCCCCATATTCTTAGGTTATAATTGGGTTATAGCTTTCATATGAAAGCTACAAATTAGTTTCATAGTAGGGCTGAGTACATTGGATACTTTTTCTTCCATTCTTGAGATACTTTGCTAAGAAGAATATGTTCCAGCTACATCTATGTAAACATGAAAGAGGTAAAGTCTCCATCTTTCTTTAAAGCTGCATAATATTCCATGGTGTACATATACCATAATTCATTAATCCATTTGTGGGTCATTGGGCACTTGGACTTTGTCCACGACTTAGCAATTATGAATTGGTCTGTAATAAACATTCTTGTACGAATATCTTTGTTATAATGTGATTTTTGGTCTTCTGGGTATATACCTAGTAGAGAAATTGTAGGATTGAATGGCAGGTCTACTTTTAGATCTCTAAACCCAGTAGAGTTATTTGTAGGATTAAATTAGATAAATATGTGAAAGTGTCTTCTTAAAATGTATAGAAAACATATTAGTGTAGTATCTTATGATTACTATCATCAAATTAAAAATTTGTATATCATTTTCTCCATTATTCAGTTCTATATAATATATTTCAAGTTATTGAAATATAATTTAATTTGCAAGTATGTTATGTAAGGTAAATTTATGAACCATGTGGTATCATAGGGTATCTTTAATCATAGATCACAGGAATCCATATAATCCTCCCCATCTCTTTTAGGTAAAAATATAATAATCATCACACACAGAGTCACTCATTTATTTTACAAGTCAACAGTCACTAATTACATCTTTCACATTCAAGACCTCCCTTGAACCATGCAGTTCATTAGGCTCATGTTATCAAGGAATACCTATTCCATAAAGTGTCACATTAACCTGGATGGAAGTGGAAGACATTATTCTTAGTAAAGCATCACAAGAATGGAGAAGCATGAATCCTATGTACTCAATTTTGATATGAGGACAATTAATGACAATTAAGGTTATGGGGGGGAAGAAGAAAGAGGGACGGATGGAGGGGGATGGGGCTTTGGTGTGTGTCACACTTTATGGGGGCAAGACATGATTGCAAGAGGGACTTTACCTAACAATTGCAATCAGTGTAACTTGGTTTATTGTACCCTCAATGAATCCCCAACAATAAAAAAAATAAAAAAATAAAATAAATAAAAATAAAAAAATAGTAAAGTACATATAACAACACTTTCCATTTTAGCTGTCTTTAAGGGTATAAATCAGTGTCATTAATCATATTCACAATATTGTGTAAACTCTGCTTTTATTTCCAAAATTTTCCCAACACTCCAAACAAAAACTCTGTATTCATTAAGCAATAACTATCCACACTCCCTTTCTCCAATCTTTTGGTAACCTCTAATCTACTTTCTGTAATTACGAGTGTGCCTATTCCAAATATGGTCATGTTCTGAATAACACAGTTTTGGACAATGATGGACCGCATATTCAATAGTGGTCTTATAGAATTTATAACACTGTATTTTCACTGTATTTCACTTATTTTCACTGTATTTTACTTATTTAGCTATATTTAGATGTACATACAAATTCTTACCATTTTCTTACAATTGCCCGTGGTATTCAGCACAGTAACATATTGTACAGATTTGTAGTCTAGGACCAATAGACTATATCATATAGCTTAGATGTTAGTAAGCTATACTGTCTAGTTTTGTGTAATAGACTCTAAGATCCCTGTACAATGACAAAATTGCCTAACAACAGAGTTCTCAGAATGTGTCCCCTAAGTGACACATTACTGTATTTTATATAATCAGAATCTTAATATTTGTCATTTTGTATCTGAAAATTCTGTGTAACTATTTGACAATATAGTAGCTGCACTATTACATAACCACCAGCAATGCAGAAGGATGCCAACATCTTCACCTCCTTGTCAACACTTGTTATTTTCTATTTTTGCTTTTTTAAAATTATAGACCTTCTAGTAGGTACAAAATAGTTGACGGTTTTGATTTACATTTCCCTGATAATAAGTGACCTTGAGTATCTTTTATTTTTTGCTTATTGATTATTTGTATGTCATCTTTCAAGAAAAATGCAGCCAAGTCATTTAAACACTTTTTATTTGGGTTGTTAGTCTCTTTTTGTTGTTGAGTTATTAAAATTCTTAATATATTCTGGACACTAAACATTTTCCATATATATGATTTGCAACTATTATCTCCAACTTTACAGATTTTCTTTTTACTTTCTTGATAATGTACTTTAATTAAAAAAGTCATGTCTCTTTTTAATTTGGAGCAAGCACAAATTTATTTTTCTTTTATTACTTATGCTTTTGATATCACATTTAACAATCCTTTGCCAAATACAAGCTTATGAAGATTTAGTCATATATGTTCTTATAAGATACTTATAGTTTTAGTTCTTATATCTATTCATTGATACATTTTATTTGTTGTTACATGGTGTGATATAGTGATCCAAATTCTTTCTTTACATGTGGATATTTGTTTTTAGATGCTCAATTCCATTTTGTTGACCTCTATACCTATATTTATAGCAGCACTAAACTGTTTTGATTTCTGTAGCATTGTAGAAAGTTTCAAAATTGGGAAATGTGACTCTTCCATCTTTGTTCTGCTTTTTAAAGACTGCTTTGTCTATTTGGTTTCTTGTGAATTCCATATGATTTTGAGGATCATCTTTGAAATTTCACGAACAGAAAATGTTCAAAGGTATTATGTTTATTCTGAAGACCTTTGGGGATAGTATTAAAATCTTAATAACGTTATATCTTCCAATCCATGAACAGGGGATGAATTTCTATTTATTATATTGTCTTTGTTTTTCAGTAATATTTTATAGTTTACACACCTAAGTTAAATTCGTTTATTTTATTCTTTTGGATCATACACATATTATAAATGGACCCAGCCTTATCAGCTTTCTATAGAAAATAGTTAGACTGCCCACAGACCTGCGATGAACTCCACCTACCATTCAAAGATAATCTTGATGGTAAATCTGATTATGCTTTAACAGTATTTTTGTACTGTTAGGTCTTGATATGATTTCATAGACGTCACTGTGGACTACCATAGGCGATATTAAGATCAGGGAGAACCTTTCCATTGCCTTCAAGAATCGTACCACTTGGGTATCCCTGAATATGATAATCAAGTAATTAAGGTCACTTCTTCCAGTTAGAACTTAATGCATTTATGGATTTTGACTACTGTTTTAAAATAGTATTTGGAAAATAGGCTCTTATATGGGCAATGTAAAATTACGTATATAATTCCTATGAGGACACTGGAAAAGATGATAATTCACAATCACAGCTTGAGCTAGGATTGCAAATTCAGTCAAATATTAGCCTCTGAGGATAAATATCATGAAGTGTAGCAGAGTTCTGAACCCATACTACTGCTTGACAGTATATAGAAAATCTCATCCTACTCCATTTAAGTTATTTTACATTAAAAATGCAAAATTTCTATGTATCTATCAGTTTTTGTGACACTTTTTTTTTTTTTTTTTTGGAAATAGAGTCTCACTATGTCATCCTCCGTAGAGTACTATGGCATCACAGCTCACAGCAACCTCACACTCTTGGGCTTAAGTGATTCTCTTGCCTCAGCCTCCCAAGAAGCTGGGACTACAGGCGCCCACCATAACCCAGGCCTTGGTTTGTTTGTTTGTTTGTAATTGTCATTATTGTCTGGCAGGCCCAGGCTGGGTTCCAACCCACCAGCTCCAGTGTATGTTTCTGGCACCCTAGCTGCTGAGCTACAGGGGCTGAGCCAAACTCATTTTTTAAAGACAAATCCTTGGTTGGTTTCTTTTCTTCAATTTCTCCAACAATGTATCTTTTCTTAGATATACTTTGAAAGTGCAAGTGGTAAAGGGATGGGGAGAAAGCACAGAGCATTAGTAAAGGCACATAACATTCTGGAAGATGCTGACTGGCCTGAAATATAGTTTAAACAGGATGGAAATTGGACAAGTCCTAGAAGAAAATATTCTGGGCATTGTAACATTACATGAACCCCTTATATATTGAA
Source organism: Nycticebus coucang (assembly GCF_027406575.1). Taxonomy (NCBI): domain Eukaryota; kingdom Metazoa; phylum Chordata; class Mammalia; order Primates; family Lorisidae; genus Nycticebus; species Nycticebus coucang. Next base: position 31,857,993 of record NC_069798.1, read on the forward strand.
AGAAAGAGGTAATAAAAGGATAGCACTAGTTGCAATCCAGTTCAACCAAATCCCCTTACATAAATGCCTGTTAGACACTAGAAATTCAATCAGTGGCTTGTACCCGCAATCTGAAATTCTCTAACACATATGAGAAGGGGATTTGCCAGCAGGTAAACAGACAGAAAGACTATAGCTAACTCAAATTGATACAATGCATCTGTTGATTAAAACCATTGAATCTGCTTATATTATGCTTTGTTCATAGATGAATTTATAAAAGAAAAAAGTAATACTCATGATACACTTTAAGGAAAAGAAAATGTATACAGGCTCTTAGAAAACGGTAAGAACACGATCCTTTGCAGATGATATTATTGACTCAAAATATTCCCCCCTTCTTATATACATGCCCTTTGCCATGCAACTTTAGAATATCTTCCATAAAGGCAGAACTCTGGATCAAAGTATATTTCCCCATATCTTTATTTAGCCATTACAAAAACATAAATGACATAGTGTGCTGGCTCTGAGCCTGGGTCTAAGAGGACGTGCTTGCTTTAGTTCACCCTTAATGCCTACTGGCCAGTTGGTCAGAGACAGGATAAAGTGTAAATGGAGCAGAGCCTCCCTGCCCAGTCAATTCTAGTCAATCCTAGTCTAGCTCAGCTGATACTCCCAGGCAGCCCACAGATACATGAACAAGATGAACGATTTTTGTTTAAAAGTTTTAAGGTGGTTCAACCACACAGCTAAAAAGTGAAGCAGACTCTTAAAACTTGCCTATTGCAAGAATCAGAGAAAGCAATTTTGAAAAGTCTGAAAATTTCAAAAACATAAGATTATTTGATATATATATTATATTTATATATATATATTTATATATATATATATATTTTTTTTAATTCCAGCATTTTGGAAGTAGGAGGACTGCTTGAGGCCTGGCCAATATAGTGAGACCCTGTCTCTAAAAAAATAACTGATAGTCTGATGAGGTAGCACATGACTCAGGAGGAGGAGGCAGAAAGGTCACTTGGTCCCAGGAGTTTGAGGTTACAAAAAGCTATAACTGTGCCATGTAGTACTCCAGCCTGAGAGGCAAAACAAGACCCCACCTCTCTAAAAACAAATGAACAAACAAACAAAAACTCCAAGAAAGAATAAAATAGACATGATAATTTTGAAAAATAGGAAATGATGATTTGAGACTGCAATAAAAATAAACTGTTCATGCAAAAAAGATATATATTCGTGGAGAGAAAAAATATCATTCACACATAGGATAAACTTGATAATCTCTTCTGGAATGTATAATAAGATAAATAAATAGATACAGAGAGAAAGATGAGAGATAGAAGTAATAGAAGTATTTTAAAAAGAAACATTTCAGAAAGTATAAAAAGGAGTAAATTAAAAAAAATTTAAAAATGAAAGGATTGCCTCTGAGAAAAAGGGCTGGACATTTATATCCAGATAAAAGTGTCTTTATAAACATAGTTTTAAGAAATCAGTTCATCTCATTTGCCCCATTGACATAAGGGATTGTGGATCTTTTTTTGTTGCTTAATTTGAGTTTTCTGTAAATTCTACTTATCAAGCCTTTGTCAGAAAGCTCTAGTTATCTTTTCCCATTCTGATGGTTGCCTATTTGCTTTGGTTGTTATCTCCTTGGTTGTACAGGAGCTATTCAGTTCAATTAAGTCCCATTTTTAAATTTTTGTTGTTGTTGCAATTGACACCAGAGCCTTCTTCATAAAGTCTTTCCTCAGGCCAATACCTTCAAGTGTTTTCCCCACACTTTAGATTTTTATTGTTTCATGCCTTAGATTTAGATCTTTTATCCATCTTGAATCAATTTTAGTGAGCAGAGAAAGGCGGTCCAGTGTTGGTCTTTTACATGTGATTATCCAGTTTTCCCAGCACCATTTATTAAAAAGGGATTCTTTCCCCCAGTGTGTGTTCTTGTTTGGTTTATCAAAGATCAGGTGGATGTAAGATGTTAGTTTCATCTCACGGTTTTCTATTTGGTTCCAGATGTCTAACTCTCTATTTTTGTGCCAATATCATGCTGTTTTGATCACTATGGCCTTGTAGTACAGCCTAAAGTCTGGTAGGCTGAGGCCCCCAGCTTTGTTTTTATTACTAAAAATTTCCTTGTCTATACTATATGTGTTTTTTCCTGGTTCCATACGAAATGAAGAATTATTTTTTCCAAATCTTGAAAATATGATGTTGGTATCTTAATGGTGATTGCATTGAATCTGTAGATTGCTTTGGGAAGTATAGACATTTTGACAATGTTGATTCTTCCCAGCCATGAGCATGGCATATTCTTCCATTTGTTAATATCTTCCGCTATTTCTTTTTTTAGGGTTTTGTAATTTTCTTTATAGAGGTCTTTCACATAGAACCTTCCCTAAAAAGACAGATGAATGGCTACAAATATAAGAAAAAATGCACTAAGAAGCACATGAAAAAAATGCTCATGGTCCCTGATTACCAGAGAAATGCAAATCAAAATCACCCTGAGATATCACCCATCCTGACTGAGAATGGCCCACATCACAGTCTCAAAACTGCAGATGCTGGCATGGATGAGGAAAGAAGGAAACACTTTTACACTGCTGGTGGGACTGCAAACTAATACAATCTTTTTGGAAGGAAGTATGGAGAATCCTCAGAGAACTTGAACTAGACCTCTCATTTGATCCTGCAATCTCATTACTGGGCATCTACCCAAAAGCAAAAAATCATTTTATCATAAGGACATTGCACCAGACTATTTATTGTAGCTCAATTTATAATTGCCAAATTGTGGAAAGAATAAATGCCTATCAATCCAGGAATGGATTAGCAAGCGTGGCATATGTATGCCATGAAATACTATTCTGTCACTAAAAAAGATGGTGACTTTACATCTTTTGTATTAACCTGGATGGTGTTGAAATACATTCTTCTTAGTAAAACATAACAAGAATGGAGAAGCAAGAATCCAGTGTACTCAATTCTGATATGAGGACAATTGATGCTAGTACATGGTGGAGTTGGGGGAATGGGGGAACCAAGAGAGGAAAAGAGGGATCCAGGTGAGGGTTAATGGTGTGTGACACACCTCTTGGGGGTGGGACACAATTTTAAGAGGGACTTTACCTAACAAATGTAAGCAATGTAACCTGGTCTTTGTACCCTCAATGATTCCCCAACAATTAAAAAAAAAAATCAATGACAAGAAGCCACATGTTTATAAATACTGAAAAAAAATAAGTTAAAAAAATACAAAAAGGTTTATGAATAGCTATGTAGAAGGAAAAAAATACCATATATATATTTTTATATGATATATATATATATATATATTTTTTTTTTTTTTTTTTTTTTTGTGCCAGACTTCTCCAAAACTAAATTTTGGAAGACAACAAAATTAAGGTTGTATGTGATCTATTCATGAGAATTGGTTTTGTATTTCAAAGTATAAGATAACACAGAAATATTCTCAGATAGCTAAAGGTTAAGATAATGGAAAGGGTTTTCATAGTCATTAAGTTGACTAAAAAATAAAATTAAGAACCCCAAATCATGGATGTCTAGGTATGAAATTTTATATGTTTACTTGTATATTTGGTATTTTTCAACTTAGAAATTCATTTGTATTATACTTTATATTATAAAATGGTACCATAACCCAAGGGTGACACTAAAGGTTTATCTTCTTTTTGATGCATTCCTAGAATCATAAGCATAATTCTTTTATCAGGAAAATTTCAAAGAAAATTAATTTTCTTATACAGTGTACTTGTAAATGCAAACAAAAAAGCAGAATATTATTACATTTCATTACAGAATAAAATGTACTAAATAATTAACTTTGTTTATTTCTGGATTTCCTTCTTTCTATTTCTTCTTTCCTATTTCTAATTTTTTCAATTTTCTTGGGGAAAATGGATTTATTTTTTATACTAGAAAAATCTTTATTAAAAAAGAGAATGTCATGTTTGTATACTTCCTTATTTGTGTGTATGTGTGTGTGTGTCAGCTCGTACTCACAAAATTCACACTTTAATGATAAAGATTACATAAACTGTCTTGGAGAAATCATGTGAGCAGAAACAGGTGTTATGTGAATTCTGCTATAAGTCCTATATTTTAATATATAAGTGACAGCTGTGCTACTGATTTTCAATCACATAATGTTTAATATTCATTTTCCAAGATAAGACATACAAATCAACAATATGATAAAATTTTATGATACATAATAATGCCACATTTTATTATTTGTAACTTATCATCATATTTCTATTATCTTTTTCATAAATAACATGCAAATATATATTAATAGCTGCAATTTCAAGTTTTATTATAATACCAATCTAAAGCTATTTAGCTTATTGTCTAGTAATAGGAAGTTATCAGAGTTTTAACCTGTAGAAATTAAAATTGTAACTAGAAACCAAAGAGCAGAATTTGACCTACAGTCACAGCTTTGTTCAAAACTCACTTGTACTAAGACATTTACATATACCCTTGTAAGGCTATGTTAACCAGAGTGATGAAAATGTCACTCTTTCAAACGGTCTATGAAACTAGTGTATGGTGCCCCATGATCGCATTAATGTACACAACTATGACTTAATAAAAATAAAAATAAAAATAAAAATCTCATTTGTACATCCACCTCCTTATTTGTGATTGATTCAGATTTGTAGTTGTAGTTGACGGTCTCTCTCTATTGAATAGAGATTGTAGGACTTTAATGGAATTCTATAGCTGATTCTGAGCCTCAGTGTTTTGGAAAGCTTACAGTGTGAAGGGGCAAGGGTTGGGGTAGTGAGGGTTGAGCTAAAGCTTCTATTTAAAACTGCAGCAACTTTTAGTTGCTCTAAATAAAGGTTTGGAGCCACCTGTGAGATTGAGCTAGTCCATTACTTCAGAAAGCTGGATATTAAACAACTTAAATGAGTCTTTTATTCATGCTAGGAGGAGAAAACTTCTCTTTTGAATTGGGAAACTTTTAGAAAAATGTAATTACATTTTTTTGTAAAATTATGTAAAACATTTGGGGCAGCACCTGTGGCTCAAAGAAGGCTGCAGGCCCCATATACTGGAGGTGGTGGGTTCAAACCCTGCCCTGGCCAAAAAAAATACTGCAAAAAATAATGTAAAACATTTCCTTTCTTTATAAGAGACTGAGACTGTGATTCAAAAAAAAAAAAATAGGAATTGGTATTTCCCCCATCTCATTGGTCCTCAAAGAAGTGGGTTGAGAGAGCTCAAACTCTGGGTAAGGGAGTGTCATTAGAGGCAAAAACATCAGGAGAAAGCTTATCTCCCTGTCAGACAAGAGCAACTAGGCAAAGCAAAGGTAGCTGGCTGGTATGTGAGTTTACTATTTTTTCTTTTTCTTCTTTTTCTTTTCTCTTCTCTTATTTTTTCCTTCTCCTTCTTCTTCTTTTTTTCTTTTTTGAGAAAGTTTTATTTTGTGGCCCTGGGTAGAATGTCATGGTCTCATAGCTCACAGCAACCTCAGACTCACGGGTTGAAACTATCCCCTTGTCTCAGCCTCCCAAGTAGCTGGAACTACAGGTGCCTACCACAATGGCTGGCTGTTTTTTCTATTTTTAGAAGAGACGGGGGTCTCACTCCTACTCAGGTTGATCTTGAACTCCTGAGCTAAGCCAATCCACCCACTGTGGCCTCTCAGAGTGCTAGGATTAGAGGCATGCACCATAACGCCCAGATAATAAGTTTAATATTTTAATTGCACATGAACTTTGTGGGCACCCTGTATATGGGCAAAGGATTGTTATGCTGACAATGAATACACAGGATCCTGAAAGTCAGAGAAATTGGAACTTTGAGTAACATGAATAACACTGTAAATAAAAGTTGTAAAAAATTAAGGTTAAGTTGTTAAGTATAAGAAATAATTTTAATTTTTTTCTTTACCAGTTCATGTTGCATAATAGAATCTGCGTATTATTGCATATTTCAACAATCATGTATGTGTGTGGATGTGCTAGTCAAATAAAACATAATTTAATAATTTAGGAGATATGTATTTATCTGGGATTGAAACACATTCTTTCCTAGGCATGTTTCATTTTCAGTGTCATCAGAATTGGAAAATTTGTGTAACTTTGGATACTGTCCTTACTGAATACACTCATTTCAGTCTGGTATAATACAAAAATTAAGGCTCCAGTTTTCTGGTTTTGTAATCACAAATATTACACTTTTGGATGAAACTACAAATATTTCTGTTAGTAAACAAGGGATTATATCAGGTGGTAGGTGGAAATCTGCATAGGGTTAAATTCTTAAAAGAATTTCCCAGTGATGGGCGGCCCCTGTGGCTCAAGGAGTAGGGTGCCGGTCCCATATGCCGGAGGTGGTGGGTTCAAACCCAGCCCTGGCCAAATTAAAAAAAAAAAAAAAAAAAAAAAAAAAAAAAGAATTTCCCAGTGATGAAAATTGTGCTGCTGAACAAGAGTAGCCCAAATTTTCCCTCTCAATTTCCAAAGTCCAATCTTGTTTTATGTATCCTTTCATCAGATGTATATTTAAACAAGATGTTTTCCCAGACACTGTAAAAGGTAACAGCATTCCAGGAGGAATGAGACATTCTCTCTGCCCTTAAAGGACTCAGAATCTAAGAGAAAAAGTATTATGTATATACCTCATAAGCTGATATTTATTATCAACTTAGTATGTGTCAGGTTTTGCAGTTTTGGCTGGGCTCAAGTTCAAACCCGCCACCCCCAGCATATGGGGCCAGCGCCCTACTCTTTGAGCCACAGGCACCGCCCATATGTGCCAGGTTTTGTTCTAAATACTAGCCCAGAGGTGGGACACAGCTAATTCTCCCTGAAAGATGAAAAGAAAGTAAAATTTAAAGTGAGTCTGAAGGACAAGTCCTTTCACCAGTTGGAGAAAGGACAGAGCACATTCCAGAGGGGAGGAGCAGCACAAATCCCAGTGCCTGTGACAGCTGGGGCACAGCAACGGGGAAATTCAATGTAGCTGAAAAGATGTGGTCCTAAGGACTTGAAGTGGCAAATGCAGCAAGCAGAAGCTAATGAGAAATGAGAGAAAGGAAGGAAAGGAAGGAAAATAAGAATCGAACCCCTCTGTGGCAGCTACAATAGTAGAGGGACTCCTTATATTATTTAATTAAATTTTTAAAGTAATACTACAAGGCATCTATAATTATCATCACTATTTCACAGACAAGCAAATGGATAATACTAAAAATAAATATAAAACATTTGTTATCTTACACAAGTTGACACAGCTAGTTAACGTTAGAGAGACTTCAGGAAATTTCTCTTCTTCTTGATCACCATGTAGGGAGGCTCATGAGTGGCCTGCTTCAGAGGTCAAGCTTAGGCCAAGGCAATGGTGGACTCAGACTCTGAATGTCTTCTTTGAGTCATTCATTAATTTAAAAATGATTATGTTCCAATCAGGAACTAGACAGTGGTGTTTTTGCAATGGTGTTTTTACTCTTCTTAGAGGAAGATTGATGTACAAAGTATGACTGATATAAAATATTAGGCTTTGATGGAAGCATTTGAATACATGATTTCTGCAAAAAGAGAGGAACTAGCAAACTCTACCATGATGGCACAGTGGAAATGAGGTAGGGAGGGCTTCACAAGGGAAATGATGTATGAGAAAATTATTTGGAAAACAATACCATAGGCCGGTAGGTGCCATGAGACTCTAACAAGCAACCAAGGCAGAGAAAGAAAAAAAACCTAAGCAGAAGTGTGTGCAATTCAGTAAGATCAGAGTTGGACCACTGGCAATTTGGCTAAAGGAGCAGTCAAGTGACATATCATAGTCTGATCTTCCAAGAGAAGATCTTTGCAAACCACACCTGGTGGCCCAAAGTCAGATAATAGATCTACTTTTTTTTTTTTTCTTACTATTCACACACATACTTTTTTTCATCTAAAATTAGTTGAAAAACAAAGAAAAGAAAGATTTTACATAGGATTCAGATTTCTGTCTCTTGAAATATCAAGAATGTGCCCATATAGGTACTAGATCAGGCGTCCTCAAACTTTTTAAACAGGGTGCCAATTCACTATCCCTCAGACAGTTGGAGGGCTGGATTATAGTTAAAAAAAAAAAAAAAAAAAAACTATGAACAAATTCCTATGCACACTGCACTTACCTTATTTTGAAGTAAAAAACAAAATGGGAACAAGTACAATTCACACCAGCTCAGCTGGCCTGTGGGCCACAGTTTGAGGACCCCTGGACTAGATTCTGGTCTACTAACAATTGTTTGGTGCTAAAGAATAGTTCCCTTCTTGAGATGGACAAGTTTATTTCGAAAACTGCCTCATTCTTTTATGTTAATTGATTGATCTCTGTTAGTTGCGTTTGCAAAGCTTGATCTAGCCCCTAGGTTTGCATCATTGTTTTTTATTTGACCCCCACCAAACCCACGTAAAACTCAGCTACATTCTAACCCCAACATTTTAAAGTTGGTTTTCTAAAGAACTAAGGTCTCAACTGAAAACCAGAAATAGAAGCAAGAAGAGGGGCTGGAATGATATGATATTAAAAAAAAAAAAATGTAAGATTCAAGTGCACTTAAACATTTTATTCCTTTTGTTTTATCTACAAGTGCCTAATACAAAGGTAGGAACAGAATAATATGTTAAATACATAGAATAACTTTTTATTAATTGATCTTCTAAAGTGGGCACCAAATAGATAAAATCCCATGATATTGTTCCCAAGTAAAGCATTTTAGAGTAAATCAATATTTTGGAAAAACCAACGTCTTTCAAATGTAGTTTAACATATTAAATATTTTAGAAGTTGTATATTTTCCAACAATAATTCCTTCTCTGACATGGTATGTCAAGCAATTCAGTTCAATTCTGACACTAGTTGAAGTTTGCCAAGTTAAAAATAAAGTCCTTCGATTATGGCATAAACTTCATAGAGTTTGTCCATACCCCACAGGTTAAGGTCTCAGTCCCACAAAAATGCTTTCAATGCAGACTCCAGTTGCAAGTTTTTGATACTTCAAAGTTACCTGTATTTTTTTTTCTAATAATACAAATTTGGGGGTTCTTATGATACTCCACCCTCATTTGATGATTTCATACAATGACTAAAAGAATTCAGGAAACTACTGGTTACAGTTGAATTATAAAAGATATAATTTACAAACACCCAAATGGAAGAGATATACAGGACGAGGCATGGGGGAGGGACACACAAGACCCCATGCCCTCTCTGAGTGGGCCACCATCCCAGGAAACACTGTATATTCACAAGCCCAGAAGTTCCTCACACCTCATCATTCAAGACTTTTTATTGTGGCTTCATGATGTATGCCTGGGTGATTCATTGGTCATTAAGGATTGAACCCCTTGCTCTTCCATAATTCCCTACCTCAGAGGTTTGGGATTAACCCTGAAAGTTCTAACCTTCTAAAGATGTGGTTGGTTATACTGGCAAACAACACTCATCCTGAAGGTATAAAGGGGTCCCACAAACTGCCTTATTATCATAAAAAGACACTCCTGTTACTCAGGAAATACCAAAAGTTTTTGAAGATCTGTGCCAGGAACCAAAGAAAAAGATCAAATATATTTAAACTCCTAGAAATACTTCAAAAAACAACCTACTTATTTTTGTTTAATCTTCCACACAGATTTGTCATGGAAAGTTTTTTGATAACCTTTTTGTATTAAATGAAACAAACTTTTAGAAATATTAATTTATAAAATGGCAAAGCAATCAATGAAAATTCCTATAAAATATATTATCTTTTATAAGTTTAAGCAGAGAAAAAGCAAAACAAAAACTAAAATCTTTCTTTCCCTGAATTCAACCATTTCTAGATATAGCAAATGATGTCTTGCTGAAAGTATATATATATATATATTGCTAGTGCTTTCTGATTTCCAGCCATACCTAAGAGGAAAATAGAAATAAAAACACATTTTTCAGCCTTCCCAGTTGTGCTTCAATTTCTCATTCCTGTATACAGGCGCAGGCACTGGGTGCGCAGCAGCTGAGGTGATCCAGGCTGGCTCTCCACCATGATTTTCCCTCTAGGCTGGTCTTCATGTGCCAACCAACATTGGGATCTTTCCTCATTAGTGCTGTCGTGCCCAAACAACAGTAACCCAACAGGGTTACTTGTCAAACTCACACCATTAACAGTCAATGTCCATCAGACTCAGAGGTTTGGAGAACTGGACCAAGAGGAGTTCTGTGGGGTTGTGTGCAGCCTGGGGCTGCCTTTGGCCAGCCAGCCAACATGCAGCTGTGCTCACAGTCTCAGCTGCCTGAACTCCTGCTAGACATGTGGAGGCTAACAGTTCTAACGGGTGCAGTCAATGGCTTAGTTTTTGAAACCAATGGTTTAGCATCTTGATATATCTGTAGAAACTATAACATCAACATCAATACAGATGCCTCCTTTCTCTTTCTGTATTTTAAATGGATTCTAATATTAAGTTACTATTTGTTTTTTTTTTTTATTATTCCTAACCTATATAGCCAAGTAACCCAGAACATAATTAATAACTGGCTCCCAACCAGGTTTTTTCTTAAAATCAGGACAATAGTATCACACCTACCTGTATCACAGCAAGTTAGTGCAATGAGCAGTCATTGTGTATTGAAGTAATTTTATTTAGATTATACTAAATTCTTTATATATAGAAAGTGTGTTGTATATATATTATACACACAACAAACATAAAACATTATTGCCATTTCATAGTTAGAAAACTTAAACACAGATTATTGAGTAACTTTCCCAGGGTTGCAAAGGTAGAAATCACACCCAGGAACTCTTGCTGTGTTAACCACGCCTCTGCCACTCCATTTATCAAGCTTCCCTAATGAGGAATGATGAAGGAAAGACTTAAAGCCCTTTGGCAAGTTTAATATACTATTTATATATAAGTTTTTGCCCTTCAAAAATCAAATGTAGTAAAAAATATCTTATTTATATTTGTGTGTGTGTGTGTACTACATAAATAAACACACACAGGCATATGCAAGTTGTGTGTGTGAGTACACGTGTGTGACGTGAGAAAAGAGCAACATTCAAGAGATTTGCCATTAGACTAAACATTTAAATTGGATCAAAATACTACAGGATTATACCAATACTAATATTTTGACTAATCAATGGGACTATATAACTATTAAAAATAGTCTAAATTCATTATTTTCATCCTTCGCATTCGGTCATCCTTCACAAATACAGTTGGCTAACTTCTCTCTTAGGCTCCTTTGTATCGGACACCTCAGGCCTCTTTGCCAGTGTTGTGGGCCATGTTCACACCACATTAGCAGCCTCCCACCTAACCTGTTTATCAACTCCAGATTCTGGATTCCCTTCCTCCAGGGAGTTCCTACCTGACTGCTCCACTGGTTTGGCTTCCTAAGTCTAATTCCTTAAGGTTTCTAACTCTGTGTACATTGATTCTCTTTCTAAATTTCATGTTGTTGAGGACCAAGACTCTTTCTACACCCCATAGGCCACAGCAGATATCACATAAATAAAAAGTCATTAGTAAGCTGTAGGCTTATTAGCAAGCTTCCCCTTCCAAATTGTAGTACTTTAGGCAAGCCAGTTAATTTCTTTCTTTTCTTTCTTTCTTTCTTTTTTTTTTTTTTAATCACAGCTTTGAAGCTCTCCTGTGAAAAGTAAAAGAGCAATGCTAAAAGCCCACACCATTCTGAAGGGCTATGCTTCGAGTACTACATACAAAGCAAGCTATGAAAAACAGAGGAGGCACCAGAATGTCTGGTTGGGCCACATCACAGGGATGTGCTAAGCTTAGATCTGTTACATTTAGGTCCTGCATCTCCTTCATGGGAATTGCTGTTCTTCGGGTAACACAGCTTCAATGGCAAGAGAGTCAGACCCTGTCTTGCTCTGACAGGAATACAACAATGGCCTAGATTTCACTAGCAATGAAACTGCTGGATTTTATCTAATCTGAAGTACCCCCATAATAAGGCAAAATAAGAAGGGCAACTAGCTGCAGCCACAAAATTTCATTTTATTTCACTGAGGTATTTATATTTTGTCTGTAATACTTGGAAGTCTTCTAAATCTTTTACGTGTGCTTTGAGAAAAATAAATAAATAAATAAATAATAATAATAAATAAATGCTCACAACCCTTCCTCTTCATACACACTACTTGTTGTAGCCCACTAAGGTCTAGATACTATGCTAAGAGCTTTCAACCATTGTATCACTTAAGCCTCTCAACAATCTTATGAGTTATGTGCAAAAAATTATCCATAGTTTATGGATAATATAACTAAAGCCTATTTAGAAGCAACCTATTCAAGTCAGACAGCCAATAAGCATTATTATTGATACTCAAACTGAAGTTTATGTGACTCACAACCTTGTGTTTCCCCGGACAGAACATGGTGGGGCCCACTTCAATTTCACTCATTTGTAACTAATGGTTATAATCTTAGGCACTATATTTGGCTTTCCAAATATGGATTAGCCTGTGGCCTGTTTGCTATGCTTTGATAAATAGATTAACTCATCTGATGAAGCTACAGATCAGCTGATACATGTAGAAACAATCTTAAACAAAGGCACAAACACTCAGGAAAGCTGGGCCACAACATTTCATTTTATTTCACTGAAATATTTATATTTTGTCTGTAATACTTGGAAGACTTCTAAATCTTTTACTTGTGCTTTGAGAAAAAACAAAAAAAGAAATGTTCACATCCCTTCCTCTTCATACACACTAAAATGCAATAGAATTAGGTTTAAAAGCAATGTATTCTTTGAGGCAAAATAAATTAAAAGCAAGTCTTGCAAATAGTAGCTAGGTAAATTGATATCTGTGTACAAAATGTCCTTTCCCTGATTTGTTGATAAAATTTTAATGTTATACATGTTAGAACTATTAAACACATCCTCCTAGCTAAGTATTATGGTTTTCCTCTTTAATCACTTGTTTTGTTAAGACATTTCCATTCTGTTGAAAATTGGGTAAATCATGGTATTGGGAAATAGGATGCTAACTATTATCAAAGGAATCTCATTCTATTCCTTTTACTTGCCACTCTGGGCATTAAGTCTGAGCATGGAAGCTAACCAGTCTGTCCTGAGTGTACTTTGAGGAAAATTGATGAATAGAACTTCACAACCTATTACAATTACAATTTGAATTTAATATCAAGGTATTGTGTTTCTGTGATTTTGGAGGCTTACCAGAAAAAGAAGTACAGGAAAGTATACTTCAGTAGATGGTCTAAAATTATATTAAAGTCTAAGTGGTGGTCATGAAAGGCCCTGCAACCAATGGCAGCATCTGTGCATCGTGACTGGGCAAAATGTTTGGTAAAGTTAAAAGAAGGTTCACAGAAAAGCAAGACACACCAAGCACTTCATTCAGAAATGCTAATGATATATTTAGATCTTTTTCTTGTGGTTCTTTTAAAAACAAGGAGGGCCATATTAATTTGTGGCTAATGCCCTACTCTTTTAACTTAAAATGTGGAGAAGCTAGTGTCTGTATCCTGCGTGCTCCCATTTTAATGATGTGAAATGCTACCCTACCCCGCACTGTACCATTCAAATCTTTCTCACTTTCACTATTTAGATTTATCTACCCCAGACTATGAATGTGCATCAAATCAAGCATCTATCATGTTTTCTGTGTACTATATGTATATATACATATTAAAAGAACAAGAAAAATGCTAAGTTTTTGATGTAAAAATGTTAAATATCGATCTGTGTTATCAAAGAAGACCTCCAAAACAGACGTCACATGAATTGCAAGGATTTGAATTGGTGTAAGATCTCCAGAACTTCATTGGTCTCTTATAATATTTATAAGTTAAATATGTTTGATTAATAAATAAATTTATTAATAAATTTATAAGATATATGTTTGATTAATAAAAACATATGTCCTTACTTTAAAAGTGCAATTTAATCATGAAAGTTTATGTCCTTGAAATTAATAATACAGTAGAACATCCATAGTTTGCCACCTTCCTACATTGACCACCTCCGTAAGTTGACATAATTTTCATATACTGGACATGCACCACAAGTACATATCGGTGAAGTAGGCCTAGTTCCTTATGTTGACCAGATTGTTACAGTCCCTTGGTTGGTCAACTTACAGAGGTTCTCTGTGTGTGTGTATATATATACATACATATATATACACACAAACTTTCTAGACAGCCTTGCACATACTATACATACATCTCTCTCTTTCTATTTCTATATGCATATAGAGATAGAAAACCAGAAGAAACTTTTGAGCTCAGATGATCCACCTGTCTCAGCCTCCTAGAGTGCTAGGATTACAGGTGTGAGCCACCATGCCCAGTCTATCGATATGGGTCTATATGAAGAATTTTACCTACAGATTTCAGCAGCATTAAATTTTGTTTGCTATACTTGCATAGCCTGTGACCATTAATATCTCTCTCTATACATATCAATATATATAACAGTTATGATGTATATATGGATATCTCTCCATATATCTGTCTCTCTATCCATATATATCCATTAATACCTCTCTCTATATATATCCATATATATAATGGATACATACACACATAATGGATATTCTCTTATAGCAAAATAAAATGGACTAAAACAGCTCCAACTTTCAAATGAGACATTCATCTTCCCATAATCAACGGGACTAAAAGATAATTGAAAAGGGAATAACTCTTTCATTATGTGATTCAATGATTTTTAATATTGTATGCACCTACTGCTGGAGTGAGTATAAATCCTGTGCTCAAAGTCATCTTGCGTTGTGGTAACACTACCCAGCCCACATGTAGAAAACATTGAGTTATTGGAAAGAAAACCAGGAGAAACTCATACTGAATTAATGAGAAAGGGTGGGTAAAGTCCATGGTTGTGGTGTCTCTGGAAGACCCTGAAGCTCTTCTAAATAAGATTTTTTTCTTCCTTAAGCTTTTATTGAAAAATCAAGCACATTTATTTAGATATGACTACTTCCTTGAGAAGAATACAGACTGTGTTGTGAGAAAACAATGTCCTACAATGTCTTTGTTACTTCCTCAGTAGCCATTATCAAACAAAGGACATAATACAAGAATGGGAAATATTAATAGTAATTGATTGGCATTTATGTTGAATAAGTAGACACAATCACATATAAATACACAAAAATTTTAGAAATAACTCATGACTCCCTTGAGCTGTGAGGCACATTTTTTGAATAAAGACACATGGATGAAACTGAATCCATGACCAGGGTGGTTTCTCAATTCCAGATGTGGTAAGTGCCTGCAGCTACACAGGAAGGGGAATTAGACAGGTCTAGTCTGAGTTCTGTCCTCATGACTGTTATTAACTTATTCACTTGATATACCTTTAATAAGCTTTTTCAGACTGTTATTAACTTATTCACTTGATATACCTTTAATAAGCTTTTTCAGTAGACTTGTGTGTGTATTGGGGGGGGGGTTGTTTGTTTGTTTTTTTACTTTGGAGACAGAGCTTCACTCTGTTGCCCAAGGCTAGAGTGCCCTGGCATCAGCCTAGCTCACATTGACCTCAAACTCCTTGGTTCAAGTGATCTCCCTCCCTCAGCCTCCCAAGGAGCTGGGACTACAGGCAGCCACCACAATGCCCAGACATTTTTTTCTATTTTTAGTAGAGATGAGATCTTAATCTTGCTCAGGCTGGTTTCAAATTCTTGAGCTCAAGGAATTCTCTTGCCTCAGCCTCCTGGAGTGCTGGGATTTATAAGTGTGAGCCACCTCACCTGACCAGTAATATTATTCTTGAAATTTTTTAAATACTATGCATTATTCTACGCTTTTTTCTAAAATACTATGCAAATATTCTTTAAAAGATCTAAAATCACACAACATTTGAAATATGTGATGGTTAGTTTTATGAGTGGACCAAGGGATTCCCAGATAGCTGGTAAAACAGTATAAGTAAGTGTGTTTGTGAGGCTATCTCTATAAGAGATTAGCCTTTGAATCAGTAGACAGAAGATGGCACAAAATTTTACAAAGAGGTAGCCAACTCATATAGAATATTGTAAAATTTGTAATGAGTATTTTGTAAATAAAGGACCATTATTTATAATTTTCCATTTTCTGTATCTATGGAGACTTTAAAGGTAACTTCTGGGACTTTATGGGTGACTTCTGGGGCTCTGTATCTTAATTGGTTCTATTTCTCTGGAAAACCCCAACGAATACCTATTGAACTAAATCTAAATCAACCTAAGAGACTTGAGTATCTTAGGATGCATTTATAATTCTCAATAAAATCACCTTCAAAGAAGTGGACGAAGCAGTGCGACCCAACTTCACTGACAAAGAATCCTATTACATGGAAAATATAACAAATACAATATTCTTCACTTAATTAAATGCATTATGATAGAAATATAATTATGTGTGAAAGGAAAAATAGATTATGTATAGAAGGGAAGAGAGAATAGGGGGAATAACTCTGACATGGAAATTGCAGCCTAAGGCCAGCCACACCTAGTCTGCTGTCTCCTGTGAATCCTTGTGAGGAACATGGTGAACTACACCTGGCTTGCATGACTTTTTAAAAAATATAACACTTAATATTAGAGAACAATTCCACATACATGCATCCATGCACATACACAGGTACTTATACAAAAACCACTCCCACGTACGTCACTAACTTAAGCCTGAAAAGCTTTCATGGAGAACCTAACAATAAAAAATCTTCAGCAGTCTTTGGTCCCTTTACTATCTTTGCAGTCCATCCCTAACTCTATCTCCTGGAAAAGGGAAGGCGGCCTTCTTCTATTGTTCCTCTGGTTGAGTAAGATAAGATCCTTACTCTGTACATATTTTCCCTTTATCTCCACACTCCTTGTGTCTCAGGTCATTCTTTGAGTTTAATGACTTTATTTCTTGCTTTGTTTGGTTCTTCATATCTCTTTGGGTTATGAGATCTTTACCGATTTCAGACTTTGGTACCCTTTTTCTTTTCTCTTTAAGTCCGTTATGTGTTCATTGTTAACAGGTTGACTACAAATGTGTCCAAAGCATACGGAAATTCTATTTTCCTTCCTTTGTTAGTTCAACGTTCCTTTACAAACTGGTAACAAATGAAATTTATTTTTATAGATGGTTTTGGCCATTTAATGATATACTTTCATTCGTTCTCTGTCCCCCCTGCATAAATTTCTTTCAACACAGACCTAAATTGATAACTGTCTTCTGTGTAAGGTAATTTTGAATTTAATTCAGTACCATATGTTGTGCTTATAACCACCCTCTACTTTATTTCCTGGAAAATACCTTACACTTCATTTTTTCATCCATAAGATCTGTATCTTTCATCCTTGTCTTATATTGCAAGTTTTACTATTTTAAGTAGATAAATAATTGTTTTAGAATAAAGTGGACTCAACAATTTTAGAATTGGCATAGTCTTTTTATATCATGATTTGGTGTTTGTGGGATATAGGCCCATCCCAAAATTATCGTTATAAATCAGGAGAATAACAGAAAATGAAGTACACACATGGAATATAATTCCAAGGTTAGACAACCTAAGGATAAGCTTCCCATTTATTAAATGAGGTTTCATAACTCATTAAAATCAAAGGCCTTGCTTAGATAAGAGTTTGAATGAGGGCTCTATATCTAAATATAATGATATTATCATCAAATGAATGCAAATAAAAAATATTTTCTCGAACATATTTTATAGTATGAACACCCCAAATGCAAATCCCTCAAATCCAGAATGTTCCAAAATCCCAAACTTTTTGAGGACCAACATAACACTCAAGAGAAATCCTCATTGGAGCATTAAGATTTTGGATTTTCAGACATGGGATGTTCAACTTATAACTTGAAAATATATAAAATGTGAAATACTTCTTGTTTTAAGCATTTGGGGCGAGGAATACTGAAACCTCTGTATTTCCAGAAGTGCACTAAGTATATAACAAGGGATAAATATAAGCAACATTTATTATTCTTCTAAATCAATGATCT
This sequence comes from Nycticebus coucang, assembly GCF_027406575.1. Taxonomy (NCBI): domain Eukaryota; kingdom Metazoa; phylum Chordata; class Mammalia; order Primates; family Lorisidae; genus Nycticebus; species Nycticebus coucang. Next base: position 31,876,007 of record NC_069798.1, read on the forward strand.
TAAGGTTTTGCTGAAGGATAAGATTGTAAAACATGAAGAAAGAATCATTCCAATAGAAATATATTTAAGTGTGGTAGAGGATATATTATAAAAGTCAGGGATAAGAGAGGCTATTCTATGTGACAGCACTACCAAGGCAGACATTGTGGAACGTAAAGGATGCCTATACTTTGTAATATTCACTACAAAATTTTACAAAATATTTACGAAATATTCTCTACATGTTGTCCACCTCTTTGTAAAATTTTCTAATGAATACTTCATAAATAAAGGGATTTTTAGCTACAATTCTCCATTTTCCCTATGTATGGTGACTTTAGGAATACCTGTAGAACATGATTATATGGACAGGGTAGTCTAGTCATACTTCCATCCTTGACATTCCTTTTAGGTCATATTGGGGAGGAGGATAAAAAGTTACTAAGATATAACACTGGACTAAAACTTGGCCATAGGCCAAGAGCAGTAAAGACAACCCTCATAAATTTTCTTATGACTAAATACATGAAAGTCACAATTGGAACAGCCATTTTTTGAGACTTTAAGGACTAAGTATGGTCAACCAAAAATACATCATGTCCATTTCATCTGTTCTAATATAAATCCAATATATGCTTGCCTGATATAGGCTGTTTCCCTACCCAAGTATGATGCAATCAGTGTTATAGGAACATGGAGAAAGTAGATGATCCACCTATAGTTAAGGCTTCACTGGCACTCTATTTTCCTGAAAATGTGATATTTCAATATATGTATATCTAATACTCTAACAGTCCAACAAGATACCTTAAAAATCTTCTATCATATTTAAAATACTCTAATAAATAAGTTTAGTGCATAATGCTGGATTAAGCACTTTATATGTGTATGTGTATAAATTTGGATTGTATAGTAAAAGTCTTTATTTTTTAAAAACTAGAAAACATGGTCTCATCTTGGAGAAAAGAAAGTCTGCACTAACAATGACAGAAAAATGAAAATGTCAAAAAACTTTGAGTTAACGTTAATGATGAGTGAGCTCCCTTACTGGAGTTTTGTGAAGCTCTGTTCCTGATGGTCCCACAATCCACTGATGACTGGTGGTACTCTTCAAATGTGCAAGGGAAAAAAGCCTGGCAGGGATACTGACCATCACAACAACAGAAATGATAAATTAAAACCAAGACATTGTAATTTGGCAGAAATAAGTGTAAAGAATTAGTGGCATCTTGATAAGCCTATAATAGGCCACTCAAAATAATCACAGAGTTTCAAAAACTCTATAGTATAAATAAAGGTTAAAATGAGCAGCTCTGCTAGCTGATGATCTATCTCCTCAGCTCTGAAATATCTAAAAATGTGGAATGATACTTAAAGAATTTTCTGCTAGCCCTCTGGAATTTAGTGGGATATTAGTTATGACTGAATACAGAAACCACTAACATCACTAACATATTTCTTTTACATCCTCAGAGGTTTCAGGGTTTCCAAGTCACCCTATTATCTGACCCTAGTGCTCAAAAATCTGGAACAGTTTGTCCATGCAAACTGGGACTACCAAACCCCCCACTCCAAACCAAAACCAAAGTAAACAATCAAAAACTTGTTTTTGTAACTTCGAATGACCTTCCCCTTGAGTTTCATAAGACAACCAGCTACAGATACATTATTCCCAGGGACATACTTCATTCCAGTTGTGGCCAGCAACTTCAGCAGTAGACTTCTTATTTATCACTAGGCTTGTATAGAAGTAACCACATCCAAACCACCTACCCAACCATATTAGTAATGTCCTTTTACTTCCCGATTAAAGCGCTAAGTACTTTAAACATTCAGTGTAAACACATTTGTTTATTTCTTTCTTAATTTGTGAGGCCACTTTGCTGGCAGAGACCAGAGTAGATGAATCCAAGACATATTGATTTCTTTCTTCATGACTATTTAATCAGTTAAAGTGTGTGCCACTTGCAAATGCCAAGATACTGGTTACTTTTTAATATATGTCCTCTTTTATATATGTCCTCTTTGGTCGATCAATATTTCTCAGCCCAAAAATAAATAAATAAATAAAAGTGCTGTTCTCTCATAAGTTAATGGAGAGAAAATCTTTTTACCATTGTCAGTCATCATAACAAACAAGAATATGAAAAGTGTTAATGAAATGACCAACTGTCTATAAAATAAAAGCCTTGCAAGACAGTCTCCTTTCTTCCCTCAATTTGATGAAACAAAATGGAAAATTACACTAGTACCCCTCTAGCGTGAAATGATGTTAACAAGCAGAAAACAAATGCCATAATGAAGGACTTCCAGGATGTACTATGTATAGTCTTACTTGTAAAGAGGGAATTACTGGGCAGAGCTCTAGCCTGAGCAACATCCCACCCCCTACTGAGGAGAATCACAGCTATCATCATGTCCCTGGGGAAGTAGCACCAGTCAGCACAATAGGACAAATTGATGTTCACAGCGTAATAATTATCTATGTGCCGCAAACAATAGGCCACACAATTACTGACCAGGGCAATGCCCTACACAGACAAAGTAAAGTTACAAAATGAAGCAATTGTACAGATAATTGAGGCAATAGCCCCACAAAACAGGGATGTAGACAACTTGTCATTTATTGAGCATTGTTTGAGAAGGAAGAGTTGCAAATAAATGAATTTTCCAGAACATCACAACTCACCATGTAAGCACAAAATATTTCATTTTCAAATGCACTCATTGTGGAGGGATATCTTTGTTAAGATATAATATTAATCCCCATCTCTTCTTGAACAAAGTATATGAGTGCAATTATATATTATTGATAACTCTCTTGATTAAACAAACAAACAAACTTTTTGTTAAGGAAACGTGGCCTAGAAACTAGTATCTGGGTTAAGAACTTAACCATGCTCAGGTAACTAACTCTTCCCTGAACTGTAGTTAAGTGTGGCAGTGGCACAGAGACATAAAAGAACACTCCTAGAGCCATACTTCCATAAGATTAACAGTTCCTACATAAACACCACAGATGCAAAGAAGCATAAATCAACAAATGAAATTCCTAGAATTAAATAGAATACAACTGTAGATGTTTTAAATAGTTCAGTGCTATTTTTGAACTTCTTTTATTAGCGAAAAGAGAATAGAGGAAGAGTGCAAAATAAAAGAAGCAGTTTAAAGTGGTAGTTATGCACTTGCCATGAAACTCAGATGACATGGGTGCAAACCTCATTCAGCATGTAGTAACTGAGTGTCGCTGGAAATCTTTTTTGAGTCATTATTGAAGTCTAGATTCTTATCCACAAAATAAGAATAATTATAATCTCTTTATGGTTGTAGTTTTTAAATAAGGTCATCCATCCAAAATTTCTAGTCCTTTTGTTAGCACTTATTAAGGGCCCTATAAATGTTAAAGGCCTTTACTGTAAGTAAGACAATGGGAGGGGAAATTGGTTAAACAGGAATCCAGAGTTGCAGATATAAACAAAAAGCATGAGAAAGACTATAAAAAGAGTGAGTGCAAAAAAGTAAAAGAATACAGAAAGGAGTCAAGGAAGAGAATTCAGAAGACGTTAAGTCAATTTTCAGATCACCATGCCCTTGACTGTTCAAGAAAAAAGTCATTATTTCAGTATTAATAAATATTTATTGGGCACCACCACAGATGAGACACAGTGCTAGACACCGTCAAATTATATAATATATTCTATTCTGAACCAATTTCTTTGAGAGGAATTTGTCACTGACATTTTATAGATGAGAAAACCAAATCTCAGAATAAAGAAGCACTGCAAGCATGTGGTAGGATTAAACATATGATTTGAATCTATTACCTTTCTGCTGTATATGCAACGTGCTTTTTAGCCTATCATCAAGCCTATTCACATGTTTTCCTTACTATTCCTCTTATGACCCATCTTCTCTTTCACCTTCTGTGATTTTTGAACACTCCCTGTGTGTGAAGCAGTAAAAGAAAAGGAGGATTGAAATTTGGTTTCTTACCTTAGAGATTTTATAGTCTGTTGGTGGTCAAAAGTATATGTACAATGTAACAGATGACTATACTATAGCAGGAATATGAAGGGACCGTGGTCTCCCACATCCACCCTTTGCCTGGAAGGCTTTCTTTTATTTTTTTTAATTGTTGCAGTTTGGCCGGGGTTGGGCCTGAACTCACCACCCTCAGTATATGGGGCCAGCACCCCACTCACTGAGCCACAGGCACCTTTTCAAGTGCCCCAACCCTGATAACTTTCCATCTTTCAAGATTCAGCTCAAATTTACCTCATCTTCCATAACACTCTGCATACACATTGATCCTCACCCCACTCATATGAACTTTTCTGTGATTTACAGACTGCAACAACAAGCTTATAACACACAACACTTGGCCCTGCCTTCAGAGTTTGAGATTTAGTATCTGGGGCAAGGTATGAGAATTTGCACTTCAACAAGTTCCTAGATGATCTTGCTGCTCCAGGGAACATACAGGAAGCACCACTCACTAGCCCAAAGCACTCCTTCAGCATTGGCAAACATCCTCCCTGGTCTGTACTAATATTCCCTTTCTTAGCCATTAGCCCCTGAATCCAAAAGACATTTCTTTCTATTTTGTCTACCTTTTCATAGCTAGTAGCAAAGTGTGCTCGTCAATAGTAGGAGCTGAGGAAGTATGTTTTACTTAACTGGTTGGTGGGTAGATTGATTTACGGAGAACTTACTGAGAACTTCCTGACTGTTTCTCATCCACAGCCTCCACCAATCATGAGGACTCCAGCTCTCAGGAGGAGTTAACCCAGAGCAGCTGTTTTATGTGAACTTGGATTATTCTGTGGAAATGGAGGCAAGCATATGTAGATATTTGTATTATCATATCTTTAAAATAAAATCTCTTAAATAATGATACTTAAAAACTTTTCCTCATGCTTTTTTGCAGGGTAGTACATAGATAGTTGCCTTGGAAATGCTCACTCTGGATATTCTAAATTGTCTATAATGGAAATTCTTGCTTTTACCTTATTATTTACATAGGCTCTCTCACTTTTGTGTTTTGTTGAGAATACATAATAAAATCCAAAGGCTGATAAATGTCATTTTTGAGTACATAATTATTATATTCATAGATTACCTTTTTATAAGCTTATTTTTGTCAGTCAGGCTTCCAAAGGGCAATCATCTAATTAAAGAAAATAAAATTTTAACCAATATTATTTGCAGTTGTATTTTAACTGCCATTTCTATAATTTCCATTTCTATTTTACTAGTACATTTTAATATATTAGGGTTTTTTTATTATCCCTTTTCTCATATATCAGAATTGGAGTTGTCATTACCACATTTGGGTTTGTGAAGCAGAAGAAGCCCTGTTAGGCAACTTTTTTGGAATTCCATTAAATACCAACTAGCCTTAACAATTCTGAACATCTGGTTCCAAAAACTCAATTGCTGGGCACAGTCAAAACACATTGCTTTTTCTACTAGACTCAGCAAAGTCTCCCTTATTTATTGTTCCTGTTTACTCAGTTTTAAGCTAGACTCTCCCAAAGTACCAATTATGTCCTGAGAGCAAGTATATGTACCACAAGGTGAAGAACAAGTTTGACAATTATCCTATAAATTTTGGGTATGTTTACATGTAGATGGCCAAACCATATAATTCAATACAAATAACTCACCCAAAGGACTTATTATCTGGTTTGGTTATTTACATAGATCAAATTAGATCCTAATAACTCCCAAATCTCTACTTTATTTTTGCATCCTATAGACATACCCAAAGGTGATTCTACCTGCTTTGGCCTATGTATGCCAATCTATCCATTTATACAAAAGAAGATTCAACTTTCAAAGTTAACACATACTTACAGAAAAGTGCTTGGAATTTGGAGGTATCAAAAATAGATACTAATAGTCTATTATTATATTCATGCTCCTTAGATCAACTGGAATGTAGATTTTGCTTACAGTGTCCTTATCTCTCTTTTGCATAGTATGAAATCTAAGATTAACTTAAATATATATTCTAAGTCAGGATGTCTATTTGTCAAAGAAAAGTATATTATACTTGACCATATCTCAACCACAAGAATATGATGACACTAACATTAAATTAATCTGGGCATACATTATTGAAAGAATTTACACAGTTATCCCTTTCACTAGAATTCCTAATGCATGGCTACTGGATTCCTCAAAGATAAGAAGACAGAATTCATGTCTGTATATCCAGAGTCTTTTTGAAGCATAACAGACACTCACTAAATGATTAAGCAAACACAAATATTTCAAAAATTAAACATGAATAATGTACAAAATAAGACAATAATAACAACAAAGAAGAAAAATAGTAATAAGATCACTAACTCATCACACTAAAATAACTACTACTGATATTTTGGTGCATGTTCCTAGAAAGGATTCATTGCATGCTTTATGATTTTTTAATATTTTATCATCTTATAGAAAGTGCTTTATAAAAAATTTTTTCACTAACCATTATATTCTAAACACTTCTACACATAAATTAATATATTTCTGTGGCTATGAGAAACTTGGTTTGCATTATAATTAAGGATAGTAGGAAGACTGTTGCAGGAAGACAAGGCCCAACGTAGAGAAAGAGCACCCAAACACTACATTTATAAGAGGAAGGGCTTTATTAACCAGCTGGGAACTTATGGCACAGAAGAATTCCAAATGGCTGTGCTCCCCAACAGCCTTGGTCTTTCCCTTTTTATTGACAGTCAAAAAGTTCCACCCCACAGGTACCCTTCTCATTGGTCAGTTTGAATCAAGCGGGAGATGCTATTCCCACCCCTACAGAACTACAGGATTTCACAGAACTTGGAAATTTCCAAGTTTCAGGAAGTTAAGTTTACAAATTCCCAAGAGTTGAGTCGCCATGGAGAGGACCCTGCAGGTGTATCCTGGTGGTCTCCTCGAGAAGACCTGTTCTTCTAGACCTCACCCTTCTTGGGTATCCTCTCTCATTCCCCCTTTTGAGACTCCAATATATTTTAACTTGGGGTCTCAATATCAGCTTGTTTCTGCAGGTGCCAATATTAATTACTTTTTAGCACTGAGGTTTTAGGGACTGTGACTCTCCTTGGGTTCTCTACTCAGGCCTTAATAGTACTGTGGTGGTGGGCTAATATACATACAAGTTTTTACTTTTCCCTATGACATTTTCCCCCTTTTCCCAAAGTTCAAAGTCCAACTAAGACAAGTTCCTTGAGGAGTTTCCTCAAGCTTCAGCCGTGCGTTGAATAGCCAGCTCCCAGTATGTGGCTGGAGCAGGGCATGTTGATTGTCTTAAAAGTTACCTTTACTTTTCAAGGGGCAGTAAAGTCCTATTCAGCCAGCTGTGATGACTCCAGGTGAGGATTCTTTCCATCTTCACTGCTGTGCATATGGTCAGAATTATGGCGTTAAGTCCTTCCTACCTTGGTTTCAGGGGGATCAGGTTCTGATTCCAAACCTAGACTTAGTCCCCTTGATCTTCCAGAGAGAAAAGATGTACAGACACAAAACACAAAACAGAACACAGTTAATTACCCCAGTGGAGATTTTCCTTGTTACTCTTTCTAGGGTTTTGTCTATTTAGTTCAGTCTCTCCCAGTTCTTTTAAGTTGAAATTTAAATTCTCTGCTAAATTGCAGAGAATTGACAGAGGCCTCTTTGAACAACAACAGTGGCAAGGCCTGCATTCAGTTAAGCTTTGCTTCCTGGCAGAGTTTACCAATTTCTGCCCTTATGGTCCTGTTCATGCACTTTACCCTGTCTAAGCTTAGAGGCCTATAAATTATTCAAAGCTTTAGCTTATTATTTGGAGTAGTTCTGTTATGAAGGCTAGCCCATTGTCAAATTTAAAACAGAGTGGCAACCTAAACCATGGGATGATTTCTCTGGGAAATATTTTTATTACTTTAGGAGTCCTTTTTTATACTGATGGGGTAGGATTCTACCTACTCCAAGTCTGATAGACCATTACCAGCCAGTACTTGTTCCCTCTAAACCTGGGCATTTCAGTAAAGTCTACCTGGAAGTCCTCGAAGGGCATTGCTCCATACCACTGGATTCCTGGGGATACTGTCAGTACTTGGTGCGTGTTGAATTGGCTGCAGGTGACACACTGTAGACTGACAGTTTTGGCCAGGGCTGCCAGGTGGGAGATGTAGAAGTACTGGCCCAGCAACTTAATCAAATACTCCTATCACCATGGTGGCTCCTAGAATCTGGGGGACTGCTATATGTCCTTCTGGCATCTTTATCCATCCTCCCTCTGCTTCCTGGCTCCCTTCTGCTGCCAACCATTACTTCTCCTCCTGGGAGTAGATAGGGGTGAGCTCTGGAACCCATGGGATGAGGGGAGCCACTAGCAATACCTGGTACAGTTGGGATGCAGCCCTTCTTGCCTCAGTACCAATCCTAGTGTTCCCTTTAGTGATGGTGGAAGCATTTCCTTGATGTCCACAACATCACTGCTACCTTCCAGATTTTCCATACTGCCTCTAGTAACTGAAATATCTCCTGCTGATACTTAATGTCCTTTTTCCCAGAATTTAATAGTCCCTTCTCCTTGTACAATGCCCTGCGCACTTAAAGAGTCAGAAAAGCATTCACATTTTTCCCTTGACTTAGTTCTAAGGCTCAAGTCAAGACAATTAACTCAGCCTTCTGAGCCAATGTTCCTTGGGGTAGGGGCTTAGGCTCTACAGTCTCTGTTAAGGTAACCACTGCATACCCAGCCTGCTGCTCACCTTGCACCGTCATAAAACTGCTTCAGTCTACATGCAAGTCCCAGTTTGAAAGTGTCCAAGGCTGGTCACACAAGTCAGGTTTGCTACAATACACATTATCTATGACATCCACACAGTCATGCTCAGTTTCTCTTTCACTGACTGGAAGGAGCATGGCTTGGTTCAGGGTGTTCTTACATTAGAGAGCCAAAAATGTCCCTTTGTGTTCATCAAAGTGACCACAGAGTAGGGTACTTTCACTCTGAGATCCTGCCCTAGAGTCAACTTATCGGCTTCTTGTACAAGGAGAGCAATAGCGGCTAGAGCCTGTAAGCAGGGTGGCCATCCTCTTGCCACTACATCCAACTGCTTAGAGAGGTAGGCTACAGGCCTTGGCCAGGACCCAATAAGCTGGGTTAACACACCCATAGCCATTTTATTTCTCCCTGAGACATACAGAGTAAAGGGCTTGGCCAAGTCTGGAAGTCCCAATGCAGGTGCAGCCATCAGCCTCATCTTTAGCTGGGAGAAGGCACATTCCTGTTCTTCTCCCCACTCCAAGGGCTCTCCCTCCTCTCCTTTACTTGCCTCATACAAGGGCTTAGCTAAGACAGCAAAGTTGGGGGTCCAAAGATGACAGAAGCTGACTGGGCCTGCTTTTGGCTCATGGGGCTGAGGAGGCAATTAATAACCTGCCTCCATTTCATGCCTAGATACCTCTACCCCTGCTGGATAGTAAAGTTTAGATAACGTACTTGCTGCTGGCAAATATGGGCCTTCTTTTTGGATACTTTATAGCCACATACCTCTAGATGTCATAAAAGACAGTCTATGCCTCGGCGCAGCCCACCTTGGTATGGTGTCCTGATAGTAGGTCATCGACATATTGGAACAGCACACATTCTAATTCCTCAGCTGGGAATTTCTGGAGGTCACGAGCCAGCCCTTCTCCAAAAATCATGGGTGTTTTGAACCCTTGGGGCAACCTGTTACATGCATACTGTTTCCATGTCTGGTCTCTCCCACTGGAAAGCAAACAGCCTCTGGCTTCCCAGAGCCAGCCTTATACTGAAAAAGGCATCTTTCAAGTCCAGACAAGTGGGCCACTTGGCTTCTGCTGGCAGCAGATTCAGCAAAGAAGGATGCAGTGTTACAGTTACACTATTTACTGGGAAATTCTAGATAACATTTAATACTGCACAAGGTGCAGGTGACCTTTGTGGAGTCTTAAGGCTTCAGAGTAATTATAACTACTGTATATAATTCTATACTTTTTGGCCAGTCTCTTAGTCCCATTTAACAGATCAGTTTAGTAAAACAGTTATGTCTCATTTTATGAGTTGACAGTACAGACAAAGCTGGGATCTAAATACAGGTGGACCACAACCTCTTTTCTCTTTGAATCATTTTTCTCTCTCTAATTTTTCTCTTTATTAAAGGTAAATTATAGTAGAACTAACTTATTTGCCAAACTAAACTGTATCTTCAGTATACGTGGTCTAATTATTTGCATAAAGTGCAGTAAGAATAATTAATTATTAGCCATCTAGGCTCTTCTTTCCTTTAAAGTTGGCTTTGCTGGAACCTTTTATAAGGTATTTCAGGCTGGACTTTTCAAAAGCCTTTCAGAGCCCAGGTTTCATTTGTGCCATTAGATACCTGTATGCATTGGATACATCCATCTTCTCTTGAGGTCCCCAAGCACATTTTGATTCCCGGGCCCGTCAGCAAGTGACCTTCATTACTTACCACAGATCAGGAAATGTTACTGATGGTTATCTGGCCAGTTTTCCAAAGGGATTTTTTATTGGACATATAAAGTCAACCTTAATTCCTTAACACAGTCTGGACACCTCTGGAAATGCTATTTCAGCCAAAGCATTGGTAAAATAACCAGGGCCTTCATCATGTCCTATAGAACAAAACAGATTCTTATTGCACTTATGTAAATAACTACATTGTCAGAAATTAAGAATACTTACAAATGGATTTCAAATTCTGGAAAAATCAAGTAGAGAGAAAAATACATGTTTCAAACTCTGCTCATAAGTACATACATTAATTGAAAAGCTACAAGTAGCTCAAAAGACAGAAAATTATTTTCTTGACTTCTGGAAAATAGAACACAGAAAGAATCAACAATATTTTGAACAAAAAGTCATTACAAACTAGCCCAGTTCCATGTAACTGATTTCTGTTCTGCTGAAGTTAGGTTAGCAATACTCATAGACATGTTAACTTTCCAAAGAAAGTTCTAAAAATCTGCTTTCAGTCCAAAGGTATTAAATTTCCAAAGACATCAGAAATTTGAATTCGAGAGAATTCGTTAGTCTCTCTTAATATTTCTTTTTCTTTTTAGGATAAACTTTGGACTCAGCCAGTTACATAAAAAATACTTTCTTTTTTAGATGAATTAAAATTATTACTGATAATATATATTAGGATAGACCAATGTCTTTTAAGTTAGGATAAACCAATGCTTTATACATTAGGACAGACAAATGCTTTATAATATTGGAACATATATATAACCATAACCCACACAAAATTAATCACCATTTCATATTTGACAATGTTTCCTATATATTTTGAATAAAGCTGATAAGTTTAATTTGTTTTCCCATGACTGTCCATGGTCTTAATATTTCAAGAAGACCAAATTTAGAGTTGTGTTTTTTTTTTGTTGTTGTTGTTGTTGGCCTGGGCCAAGTTTGAACCTTCCAGCCTCAGTGCATGTGGCCAGCATTGCAACCACTGCCCTATGGGCATCAAGCCCCAGATTTAGAGTTTATATTTTGGAAGGTTTGTCAAATATCAAAGGCCTAAACATTTGTTTAAACAAAATTACAAGCCAAAACATTTTAAAGGAAATACATAGTCAACTGAATCACACATAAATTCTTTCACAAATTCTCTCTTATGAGCTTCATTTAACCTGCACAGACCATCTACAAACATTCTAAACTTTCTTTAACTTTTCACCTGCCTTTCACTTTCTTATACAACCATTCTGTTTCAGGACAAAATTTATCACACAAGATTCTTTCTTTACACAATGCCATTCTCCTTTCTTTCTAATTTCTCTTACTCTCAAAAACTCACTTTCCACAAAACAAGATCCCAGTTTACCATGAAGTCATGCATTCACTCAGCCAAACTGATAACTAGAAGGTTTAAAAGGCAAGAATCTCCCATGATGGCACCCTCCCGGACCTCTGGAAGAGCTGCGCCCGGAACTGCAGAAGAGCTGCTCCAGGACCCGTGATCAGCACCCTCCTAGACCTCAGAAAGAGCTGTGCTGAGACCCGTAATCGGCACCCTCCCAGACCCTGGTAAGAACTGTGCCGGTACCATCCCGGACCTCCGGAAGAGCTGAGCCCTCCCACCCGATAAGAGCTGTGCAGGGACCCGCTAACCCACCCACTGGGCCTCCCCACACCCTGACCAGGAACTCCAGGAACTGTGCAACCCCACATCCTCCATCCTGTACCCTCCCTGCCTCCACACCACCAGCTCATCTGGCCAGGGACTCTGTTAGCCACGTGCCTTCCGGATCCCTACCTGTCCCTGCGTGGAGCCCTTCTCCTGTCCAGAGACTGCTGGAGCCTTGGGCCCTCTGTGACAAAGTCACTGGGCACCAGGCACTCCCAGGACCATGTGCACCACCCCCCGCCCTGTTGCTGGATATGGGGGAGTCACACTCTGGGGCTGCTTGCACAACCAGAACTCCCTGGCTAGGGTAGCCCCAGAAGAGCTACACAGGGTCACTCCCTACAAAGATCCAGCAACAATAGAGTGATCCCCCTGGGTCTAATCTTGGAGAGACACCACCCCAACTCTGAGGATGGCCAGAGGCAATGGTGAAAAACAATCATGAGATGAAATCAAAGGAAATGCTCTGGCAATATGAATAATCAGACTAAATCAACTCCCCCAAGGATCAATGGGGCAGACACAGTACAAGTTCCCATGCACAAACAAATAGCTGAGATGTCAGAAATTGAATTCAGAATCTGAATAGCAAATGAGAAAGAATTAGAATTCCAAGCAGTAACCCAAAATATGTCTCAAAAATTTAACGAATTCAAAGACCAAATGACCAAAGATTTTGACACATTGACACAAGAAATTGCAGCCCTCAAAGATCTGAGAAACACAGTAGAATACCTCAATAACAGAATGGAGCAAGCAAAAGAAAGGATTTCTGACACTGAAGACAAAGTTTCAAATGCTACCAATATCTCAGAGAGGAAGAGAAATGGAGGACAAAAACAGATCCCTTTCTCAGAGAGCTCTGGGATAATTTAAAGAAAACCAATATTCCTCTTATAGGGATCCCCCAAAAAGATGAAGTGGCTTAACAAGGCACAGAGTCCCTTCTCCATGAGATTATGAATGAGAACTTCCCAGATATGCCAAGAGATTCTGAAATTCAGATTGCAGACAGTTTCAGAACTCCAGCATGACTCAACCCAAATAAAACATCTCCCAGACACATCATAATCAATTTCACTGAAGTTAATATGAAGGAGAAAATTCTGAAAGCAGGCAGATGAAAGAAAACCATCACCTACAAGGGGAAGAATATTAGAATAATGTCAGATCTCTCTGCTGAAACCTTTCAAGCTAGAAAAGGATGGTCATTGACTTTTAATATCCTAAAACAAAATAACTTTCAACCCAGGATCCTGTACCCAGCTAAACTGAGCTTCATTTATGATGGAGAAATTAAATACTTTAACAACATTCACATGTTGAAGAAATTTGCCACAACTAAACCAGCTCTTTAGTACATTCTCTAACCTATTCTCCATAAAGACCAGCATAATCCTCCACCAGAAATATAAGCCCACCCAGAAAATTTTGATCAACTTCCAACTTCCACAGTTGCAAAAGAATTAAAAATGTCCACAGGTCTCTCAAAAGGCTTATCAATATTCTCAATTAATGTGAATGGTTTAAATTGTCCTCTAAAGAGGCACAGGTTGGCTGACTGAATACAAAAACTCAAGCCAGATATCCACTGCATACAAGAATCTCAACTTACACTAAAAGACAAATATAGACTTAAGGTGAAGGTATGGTCATCTACACTCCAGGCAAATGGAAAGCAGAAAAAAGCAGGCATTGCAATCCTATTCGCAGATGCAATAGGCTTTAAACTAACCAAAATAAGGAAGGATAAGGATGGACACTTCATATTGTTAAATGTAATACTCAATATGATGAGATTTCAATTATTAATATTTATGCACCCAGCAAGAACACACCTCAATTTATAAAAGAAACTCTAAAAGATATAAGCAACTTGATTTCCTCTAGTTCCATAGTTGTTAGAGATTTTAACACCCCTTTAGCAGTGCTGCATAGATCCTCAAAAAAGAAGCTAAGCAAAGAAATCTTAGATTTAAACTTAACCATTCAACATCTGGACTTAACAGACATCTACAGAACATTTCATCCCAACAAAACTGAATACACATTCTTCTCATCAGCCCATGGAACATACGCCAAAACCGACCACATCCTGGGCCACAAATCTAACCTCAGCAAATTAAAAAAAAAAAAAAATAGAAATTATCCCTTGCATCTTCTCAGACCATCATGGAATAAAAGTTGAACTCAATAACAACAGGAATCTGCATACCCATACAAGAAAATGGAAGCTAAATTACCTTATGCTGAAGGATAAATGGGTTATAGATGAGATTAAGAAGGAAATCACCAAATTTTTGGAACAAAACAACAATGAAGACTCAAATTATCAGAACCTCTGGGATACTGCAAAGGCAGGCCTAAGAGGGAAATTTATAGAACTGCAAGCCTTCCTCAAGAAAATGGAAAGAGAGGAAGTTAATAACTTAATGGGACATCTCAAGCAACTGGAGAAGGAAGTACATTCCAACCCCAACCCAGCAGAAGAAAAGAAATAACCAAAATCAGAGCAGAATTAAATGAATTGAAAATTAAGAATTACACAACAGATCAATAAATCCAAAAGTTGGTTTTTTTAAAGGTCAATAAAATAGATAAACCTTTGGCCAACCTAACCAGGAAAAAAAGTAAAATCTCTAAAAGTTCATCAATCAGAAATGGTAAAGATGAAATTACAACAGACCCCTCAGAAATTCAAAAAATCCTTAACGAATATTACAGGAAACTTTACTCTCAGAAATATGAAAATCTGACCACCAATACTTGAAAGTACGCCACCTACCAAGACTTAGCCAGAATGAAGTGGAAATTTTGAACAGGCCTATATCAAGTTGTGAATAGCATCAATTATACAAAGTCTTCCTAAAAATAAGATCCCAGGACCAGATGGCTTTACGTCAGAATTCTACCAAACCTTTAAAAAAGAATTAGTACCTATATTACTAAACCTCTTCAAAAATATAGAAAAAGAAGGAATACTACCCAACCCATTCTACGATGCAAACATCGCCTTGATCCTAAACCAGGGAAAGACACAAGAAGAAAATATATATATATATAGACCAATATCACTAATGAATATTGATACAAAAAATACTCAAAAAGATCCTAACAAACAGAATCCAACAACACATCAAAAAAATTACACACCATGACCAAGTGGGATTTATCCCAGGATCTCAAGGCTGGTTCAATATATGTAAATCTAAAAATGTAATTCAGCACAAAAACAAACTAAAAAATAAGGACCATATGATTCTCTCAATTGATGCAGAAAAAGCTTTTGATAATAGCCAGCATCCCTTCATGATCAGAACACTTAAGAAAATTGGTATAGAAGGGTCATTTCTTAAACTAATAGAGGCCATCTACAGCAAACCCACAGCCAATATCGTATTGAATGGAGTTAAACTGAAATCATTTCCACTTAGATCAGGAACCAGGCAAGGTTGCCCATTGTCTCCATTGCTCTTTAACATTGTAATGGAAGTTTTAGCCATTGCAATTAAGGAAGAAAAGGCGATCAAGGTTATCCACATAGGGTCAGAAGAGATCAAACTTTCACTCTTTGCAGCTGACATGGTCATATATCTGGAAAACACTAGGGACTCTACTACAAAACTTTTAGAAGTGATCAAGGAATACATCAATGTCTCAGGCTACAAAATCAAAACCCATAAATCGGCAGCCTTTATATATACCAATAATAGCCAAGCCAAAAAAAATCAGTCAAGGACACAATTCCTTTCACAGTAGAGCCAAAGAAGATGAAATATTTGGAAGTTTATCTAACAAAGGACATGAAAGATCTCTATAAAAAGAACTATGAAACTTTAAGAAAAGAAATAGTTGAAGATATTAACAATGGAAAAACATACCATGCTCATGGCTGGGAAGAATCAACATCGTTAAAATGTCTATACTACCCAAAGCAATATATAATTTTAATGCAATTCCTATTGAAGCTCCATTGTCATATTTTAAATATCTTGAAAAAATAATACTTCGTTTTATATGGAATCAGTAAAAACCTCGAATAGCCAAAACATAACTCAGCAATAAAAACAAAGCAGGAGGAATCATGCTACCAGACCTGAAACTGTACTATAAATCAATAGTGATCAAAACAGCATGGTTCTGGCATAAAAACAGAGAAGTAGATGTCTGGAACAGAAGAGATAACCAGGAGATGAATTCAGCTACTTACCATTATTTGATCTTTGACAAGCCAAGTAAAAACATTCAGTGGGGAAAAGATTCCCTATTTAAGAAATGGTGCTGGGTGAACTGGCTGGCGATCTGTAAAAGACTGAAACTGGACCCACACCTTTCACCATTAACTAAGATAGACTCTCAATGGATTAAAGATTTAAGCTTAATACATGAAACTATAAAAATACTTGAAGAAAGTGCAGGGAAAACTCTTGAAGGAATCGGCCTGGGTGAATATTTTATGAGGAGGTCTCCCCAGGCTATTGAAGCAGTATCAAAAATACATTAGTGGGACTTGATCAAACTAAAAAGCTTCTGCACAGCCAAGAACATAGTAAGTAAAGCCAGCAGACAGCCCTCAGAATGGGAGAAAATATTTGAAGGTTATAACTCTGATAAAGTTCTAATAACCAGAATCCACAGAGAGCTCAAATGTATTAGCAAGAAAAGAACAAGTGATCCCATCTCGGGGTGGGCAAAGGACTTGAAGAGAAACTTCTCTAAAGAAGACAAATACACAATCTACAGACACATGAAAAAAAGCTCATCATCCTTAATCATCAGAGAAATGCAAATCAAGACTACTTTGAGATATCACCTAACCCCAGTAAGAGTAGCCAATGTAACAAAATACAAAAACCAGAGATGTTGGTGTGGATGAGGAGAAAAGAGCACACTTCTAAACTAAATAATAAATGTATTAGTGTGGGAATGCACACTAATATGCTCCTTTTGGAAGAATGTTTGGAGAATACTTAGAGATCTAAAAATAGACCTGCCATTTGATCCTATAATTCCTTTACTAGATATATACCCAGAAGACCAAAAATCACAATATAACAAAGACATCTGTACCAGAATGTTTATTGCAGCCCAATTCATAATTGCTAAGTCATGGAAGAAGTTCAAGTGCCCATCAACCCACGAATGGACTAGCAAATTGTGGTACATTTATACCATGGAATATTATGCTGCCTTAAAGAAATATAAAGACTTTACCTTTTTCATGCTTACATAGATGGAGCTGGAACATATTCTTCTTAGCAAAGTATCTCAAGAATGAATGAAAAAGTATCCAATATACTCAGCCCTACTGTGAAACTAATGTATAGCTTTCATATGAGGGCCATAACCCACCTATAGCACAAGAATATGGGGAAAAGGCCAAGGGAGGGGTAGGGCGGGGAGAAATCAGGGCAGAGGGAGGGTAATGGGTGGGGCCACACCTATGGTGCATCTTAGAATGGGTATAGGTGAAACCTACTAAATGCAGAATATGATTGTCTACATACAATAACTAAGAAAATGCCATGAAGGCTACGTTTTTGATGAGAATATTTCAGATTGTATATATGAAACCAGTGCTTTGTACCCTTTGATTGCACAAATGTACACAGCTATGATTTAACAATAAAAAAATTAAAAAAAGTAAAAATAAAAATAAAAATCCCCAAATGATTCTACCATGAAACCAGGAAAGAGATACCATACTAAAGAAATAAAGTGTGTTTCTTAATATTAAAATAAATAAATAAATAAAAGGCAAGAATCTTACCCTTTGACAAAGATTCAGTTTCTCCAACAATTTAAAGAACCAAATTATTACATTTTACAAATGCGAGACATTATGAGGTGTAACATTGATACAGGATTTTCCCACTCGCTGGACAGGGAACCCCCATTGTTCAGACTCAGGTGAGCTTAGACATCAGACTTCCATTTCCAGGCCCCAGCAAGTTCATGGAAAAAGCAGCCCGAAACTTTTGGATGGCTCCACCCTGACTATGGAGCACACACCCTAATTCCTCCCCAGACAAAAACTGCAGCAAATACCTAATAACCTTGTTCAAGGTGAGGCACTGCATTCATTCATTTGCTAGAACACCCCTTTAGTTTATAAAGGTATTTTTCCTTCTACCAAGTCCTGGCCAAAATACCTCTCAGGGCCAATTATTTACCCCTAGAAAAAAGACTTATGCAGGAAACCTCTGATCTGGGCCTCCCCCTTCCCCCGCCACCTTCCAGAGGCTGTTCACTTTAAAGACCTGTTGCTCATATTGATACAGCCTCATCCAGCACACTTGATTGCACAAGAGATTTACACTCTCTTCCCCAGATTTTCAAGGGCCATGCAGAGCTCACTGGACTGCCTGAACCGCAACACTTTTCAAGGCATGACCCCTCTGCCAATAGCTCTAGCACTCTCCATTCTCTCTGCATGCCCCTCAGTCCAACAAAATGCCTTTTTATCACTGATTTGTGGCCTGTGGGCTCAATTCTCAAATTCCTGAGACCAAACACTCACTGAGGAAATTCCAGTAACAAAACTACAACAACATTCTTTCTAATGTCTTTTCATTTTCCCCCAAGTCCCACATGGCCATGTGACCGCCACCAAAGACAGAAAGCGGAAAACCTGGAACTGCCAGTTTCTCTCAGAATAGCCAGGGGGCAAAGTTGGAGCAGGGAAGAAGGGCACGCTCACACATTCGTTTGAGCGAATTCACCCCATGAATGGGGGGGGTGAAACCCCACCTATTGTTACCCATCTCAGTCATTCTCAAAGCACTCACATGCACATAATCCCAACTCACTTCTTAACCTGGGCACCCTCGATTTCCCACTCAAGCTGCCACTTAGCCATAGGAGGAAAACCAACACTCCCCTAGGCCCTGTGAAGGGAGGTCCAACACCACCCTTGGAGTTCTCTCAGTTACACCACATTCACACACTCTCACACACCTCTGAACAGACCTATGGGCAATCTAATGCCCAAGGAGTTGATCAGGCTCCTTTTTCCACTAAAACTATAGTGGGATCCCCAGATCCATCTTACCTTGCCTTAGACGTCTCCCTGTGTAGGTACCCCTTCCTGCATGCCAATTCCTCCCCGTGTTTGACTCCTTGAAGATTGGGGTCCTCTCTCAGCCCAGTCGAGGCATCCACTCAAGGAGACCAAACTGCCTCCCTGGCGCTCAGTGGTTCATGTTGCCCAGGCCGATCAGGGGCCCCCATGTGGGTGTCCAGAGGATTGGTGGCAACTACCAGGTGCATGTTCTCTCCAGGAGTGATCTTGCTTCCAGGTCAGGGAACCAAAAATGTTGCAGGAAGACAAGGCCCGATGGAGAGAAAGAGCACCCAAACACCATGTTTATAAGAGGAAGGGCTTTATTCACCAGCTGGGAGCTTACAGCATAGAAAAATTCCAAATGGCCATGCTCCCTGACTGCCTTGGTCTTTCCCTTTTGATTGACAGTCAAAAAGTTCCATCACATAGGTACCCTTCTCATTGGTCAGTTTGAATCGAGTGGGAGATGCTATTCTCACTCCTACAGAACTACAGGATTTCACAGAACTTGGAAATTTCCAAGTTTCAGGAAGTTAAGTTTACAAATTCCCAAGAGCTGAGTCACCATGGAGAGGACCCTGCAGGTATATCCTTGTG
The DNA here is from genome assembly GCF_027406575.1 of Nycticebus coucang. Taxonomy (NCBI): domain Eukaryota; kingdom Metazoa; phylum Chordata; class Mammalia; order Primates; family Lorisidae; genus Nycticebus; species Nycticebus coucang. The sequence continues at coordinate 31,895,807 of NC_069798.1, forward strand.
GTCTCCTCAAGAAGACCTGTTCTTCTAGACCTGGCCCTTCTCAGGTATTCTCTCTCAGACCCACCTCCCAACTTAGGCTTTGACACCCAAGCAGGCCACCACCACACGTGGATGTCACTCTCTCTTCGCTGAGGTCTGACTCCTCACATTGGGCTTCCCTTTCTTATGGGTGCCCTACTTGACCTATTTGAGTTCTGACACACTTCCAGCCATCAAGGGCCCATCCCAACTTCCATGTAAAAATTTACATGTCTAATGGCTTTAAAACTGAAGGGAAGAATTTTTGCTTTGAACAAGCTCCCAGATGCTTCTGTTTTCATGGTCCAAGGACCACACTTTGAATAACACTGGATAGGCTATTATCTACAACACGCACAGTGACAAAGTACTACAGTATATCTCCGGTTCTTCTCTCCTCTCCTCACTAAATTAAAAAATGTAAATGCTTATTCTCAATTTTTTTGTTATGCCTTTGTATTTAAAATGTTTCTCTTAGAATCTTTTGTTATGTAGCCATCAGAATAAAATTAACTTCCTATATCCAGAGACTAAAGAGAAAATTGTATCTTGATTCGAAATTTGATCCTACTTGCTGTCATTACACAAATTTGTTCTAAACTTTGTGTAGGTAAGTAAAAAGTCCTTAAGATGCATGTGAGCTAATAATGAGGCTATCTCCTACTCCTGATGGTTTAAGAAAGCAACATTTTAAGATGAAAGGAGTGTATGCTAGTTTTCTCAATAGTGGATTGTATATATTTTACTTTAGCTTTTCAAGTTATAGTTCAATTAGGAAACCGTTTTATATTCCATTTATGACTTAAGAAAATTTACACTGCAGAATTATTGTCTATGACTTATGTTTTTCTTTATGGAAATGGTTAATATGTCTGTGCAGGTGAGACTGTACTCATGTGTTTGCATGGGCACAAATGTCCTTTCCAGGGGATACCCAGGAGAATTTCCAAGAATTTAAAAGCTAAATCGGTGGAAAATCTGTAAAAAGTTTCTGCTTAAAAATGTTAATATCCAACACAGACTATTCAGTCTTATATAGAAACTGCTAAAAATGGGTGGATGGATTTCCTGCAAGGTGAAAGAACATGTACACTTTAAAGCCAAACAGCTTGAACTTGTGGGGAAGGGCAGCTATCTTAGGAATCAGGAACATCATGTGCAAAACCCATAAGATGAATTTAACTTCTGCCAACTTTTGTCTTAGATATTGAAAAAAGTCACAATTAGCGTGTTAAATTATAATTTCCAAACAGTTAAAGTATTATTCTCACATGAATATAAAATAAACATGTGCTACATATTTTATTAATCTCATTAATGAATGAAAAAACCATTAAGATGCCCAAGTCAGTTCAAACAAGTGTTAGAAAATGGGACACATGTAAATATGTAATTCGCAGTACTAAATGAATTTGCTAATAGACATGGAATGTATTAATATCCTTTTAGGCAATAAAGTGTGATATTTAGGGTCATATTTTCTATAGGATAAAACCAATTGTATGTGTCTACACTTAACATTTTGTTGTGTTTTTTTTCTTTGTTTTGTTTTGTTTTGTTTTTTTGAGACAGAACCTAGAGTGCAGTGTCTTCATCATAGCTCACTAAAACCTCAAAATCCTGGGCCAAGTGATCCTCCTGCTGCCTCCTCCCAGATTGCTGGGACTACAGGTGCATGCCACCACACTCAGCTAACTGCTTTATATTTGTAGAGATAGGTTTTCACTCAGCTTGGTCTCAAACCCTGGGTGTCAATTAATCTTCCTGCTTAGAGTATTATGATTATAGGTGTGAGCCACCATGCCGAGTCCACTAGACCAAGTTTGCATCTCTGTGAACAAGAATAATTTGCATTACTGTTAGTTTTCTACAACTTAACTTCTTCCATTACAAAAGTATGTTAGTATTTTCAGTAGAAAGATGATCAGAGATGCACACTCTTGTAGGTTCAGACCCCCAAGAATTTGCTAGACAGTGCCCAAAATTGGAATGAAAGGAGATGTAGTAAGATTTTTGCCCACTTCCACATCTTGGGCAATTTATTCTGTCAATAGACATTCAAAATTATCTTCCTCATATCTGTTAATTTCTTTATTCCAATGTCCTTAATCTTTCATTAAGACTTTGGCACCTGTACAACTCTAGGTGTGAGGCTGTAAAGAACAATGGGGTCAGGGGCTTGACATAACAGAAAAACACACTCTTCCTCTGCCAACAGCAGAGAGAACAATTGACACTAAACTTGTCAGTTCCAGAGCACAATCAGCAATTAGAGGACTTTTATCCTTGGAAAGAGCATTTCAGTGTGTTTTCCCTGGCAAAAGGTTAACCTTTTTGAGAGGACAGCACTCTCACCAAAAGAAATGAATGACTAATAATTAAACCCAGATGAGGACATATCCAGGTGATGGAGAGGTGTTGGAGCAGGGAGACTGAGTCATATAGAAAATTAATGAGGACATGAAGGTAAAGCCACCTGCTAAGATATTTAATCCCGTTTTGCTCACATGTCAGCATACCTATCAGAACCTGAGGGATTATGTGAATCCAGTACCATTTTGGTGGCTTCCAATCCAGACTGAATGGAAGTTGTTATGAAAACCTGCCTTGATTTCACACCTATCTGCTAAAAGATGTTATCACCCTGTCAGGTCTCTGAAGGAGACAGGCCTTTCTGGGAGAAGAGCCGGCTGGCTGACAGCACTGAAATGTGCCCTGGGTTTTGCAGCTGGAAAAGATATAGATTAGAGTGGTGATTCAAGAAAATTCTGTCCCACATGGATTCTGATAAATATGCAAGCACTAAAACATTGCTGACAAAGGTGGCTTAATCTCAGATCCTATTATTTTTTTCCTTTTCCTGTTAAACTTTTTTATTAGCCACAATGATAATGATGCTAATAATAATCTACTTATTCCAGCCTCTGGAATGATTAATAATTTATGATCTCCATTTTTGCCTAAAATTCAGCACAATTCAGCCTTTAAGAAAAGAGAAAAAAATAGTTACACACAGAAAATGAATTATGCACAAAATTGTAAATATTCCATTTCTTTTGCTGATCTGAAACTCCCTAAAGAAATATGAACACCTGATTTAAAATTCAGCTGCAGTGACATTTCCTGACTGAAAAAAAAAAAATACTTACAAAAATTCACAAGTATTTGCAAAAAGATAACTTTTTTGATGAATACTAGTACATTCTAATGTGTTTTTAAAAACTACCTGTGCTTATATTTCCCAAAATGAATAAAGTATTTCTCAGTGAAAGTTTGTTCTGTGAATAGATTTTTGCAGCATTTCAGCAAGCAGGTGGTTTTGCATTGCTAGGGATAACTTGAGGCATGTGACAACAAACTTCCTACCTGGAGAGTAGCAAAAGTCATTTAAATGCCTTCTATTGCTTTGCCTAGGTACTGTTAGACATCTTGGCCAAGTGATCTGTCACAAATGAAAACTATGAGTTCACTAAAGTCTAAAAGGAGATGAGAAAGCCTACCTGTTGCATTTTTACTGGGGTTTCCAAATATAAAGAGTCAAATAAATCAAAACTCAGAGAAATATTACATATATTTTTACCAGTGACTCTTTTTTGGTTTGCTTACAAGGATTAGTTTCCATTCTTGACCTACTGTGCTGAATGATTTATGATGAAGCAAATTTACAACTGTCTAAGGATTGGGGGTATATGGAGAATAAGCAGCAAATGGAATTGAGCTACCATTCTTCATCTTGATAATTTCACAACACCTAGACACAAAAGTCACCTTATTGTGCCCTAAATATCTTAACATTGCATTGAATAGTCAATATAAGTAATTTAATTTAGAGCATATTAGCAAAATATGGACATTAATTTCCCTAACATTTGCTCAATACGTATTTAGTGACTCTATATTTCAAAGCTTTCCATATATTTACACTAAGCATATTACCAGTGAAATGACATGACAGTGTTAGTTTACCCCATTTTTTTTTATGGTTAACCAAGGATTATAGAGTTTATAAATTAGAAATCTAGATCCCTAACTCTTAACATTAATCATGATGAACTGTCACTCTGGAGAAAGCCTACAGATTCCTGACATCAGAAGCACCAGGGGCTTATTAAAACTGCATAGTCCAATGCTTTCTAACATGAAAGAAGACACTATGGAATCAAAATATATGAGATCAGAACCTCATAATATCAATAATAATAGCATTTAACAAGCATCCCAAATGTCTTGCTTCTAGGAACTTCTTCCCTTAGGATCTGTAAAATTATCTCTTAAAACTGAAAGAATTGCTGCATAAGATGGGGGTGGGGGGGTGACAGCCCAAACTAGAGGAAGACATGGTGGTAGGCAATGACAGACATCTCATAGACACACTCTATCAGAAAGAAATAGAAAGTTAGCCAGGAAATAAAGACTATAAGGGAAGAGGCCACTCTGAGGGAGATGCAAATTTGCCTAATATAAGAGATTGCATCCTTCTCTGATTGCCATAAAACACGGTTCCCACTCCATGAAATTTTATATTAAGCAAATTATAGTGGAATAAAAAATCAGAAAATTCTAGTTTTTTTGGTAATTGGCAAGTCTACATGAACATGTGAGTGATTATATTTATTTTTAACATTCTTCTACTCTCTTTCCAAAATCCTTCTTTCCATACCTGCCTAGTACTGTCCTAGACATGTTACCAGTTCTAGGACAGCTTTTAGGAAAACAAATGTTAAAGTCTGTACTGGTGGTATATGAATCAGTGATTGCCACTGAGGTATTACATGTCACCTTTTAGAATAAGGTATTGCTCACCTAGTTCCAAACCAGGCACTGTGGGCCATTCCCTTCTCTTCTACTAATAGGACATACCCAGGTCTTTAGATTTGTGGTCAAACCAGTCCTGCTTATATACCAACTTTCTTCAATTCAGATTGTTGGCTGCTCATTGTGGGTCATATACAAGGCTAGGCTGGGACAGGAAAGAAAAACTTCATTTCTTCTTTTTTTCTATGTGTGAGTGTGTTTGTTTAAGACTGAGTCTCACTCTATTGCCAAGGCTAAAGTACTGTGACATAAGCCTAGCTGACAGCAATCTCAAATTCTTGGGCTCAAGGGATCCTCCTGCCTCAGCATTCCATGTAGCTGGGACTACAGGAGCACATCACAGCCTTCTGCTAACTTTTCTATTTTTAGTAGAGACAAGGACTCACTCTTGCTCGGTCTCATTTCAAACTCCTGAGCTCAAGCAATCTTCCCACCTTAAACTTCCAGAGTGCTAGGATTACAGGCGTGAGCCATCACTTCAGTGTGGAAAATCTCATTTCTGATCCTTGCTTTATATACATTGAGATGTGTGCTTTGGACCTACCAGTACAAGCTTTTCCGTATGTTCCCATATACACAGTGAGGACACAAGTTGAAGGGAGCCTGAAGAATCAATCAATTCTAATCAAAGGGAAAAAATAAATCCCATTATTTTTTTTCATCTTTGTCTTTGTTTATAAGAAAATAATTCATAGTGTCCCCCATTTTTTAAACTTTTTATATACTTTGGCTGTCCCTAAAGAAATAATAGTGCTAACAACCTGAAATAAAGGATCAGTCAAAATAAAATTGACATGCAGGTTTCATTCTGTCCTCCCCCTAATATTTTACATAATATATCTTCACTAGATAACACAAGTATTTATAACAAGGTAAAATGTTATACCACACACACACATACACCCTTTCCAATGAAAAGCTGACGTTATTGCAATTGACCAAGTTCCCAAATAGCATATCACAGTGCGCCTGAATGTAATATAAGCTTTCTTTTTTTCCAAGTGTTATATCTAACAATTTTCTCTTTCTTTCTCTCTCTCTTTCCCCCATTCCTTTTCTCACCCTCCCTTTTTGGTCTTTGGTTTATCAATATATCAAAAAGCAAATGTGATGACTCCTTCCTATATCTGCTTTTCAGATTTCATTCACCTCTGACCTGTAATGGTCCAATTTAGCTCAAGTACTTTTATTTATGCTATTCCTTAGGCCTATACATTTTGATCAAAGACACAACACTCAATGTTCAGTGCCTTCAGAGAGCACTTTGCAGGTACCATCCGTTCAGAAAAAGCAGTCACCCAATACATGAGATTGTGACAAGGTATAATGTAATGGCAGTTATGCGAACCTCCAATAAACCAGTGCTACTTCACAGATTACTTGGAGAGAAAGTCTCTTAGCGTGCTTGAAGAAGTATGAAATGAATTTCATTTCCTTCTCATTTGCCTTGCTTCTGAAAGGTTTCATGCAAGATATGTGACCAACTATTATAGTACTAATCCATCCATGACAGAGCTCAATTTTCTCTGAGAATTTACTTCTGAATGGGCTTCCAAAATACTTGAAAGCTCAAAAATTAAAGTACACTGAACAGGGCAGCCACTGAGCTGTGGACAACTGTCAGTCAAGAAAACCAGTTGGAACAAAATGTAAATTAGATTTTATTTCATTTTATTTTATTTTTTAAAGTGATCTATAATGATGAGGTGGTAAAGTTTTATAGCCCATTTCTAAACAAGAACAATATGGAGGGAAGTGGCAAGAACTGTTGCTGGGAGCTTTTCTCATTATTGCAAATGAAAATGGGCCCTGTGTTATGGAAACTCTAGAAAGGATGTTCAAACACTGTGGCTTGTTGTATGCATTGTCTGTTTTGGTGTGTGAGAAAGTAGAATGAGGGAAACTGTCTTCCAGTCACTTGAGACAATGTATGTAAAACAAGTAACACTGGTCTTGGTGCTCTGGTCCTTGGGTCATAGTGGTCAGGGCATCACTGATGTTAGTTATACCAAGGACAGTTTTGATCTATTGTAATAGCAGAGCTTTTAACATTTAATACATATGGCTCCAGAAATTTATGAGATTAAAGATCCACTTAACAAAAATAAAAAAAAAGGGCTGAAATAATTCTAAAATTTCTAATTTGTGGAAGTATAAGTTCCTTAGATACTGGAACCAAAAGCTTACATGTCATGCCTAGTATTTATGTGTGTTTGTTGGAGGTATTGTGGAGCTACAAGAATATGTAAAGCATATTTCTTGATCTGAAAAATCTAAGATTCAAACAAAAGCATACATGAGAGGGGAAGGGGATGAAGAACGATACTTCCAGAAAGTTTCCAATTTATAATATAAGTAACAAATTCAGTGTCAAGCATCTGCTAAAAGTAGAGTGTACTTTCTCTCTGAAACAACAGATTCAGTGAACAGACTTATGTAAACAATAAACTCAGGGCTATTCTAGTAGAATTAGATACTTCTGAAGTATTTTTGTTGTTTCTATTTGAGAAGCTTGGGTGTAGTATTTTTAGGAGGTGTTGACAACTAGGTGGGAACCAGCCATGTAAGTTTCTAATAATGACTTTATATGAGATTTCACTCCCCATTCTTGTAAGAAGAGATAGATAATTCAAGGGAAATTTTCACTAGGAAGATAGAATACACCTGAGTAATAGTTAATATTCTGTTTCAACTTGACTGGGTTAAGGAATACCTAGGGAACTGGTAAAGCATTACTTTTGGATGTGTATGTGAGGGTGGTTCCAGAGGAGAATGATGTGAGTCAGGGACTGACTAGGAAAGATCTGCCCTCAATGTGGGAGACACCATCCATTCAGTGGGAGTCCAGATAGAATAAACAAGGAAAACAAAGATTCTCTCTCTCTCTTTTACACACACACACACACACACACACACACACACACACACTGGGATACCAAGGATGCTGTCTTCCTTTTGCCCTTTGGACATACAACTAGAGATTCTCTGATCTTACAACCCCTGTATTTATACCAGCGACCGATACCCCCAATACCCTAGAGTTCTTAGGCCTTTGACCTTGGACTGAGAATTACACCTTCCCCTTAGAAGAGTTCCCTGGTTCTAAGGCTTTGAGACCTAGGCTGAGCAATGCATCTAGCATTCCAGGGTCTTAGGCTTGCAGTTGAGCTGTCACAGGACTTCTCAGACTCCATAATTATGTGAGCCAATTTCCCTAATAAATCTTTCATTTGTTATAACTATCTAGCTATAGCAGTATCTATGTCTATATCTATGTGTCATACTATTGGTTCTGTCTCTCTGGAGAGCTATGAGTGATACACCCAGGGCGAGGATGCCAAACAGGAGAATTAAATGAGGCATGGTGTAAGTAAGTTATCAGAAAAGGGCCTGCACAAACTTCCTGTTTTTTTTTTTTTTTTACTTTTATTTAAATAGAGGAATTTAGTAGTTTCCCCAGGCTGGAAACCAAATAAAATCAAAGGGTAAAAAGCTCTGATCAGCTCCATCTTCCAAGGTTTATGTAGTGTATGAACATTTACAAAAGGTTAATGCATTTTGAAACCTTCCTTTCTCTCCCACCTGGAAGACAGAGGAGTAGGCCAGGATGCCACAGGACCAGATGTTCTAGTCTCTCTACATGCTGACATTTCTAGACGTTTGAAAATAAAACTCCAATTAAATTTGAAGCCTGGAATAAAGGAAAATAGGCTGTTCATTTGTTTGTTATCTTTTTTCAAAGGGCATATTCAACAAGTTTAAAACATCTTTGCAATTATAGTTGCTGAAAATAAGCATGGGCTTCCTATTATATCTGAGTAGAATCATTTTAAAAAGGATACTTAAACTTGTCTCAAAACCAAAATTTTAGAAAGGTCATTGTGGTAAAGAATAATGTAGACATTCATAAAAGGATAAATTATGAAACATTGTCTAGCCATATTTTGAATTAAAATTTAAAATCTGATATGCTTCTTCAGCAAAATGCTTGTAGTGAGATAGGACAAGAAGAGGAGTGGCTGAAAATTAAGTATCTAGAAGGTTCTAAGCCTATAAATGTAACCACCCCTTCAGTTTCACAGAGCTTCTGAAATGGAATACAGTGAGTTGTAAGAAGATAGATGTCCACTACAGGGAGACCCTTGCTAGATTTTTGTTTTTCTTCTTCTTCTTCTCCTATTCTCATTCCTCCTCCTCTTTTTCCTTAATGTTCAAAGCAACCTTGTAAGAGACATTGACAACTAAGTGGCAGCAAGTATGGCAAGAGCATGATCCTGCGTGACAGTGTTTGAAACGTGGTTGAGAACCTTGGGCAGTTTGACCAGGCAGAGAGAAAACTGGGGTGGGAGAATGTGATCATGACACAGATTCAACAGGACAGCATTAAAATACTCTTTATTTACTTCTGTAAGGAAGGAAGTTTTAGAAATAATTTGTATAAGCAGCAAAAAGAAGAAATCCTTTTTCTGACTATATTATACTTAACTCACAACTGGGAGAAATAGCTGATGTTGCCATGAGGCAGGTTGTGGCTAAGGGATTAAGAATGTGAGCTCCAGCTCAGGGATGCCTAGGTTTGACTGACAGTTTGACCAGTTAGGTCTCCATAACTTCACTGTACCTAATGGCCTTTAACATTGCTCTCTGTCTCCGAGATGGCAGCATCAGGAACAATGGCTGTTGACTGTCCTCCTCACCCTCTTGTCCCCCTCCTCCTACCTTTCCCTCCTCCTCACCCTCTTGTCCTCTCATATTTCTTCATTGTCTTTCTACTGCGTTCTCTTTCCTCCTCTATCTTCACTTTCTCTTTCTTCTATTTTTCTCCACTAATCTTTATTATATTTTGTCCTTAATCCAAAACAGCATTGTATTAGATGAAAAAATCTTTAGAAATTAGAAGTTTTATATTTTAGAACAAGTATTGCTACACTGGGTATTATTGAAAAGTGATCCTTTTTTTCCCCAATGATAACTGAATCAAAGATAAGTAATTCAGTCCAGTTTACTATCCACGAATATCATAAAGAATAATTATAATCTTAAAAGATTTTGACTTTATATACACTTTACTATTAGTAAAAAAACAATGAACGGTAGCTGTTACTACTATTATCATTTTGAGCTAATCACTGTATTAAAACATACCATCATTCTTTCCTATACTTTACATGTGCTCACTGGCCCTTTTGGAATGATCATTATCTATCTATCTATCTATCTATCTATCTATCTATCTATCTATCTATCTATCTATCTATCTATCTATCATCTGTTGAATTCTTATAATTTAATCTTTCTCTTTATTTTTTCTTTTATCATTAAATTTTCATAGACCAATCAAAGGATACAGCCATCTTTCTCCTCTCCAACCTCTCAGCACATATTTGTACTAACCATTTGGCAGCATAGGACGCCTATAATAATCTATTTTGATATTCATAGCTACAAAATTTTGCAATGCATTTAAATTTGGAGGGTGTTAAGTTTCATTTAAATTTAGTTGATATAAGTTTCTTCAGAACAGAAATACCTTTATATATCCACAATAAATAGTATTTTGCACTATACTTTTTGTATTTTTTGCCTGGACTATACTATCTATCAAAAATATATCTAATTATTAATAGTCACCAAATTATCCAGTGTTGGCAATTCTATACCCCAACAAATGCTGTGGTTGGTTGATGTTTATCACCCTATTTGGGAATCTTCTATGTTTTTATAAGAAAGATATTTTGAAAGAGTAAAAAGTGAGTTAACTCGTAATTGGGATGGTTGTTACAATTTTTATTGTTTATAGACAACTACCTGGAACTCCTTAGTATTTCCAGAGGTACCCAGCTATTTTAAACTCCTTGCTGGTAATGACTGAGGACTGTACAGATGGGGCATTCCAAAAGCTTCTGGCACTGAGGCTTACCATCAGTCGGCTGGCACCCACCTAATTATAGATTGGCCATGTCTTACCTTCTCATTTATCCCTGTGATTATGGCAGGGTAGAACAACAAAGAATTCTGTACTGTCAGCCACGGGAAGTAAAAGTGGTGCATAAATATTTTTCATCTGCCAAGTAAGTATTTTTATTCCATGGGAATAGTGGTTTTTGTATTTAAAATGACAGATCCTGTCACAAAGGGTCTTAATATTATATTGAAAAGATATCTGTATTACAGCAGAGGTTAAAAAACTCATTTATTTATAAGACTCTCAGGTCCTAGAGAGGTCTTCTGCCTCTTTCTCTCTGCAGACAGTTAATATCATTGAAAATAAAAAGCTGTTATATTATATGACAAGGCACAGTGATATTAAAAACAAACACAGGCTGGCTGGTGCCAGAAATGTGCTCCAATGCTGGTAAACTGTTGGCTGTAATTGGAAAAAAAGTAGGTCCTCGGTTTTTTGTTTTGTTTTGTTTTGTCTTGTCTATTTCTGTTTTATTTTTTTCCTTCCAAGATTTTTGCATTTTTCCCATGAAGATCTGGTTCGTTAAAAAATTACACAAGTATTAGTTTCATAGTAGGGCTGAGTACATTGGATACTTTTTCTTCCTTTCTTGAGATACTTTACTAAGAAGAAATGTTTCAGCTCCATCCATGTAAACATGAACAAGGTAAAGTCTCCATCTTTCTTTAAGGCTGCATAATATTTTGGCTTTCATATGAAAGCTATAACCCAGTTATAACCTAAGAATTTGGGGAATGGGGAGAGGGAGAGGAGGAGGGGGAAGGATGGGCAGAGGGAGGGTGATAGGTGGGATTATACCTGTGGTACATTTTACAAGGATACATGTGAAACTCAGTAAATGTAGAATATAACTGTCTTAACACAATAAGCAAGAAAATGCCAGGAAGGCTATATTAACCAGTGTGATGAAAATGTGTCCAACTGTTTATAAAACCAATGTATGGTGCCCCATGATCGCATTAATGTAGACAGCTATGATTTAAAATTAATTTTAAAAAAGTCTAAAGCAAATACAGTAGAACATTAAATCTGTTAAAACTAGACTTGGGGTACATACATATTTGTAATACATTACTATTCTGTATGTTTGAAATATATCTTTATAAAAATGTTTCATGAAAAAAATAATAAAATAAATAAATAAAATGGATCCATAAGGAAAAAAAATACACAAGTAAGTTATATAAAATAAAGTTGGTGTTATTTCATAGGGCTTCCCGGTTACAAAAAATAAAGTCACCAAGGAGTAGATGAAGAATGAGTCTGGGCATAGAGCCGGCTGGGGGACAGCATGTCTTATCCAGGCTACAGAGAAGCTCACAGTTTTAGGCAGGCAAGGGACAGTAAACCAAAAGAGCTGACTAAAATAAAAAAAAGGAGGGCCATTTACTCTCCTGCAGCCAATGTCGTCTTTTACTGGTTTATCCCTGAAGCTTTGTAGCTTACCTGAAAGAGTAAGAGGACTCAGAGCCACCTGCTAAACACAAGATTGGCCAGTGTGATACAGAAGCCTTTTCACTTCATATCAGTCCCCCAGTGGGGACTTCTCCACAGGATTCCATGAATGTTATGACTGGGCTGCCAGCTCCCCAAGTGAGGCCATGTTCACTGGTCCTAATGAAGTAAAACCATGGGGTAAACAGGCTTCAAAAGTCGAATGGGACCAGATCCAACCACCTTGGATGGGGAGGTTATTGTAAGAATCACCAGGAAATGCATTAGAAAACTGTCCAGAAAAAAAAGAATTCAAAGTCAAGGTTTAGTTCAGTGAAAACTGACTGGTTTTACCATTCAACTGAGCATACAAACAAGTAAAAGAAAATGGCATGTCTGATCCTTTATGAACAGTACAAAATGGCACTGGACTTTTCTTCTTCAATCCAAGGTTCACAACAGGTGAAGAAATAACTGCAATGTGGTAATAATATTATTTTTTTAATTTGTCTTCACTGCTGTGGGCAATGCTTTAGCTTTGTGGCTTCTGCTTATTTCTGTTTGGAGGAAAAGCAAATTTGATCATGGATTTTGGTCAGTCAAGACCATGGACCACTTTGGATCAGTTCATTCAGCAAGGGTTTACCTACTGCTGCTGTAGATGAGTGCTGTGCAGAGGGCTATGGGGAATCCTCAGCTCCCATCCTTAAAGAACCTTCTCTCAGGAAGGAAGGTAAGGCTTGTATAAAAGGGTCTCAAAGGCAGTGCTGGTCAGGGGACACGAGAGTACTAAAACAATGAACAACAGGGAGATATATAGAATTTTACTTAAAATAGAATTTTGTTTCTTTTCAATCCCTGTTATCTGTAAAAATTTCCACATGTATCTATTTATTTGAACACAGACCTAGTTGCAAATACAGTTGTCTCTCAGAATCCACGAGGGTTTGGTTCCGGGATCCTCTGCAGATACTAAAATCCAAGGATGTTTAAGATCCTGACATAAAATAGTGTAGCATTTGAATATCTATGTGTATCATCCCTGTACTTTAAATCATCTCTGAATTATTTATAGAAATACCATGCAAATGCTATGTAAATAATTGTTGAACTATATTTTTAGGAATTGGTGACCAGGAAAAAAGTTTGTACATGTTCAGTACAAATGTAACCATTACTTTTTTCTTTCCAAATATTTTTGATTGGGTTTGATTGAACTCTCAGATGCAGAACTCACAGATAAGGAGGACCAACTGTGTATATTAGTATAAACACACACTTTTATTTCTTTTAATTCTATAAAGAAATCAAGATTTTAACAAATTTTGTTCATTTAGAAAATTCTCATGGAAGACAATGTTTATCAATCCAATCATTAAAATTCTTTCTCCATAAACTTCGGTAATACACATATTTCCTCAAAATGACAGGAAAGCTATGTTAACCAGTGTGATGAAAATGTGTCAAACGGTCTATAAAACCAGTGTCTGGTGCCCCATGATTGTATTAATGTACACAGCCATGATTTAATAATAAAAAAATAAAAATAAAATAAATAAAATGGGAACAATTTGATATAAAAAAATGTAGTGTTGAAAAACTGTCATAGAAAAGGTGCATAATGTTTTTTTTTCAGAGTTCTGGGACGAGGCCTCATACAAGGACAAACCTTATACAATTCACAGTTCACTACGTCACATCTTAGAAGTGAGACATAGAATTGACACAGGACTGTGATTTAGACTGTGATAAAACCATCTCCATAACTTTTCCTTTATTAGTCTTCTTGGCCATAAAAGAGAGATTTCTTGAAATCATATGTGTATGCTATACATCAATTAGAATCTGAATTTCTGATAAAAACTAGTTATGGGCAATCATGTGACAAAAAGTAACACATGAAATTGTGGAGGAAGCTGTTTCTGTTTTCTTCTCTCAATATAACAATATAATCTTGAAAAAATAGGTATCTTCTTCTTCCGTATTTAAATATTATTACCAGTGGTAATAATACCATATATTTTGGTATGGTTAGACATCAACATTTAACCCTGAACATGTGGCTGAGATCAGATTCTAATTGGGGGCTTCACAAGTAAAGCTTCCAGTTACTTTTTTTTTTTTCTCAGTTTGCATGAATTTTTTTCCTTGTGTAAATGTCCATAATATTTGTGATATAATATAAACCACATATTTTGCTGCCTTTTATATTTTGCCTCTAGTGGTTTATAACAATTTTATGTGGAAAACTTACATGCTCAGCCTACAGAGTCAGGCTTTCTTTACTTACATCTCTGTGGGCTCTCTTTTGGGAATGAGCCAAAAACAGGTACTAGGGATGTCTTTAGAAGTAAACAATCTTATGGAGAGAAGTTGGTTGAAAGGTACGTGTGTGCCTTGAAAATATCAGGATGTGGCTTTATGCACATGGGCTTGACTTTTTAATATATTACAACAGGCACTTCTGAAGTGCCTGTGATGGAGACGGTAGTATGTTAGCTATCATGTCAGTGCAGGGCACAAACGTGAAAAAGATATGGCTCTTACCAACCAGATTTTTCCATTCAATTGAGAAAGAGCATACATCAAAACAGCTAAACTATTACAAAACATCCGCAAATGCAAAGAACACTATGAATAGGCCCCAAAGTCATAAAATTTTATGGTTAGAGGCAAGGGTAGATAAAAATTACACAGGGAATAATTTTAGCAAGACAGTCAAAAAATATGAGGTAAAATCACTTTCAACAAAGTGGAAGTCAACTTGTGGTTACATACAGGCAACAATTGGGATGATTAGCCAAATGGTGCCAAAAATATATATGTTTTGAAATATCCTCAAGTTTCATTAAGTTTTATTCAACTATTTATTGACCCATAAGCAATGTCACCCATGACTACAGAAATATTCTGTGTTTAGACCAATTACTTTGTCAAATTTGCTTCTTGGGATACATGCTTCTGTTTTTAAAGGTCCATATTTAAGCTATCCAAGGGATTTTGTCTGTTTTGTGTTAAAACAACCCAATAGAATGGTTTCCTACTCTCTGAGAGACAATAATTGTCCTGGGTTTAGATATTCTATCTGGCCAAATCTACATATATAAAATGTTTTTAACATTTAAAATATGCTAATACAATGAGCAATAGTTCAATCCAGCAAATGGTCAGAGATCAGCCTGACACAGACTTCAGATGCTTGAAAAACAGAGCTGGCAATTTCATGGCTTCTCTCCCTCTATTTCTCTGTCTTTCTCTTTCTCTTTCTTAAGTTCTTTCAGAGACCAAATGAGATAAATTGCTATCTGACCCATTGCTTAAGGATAAACATTAAATGGTTTATCTGAGCAACCTAATCACCTCCAACCAGAGTGGAGAATGGGCCTAAATAATGAAGGTATGTGTCATTCATCTCTTTATCTGGCTCCTGGTAACCTTGACAGGAATGAGTGGAGACACACTGATTTGTATACACTCAATAATTCAAGGTGTTTGCTTATCTTTCCTTGTCAGATGGTGCTCATCCCATGTCTATGTTACCATCTAATTAGCCATTTTTTCTTACTTTTCTTTTTCCATAAGGTTTTCTTTTGTATTTCATGAATTTAATTTGTAAGCAGTCTTGCTATTATTAAATGTTACACTTATTTCATTTGTTAACATGGTTATTACTTTTTATTCATATCCTTGATATGTCCTCTCCCCACTTTTGATTCACTCTCAGTGTAATAAACAGCTTGATTTGGCTTATTAAGCAGAAACAAAGCATCATACTAAAAATATTATTCCTCAACTGTGCTTACTAAAATTAGATGATACACATATTTTCCTCTGAATTCTTTCTCTGTCATATTGTCATTAGCTTTTTCAGCATATTAGTACTCTGTATAGAATCCTGTGCTTTTTCTCCAGTGTTTGAGGTCTGATTTTAGTTTTTGCAAATGAATTATACTAGACATGTTCATTAGTATTTCTGGTCCTCCTCTGTTTTGAACCATCAAAAGGATTGGTCTCTTATTAAACCTTTAGTGCTATTATCATCCTGTGATTCTCCTTGACCAATAAACTGTAAGAAGAGATGGTGGAAACATGTAATTGCTTAAGACTCAGCTGCATAACTCTCTTTTCTGCTTCTATGACCATGGAGGCAATACAAACTGATTCATTCTATGGAAGATAACTGCCTACAGACAAAAATGATTTGAAGGAAATTCTAGGTGAGTGAAATATAAACCTTTTCTAATTTAAGCCATTGAAATTTGGGAGTTTTTTCTTTGATCAGTATAGCCTTACATAACCTAATTAATACTCTATATTTGCAATTATTCTGCACAAGTACAGTAGCATTATGTGTCCAATGTTGTGCATTGCCACAGGGAAGTATAAAAGAAACTACACTATAAATGAGCTTTTAACTTCACCAGGAAGACAAGGCCAATAAACACAAAATAATTAGGAAGCAACTTAGGTCAGTGTGTGCCTAAAGAACAGATTGTGGGATATGGTTTCTCATACTACAAGGACATGAAGAAGGTAAGAATTCCATGTGGGATTAAATAGTGTAGCAGAGAGTAGACAAGAAAGCATTCCAAGAGATGAAAAAGGTAAAGCTAAAAGCAAATAAACTATGTAAGATAGACAGTAAAGCAGAGCAATGGTCAGGGAGACTAGGTGGAAAAGAGGGTCCAAGGTGACAAGCAAGAATTGCTAGCTCAGTCTTCACTGTACTCTATTTCTTTCATGTAGACATCTTTATTTCTCAGATGAAGAAGGAGAAGGAACTCAAGGAATGAGTTTTCTTCACTTCCTCACCGGCACCAGTAAAACTTGTATTTTCAAAATGGTCCTGTTTCTACGGAGACAGACAATCTGAACTCAGAAGGGCCTAGAGATTCTACAAGTATTAAAACAGCTTGCTGGACATGCCTTCTGCCTTCCAATCTAAACAGAAAAACAAGCATGCAAATGGCATGGGAATTCATGATACCTAGTGTGAGTTGTGTGAATTGCTTTTTTTTTTTTTTTTTTTTTTTATTGTTGGGGATTCATTGAGGGTACAATAAGCCAGTTACACTGATTGCAATTGTTAGGTAAAGACCCTCTTGCAATCATGTCTTGCCCCCATAAAGTGTGACACACACTAAGGCCCCACCCTCCTCCCTCCATCCCTCTTTCTGCTTCCCCCCACCATAAACTTAATTGTCATTAATTGTCCTCATATC
Source organism: Nycticebus coucang (assembly GCF_027406575.1). Taxonomy (NCBI): domain Eukaryota; kingdom Metazoa; phylum Chordata; class Mammalia; order Primates; family Lorisidae; genus Nycticebus; species Nycticebus coucang. Next base: position 31,913,261 of record NC_069798.1, read on the forward strand.
AAGATTGAGTACATAGGATTCATGCTTCTCCATTCTTGTGATGCTTTACTAAGAATAATGTCTTCCACTTCCATCCAGGTTAATACGAAGGATGTAAAGTCTCCATTTTTTTTAATAGCTGAATAGTATTCCATGGTATACATATACCACAGCTTGTTAATCCATTCCTGGGTTGGTGGGCATTTAGGCTGTTTCCACATTTTGGCAATGGTAAATTGAGGTGCAATAAACAGTCTAGTACAAGTGTCCTTATGATAAAAGGATTTTTTTCCTTCTGGGTAGATGCCCAGTAATGGGATTGCAGGATCGAATGGGAGGTCTAGGTTGAGTGCTTTGAGGTTTCTCCATACTTCCTTCCAGAAAGGTTGTACCAGTTTGCAGTCCCACCAGCAGTGTAAAAGTGTTCCCTTCTCTCCACATCCACGCCAGCATCTGCAGTTTTGAGATTTTGTGATGTGGGCCATTCTCACTGGGGTTAGATGATATCTCAGGGTTGTTTTGATTTGCATTTCTCTAATATATAGAGATGATGAACATTTTTTCATATGTTTGTTAGCCATTCGTCTGTCATCTTTAGAGAAAGTTCTATTCATGTTTCTTGCCCATTGATATAAGGGATTGTTGGCTTTTTTCATGTGGATTAATTTGAGTTCTCTATAGATCCTGGTTATCAAGCTTTTGTCTGATTGAAAATGTGCAAATATCCTTTCCCATTGTGTAGGTTGTCTCTTTGCTTTGGTTATTGTGTCCTTAGCTGTACAGAAGCTTTTGAGTTTAATGAAGTCCCATTTGTTTATTTTTGTTGTTGTTGCAATTGCCATGGCAGTCTTCTTCATGAAGTCTTCCCCCAGGCCAATATCTTCCAGTGTTTTTCCTATGCTTTCTTTGAGGATTTTTATTGTTTCATGCCTTAAATTTAAGTCCTTTATCCATCTTGAATCAATTTTTGTGAGTGGGGAAAGGTGTGGGTCCAGTTTCAGTCTTTTACATGTAGACATCCAGTTCTCCCAACACCATTTATTGAATAGGGAGTCTTTCCCCCAAGGTAAGTTCTTGTTTGGTTTATCGAAGATTAGGTGGTTGTAAGATGTTAGTTTCATTTCTTGGTGTTCAATTCGATTCCAAGTGTCTATGTCTCTGTTTTTGTGCCAGTACCATGCTGTCTTGACCACTATGGCTTTGTAGTACAGACTAAAATCTGGTATGCTGATGCCCCCAGCTTTATTTTTGTTACTAAGAACTGCCTTAGCTATACGGGGTTTTTTCCGGTTCCATACAAAACGCAGAATCATTTTTTCCAAATTTTGAAAGTACGATGTAGGTACTTTGATAGGAATGGCATTGAATAGGTAGATAGCTTTGGGAAGTATAGACATTTTAACAATGTTGATTCTGCCCATCCATGAGCATGGTATGTTCTTCCATTTGTTAATATCCTCTGCTATTTCCTTTCTGAGGATTTCATAGTTTTCTTTATAGAGGTCCTTCACCTCCTTCGTTAGGTATATTCCTAGGTATTTCATTTTCTTTGAGACTATGGTGAAGGGAGTTGTGTCCTTAATTAGCTTCTCATCTTGACTGTTATTGGTGTATACAAAGGCTACTGACTTGTGGACATTGATTTTATATCCTGAAACATTACTGTATTTTTTGATGACTTCTAGGAGTCTTGTGGTTGACTCTTTGGGGTTCTCTAAGTATAAGATCATGTCGTCAGCAAAGAGGAAGAGTTTGACCTCCTCTGCTCCCATTTGGATTCCCTTTATTTCCTTGTCTTGCCTAATTGTATTGGCTAGAACTTCCAGCACTATGTTGAATAGTAAAGGTGACAGAGGACAACCTTGTCTGGTTCCAGTTCTAAGAGGAAAAGCTTTCAGTTTTACTCCATTCAGTAAAATATTGGCTGTGGGTTTGTCATAGATAGCTTCAATCAGTTTTAGAAATGTGCCACCTATGCCTATACTCTTCAGTGTTCTAATTAGAAAAGGATGCTGGATTTTATCAAATGCTTTTTCTGCATCTATTGAGAGGATCATGTGATCTTTATTTTTGCCTCTGTTAATATGGTGGATAACGTTTATGGACTTGCGTATGTTAAACCAGCCTTGCATCCCTGGGATGAAGCCTACTTGATCATGATGAATGACTTTTTTGATGATAAGCTGTAATCTATTGGCTAGGATTTTGTTGAGAATTTTTCCATCTATATTCATGAGTGAGATTGGTCTGAAATTTTCCTTTTTGTTTGGGTCTTTTCCTGGTTTTGGTATCAAGGTGATGTTTGCTTCATAGAATGTGTTGGGGAAGATTCCTTCTTCCTCAGTTTTTTGGAATAATTTCTGCAGTACAGGAATAAGCTCTTCCTTGAAGGTTTGATAGAATTCTGGAGTGAAGCCATCTGGACCAGGGCATTTTTTAGTTGGAAGCTTTTTTATTGTTTCTTTGATCTCAGTGCTTGAAATTGGTCTATTCAGGAGGTCTATTTCATCCTGGCTAAGTCTAGGGAGAGGGTGTGATTCCAAATATTGATCCATTTCCTTCACATTGTCAAATTATACTCACTTGTCATGCTAAACCCACTGCTCAGCACAGCTCTCCAAGGATGACAGCCTCTGCATCATTCCCCTCAGCCCCCACACCCCTGCCCCTGCCTACAGTAGGTTGCCATCCCCAGCTATCTCTCTTGAAAGGTGAGAATTCCATATAGCACCCCCTTGGTTTGGATTCTTTCCCTCTGAAATCTAAGACTGATTTCTCTAGAATCTAGTGACCTTTTAATAAAAGCAAATTTCAAGTACAGAAAACAATTACCTAAAATGTATTGTATGTTATAACTTTGGGGGTCTCAGATGAATTTGGGAATTTTTTATTTTCCTTCAAAACTGTAAAAAATGGCTCTAGAAATATGCTTTTTCCCCATGTTGTACAGCATTACAGTTGCATACACAATGATTTGAACCAATTAAGTCAGACTAAAAACAAAAAGGAGAGAAAAACTCAGAAAAATTTCAGCATGTAGGCAAATTCCAAGCACTGAGGGTAGTAGATGCCATCTCATCTACATCTAGTACCTTCAATTTATATCTTTTAAAGAATAATAACAAGATTCCATTAAGCATATGTAACTTATGAGCCCCTCTCATTCTTCCTGCTCATATTATATATGTTTCATATCTATTTTAGAACAATTAGAATTTTTGGAAGAAGTTTGTTTTCTCTTTCAGAAACAGCCTCCTTATAGTCTTTAAAATAAATCCTGGAAATGTAGTTGGGGGCTGTAAGTGGCACCTAAGTTCCCATTTTTCCATAAGTAAATCTCTCCAATGGGCCACCATTATTTAATCAGATGATCTCACTGAGTGCAAACAATGGTCTCTTCACTCTTTCTCTTCTATTTCTCACTGTAATTACTCCCTGCCCCCACATATACGTTTCCTGTGCATACATTGAGACTCCAATATACTAGAAAGAAAATAAACCATCTTTGACATCTGTTAAGACTATCTTTAATTGGAGTCATGTTTTTGCCTGTCTAATATTCAAGGTCTCAAAATCCATTCGAAGGGCTGACTTTATTTTGCAAGCTGCTTTTGATCAGCTGGACACAGGCTCACCATTTGATCTAAACAAATGACCCAGGTCTCAAGTGCTCCATGTATTATCCCTGCATAATCATCCAGCTTCTCTATGCATTGTCCATTTTAATTAAGGGTGCACTACCCCCATTAGAGAAAGTTTATGAGCCAGAGACTAAACTTACTTGCGCATGTACCAATCTCACAAATGGAGCTTTAGCACCTCCAAAAGAGTAAGAATAATAATAAAAATAACAATAATAATAAGAAGGAAGGTTGTGTCTCCTTGAATACCAACCTCCTGACAAGTGCCCTTTCTCTGTTTGAATTTCTTGTTAATTCAATACCATTAAAATAGATTCTCTTAAAGACTCTGTTCTGTCAAACACACAAAAAGAGAGAGATATAGAGTGTGGGATTTAATTATCAGTGCTCTATATCTCCAAATGTGAGTTTTTCTGAGTAATAATTGCCCAAGTTTGTCTTCAAAAGGCATTTTAATAGTGCTAATACTAGTAAATATTGCTCATTTTGATACTGATGTGCCGCTTTAATGGTTCCCATGGTTTCTAAAAGTCATTTCTTATCGTTTTACTGTAGAAAGAATCTTACTTTAATTATGTCATAATTGTTTGGAAGCCATAGAATGTTAATTAATGCCAATGGCTTCCAGGCACAAACCAAATGTAGAGTTTATGTTCATGTTTGTTCTTCATCTCTTCCTGCTCGAAAAGAGGCTCCCTGTGAGCTTTTTCAAACTACATTCATAGATGTTTTATAAAGATTCTGGTGATGTCATTCCCTTATTCTAAGTCAGCTTTTCTCAGCTTCACATAAGATTTTAAAGGTTAATATGGAATCAACATTCAATCTTCACAGGGAAATCTTTATCTCAAGAATACAGTTGTTCACTCTTGTGGCAAAAACAGAAACCTCTGATTGTTCCTCAAGGTGAATGGGATGAACTCCAAATGTCTTCCTTAGAGTCCCATGACTGCCTTCAGCTAGCTGCATTTTCTTCTCCTAAAAAACCACCTCCAGCTAACACACCACCAACTTGTTCTGTGTATTGATTCTCTCTTCTGAACACATTTCCTTACTCTCTTCCCTCTACTAGAATCCTACTGTGTCCCATTTCAGGCCCCTGGGCCTCTCTTGCCACATCTTGGCATAGCACAGACAACTTTACCCACTCCCCAGGTGCCAGGAGTCACAGATAGACTACATTTACATTCATGGCTCTTCTATCTCTTAAAACCACTTTACAGAAAATACTATGTCTTAAGAGCTTTGGGGTTTTTCATGTTTTTTTTGCATAAGGCCTTGCTTGAAGCATATATTCCATAAATATTGATTTAGTGATTGTCCACAGAATTTTCCCTTAGGACCTAGAAGGTTGCAAAGCTGTATCTAGAAAATACATCCCTATTTGGTGCCAAAGAACCAATACAGAAGTTCACGCTCCTAGAGGCAGAGAACCAGAAGCATCTTAAGAGCTATATATCCCTATTTTTTACAGAAAGATGTTTGTGGTCTGAAAATGTAGCTATATTTTCTAGGATCCCACAACTAGTTGGTAGCCAAGTTATAACTAGATCACAGGTTTCTTGACTCAAAGTAATAAAATTCCCCCTTGTAATTTACATCAGTATCAGAGCAATCACTTTTGTTCAGCTATTTCAAATATCTACCTGATTGTCTTTGTCAAATCTCCATTGTGCATTCTAGTGGGTAAGCAACAAATAGCTATATGGAAGTCATTGCTAATCTAACATCTCATTTTCTCTTTAGTTTCAGTCTCCTACACAAACTGAGATTCAAATAACAACAATTATCAACAATTATCTGAATTGACTTACAAAAGACGTTTGGTTTTAACTGAGATGAAGAAAGAATGTCTGCATGGGCTCTTGGAGGTCATGGCAGTGAGGGCATGACAGTGCTGAGAAGAAGATAGAGAGGACAAGGCCTGGGCTCTCTCCTTGGTTCAGTTCCATGACCTGATGCTAAGTGGAGCCAGTAAAGTTACTGATTTCCCATGAAGAGCCAGCAGTTCCACAGAGGTCAATAACATGAGAATGTTCGATGTCTTGAAAAACAGCCCAGATGGAGAACTTTACCATCCAGTGGTTTTGGAAGTGGCAGGAGATAGCCCCACCATCTCAGATGTGCCCTGGTCTTGGTGGACATGGTTGTCATGGCAGGGCTAAGGCCCTGTCAAGTGTTCTTCAGACAGAAGACACGAATTGATGAAGTAGAATAATGAAGGCGGGAAGAATCTGTCAGGCAGCACATAGTACAGTTGGAGACTGAGAAGGCCAGACCACTGATGTACCCTGAGGACAATGCAGATGTAACTCAAGACACAAGACAGAGTTTAGGATTGGGGAAATTTCTGGTACATCTATTTTGATGACTGCCTTCTATCCATAGATTTGAGAAACGTGGGAAATTTGCATTGCACACTATCATTAATGCCCCCAAAGGGTTTGAAGAATCCTATTGGACACCCGGAGCACAGATGCAACATGTTCAGGTTTTTCTCTTTAGTGCTCCCCATTTACACTGGTTGCTATTGTTATGAAGTTAACTGTTTTGGCAACATGCCTCCTGATGATACAACAGCCTCACCTGTCTGTGGGTGGGCAGCAGTGCCCCAACAAAGGGGAGTCTTGAAGTTCTAAAGAGTCCTTTTGTCATCATGCCCTGGGCTTCAACTACAATATTTGCAATCTTGAAACAAACATTTCTCTTCAGATAAGTTAAATATTTAAAAAGTAAAAAATACAATTATAATTGCTATAATCATTGTAAGTTACCAGACAAGATCACTATTGAAAGACCCTGGTACATGACGTGGCTTTTAAAACAAAGTACTATCTGAACCAACTTTGGAAAGCTTATATGTGAGAACTATTATGAGCACATTTCTGGACTGTTATCTTTCCTCATGTTTACCATCCATTATTTGCCTTTGTTCTGGTTCATGCTAGTCTTTTTATAATCTTTTTTTTTTAAATACAAAATCAATACAACTTTAATTACAAAAAGCTCATGGTGCCTCTTAAAAAACAGGACAAAGAAAAAAAAGGACATTGTGAAAAGGGGCTAGTGATCTAAAAAGCATGACCTCAGACCATCCTATTTCTAAGGGGTGATGTTGATCTGTTGGTCCCATTATAATGATTTATACATCCATATCTAGCACCTTTTGTTCTCCAGCAGGCTTTGTGTACGGTAAATGGAGAATTGCATATCAACCAAGGGTTTGACATTTACAATGCTTTGTAGCACAAGATAGAGTCACATCTGGAAAACACTGTCCCTGGTGGTTAGCAGCTCATATCGTCTGTGCATAGTCTGGCTGCCAAAATGATGAGTACTCATTAGAAATGTCCCATTTACTCCCAGAGCCAAATAAAAGCACAAACTAATCTAAAATGAACATTCATGGGGTATGTATATGTGTGTGTTCAATTTGTGTGCTGGTTTATTCCAGAGGCGTGCAGCAGCTTGTTTTTCCTTAGAATATTGTTTATATCAATGGCCTGAATCAATAGGAGCATAACAATGTAGAAAACCTAATTCTTGATCGTAGGCCTCAGCCTGAGCTTGGGGCCATTATACAAAATAGCCGGATGAAAGTCGATGGCTGATATTTAATGTGGAGATGCTGTTAAAAGAAAGCATTGCTCACTACTTGACATGGCGTCAGGCTTACGAAGAACCCTAGAGATGCTATCCTTGAAAATGAGAAATAACTAGGCTTTCCCTGAGCAACTGAACTTTTTGGTTTATTTGTTTGTATTATGCCCACTGTAAATCAAGTTATTGACCATAAATTAACTTTTGAGTCAGCTGTTACAAAGATGACACATAGTAACCTATCTTAAAGCAGGAGAGAGAAATTCACAATGTGCATTTGTATGTATTAATCTGATCCTTAAATTCATCTTATTTTTTACTATGATTTTCTGTCTTCCTAATTTTTCATTCTTTATGCATTTATCCTGCAGAATTGTGAGTAATTTTTTAGTTACCGTAAGTCCTATTTTTTTGGAACAAGGTAAACATAAATACCTAAAACAAAGTAAAAGAAAACAAAATGAGATGAAATTGGTTTCTGACCTCAAGGAGCCCATAAATTACTTTTGGAGACTGTGTAAATTTAGAAGAAGATAAAGATGTAAGGAAGGCTATTCTAAGTGCCAATACATTTTAGACATTTAAAGCAATAGTACCTGAGAGGATGGGAGAGTAATCTGGGTTGTAGAACTCAGGGGAAATTAATAGTTAAGATGGAATTCCCTTCTAAATACTGGATCTCTCATCAGTTTTATGATACTGAGTGGGACATAAACACCCGGGCATGAAACTACATATGGCATAAAGAAGTAAGGGAGTACACTCCCAGTTAGGCAGACTAGGGAGTTAAATATTAAAATTTTTTTTGTCTCATTCTCATTATGTGATTGTTTGAATGTATTTTTCTCTCCAAAATTCATGTTATAACTTAATTCTCAATGCAAGAAGATTGACAGGTATAGCCTTTGGGAGGTGATGAGTCATCAGGGGCTCTGTCCTCATGAATGATATTAGTTGGTCTTATAAAAGGGCCTGACAGAGGGAGTTTGTCTTTCATATTCTTCCCCATGAGGACACAGTATCCTCCAAAAGATACAACATTCAAAGTGCCATCTTAGAAGTAGAGCCTGGGCCCTCACCAGACAATCAAACTCACTGCCGCCTTGATATTGGACTTTCCAGCCTCCAGAATGGCAAGAAGTAAATGTCCACGCTTCATAAATTACATAGTTTATGGTATTTTATTGTAGCAGGATAAAATAGACGAGAACACATGGTCATCACTCAAATCACCACTGGTCTTACTTTAGTACAATTTTAACAGACTTGTTTTTGTTATCTTAAGTTTATAATAAATTAAAAGCAGTGAGAAGTCTTACAATATGGAATGACAGCCAGATAAAAATGGATAAGAGAAAGGATAAAAGCAAATGTCAAAAACTCACCTCTTGAGTTTAGTAGTCTAAGGCTCTCCCTGTGGGGCAAATAACATCTTACAGCTTAGCATCTCTGAAGCAGAAACACTCCTCAAGTCCACTACCTTATCTTGCAAGAAGTTGGTTTACTTGATATTAAACCAATTTTGGTAAAGAAATAGGTCATATGCACTATATTGAAAAACATAAGTAAAATAATTAGTAAACTACTCTAGGAAGATGAAGAATATCCCCCAATTCCAAGTTCTACTAGTACTTCTGCAGTCATGTTCAACCACCATCAATATAACAATGTTGTTTTTAATGCCATCACTATTATCTTAGTATAAAAAATGTTTCTAGTGCCACTGCTCCACAAATGTATACCAAATAAACATGGTAATTTCATAGAAATGTCTCTTTCAGCTTCTGACTTTCCTAATTTTGTAATCCTGCAGCCATGGTCTCAGTTCTCAATTGATGGAGAGTGAGACCAGGTCTAGGATTTAGGTCATCAACTCTGCTTATTCCTCTAGTGTTGATTTATTATCATTCAATGAAGTTTTCTTTCCCAGGAAAAGTTTCTGTTCCCCACACTAGCAGTCTCTGACCTTTATGGCAATAAGGACAGGTTTCATGGAAGACAATCTTCCACAGATGGGAGGAGGGGACCATTAGGTACTCATAAGAAACACACAACCTAGATCCCTCCTCTGCACAGTTCACAGTAGGATTGGTGCTCCTAGGAAAATGTAATGCCACAACTGTTGAGACATAGGGAGAACACAGGGTGTGATGCAAATGATGGAGAACAGCTGTAAATAGGGATGAAGCCTCACTGGCTTGCCCTCGGCTCACCTCCTGCCATGTAGCCTGTAACTAACAGGCTATAGGCTGGTACCCTGTGTGCAGCCCAGGGTAGCGGGGTATGGGGGCAAAGGACTTGGAGACTCCAGCCTTATACCATTAGTTTCAGTTGTTCATAACAGGCCACATTTTACAAATAATCAAAGGCCCCTGGATTAGCCTTTGACCACTGGATTGAACCACTGAATTGAAGAATTGACCACTGGATTGAACCACTCGGTGGCAACCTTAACAGAAACAGCTTTGAGTTTAATGGAGATGACTCACAGAAATGTAGAAGACTTTGTGTGTAAAAGAGACAGTGTATTGAAAAGGATTGCTGCAAAGGGAGTGGAGAAATGAGACGACAGCTAGAGTGAGATGCTGGGATTCACAGGAGGCTTGCTTTTTGTTATTGTTCCTATTAGTTTTCTTTTAAGATTATAACATGTCTTGCCACAGATGGAAGTGGTCCAGCAGCAAGGAGAAAATTGGTGGTATGGGAATGAAGGCTTTGAGTATGAGAGTAAAGGGGATCAAGAGAGAAGAGGAAGTGCTAAATGCAAAGCTACAGAAATGTGGGCGAGGACAAGCTGGGTTATGAGTTTACATGCCAGAGCACTATTTTGTGCAAAGTTCTTCCTTGATCTTCACAGATGTTCTCACCTGTATTGCAGACGCCAGGCTGACTGCACAGCAGGAGGAGGAACGATAATCAGCGCACATCTTGGGACTTTAGTTGACACAACCTGATCAGGTTAATTTCATTTGTATCAAAGTCTATTCTTAAGCTCTATTTCAGAGAAAGAAACAACAAAAAGGTTTGAAGAAAGGCAGCAACCTTGAATGAGAAAGCATAGGAGATTAATGGACTTGTTTTCGGCTGTTTTGTAAATACAGTTTGAAATCTTACCAAAACAACTTAGAATGAAAATAAACCAGAGCACTAGAAACTCACACGGGCAATTCAGTTGTCAATTCAAGAACAGTCTGAGGCATTACTAAAAAGGGTCACAGCACTAGCAGATGGAAAAACGCAAAGAGAGGAAACAGAGGAGACAAGGAGGGAAGGAAGTGGAATAAGATGCGGAGAAAAATACAGGGAGAAAAATTAGACGGAAAGAAATAGGGAGAGAAGGGAAAGACTAAATAATCAAGAGGGAAAAGAAAGAGGTTTCCAGCTGTAAACAGTTATCATTCCTTTGTCCACATAAATACCAGTGAGAGCAGCGTGTTCTTCGATTAATATGCAGTAGGGTCCCAGCCTCACAGAATAGCGCAGTGCTTTAGTCTGATATTTTGCTCCCCAAATGTAATCACTACACAAAATAAAGACAAATGAATAATGTTGGCATTTTTTAATGGAGATTGCCTTTGAGTTTGGCTCAAAGACAATGGCCTGTGGTTTCATTTGATTATAACTCATCTCCATGGGGGCAGAGAGAGCTGTTGTAAATGTCTGAGAAATTATGAGATTCTTTAGAAAGATGAACTCTGTGGTTATAATGGCACTTGGCATTTGCACATTTTATAGCCTTTCTCATCTGAAAATCATGGAGCTATATTATAACCAGATTGTTGCAAGAAGGCTGACAAAAAAAACTTTTTCTTCCTTCTTTTCTTTTTCTTTTGTTGATTGGAAGGGCAGGAATTGATTTGGAATATTGTCATCAAGATTGAGAAAAGCAGTCTCAGAATTTGATAAAATGTGTGAATGTGTGAAATCAAAGTTCCTGATGCAGGAGCAGGTGTTGTGGCTCTGTGTTAATTCTTTAGAACACAACTATTGTTTGGAAGTTAGCCTAAATATAACCCCAGAGGCCAGAGATTTCTCATTCCCTGAAGGTCCCAGTATCCTTGCTTCCAAGCAGTGTCCAACATGGCATGACTTAAGTAAGGAAAAAAGCTCCCTACTCTGAAAATACCTTCTCACTATCTACTAGAAATTTCAAAGTAAGTCCCTGAAAGGAAAGGCCCTATGTGTTTGTGTGTTGGCACATCCTTTAGATGGCTAGGCTTAGTCTAAGAATTTGCTTTAGTCACTTTATAAGAAATTGAGAATTTAGGGACCAGTAAACAGATTCCGTGTGTGTGTGTGTGTGTGTGTGTGTGTGTTGTGATATGCTGCTGGGGAAAGCTGCCCCAAACTTGTCTGAAGGAATGTAAGAGTCAAAGTAATCTACGAGGGTTCTGAACACCAGCAGGAAAGGTACAAAAACAGGAACTATAAGGGTACTGTAAACTGGTTCTGACCACATATAGGTCAAATGACTATTACATAATAATGAATGGTTTGGTTCTCTAAATACTTTTCACAGAGATGAAAACAGACTAAAAGAAAAATAAAATTATTTTGCTAAGACCTTTAAGAAAATGCCACAAAAGCTATGTTAACTAGTGTGATGAAAATGTGTCAAACGGTCTATGAACCAAGTGTATGGTGCCCCATGATCATACTAATGTACACAGCTATGATTTAACAAAATAAATAAATAAATAAAATACTGTGAGGCATAAAACAGCCCTAGAGCTCTCAGTGTGTCCGCTTACCTAGATCTTTGGCCCCCCTGCTCTCCACCGTTGCCTAAATTTTGGTTGCGTTAAACAGATAGTGTCAGAATCTTCCTGGTTCTCCACTTTGCATATACCCCAGTGGGGGGTCTCTAAGACCAGGACCCAGGGCCACCAAACAATATCCAGGGTAGCAAGCTAAATTTCAATTTCAGATAAACAAAGGAGACACACACACTCAAAGAGGGTGCCAATAAAGTGTATATGTGCACAATTTAAAAAAGGAAAAACTGTATTAAACTCTTAATACTCAATATGTATTGGTAATGTTTGTTACCTTGTATATTATATCTTGTACCTCTTATAATTGCACAAGTCAAATGCATTTCATGCATTTGGGATATACTTATATGAAATTTTTTTTTTATTTTATCTAAAATTCAAACTTAAGTCACGGCCTGTATTTTTATTTGCTAAAACTGACCATCCTACCAGAGCTACATCCCAGTGGAATAAATCAGATCACAGAACTGATCTGTCTGCTGGTTAAAAGTTCACCTTTGGTCTGTATTTTGACTTGTGTTCTGATGATGGTCTCTGATCTTTTCTATGCCAGACTCTGATCATCAGCTCTGCATCCTGCCTGTGTCTCCAACTCTCCCCAAGCCCACTGACCTGCTACTACCAGGACCCTTAACCTCTCCATCAGGGATTCAGCTAACTTTGCCCACACTGGCCCTTTGGTATTGTCAACTAAATAGAGAAAAGAATACAAATACAGAACAATCTTCGTAGTTGACACCCTCCCTACACTGATCACCTCTTTAAATCGACCTAACTTTCATAGACCAGACATATACCACATGTACTCAATGCACGGTAGGCCTACTTTCTTACATTGACTGTCATCATAATCCCTTGGGTGGTCAACTTACACAGGTCTACTGTAAATGATAAATAAAAAAGTAAAGGCTTCCCAAAATCCCAATTTGTGTCATCAGATATTTGAAGATATTCTCCTTAACTCATAAAATCATTAGAATGGCAAAGCTTTTTGCAAATTTTAATAAGAAAAAAAACAAGATGTCATGATTGTTACCCTGATGTAAAATAAATACCGACAAATTATTTAGTGAAGAAGGAAGTTGAAAGAAAACTTTTATATTTAGTCACTCACTTACTGAACAATTCAGTCCCCAAAACCTTAAAAAGCTATATTTTTCCTTGCTAGTCAACCAGCCTTCATCTCCCCTTGAGAATGACCCGGTTTGCCTTGTCTCAGGGTAAAACGGGGTTTTGGCAATCAGTGCATGTCTTTGCTATTCGAAATTGCTGTAGCAGCTGCATTTCAGGCACCTGCTCAGTGAGCAGATTCCTGGTCAAATTCAAAAAAGGAGCCATACCTTCATTTGTGGGCTGCTGTGTTGAAGTCAGACTTCAGAGGCATGGCTTTGTGCAGCCTCCTGGGATTTAGTGGGGATTGAATCGCCTGTGACCTCTGTGCCCTTACAACATCACAGAAAACACCATCACGGTGTGTCCACTAATTAGGCACCTTGATGTCAGTCACAGCTCAGAGATCAAGGACAGAGCCGGTCCTGGAAAGTGAACTACACACACTCTTGGAGGTGGTCTCTACAGGTCAGACCAGCACCCTGCTGAGAGCACAGTACCAGGGAACCTTACCCCAGGACTACTTGAAACATGGCTGTGCTGCACAGGAACAAAGGACAGGTGGCCCCATGAGTGACCCTTTCCTGGCCACCCACAAAGCCCAAATTGTCATCCCTTCACACCTATTATGCTTCCATTATCTGAGGAAAACACTAAGTGGCATGTTCAGAATCTAACACACACAAAGCAGGCTCTTGAAATTAGTTTCTGCTTATTGGTTTTAAAAATTATTAAGATTATTTTATTTTTGAGGCTGCAAACCAGTCATAATTTGCCATAGTGTTACATGTGGGGGACATTTGAAAAGATTACTCTAATATTAATCACATTTTTATGTGACTCTAAATGCAATGTGTTTTGTGAATAACTTCTATAGTAATAGGAAGAATAAAAGGAAATGTAGGGAATAAAATTTTCTGTTATTTTTCTTGTAGTGAAAATATTTACAGGTTATTGTCCTCACCTAGGCATTTTAGAAGATAGGAATGACTGAGATTAAGTAGATTAAGTAGAGACTCTCAAATTCTAATCACAAAAGAAAAGAAAAAAAGAGAGGAAGAAGGAAAAAAGAAAAAAAATAGGAAATAGAAAGAACCACGGAGTGTGCTTTGTTAAAAGTGTTTTATCCGCTGGTCCGATTTACTGAATAAAACATTTCTGTTATTATCATTGGAGATCTTTCCTTAAGTGTGCTAATCATTCCTTGTTCCTAATGCCAGGAACTGGAGATTCTAGAAAGGTTTATTTGTCTGTCTTAAACAGGGACCAGTGCTATTGCAAAAGTCGGGGACAAATATTAGAACAGAGGAGACATGGTAGTCAATTAATGGTCTAGACATCTACAATCCTAATGAGAGCCTACCTGGACCTCCTGAGGGTAGGAGATATCAACGACAAAAGTCTTAGATGCCTTGTCAAATAAATAAGGAAGTATGAATTTCACAAAAGAGGCCCATGGAACCTCTCTTTTAAAGAAAGATCAGTCAAACATGTTTTCAGTAATGAAAATAAAACCCTTTGGAACTTGCCTAGGTATCATGTGAGTCCTCTTCCAGGAATGTATGAGAAATAAATCAAAATAGCCACTCGGTAGACAGATTCTGTAGTGGGTTGAATACCAGCCTTTCCCATAGTGATGGGAGGGCCGAGACTTCACGCCCAGTAGGAATCATGGCACTGTGTATGTGGCAGTATGTATATGTATACTGATTTGTAAGATAACAATGACAGGTAAAGGAAGATCCTCTTCTGTGTAAAACTTGAAGGAAATAGATCAGGTTTCAGATTATGGAACTCACTAAAGCAAAATATGAAAAAATAACACAGTAATAAAACTGTAGGGAAGCATCGAGCCAGTTATTAGCTTTCTAACACATCAATTTACATAGAAGCTTTAGTTCTGTTGCTTCTTTTCTCCATCATCTCCTTACTATGGCCCAGTTACCAAAACTCTGGGCATCATCCAGGGGAAAGAAATAGCAATCCTAATGGAGTCTGGGCATGACTTGGTCAATTTAGGACTGTGACAGTCAGGGACAGTTTGCATTATTTTGCATACTACTTAATATAAACTGGTCTGGGAGCAGCAGGGCAAAAAACAAGGTGGAAGGCTCTTTACCCAACTCTGGGACACGAAACAGACAGTGATGGTGTTTAGTTAGCGGGGCTGCCTTATTAACTAGTTTAACCAGATTTTAAGTATCTTTCTAACTTTGCCACTCTGAATTAGCAGATTCAAGAAAAGGCCTGAGAGAGAAATAAAGAGACACTTGAGAAACTGTTTTATAGTATGATTCCATTAGAAAAGGGACGTAGTGTTCCAACTGTAATAAAAGCTTAGGTAGCTTCCTAGTACTGTGGGATTGAAATAAAGGGGCCTGAGGGCTAAGTCCTTGTTTCTCATGCAAGAGGACTATTGAGGGTTCATCTTCTCAAATGTGAACTCCGCTGGGTAATCAGTCATCCCCATGGTAACCCAGCCACTTTTAATTGTCTTTAATTAAGGGGCCACAGAAGCAATCAGCTACATTTCTAACACATTAATGAGGGAAGCATGGAGCACAAAATGGATGCCAGAAGTAGGTGGTGCTCTTATAAATCAGCCTCCTGGCACAATTTCTAAGAGGAAATATGATAGCCAGCATATTTTTAAATTTCCTTCCCAGATTCAGTAGGAAAAACATTTAAAAAGTAACATCTCAGGACAAGGGGGCAAAAGGCAAAATATGAGAAAAAAGCAGAAGAACAAATAGCATGATCTTAGCTAAATTAATTAAACACATAGAATATAATGTGCATCAGGAATTTTGAAAAGATGTAAAAACCAAGAAGGGAAACTAAGTGAGCACACTAAATCAAGCTGAGGAAGGACTGTGATTTTACCAAAACCCTGATATTAATTTGCAAAGTAAAATCTTAACTTTTGGGTTCATCCTGCAGAGGTCCTCAAACTTTTTAAACAGGGAGCCAGTTCACTGTCCCTCAGACCGTTGGAGGGCCGGATTATAGTTTAAAAAAACAACAACAACAACAACAACTATGAACAAATTCCTATGCACATTGCACTTATCTTATTTTGAAGTAAAAAAACAAAATGGGAACAAATACAATCACACTGCCTCATGTGGTCCACGGGCTGTAGTTTGAGGACCCCTGTAAAAAGCTTGTCTCCTTCAAATTACTTTTCCCGGCTCCTACAGTGTATGTTCATCATGTCTTTTCTTTACAGTTTGCTATAGTATTCACTGACCTCATGATTACTTGCCTATTATAAATGTTCATATATTCTTCAGAGGGGGTATGTCTGATTTGGTGAGACAATTTGAGAAATGGCTCTATAAATGCAGTAGGACCTCTCTAGGTTGATCATTCAATAGACTGGTTTGCACCCTTATAGAATAAAACAATCTTAATAATTTTTAAAACCAATAAACAGAAACTATTTTCAAGAGCCTACTTTGTGTGTTAGATTCAGAACATGGCACTTGTCCAGTCTATGAAAATGAGATCCACCTCAGGAGGTGGCCAACGTAGAGAGGCAGTGAACTGTGGAGGTTTTGCTGTATTTTCATGTCTGGTTACTACCGGATGTCTGTAATTTATCACACAGCATATGCTGGATACCTGCTTTTGTCATTGAACAAACTGTAAAGCCTAGGTCCTGCTTCCCAAAGTAGCAGAGCTCAACCTAGAATTGGATTCAGTGAACTTTCTGTGATGACATATAAAGACAGAGCCCTTCTGAGCATATTATAGGTACTCAACACACCTGTTTTAGGCAGATTCAGAAAGAGAAGTTTCAAATTCAATGCTGTAGTTTTGAAATGTTAAAAAAAAGGAATATTTTCACTAAGTTTGTGAAACTGTAAATATATACTTTAGGATTCTTTCTTTTCACTTATAGTCTTATTAAACCATCTTAAGTTATATTATTTAAAATAGTATCCGATTCCTTGCTAGGTATGATGAAGAAAATTATGAAGAAAAGATTTCCAATGATAAGATTATGAATAAGTAATTAGCAGGGGATGGACAACTCAAATTCTTTACAAGATTTTTCCCAGCTGTGTTTGCATATGTCTTCTCACCAGTGATAAGGCTTGCTTGCATTCGGAGCTGATACCTAATTTAGTTTTCTGCTTTTACTTCTACTGATCAAGCAACTCACAAAAATCAGCCACTGGTGCAAATTTAGGTTCTTTGACAGAAAGAAAGATATAAGACAGGCTTTGTTCTCAAGAAGTTTCCGAGTTAGACTGGGAGGTAAAGCTTACACAGAAGAGAACACCAACAAAGTGGAGAAGGCCATGGAACAGATTCATAGTTTTTATTTTTAGACTTAGCAGGCACCAATCAAGCCTGTTGGTAACTTTTATGTGCTGACTTTTCAAGCATTATCTCATTTTGTCTTTATAACAATCCAGGGATGTAGATATTATTATTGTTCACATTGCATTAGATGTGAATCTAGCCTATCTGCTGCTCAGAACTCTACAACGGCTTCTCCTCTTGCACCCTGGAATAGCACAGTTCTTACACAGGTGCAAAGCCTATTGGGTGGGACCCCACATTTCTCTCCTTCCTCCTTCCCTCCTTTCCTTCCTTACTGAGATAGGAGTTAAATGATCAATTGATTTAGTTACATAGGCAGATGGATAGAAACTTTCAACTATATTGCTGTTTTTTTCAGCAACTCTAAACTAAGTACCTTAGATCCCTCAAAACAAAACCATACCTTCCAGATAAATGTCCAGTTAAATTTATGAATGACAGCAACAACAAACAGTATCTTCAGATTTTTATTATACCCTTGGGCACTCAATTAAAGAAAATCACAGTAAGTTATTACTATTTCACATTGGTGGTAAGATTTTTGCATTTATAGTGTTTCTGGAAAGATAGAAGTAATGGTTGAATTTACAGTACTGTTTTAGGTCAAAGAAGAGTAACCTTCATCTCATATTATTTGGTTGGTCTGAATTCTCTCCCCAAACATAAGGCTGACTTTGGTCTGCCAGGGAGACAAATGTGAAAAGAAAGGAAGGAAATGAGTTGTATAGTTTAAAGGAACATATTTTTCTGCATTAGTTTTCTTTCCCTTTCTTGCACTTCACTATTCTATCAAAAGAGGAATGGTCTTTTCTCTATGAGGAATAACCTCTCTTTCATGCACTAATGACATTTTTTAGTTTCTCTCTGGAATAGTTTGACAAATTTTCAGGCTGTTTGGGATGCACAGACCTCTGACAGGTCTGAACAAGGATAAAAAAGAGTGTATGATCACAAAAGTTATTGTTTGGGTTTGTGGCAAAATATAATACAAATCCATAAAAATAGCAATAGTAATGGTCTTTTGTAATCAGCTCTGCTTTCTTTTTATTTTTAATGTTCAAGTCCTGTTTACCTCAGAAAGAAATTTCTTTGAAAATGTATATATGTATAGGTACAAAATATGAATGGCTATGTTTTTTTCTTTAACTTCCTCTTCCAGTTAATTAAATTGAAATGGAGATTCTGTAGCTTTAAAAAATAGTCAATTGAAATTTAATTGGTATCTTTTTTTCTTTAGTATTCATGCCCTGAAGCTAAATTAATGATCAGTTGTAAGCACTTCGGCTAAGAGACTATTATGACTTTTGAATGAAATTAAACCTTGAACCACATAGTGGATAAAATAAGTATTAAGATAAGAATGACAACTGTACTATAAATAACAAAGGGTTAACACATGTCTCTGTGTTTTCTTTGTCTTTTTTTTTTTTTTTTAAACAAGCACAGGGAGATAGAAGGCTCAAGTGTATTCTAGGACCAGTAGCTATTGTAAATCAAATTAATTACTTTTGCCCAACACTGTCTTCAGTGGAGGATTTTGGGCCAGTGGACTGTTAATACATCTTTACTTAATCACTGTCCTATAATGTCATCCCCTGTCATCAGGGGATGACAAAAGAAAAGTAATCTTTTCACCTTTCCTAAAGTCCTCACAAACAAAAGAAAAGTAATCTTTTCACCTTTCCTAAAGTCCTCACAAACCCCTGATTTACACAGTAAAAGGGTTATGTATGGTTTAGCCAAATACTTGCCTACTCTCCTCCCCCACTCTTTTATTTTGGGGGGAGGAGGCTAAAACCTAGAGAAGGTGATGTGGGAGGTGACCTTTATATCTTTCTTTCTGTTAAAGTGATATCTCTGCTTTCAGTACCTTGAGAATTTTTTTCTTTGACTGGATTTTAAAATATCTTTGATGGACATTATATCTATCAAGACTTTGACATTCCCATCTCTTTGATCAAGGAAAGTTTGTCACCTCAGTGACTTAAACTAAACACCACACCGGTTTAGTCCAGCTCACAAGGACATGCATATTCAAAGACAGAAGGAAGTGTGCTGATTCAGGGAAATCTGCCTATTACAACTTCTTGGTATAGTCCCCTCCATCCTGAGGTAGATACAGTCATCATTTTCAAGGCAAATGGAGAATGGCAGGGAAGGGTCCAGACAAAAAAATAATAAATAAACAAATCATGAACTTATTTACTACTGATATAAGATTTTAAATTGCATTTTATTTATTTTTAAGTGAGTAGTCTTATTTTTCTCATCAAGTAATGTTGAAACTAACATAACAGAAAACAAAAAAAGGCCTTCTTAGATTAAACGTCATATTGATTTTGGGAGTGACTAAGACATAGTTTGAATAAAAGGAGCACCCTGTATCTGAATACAAAATGTTCCATATGTCCTGCACACACCCACCTCTGAGGTCTGGGGATATTGAAATAGCATTTATCAAGCTAGATCCTCTCCAGCCAGCTCTGCTCACTGATTTTCTTGGTCTTGTAAATGGACTGAGGAATTGGTGACTGAACCCTGCTATCTTGAGGGGAAATTCCTCCCTTGCCGATTTTCTCTTCAGAGCTGGTTTTACAAGAGAGCTCAATAGGTGTAAGGAGTAAAGTGTCTAGGGAGAGAAATCAACTTTAATGGTTTCACCAGTTCCTTGGAGAATGAGCTGATTGATTCTTAGGACTTTAGATTTGAATCCTCTAAATATTGTCATTGCTTTGTGAGTTCTAATTCCTCTTCTACTGAGAAGATTATAGTTAATAATTAGAAATTCTGGAGCCAGGGTCATGTTAGGGAATGGCCTCACACTATGCCTTAAATGTAGTTTCTGAAAGTTCATGAAAATTGCTTAATGTGGAGCTTGGTCTTAGGTCTTATGTTCATCACTTGTCTTTCTCTCTATCCTAAGGGGTTAATGTCTGAAACACAGGTGATGAAACAAAGGAAAACTCTTTTGCTTAAACAACATACAATTTAAAACCCTAACAATTGTTTTTAGTCAGTTTCTTGCAATATGCAAGGTAATTTTTTTCAATTTATTTGGAATTAGTCAAGTGCACTGTTGAAAAGGCAGAGTGAATTGATGCTAAATAGTTTTTGGAAGATGTAATTGTCTGATGATTTGTAAATAGCCAAGCTTATCAAAAAAGTAATTTAAATGTTCTGCTGACAATTTTGTTCAGTTTGGTGTACTCTGTAAACTGGGGACTCCAATTTTTTGCCCTCATTAACATGAGAATTCTCTTTGCTTAGCTAAATAATTTGAGGGCCTAAGGATATCTAGGGTTTTGGAATGTGAACTTTTAACGATCTCTTCTTACCCAGCATAAACATCACTCATAGAATGTTAATGCCAAAGTGCTTTTTAATAATGAAGTTCTATGCGTTATGTATTGGCTGGGATGTGTTCCTTATGTTTTGTTAATGTCTGTCTTGAAAGAAAGTGGGGTGCTGTTAATGTTTCCATTTCTCCCATTTTCCCCTCTCTCCCTCTTTAATATAAGCACTTTACACTCCCAAGTGACCACTCTGCGCCTGATGAAAGAATTCTAACACACATATTCCTATGGACATTTGATCATTTTAACTATTTTATTTGTAATAGTAATAAAATCATTTTTAAAATACTTATTTACAAGGTGAGATATTTGTTAAGTACTGGACGTGCTTTATATTCATGATGTTTTCTAACTCCACAGCCCTTACGAAATAGGCATTTCATCTTAAATACCTAACAGTATCTAGAGATTTGGTAGAAGAGGCAATTAAGCCTGAATTTGCCATGGCCTTACTTCTGATAAGTTAACAAACTGAGACTTAAAACCTACATACTGTCTGACTTCAGGTGTTAAACACCATGCAAGATTGCCTTCAGAAAAAGAAAAACAAATAAATAAATAAAAACAAAGAAACAAATACACTAATGACAAAATCAGGCAAATGGTGCACTTTCAGGCTCTGGAATGAATACATCCTGAACAAAACTTGAAAAGTGTGAATGTGAGCCTTTTACCTGGCAAGCCTAATTTTATATCCACTGTTGGTTCCTATATTATTTTAGATCGGACTCTGGAAAAACAATCTATTTGGAAGCAGGATTTGAAACTGTGATTATACATCATTTTACATAAAAATTGAAAACAAAATACCAGACGAAAAATATGGAAATAGGGAGGCTGCTGGAGTTTATGAGCTGAATGAAGACTCCCCTCCATCCACCCTTGTCAACACCAATTATTGGATAAGAGAATAAGTCACAACTCTGCTGTCAAACATCTTTAAGTCGGGCCTGTAGAAAGATGGAATAGACTGTTTTCTTGTCCCTGTGTCGTTTTCTCTGAAACTTCTTGGAGGAAGTACTCATTAAGAATAATGTGCAGGAGTATCTGGAAGGTGTAAGCCATTGCCCTAGTATTTGCATTAACATGTGAATCTAGACATGATATCATTTAATTACTTAGCAGTGTAATAGATCTTGGGGATTCACACAATGGATGACCCTTCGCACACAAGGTCTTGCAAAAAGCAAGCTGGTATGACAGAGGGTTTGGAGAGGCCTGGGAAGGGAGGCTACGATTGCATTGCACACAGGACAGATGGGAGGGAGGAGTACTAAAAAGTATGTGGAGAGTAACAAAAACAAATGCGTGCCTACTTTGTCTACTAGCTTTTCAATGGCCCTGCTTCTGAAGTTTCCATATGTTTCAATTAGATCTGGCTGCACAGCCAAGACTGGAATGCATGTGCAGCAGAAAGAAAGAACGACATAAGCTGGAGGTGTAGAAGGCTCACTGCTCTGTTGTTTTGTTCCAGCACATTGAATAAAATAAATCTTTTCAAACAGGTGAGTTTTCCAACAGAAATGGCCCAAACAGCCCCAGCTCATTGAATAGAAAGTGTAATGCTGATCTAAACCTATTACCTTCAGTGAAGTCTGTGACATTTTCTTTCAGCATATTGATCAGCAAAAGAGAGGGAGACAGAGAGAGAACTTTTTCCTCCACTCATTGTTGCATCAGTCATTGTAATGCTAGTCACAATGCATTAAAA
This sequence comes from Nycticebus coucang, assembly GCF_027406575.1. Taxonomy (NCBI): domain Eukaryota; kingdom Metazoa; phylum Chordata; class Mammalia; order Primates; family Lorisidae; genus Nycticebus; species Nycticebus coucang. Next base: position 31,935,762 of record NC_069798.1, read on the forward strand.
AGCATTGAGAATCAACAGGGCTGGCTCTTTTGTAGCAGGAGTAATAAATGATTTTACTGAACAGAATTAAAATGCTGTTTAAAATATACTCTGTATGCATTTTTTAAATTTCTTACCGAAAGATCTCTTCTCCCTACCTTGCAAAACCAGAAATCAAATTTTTTTAACAGTTTTCAGCAAGTATACATATTTTCTATCAAATACTCTGACTTTTTTTTACAGAGAAATGCCATTAATACCATTTATCTCATAAATTTCCTATCTCACATCAAAGTTGACCTCAAATCACCTGTGATTTAGATTGAGAAATTTCTGTCTTATTTAAACTAATGTGGACTATAACAACTTCTGGAGGGTAGATATCCTTCTTTTGTGTGTGTGTGTGTCACTGTTGTTTTTAACACGTGTTGTTCTTATGAAACAACATAAACTCTGTAAAGAAATAAAACAAAATCAAATCCAACCTCATTATATTGAAGTGTGGTTGTGGATAAGATGGCACCAGCATTTCCATCAGAATATAATTATGCTTATTGATTATAATGACTGTCTTTGTCATACAAGCAGAGGAAATTGAAACTTTTACAATCTTTGAATTTACAGGTGACTATTATTCATTATTTTCTATGAAATACTAATTTTCTATGTATGACACATACATTTGTATGTAGAAAGCACTATCTTGAATTTCGGAGGAATACAGAATAGCAGCCATCTTAAAAATAGATGAGAAATGCGTGAACGTTCCCGGGTAGGAAGGTAACTACTGTTTTATCTTTATTATTAATGTTATTAACTTACATTGAACCCATTTGTTTTGGTTTTATCTTAATTTGGTCCATTTCATACCTTGTCTCTAATATTTATATGCACTTTTTCTTTGTCTCAGTATAAACCTATTGCATTTTATGTTATCTGAATTTTATAAACTTGCCTATTACTTACAACCAGTCTGCTGCTGCAGTTGTTTCTAGGTGTTTTTATTAACTAATTTAACATCTGTTAGTGGTACATAACAGTATCAACCTACAACTGGCCAATAGAAGTTAGCATTGTTGTGAATTACCATGTAGATGGATGGAATTACATTAGTAATTGTAGGATCCACTCCATATTTCATGGTAACTCGACGAATAATCAGTGTTATCTGGGCTATTTTCTTTTTAGTATTGCTTACAATCCACATTTGAATCTAATTACATTTAAAGCAGGGATCATACAAACTATCTTTTTAGAAAACTAATTGATAATTGTGCTGAATTAAGGAATTCATATAGAATTCCTCATGGAAAATGAGTTTTCTAAGTGGATAAATATTCAACCATTTGAGAGAATGCAACTTAAAAGGAATTTTGAGAAGTTCCTTTGTCATTTTGGTCTATGTAGACAATTGTATTTTCATAGATGATGGTTAGTCTGGCAGAAATAAACTGGATTCAGGTCAGATAAGAGCCACAAGGGCTTTTGCTGATATAAAAATTTTCTTGTGAATGGGACCTTTAGCTGTGGGTTCTATGCTTAGGCACTTGGTTGAGAACTTAGGCATAAGATTTCCACTGGATAAAGAAGTATCCCATCAAAGGCACCTATGAACATCCCCAAGCACATCCCTGAAAGTCTTGTCAGGGGTAAGCTACAGTTTGTAGCCACTCTTGAGAGAGAGATATCAACACCAAATTAAAGAGAAATAAAACAGAATTGTATTCCCATTTTACAGATGATGAAACTGATTCTCAGAGACAAAACCAGGATTTAAACATTAAAATGTTTTCCAAATCCTCAAAATTAAATGTTTTTTTTTCCATATTAGTCATTCTAAGATGGCTGTTACATTCCCTTCCGTGTTATAATCCCCTGCAGTTGAAAGGCTATCTACATTATAGCTCTTCAAATAATGTCAGATGAGATCACCACTATGTGCTCCTTAGACTGACTCTCAGTTTCAGCATCTCTGCTTCTTTGTTGAGTTATCTGGGATAAAGTATTTACAAACAGATATGATATTCTAATTCTAGCTGAACAATAACAAAATCTACTCCACAGGTTGTCACTTTGTGAACTTTTTTTTTTTTTTAGATCATGACAGCCAACAATTTTATGAAAAGTAGTAAAATATTAGAACTGTCAGATTCTTATTACTTAGACTTTTTCTCCATCTTTATAAAAGTCACATGACTTTTCATGCACTTTCAACTTGCTAGCAATTGTGTGAAGTTAGGAATTCACTTCTGCTTGCTGAACATTACCAGGTTTGATACAGACTAGATTGCTCTAGTTTGAATTCTTATATCTTAGATTTTCATATTCAGCATCCCTAGAACGCTGCCAGAGTTTCCAGTTATTTAAACTGATTCATTGTATTGGAAATGGATAGAATTATTCTTCTTACTAACCAAGTATACAGAATACACCCCCCTAACCCAGAAGACTACTTGTAGTCTGACTTAGGAGTCAATAACTTATTTCCCGGTGCATTAGATTTTATAGGGAGGAAATGATTCTGTGTATCAAAGGCATATCAGACGTATTGGTTCAACAGCTCAATATTTTCATTTATGGAGTACTAGTCATAGCCATAGTCCCTAAATTAACAATCAGAAATTCATAGGCATTAAATCCAACTTTTGATCTTCTACTAGTATATTCTATCATTTGCAATACCACATTACTCAATCTTTAGATTTCTCTTATATCAGTTATGAAACAATAATTCTAAGTCATCACATCTCTGCTCACATTGTCAATTGAGCTCTTTGACAGAAAAACTGTAAGACTTGCAATAAAAAGATCACATGTTTGGGAGAGTGTTTTTTATCTGTGATGAGTTTCTCTTGCCTACTCTACCACAAGCACCATGTTAGATATTAAGTTCTTCCTCAATAATTGTTGACTAGTAGTATTCAGACCTCTTAAAAATCTGGATATTAAAAATATTTATTTTAAGGAAGCTGACACCATTTTAGACACTAAGTACTCAATTTTTCAAATTTTATTGAACTAGACTCATTCCTTTTTTGATTCCAATTCATCAATTTTACATAAGTCTCTTCAAATATTTTTTGACCCCCATTGTGTGCTCCCATGCATCCTGACACTCCAATATTAGCACCTCTGCCTCTTTTTCTGAGTTTTTATAGGATACAGTCCTGCAACTTATCTACCTTCTGAGTATTTGTAAATATGTTCCCAGCAGTGTAGTACTTACAAACACTTACAATATTCTGATTCCAGGTAACTAATACCAAAAAAATGTAAACACAAAAATTTGTGTTCATTTTACTAAAACCAAACCACAAGATTGTTTTTTAATCAATTATTAAGCTCTTTTCAAAATTGTATAGGTTTTAGGATAGTGGTAAGGGTAGGGTAGGCATTTGATCATCAAGACTTAGATTTATTTTTATTATCCATATAATCAGATTCTATCCATCATAGTTGAATTTGATAGTATTATATAATGTTTTCTACTCATTTTAAGCTTTCCAGTGTGGATGTAATCAGAATACCATCACTGATCTTTTCAAATACTTTAATATAAATGCAGAAAAATGTAAGATTAATGATAGAGATATTGAACACATAGGAAGGATCCTCTACCAAGTTAAAAATAACCATGTTAATCAGCACCCTTTTCATCAGTTATAATTCAATTTCAAAATAATTCAGTCTATATCTTCATATTTGTCTAATTGAGCTGTGTAGGCCCTGGACCTGAGTAGCTTGTTGAAGTGCATATACAAATAATCTACTTCTCATCTGATCTACTCATGATATAAAAACTGCATGCAAGGAAACAGGGTAAATCCAGAAGTAGTTGCTATTGCTTAAACCAAATTAATTATATTAAGAAGTGTGCATAATAATGAAAACTATGATTTGATAAATGTTAATTGATATCAACATCAAACTCATCAATATCATTTACTTGTACTTTATAAAATTCAGCATCTTCTTCATAATTACAGTCTTGAATAAAGGAAAACATGTAAATAGCATGAGTTTCATTATCCTCCTGAACTTTCTCAGGATCCTGATATCCCAGACTAACACAAAGACACATATGATGACAATGAACATAGCCCTGAGCTTTCCAATTGTGAAGTCATACACTCCTTGTCAATATTTAGAAAAAACAATACACAGAGTACGATTTTTGAGACCCACCATTGCTTTGTGATGTTTTTACGTATGTTATTTTTGTTTTCCTTTGTGACAACTACATTAATAACACCTCCTTAATTTCTCATCTCCTCTTCACTTCTCCAAAACTCTTCCTATATGGCCAATATTGATTTTATAACTTCATTTTAGAATTCTCTCAATACTCTGAAGTTCACAAAAGCAGAGAAGTAGATGTCTGGAACAGAATAGAGAACCAAGAGATGAATCCAGCTACTTACCGTTATTTGATCTTTGACAAGCCAATTAAAAACAGTCAGTGGGGAAAAGATTCCCTATTTAACAAATGGTGCTGGGTAAACTGGCTGGCAACCTGTAGAAGATTGAAACTGGACCCACACCTTTCACCATTAACTAAGATAGACTCTCACTGGATAAAAGATTTAAACTTAAGACATGAAACTATAAAAATACTTGAAGAAAGTGCAGGGAAAACTCTTGAAGGAATCAGCCTGGGAGAATATTTTATGAGGAGGGCTCCCCAGGCAATTGAAGCAGTATCAAAAATACACTACTGGGACCTGATCAAACTAAAAAGCTTCTGCACAGCCAAGAACATAGTAAGGAAAGCAAGCAGACAACCCTCAGAATGGGAGAAAATATTTGCAGGTTATACCTCCGATAAAGGTCTAATAACCAGAATCCACAGAGAACTCAAGCGTATTAGCAAGAAAATAACACGTGATGCCATCTCAGGGTGGGAAAGGGACTGGAAGAGAAACTTCTCTAAAGAAAACAGATGCACAATCTACAAACACATGAAAAAAAGCTCATCATCCTTAATCATCAGAAAAATGCAAATCAAAACTACTTTGAGATATCACCTAACCCCAGTAAGAGTAGCCCACATAACAAAATCCCAAAACCAGAGATATCGGCGTGGATGTGGAGAAAAGGGCACACTTATACACTGATGGTGGGAATGCACACTATTACGTTCCTTCTGGAAGGATATTTGGAGAATACTTAGAGACCTAAAAATAGACTTGCCATTCTATCCTATAATTCCTTTACTAGGTTTATACCCAGAAGACCGAAAGTCACAATATAACAAAGACATCTGTACCAGAATGTTTATTGCAGCCCAATTCATAATCGCTACGTCATGGAAAAAGCCCAAGTGTCCATCGACCCACGAATGAACTAGCAAATTGTGGTACATGTATACCATGGAATATTATGCAGCCTTAAAAAAGATGGAGACTTTACCTCTTTCATGTTTACATGGATGGAGCTGGAACATATTCTTCTTAGCAAAGTATCTCAGGAGTGGAAGAAAAGTATCCAATGTACTCAGCTCTACTATGAAGCTAAATTATAGCTTTCACATGAAGGCTATAACCCAACTATAGCACAAGACTATGGGGAAAGGGCCAAGGAAGGGGAAGGGAGGGGGGAGGTTTTGGTGGAGGGAGGATAATGGGTGGGGCCACATCTACGGTACATCTTAGAATGGGTACAGGTGAATCTTACTAAATGCAGAATACAAATGCCTACATACGGTAACTAAGAAAATGCCATGAAGGCTACATTGAACAGTTTGATGAGAATATTTCAGATTGCATATGAAACCCGCACATTGTACCCCTTGATTGCACTAATGTACACAGCTATGACTTAACAATAAAAATAAATAAATTAAAAAAATATATTTAATGACAAAGAGATTTAAGCTAATCTGCTGCAAATAAAAACTCTCTTATTCTGTCTTGAAAATATTTAGTTTTAAGGTTTTTTTTTGCAAATATGTTTTATCCTTTCATGCTTTAAAATAATCATTCTTGGTTGAACACAATTGATTATAGGCAATTTTCTACACTGTTGTTTATTTTATAATGTTAAATGGGGCCTCTCATCCCAAGCACAGCTATAAAGGCCCTTTAAACTTTCCTAATACATCTTTATTTTAGGCATTTTTGTATTCTTTTTCATTATTCCATTATAGGAACAAGCTTCTATCATTTTATATTAATCCTAGGTTGGGGATTTTCTTTCAAATCTAAGTGATTGTTCCAACTTTAGATGCTATTTTTTGCAATATATATTATCATTTCTCCACTAGAGATATGAGGGGAAAGAAATGTATGTTTTTCTCATTAACAATTTATTCATAATTTATTGTACACAATTTAGAAAAATAATAGGCAAAAATGGAAAAAGAAATCATTCTTATTCTTTCTCAAATGGATTTTACCTCTGTCCATATTCTGGCTTCTTAACAAACTTCTTTCTGTGCAATGACAAGATTACTTGCTGGTGTTTAATGTTTTGCTTTGTTTTTGTTGTTAATTATCTATTTGTTATTAAAAACAAACACACACAAAAATAATAATAATAAATTAAGCAGCTACAGTACCCTCTACCTTTTACTTAACTGCAAATCACTCACAGCTTTTCATCCTGGTGGTCATGAGCTCTGATCAGAAAGTATGTTTGGTTTTGTCTTCTGCGCTCTTGAGGTTAGATGCAGCCATGTGACTTGTTTTGATTTGTGCTTTGGGGGGTAGAAGCCTGTGATCTACTATGGTCTAGATTATTCCAGATGGTCCGGATTCTGTAGCTGAGCATGAAGAGAGGATTGCTGAGAACCAGAGCTAAGCATACTCAGCATAAAGTTCTGAGGGCAGGGGGGTAGGAGGAATAGCAGTTCTGATATTCTTTTGATATCTAGTGTCTAGATATCAAAAGAATGGTAAACTCAGCAGAATATGACAAATCATTGCCTGAAGGTAATATTCCTAGAGAGTTGTACAGGAGTCTATAATGGTAACCCCAAATCCATGTGAGTTTACCATCTAGAATCTGGACAGACAATCCAGAATGAAACCTAATTTCACATGGCGGCTGAATATTCAGAGACAAGTACTCTTGCATAAACACACACACACACACAAAAAAAAAAAACACCTAAAAATCCAAGGTTTCTAAGGATTAGGTGAACAGGTTGGAATTTAGGCAAAATTTTGTACTGAAAATATAAAAACAAAAATACATAGCAAAAACTGAAACAGAAGCCTAATTTTTTAACCTGTATCACAAGTGATAAAGGAAATGAAGTCAGTATCTAACTAGGACTGTACATGTCCTGGCACCATCATAGGTCTACCTGAAATCAATTAGACTCAATTATTTTAGCTGAAAGGAACTGACATGAAGAGAGGTGGATATTTGGAAACATACCTCTTCAATGCAAAAGTGCTCATTTAAATATGTAAAATCTCTCCCTTCTTAAATTTGCATGGAAGTCTGAGAAAGTATTTTTTCAATGTCTTTCATTTATCTAATATTTATTGAATTCTCATTGTGTTAAGAACTATGCTGGGTATTGAATGAATAATAGTAAATAACATTTGCATTTCAACACTGTGAAAACTAGAAATACTGTATTAGTCACTATAGTCACTGCCTCCTCTTTGAAAATATTCAGACAGGTATTGAATATTACTCATATATTGAATATTGACATAGAACTACCTGAGGCTTTGAGTACTATATTTTACCTAGTAGAATACAAAATTCATGAAAGCAGGACTTTGTTTTGTTCATCATTATCATTAAATAGCCTAGGATAGTGCCTAGTATATATTAGATTCTTAACAAAGAGTAGAATTAATAAATGACTAATGCTATTTCCATTATTCTCCCCAATCCATAATTTTCTTTGTAATTCCCCATCTTTCAGGACCAACCTAACACAAAATATGTAACTGCTTTTATAACAATAACTAGAATTAGTTTTATTCTCTTTTTGCTTTCAGTTTAACTTCATATTTTAATAAATGTGGCTCATAAAACCTTGAGCTCTACTCTCCTACTGTTCATTATCCTAGTTCCTCTCACATACACTGTTTCCACTAACAACCTGTTGGCTAGACATATCGTCCTTTTTAAATGTGAAATAATGGAGGTTAAGATAAATGAAGCAATTCACCACAGTCACAGGGTCAGGGAGTCTAGCTCCAGGTTTCATTCCACATATTTTCCATAACACTTAGAAACTCCATTTCCAGCCTTTGTGAGAGTCACTTCATCCCCAGATGTTACTTGAATGATAGTAGTAACAAAACAAAACAAAACCTCTTTCTTTAACCTTATGTATGTAATTATTCATTTCTCAAGAGCCTGTAAAAGTTTCTCTTGAATTTATCAAAAGCATAAATTATCATTATTGTACAATAGAATATGAAATACTACAACCTTTTATAGAAATGCAGATTGACTGTTCTTTTTTTTCTTTTAAAGTTTTTTTTTTTTATTAAATCATAGTTGTGTACAATAATGCAATCATGAGGTGCAATGTGCTGGTTTTATATACAGTTTGAAATATTTTCATCAAACCGGTTAACATAGACTTCATGGCATTTTCTTAATTATTGTGTTCAGACTTTTATATTCTACATTTAGTATATTTCACCTGTACCATTCTAAAATGCACTGTAGGTGTAGACCCACTAATCCCTCCACCAATCCTCCCCTCCCCTCCCTTACCCCTTTCCCCATATACTTGTGCCGAGATTGGGTTATAGCTTTCATATGGAAGCTATAAATTAGTTTTATATTAGGGCTGAGTACATTGGGTACTTTTTCTTCCATTTTTGAGATACCTTGCTAAGAAGAATATTTTCCAGCTCCATCCATGTAAACAAAAAAGAGGTATAGTCTCCATCTTTCTTTACAGCTGCATAATATTCCATGGTATACATATACCACAATTTATTAATCCATTCATGAGATGATGGGCACTTGGGCTTTTTCCATGACTTAGCAATTATGAATAGGGCTACAATAAATATTCAGATACAAATATCTTTGTTATAATGTGATTTTTGGTCTTCTGGACATAATACCTAGTATAGGAATTATAGGATCGAATGGCAGGTCTATCTCTAAGTATTCTCCAAACATCTTTCCAAAAGGAACATATTAGCTTGCATTCCCACCAGCAATGTAGAAGCATTCTCTTTTCTCCACATCCACGCCAACATCTCTGGTTTTGGATTTTGTGATGTGGGCTAATCTTTACTGGAGTTAGATGATAACACGAAGTAGTTTTGATTTGCATTTCTCTGATGATTAAGGATGATGAGCATTTTTTCATGTGTCTGTAGGCTTTGCACCTGTCTTCTTCAGAGAAGTTTCTCTTCCCTTGCCCACCATGAGATGGGATCACTTGTTCTTTTCTTGCTAATACGTTTGAGTTCTCTGTGGATTCTGGTTATTAAACCTTTGTCAGAGACATATCCTGCAAATATCTTGTCTCATACTGAGGGCTGTTTGCTTGCTTTACTTACTGTGCTCTTGACTGTGCAGAAGCATTTTAGTTTCATCAGGTCCCAGTAGTGTATTTTTGATGATACTTCAATTGCCCAGGGGGTCCTCCTCATAGAATATTCTCCCAGGCTTTTTCCTTCAAGAGTTTTCCCTGCACTTTCTTCTTGTATTTTTATAGTTTCATGTCTTAAGTTTAAATATCTAATCCAGTAAGAGTCTATCTTAGTTAAAGGAGAAAAGTGTGAGTCCAGTATCAGTTTTCTACAGGTCGCCAGCCAGTTCACCCACCCAGAACCATTTGTTAAATAGGGAATCTTTTCCTTACTGAATGTTTTTAATTGGCTTGTCAAAGATCAAATAATGGTAAATATCTGGGTTCATTCCTTGTTTCTCTATTCTGTTCCAAACATTTACCTCTCTGTTTTTGTGTCAGTACCATGCTGTTTTGATCAGTAACAATTTATAGTATAGTTTGAGGTCTGGTAGCATAATTCCTCCTGCTTTGTTTTTATTTCTGAGTAAGGTAGTGGCTATTCAAGATTTTTTCTGACTCCATATAAAACAATGTATTATTTTTTCGAGATCGTTAAAGTAAGACAATGGAGCTTTAATGGGGATTGCACTAAAATTGTATATTGCTTTGGATAGTATAGACATTTTGACAATGCTGATTTTTCCCAGCCATGAGCATGGTATAGTTTTCCATTAGCTAACATGTTCAGCTATTTCTTTTCTTAGAGTCTCATAGTTCTCTTTATGGAGATCTTTTATGTTCTTTGTCAGGTAAACTCCCAAATATTTCATCTTTTTTGGTGCTACTGTAATGGAATAGAGTCCTTGATTTTTTTTCATCTTGGCTATTGTTGGTATATATAAAGGCTACAGATTTATGAGTGTTGATTTTGTGACCTGAGACATTGCTGTATTCCTTGATCACTGCTAAGAGTTTTGTAGTAGAATCCCTGGTGTTTTCCAGTTATACAATCATATCATCTGTGAAGAGTGAAAGTTTGATCTCTTCTGACCCTATGTGTATATACTTGATTGTCTTTTCTTCCCAAATTGCAATGGCTAAAACTTCCATTACAATGTTAAAGATCAGTGGAGACAATGGGCAAACTTCTCTGGTTCCTGATCTGAGTGGAAACGGTTTTGGTTTAACTCCATTCAATATGATATTGGCTGTAGGTTTGTTGTAAATGGTCGCCATTTGTTTAAGAAATGTTTTTTCTATACCCATTTTCTTAAGTGTTCTGATCATGAAAGGATGCTGGATATTATCAAAAGCTTTTTCTGCATCAATTGAGAAAATAATATGGTTTTTGTTTTTTAATTTGTTTATGTGTTGAATTATATTTATAGATTTACCAGCCTTGGGTTCATAAAACCCACTTTGTCATGGTGTATAATTTGTTTGATATGTTGCTGGATTCTGTTTGTTAGGATCTTGTTGAATATTTTTGCATCAATATTCATTAGTGATATTGGTCTATAATTTACTTTTCTTGTTGGGTCTTTTTCTGGTTTGGGTATCAAGGTAATATTTGCTTCATAGAATGTGTTGGTTAGTATTCTTTCTTTTTCTATATTTTGGAAAAATTTGAGTAATATAGGTACTAGTTCCTCTTTAAAGGTTTGGTAGAATTCTGATGTGAAACCATCTGGTCCGTGGGCTCTTCTTTTTAGGAACATTTTGTATAGTTGATGCTATTTCAGAACTTGATATAGACCTGTTCAACATTTTCAATTCATTCTGACTAAGTCTTGTTAGGTGGCGTGCTTCCAAGAATTCGTCGATTTCCTTTAGATTTTCATATTTCTGAGAATAAAGTTTCTTGTAATATTCATTAAGGATTTTTTGAATTTCTGAGGAGTCTGTTGTTATTTTGTCCTTACCATTTCTGATTGATGAAACTAGAGATTTTACTGTTTTTTTCCTGGTTAGCCAAGGTTTATCTATTTTATTGACCTTTTCAAAAAACCAACTTTTTATTTATTGATCTGTTGCATAATTCTTTTGTTTTCAATTTCATTTAATTCTGCTTTAGTTTTGGTTATTTCTTTTCTTCTGCTGGGTTTGAGATTGGAATGTTCTTCCTTTTCAATTACTTGAGATGTCCCATTAAGTTGTTAACTTTCTCTCTTTCCATTCTCTTGAAGAAGGGTTGCAATGCTATAAATTTCCCTCTTAGGACTGCCTTTGTGGTATCCCAGAGGTTCTGATAATTCGTGTCTTCATTGTCATTTTGTTCCAAAAATTTGGTAATTTCTTTCTTAATCTCATCTCTGACACTGCTGTCCTTCAGCATGTGGTTATTTCATTTCCATTTTATTTGTATGAGTATGCAGATCGTTGTTGTTACTGAGTTCCACTTTTATTCCATGATGGTCTGAGAAGATGCAAGAAATGATTTCTATTCTTTCAAATTTGCTGAGGTTAAATCTGTGGCCTAAGATGTGATCAATTTTAGAGTATGTTCCATGGGCTGATGAGAAGAATGTATATACAGTTTTGTTGGGATGAGATATTCTGTAGATGTCTGTTAAATCCAATTTTGGATGGTTAAGTTTAAATCTAAAATTTCTTTTCTTAGCTTGTTATTGGAGGATCTATCTAACACTGCTAAAGGGGTGTTCAAATCTCCAATTATTATGGAGCTGAAAGAAATCAAGTTGCTCATGTTCGTTAGATTTTCTCTTATAAATTGAGGTGCATTTTGGTTGGGTGCATAAATATTGATAATTGAAATCTCATCATATTGATTATTGCCCTTAACAAATATGTAGTGACCCTCCTTATCTTTCCTTGCTTTTGTTGGTTTAAAGCCTATTGTATCTGCAAACAAAATTGCAACACCTGCTTTTTTCTGTTTTCCTTTTGCCTGGAATATAGATAACCATCTCTTCACCCTGTGTCTATATTTGTAGTTTAAGGTAAGATGAGATTCCTGTATGTAGCAGAAATCTGGCCTGAGTTTTTATATCCAGTCAGCCAGCCTGTGTCTCTTTAGAGGACAATTAAAGTCATTCACATTAATTGAGAATATTGTAAGGCCTGGTAGAATTTTGAATATCAAGTTTTTCGAAAGGCCAGTGGATATTTTTAATACTTTTGCCACTGTGGAAGTTGAAATTTGATCAAAAGTTTCAGAGTGAGTTTACTTTTGTGGTGGAGAATTGCACTGGTTGTTATGGAGGATAGGTCTGAGGACAGCTAGTTAAGTTATGGCAAATTTCTTCAACATGTGAATGTCATTAAAGTATTTAATTTCTTCATCATAAATGAAACTCAGTTTAGCTGGATACAGGATCCTGGTTGAAAGTTATTTTGTTTTAGGAGATTAAAAGTCGATGACCACCCTCTTCTATCTTGAAAGGTTTCAGCAGAGAGATCTGCAGTCATTCTAATATTCTTCCTCTTGTAGGTTATGTTTTTTTTATGTTTGGCTGCTTTCAGGATTTTCTCCTTCATATTAACTTTTGTGAAGTTAATTATGATGTGCCTTGGGATGTCTTATTTGGGTTGAGTTGTGCTGGGGTTCTGAAACTGCTATCTGAATTTCAGGATCTCTTGGCAAGTCTGGAAAGTTCTCTTACATAATCTCATGAAAAGGAGCCTCTGTGCTTTGCAAAGCTACTTCATCACCTTCAGGGATCCCTATAAGGAGAATATTGGTTTTCTTTGAATTATCCTAGAGCTCTCTGAGAGCATGATCCATTTTTGCTCTCCACTTCTCCTCCTCTTTGAGCATTTGGGTTCATTCAAAAGCTTTGTCTTCGATGTCGGAAATCCTTTCTTCTGCCTGCTCCATTCTGTTACTGAGAATTCTACTGTATTTCTCATATCATGTAAGGCTGCAATTTATTTTCTCAATGTGTCTAAATCTTTTGTGATTTTGCCTTTGAATTCATTGAATTTTTGAGACATCTGAATTAATCCTACAATTTCTAACTCCATTTTTACTTCCATTCTGTTGATCTTATTTGCAATCCAAATTCTAAATTCAATTTCATACATCTCAGACTTCTGTTTGTGAATGGGATCCTCTGGTTTGGCTGCTATGTCATTCCTTGGGGGAGTTGAACTATTCTGATTAGTCATGTTGCTAGAGTTTTTCCACTGATTCCACCCCATTATGGTTTTTCAGTGTTTAGCTAGATGAGCAGGTAAGGTGAAATTGGATTGGGGACTTCTGGGGTTGTGGTTGACCAGCCCTTCACCAAGGAACTGGGACTGGTGACTGCAGATTTACCTCTACAATTTTTCAAAGTACCTGTACAGTACTACAGTCTTTGACTTTAGAGGCCTGCTTGGTGTAGTGAGGGTAGGTGGCACTGTCTTGTATTCAGCTGATCTTTGTCTAATCTTCGTGAATCAATGACTCTGTGTTGCAGTCTCAGCTTTGGAGAAATACAAGCAACAAGAACATCTCTTTCCCCACCTGTAATAGCTGGAATGGGACCATAAAACTTTCCCACTACAGCAAAACTGGGGTACCACTTTGAAGGGTCCTCAGGTGATTTGTCCAGTTCAAGAGTTCTGAACCAATTGTCCAAAACAGCACCCACTCTCTAGCTGGAGAGTTCAAAAGGTCTCCAGCAACTAGATATTAGGAGTCTACTGGTACTTCAAGTGTGGTTTGAACTTCTCTGGTGCTTCAAGGAGTCAAAAAGTCCTGTCCAGTAGGAGGTTTGAAGCAAGGGGGTTGATGCCTCTTTTTCCACCTTGCTCACCCTTTGCCACCAGACTCTGGTCACCCCAGTCTCTGGTAGCCCCACCGGCATTCTCTGTTAACCTGGTCTCTATAGACCAGTGCTGTCCAATAAGCAAATGTGCCAGGGCTGTGTGCCTGCCAGAGTCAAAGTAAGGTCACTGCCTCCTCCTCATGGTTACCACAGTCTGCCACCATCCAGCAGAGGAATCTGAGATCTGCCTGACTCAGTGGCAGCTGAAGAAAGTTCCACCTGAGCTCAATCTAAACTTGAGGATGTCCAGACAGAATTTCTCCCTCAGCCACTGCACATTTGTTGCCACTGTTCTGCAGCTCTGGTATCCCTATAGGGTGAGGTCTGGTTCCCTCTGGCAGGCCACAGAGTTGGGAGATGACTCTCCAAAATTAGACCCTAGCAGGATCACTCTATTAATGCTGAGGTTGGGTGGGAGGTGTCTCCTCTTGGGTTCATGCACCTCAGTAGTTTCTGAGCCTTCACTCACAGTGCAGAAACCCAAGCCTCTGTCCGCTACTGAGATACACTTTTTCTGGGTCAGGTCAATCACCTCTCCCTCAATGTCTTTCTGTACAGTTACTGGATTCACAGATACAGCACAACTGTACTGCTTCCATCTATGCAATTCCTAGTCCTATCCAAAAAGTGCAGCCATTCTGGTTTCTGCAGGGTTTGGACTCCTAGACTGCCAGGCCAGGGGGGAGGGGTAGACTGAAGGTTTAAGGTGGCAAGGAAAATATTTGTTCAAACTTCCTGCCAGACAAGGGAATTCCTGGGCTCACAGCGGGGACTCTCTGGAGAAGGAGTCCCAACTTACAGCACTTCCCTCCAGTGGAGTGAGGAAGGAGAGCCTCAGTTCACTGCTCATTAGTAGAGATCACACAGAAAGCAAGCAACTCTCTTAGGGGAGGGGATGGCCACACAACTTCTTTGGGATGAGATCTGTACCTAAAATTAGTCTCTTTGGGGTCGAAGCTTGCCTCAGCAGGAAAGACAAGCAATTATCTATCTCATCTCTCAGCTTGGCTCCCCTCCTTCAGCTTTGTTGGGTTCTTTCTAGCTGTTATCTCTCCCTCTGGACTGGAGCTTCTGTTGAGAGCTGGCTCCAGTCAGCTGTCATCCCCCATTCCCCCTTGTTCTTGTTGCATGTAAAAATTGGACTTAGGGAAAGTAGCTGACCTGAGGATTTAGCAAAACACAAAGCACATTAAAACCAAATGAGCAAATAAACAGATAAAAAGGCTACCAGACACACAATCCCACAGATGCACAATCAGAAACACATAGACATACAGAAAAAAAACAACTACAACAAAAATAATTATAACCATAAATAATTGGAAAAAATTAAGAAAAGAATCCTCTAAAAATCTGATGTAAACATTCTCAGAAACCATAAGAAGGGAAGAAGATGAAGAGAGAAAGGAAGAAAAATAATAGTATTAATAAAAAAAGTTTTAAAAAAGAAAAATTAACAATAATTCCTCCAAGAAAAGAATGAAAAAAGAGAGGACAAAAAAAAAGAAATAGAAAAGGAACCAACCACAAAAATATTATTCTTGTATATATATAAAAATATACAACTATACGTATGATGTAGGGGGTCTCTATTTTAGTAGGAATATATTTATATTGCAATATACTTTCTGGACACCAGGTGGCAGTGTGACTGGTTCCCAGGCTTATACCTGATTCACAGTTTACATTGTTACCATGGAAACCAGGTACCCGGCCCCATGCCATTTTTGAAGTTTCAACATACGTCTGTTGCCCAACCTTGGCTGTTCTGTTTCAGACAGCAGCCCTATCTGACCTCCAAACTCAGTGAAGGAGTCCATGCTTCACAAATCTTTCCACTCCGCTCCCACATTCTCTGCCAACTGGGAAGTGCTGTCATCTGTGGGGGAGGGGCTGGTTGCCACTGGCTCCTGCCACCTCAGCTGCTGTGCCCAGACCCCCTCCATCAGTTTCCAGGCTTAGAATCTCACTTTTGAGTCCAGTAATCTGCCAGTTTGCTGCACACCCCGAACTGCCAGTCCAGTCTATTCAATCACTCCTGTTGTTCTGGGAAAAGGTGTCTGTCATTTCCTACATTCAAAATGTGTCTGTTTCCCCTTAATTTTCTATTGGGCTGCCTAGCCCCCTGCAACTCCAAATTGCACCCCTTTCTGGTTGCCAAACTCCACTCAGGAATCCACACTTCACTGAAATTTCCATCAAATAGCTAGGTTTTCACATGAACTGGGAACTGCAGTCCTCCACTGGCTTTGCAGGGGAAATTTCTGCAGCAGAGTCCGTGACCTTGGATTACACCTCAAATACAGCAATTCACCAATTCGCCGCACACCTCTAGCTGCCTATCCACATCAACACTCCATGTGGGGAAAAGATCTAGAGCCCCCTTGCTCTCACCTGCTGATTTGGGAGTGATGGGGTAAACATACATCCTGGCTTGCCATCATGCTCTGCCCCCTCCTTTTTTTTTTTTTTAAGACACTCTATTTTCCAGGCTAGAGTGCCATGTCAACAGCCTAGCTCACAATAACCTCAAACTACTGGGCTCAAAGTGAACCTCTTGCCTCAGCCTTCCAAGTAGCTACGAATATAGGCATCTGCCATAACCCACAACCCCAATATTTTTTCTATTTTTAATAGAGATGAGGTCTGCTTCTTGCTCAGATTCCTCTCCTCTTGAATTCCTGAGCTCAAGGGATGAGGAACCCTTTGTCTCCAGCATACTAGGATTACAGGTATGAGCCTCCTTACCCCACCAAGATGAACTATTCTTTAGAAAAGGTTCATTTTAATTGTATACCTCCATTGGTTCAGTGTTTCTCCTTTTATTTTTCTCTATGATATTTGTTCAATCAAATAACTTTATTTTTACATTTTATTTGTGAAAATGGTCAAATCTACCTGCTTTCTTTATTTTACTATTGATTTTAAATTCTTTTAATGTATAATTTACATATTTTTACAAAGAAATATTAACAATTGTAATGAATGGACATATCAATATAATCCACTAACTTTCACAATAAAAAGAAATTTATATTTTCCCAGAAAGTCCTCTCGTATCCCTTCCCCATCGATTCTCCTAATCCAAAGCTGACTGCAACTATTCTGATTTTTTTTTTCTTTGCATCTTGGAATAGTTGTACTTGTTCTAAATCTTCATATGAATTGAATGATAACACTTTTGTTTTTGACTTATTTTAATTAACATAATATCTGATTTACATACCTGTTGTTTTTATCATTTCTTTTTCCTGCTGAGAGATACTCTGAATACACCACAATTTGTTTACCCTTTTTTCTTTTGATAGACATTTGAATTGTTTCTAATTTGGGAGCTACTGTGAATAAAGCTAGCATGGGCATTCTTGTAGAACACTTTCTCCGGATATGTATTTTTATTCTCTTGAGTACATACTTAGAAACACAATTACTGAGTCAAATGACAGGTGTATATTTACTCTAAAAAACATGCCAAATCATGTAGAGAAGCAGTAACCTCACACAATGCTTGAATAAATGTTAAGTGGTAAAGCTACTTTGAATATAGTTTAGTGGTTTCTTAAATAGTGAACCATAAATTAACCATATGTTCCTAGGTATCTATTAAAAGAAATGAAAATGTGTCTTTACACAAAGATTTACACAGAAATTAAATACAACCAAAGGATTCAATTTTTCTAAACATAAGAGTACACTCAAAGGAAGTTTTTACCACAGCCAAACTGTCATGTTTTTTTTCCAAGGCAAATCAATCTCAAGAAAGGAAATACCCAACTCATACCTCTGTATCCTTAAATGTGGGTAAGTAACATACCCAATTCTTGCTCTCTTTAGCCTTCTCTAATGGGGGAAACTAGAAGCCACTGTAAGTGTCACCTCCAAGGTCCACCAAAAGAAAGGCATAATGAAATGTTTATAAGTGCATAACCTCACATTTATACCTTACCACTATATCAAATAGGCTCGTGTATCATAACAGTGTAGTTTGGCTTAGAAACAAAACAAAACAAATAAAACACACTTGCAAGGATCGGACCCTATTTAAAGAGTCCCCAGGTAAACAAGCCAATAAAGGAAACAAGAATAAGAACACCAGAGGAAGTTTTAGCTTCTGATACCTTTAGCCACAGCGAACAGTAAACATAGCCTAACTTATAGCCAGGCAACATAAAATATTACATTAAAGGCCTATTTAATCATGTTTAGCTTTCAGCAAAAAAAATTATCACGTTCAGCTTTCAGAACAAAAATAAAAAAAGAAAGAAAAATTGGAAGACATGATGAAAGACAAAAAAAGACCAAAAAAAAAAAAAGAAAAAAGAAAAACACTAAAGCAAAGCAAAAACAAACAAATAACAGTTTAAAGAGACAGACGAAGGATTAGAGCCATACTCAGGTAATATAAAGATTTTTAAATTATCAGAATTGGAATTCAAAATAATTATAATTAATGTGCTAAGGACTCTAATGTTACAGGTGAATATCATGCAAGAGCATATGGATAATGTAAGCAGAGAGATGGATCTCTAGGAAGGAATCACAAGGAGATGCTAATAAACAAATAACATTGTAAAAGAGATTAAGAATGTTTTTGATAAATTCCTTAGTTGACTGAACATTGGCTGAAGAATGAATCCGAAGATATATCCATAGAAGTTTCCCAAAATAGCAGTCAAAGAAAAAAAAGAGAACTTTTTTTAAAGGAACAGATTATCCAAGAATTTTGGGACAAGTATACCAGGTGTATATAGGCATATTTGGAATACTAGAAGGAATCCTAAAAGAGAGAGAAAAAGGAATAAAATAAATATTTAAAAGAATGCCTGAGAATTTTGAAATTAAGAACAGATAACAAATTGCAGATCCAAGAAGTTCAGAAAACACCAAGCAGTATAAATACCAAAAATTTATAATTAGACATAAAATTTCAATATAAGAAAATCAAAAATTCAGAAATAAAAATGTTTAAAGAAGACAGCTGATGAGGGAAGGATAGCCTTACATTTAGTA
This sequence comes from Nycticebus coucang, assembly GCF_027406575.1. Classification (NCBI taxonomy): domain Eukaryota; kingdom Metazoa; phylum Chordata; class Mammalia; order Primates; family Lorisidae; genus Nycticebus; species Nycticebus coucang. The sequence goes on from NC_069798.1 coordinate 31,954,968, forward strand.
GAACAAGGGTAATAATTAAATTAGACTTCTCTACAGAAACCTTGCAATCAACGAAAGAGTCCAGGATTATATAGCTACATGGTTAAATTACTCTAAACATTAATAAAAATTATTACCAAGCTTTCTTTCTCAAACACTTTTTATTTTTTTTTCAAACTTCAGAATATTACAGGGTTACAGATGTTTTGGTTACATGAATTGTTTTGTGCAGTTTGAGTCAAAGTTATAAGTGTACCTATTACCCATATAGTATGCATTGTACCTGTAATGTGTGAAGCCCACCCCTTTCCCCCTTCTACCTGCTTGCTTTCCATTGAGTTTTATTACCAAATGTGTACATGGGTGTTGATCAATTAGTTCCATTTTAATGGTGAGAACATGTGCTATTTATTTTCCACTTCTGTGATACTTTATACTTTGCTTAGAACAATGGTTTCCAAATTCCATCCAGGTTGTTACAAAAGGTATAAGTTCACATTTTTTATGGCTGAGTAGTACTCCATGGTATATATAAGCTACATTTATTAATCAACTCATGCATTGATGGGCGATTAGAATGGTTCCACATCTATGCAAGTGGGACTATCTGTTTTTTACACTTTATATTGAAAATGGTTTTTTTGTAAACAACACACACTCTGTCTTGATTTTTGATTCACTATGTTATCTCTGTCTCTTAATTGATGTATTTAAACCATAGGTATTCAAATAATATTGATATACAGTAGAATCTCCATAGTTGACAACTTGCCTATGTTGACTACCTCCTTACATTGACCTACTTTTCTTTTTTTTATTTTATTATTATTATTTTTTTTTATTGTTGGGGATTCATTGAGGGTACAATAAGCCAGGTTACACTGATTGCAATTTTTAGGTGAAGTCCCTCTTGCAATCATGTCTTGCCCCCATAAAGTGTGACACACACCAAGGCCCCACCCCCTCCCTCCATCCCTCTTTCTGCTTTTCCTCCCCCCCATAACCTTAATTGTCATTAATTGTCCTCATATCAAAATTGAGTACATAGGATTCATGCTTCTCCATTCTTGTGATGCTTTACTAAGAATAATGTCTACTTTCCATAGACCAGACATGTGCCACATGTGATTAATGGAAGACCCTTTATACTGAGCACTTCTGTGAGTTTTATCTTGACTGTTTGGATTGTGACACATAAATTAGTTTACCCTTTGTAACTTGACATATTGAGTTAACTCTACACCAAGAAGAAGAAAGTGTGGGCTTTGCCCCTTAATTGTGTGTGTGTATGTATATATAATATGTGTGTGTATGTGTACATATATATATTTTAGTATAAGATGTCTTTTCATGTTTTAGTATTACCACATGTTGGATCAGGTCTAACTTCCTATTGTTTATCATGTGATCATGTGTTATAGAAGATTTCTCAACATGAAGGACTGGTCTGAATTGTAGGTAAATCTATAATTAATGAAAAATTTTACAGTTAATTAAGACATGATGGTCCAAAAGAAATAATTCAGAAAACTGACATTCAAAAAAGGGTGATTAAAAAAAAGAAAGAAAGGGTGATCTACATTTTCTGAAAAGTAGCAGCATGAGAAAGATGGCAAAAAAATTTGGTGTTAGCAAGACCACAGTTAGCAACATCTGGAACTGCAAATATGAGTACTTAAAGAGAGATAATAAGGAAGTGAAGACCTGTAGGAGAAAAGGAAGAAAATTTCCCTCAGTGATGTCAATGAAGTCACAATAGCAGCAGTTCTCAACCTGTATGTCGCCACCCCTTTAGACTGTATTAAAGGTTCGTGGCATTAGGAAGGTTGAGAACCACTGAGCTAGGGAGATAGTAAGGAAAGTGAAGACCTATAGTGAAAAGGAAGAAAATTTTCTCTAAGTAAAGTCAATGAAACCATGGTAAAATGGTTAAAACAAATAAGGGCAAGTTAATATCCCAATCTCTGGGCTGATAATCCAGGAAGTTGTTAAAAATTCGCACATGAATTTGGGGTGGCAGATTTTTGGCCATCAAGTGGTTGGTTTGAGAAATTTATTTGTTTGTTTGTTTTTATTATTATTATTATTTTTAGACAGTTTTCACTTTGTTGCCCTCAGTAGAGTGCTGTAGCATCACAGTTCACAGCAACCTCTAGCTCTTGGGCTTAGGTGATTCTCTTGCCTCAGCCTCTCAAGTAGCACCCACTACAAGTCCTAGCTATTTGTTGTCGTTGCTGCTGCAGTTTGGCTTGGGCTGGGCTCAAACCCACCACCCTCGGTATATGGGCCTGGTGCTCTACTCACTGAGCCACAGGCACCACCCGTTTTGAGAAATTTAAACTGTGATTTGAGATCTCCCAAAAAATCATGTGTGGTGAATCCAATGAAGTTCCAGGAGAAGTTATGGAAGAGTACATTAGAGATTTCTCAGACTTTGCCCGAGGCTTTAAGAGGATGACACCTTGCAGCTCATAAGTGTGAACACATTTGCAAGGTTATGTCTGAGAGGAGCTTCATCATAAAGGGTGACAAATGTAAGACTGGGAAACTTTCCAAAAACATTTCACAGTTCTATGTGTACTACCTTAACCTGAGAGAAACTAAAGCACTTGGTCATTGGTAACGTGGCAAAGCCATGCACATTTAAGAACCTAAAGCCTACATATCCACTCTTCACTTTGAGGTGAAACAAATGCACAGGATGACAGGTGCCCTATTTGAGAAGAGGTAATGGGTATCAACTAGGAAATGAAGAAAAATTAGCCTATTCTACTGACAGTAGACAACTGTCCTGCACACCCACAAGTGAATTATTTCACAAACATGACACTAAAATGTATGCTTTTAAAGACAACCTCAAAAATCCAACCTTTTGGCCAAGGCAGGATCAAAGAATTTGGATTACCAAGCCCAGCTCTCACAGGGGGTCATTACTAAAACACAAACCTGTGGACTTGCAATAAAAGCAACTTCATTCATTGCATCTGTTAACAAAGTTCAGCCAGAAATGATGTTTCTTTTTTTTTTCTTTTTTTTTTTGGGGGGGGGATTCATTGAGGGTACAATAAGCCAGGTTACACTGATTGCAATTGTTAGGTAAAGTCCCTCTTGCAATCATGTCTTGTTGGATATGTCACAACGCAAGAGCATGATGCTTTGGCCCCATCAGATAGTCTATTTCCTATGGTAGAATTTGAAGGGGTAGATTTTGAAAGTTTTGTTGCATTGCATGATGAGGTGGAAACTACTAATGAACTTGACCCAGAGGCAAATACTAAATGATACTGACCAAAGTATAGACCAGCATGAAAGTGCATTAAGCAGCTGATGAAGTAGAAGAATCAGATAAGAATGACACAGAAATTGCAGAGATTCCAGAAGTAGAGGATGGCAGGCATCTGATAATGCAGCTGCAGTCATTTGCTTTAGAATAATGCACAGGTATGCTGAACGGTATAGTCAGTGTTGATAATGATTTCTACACTTAATATTTGTAATAATAATAAGGATCAGACTAAGATTGACTCTTGTCAGAAAGAATGATTAAACCATGAGAAAACAGTAAATGTATTGATTTTGTATGATACAATATATGTGATTTTACTTGTTTTAATTATGTATGATATCATGATTTTCTCTAATAAAAGGTGTTTAACAAAGTAAAGTACATGTACCCATCAGTACAATAGGTCTAGTTTCTTACATTTATCAGCTCTATTTGTTGACAGGTTTTTACAGTCCCTTGGATGATCAACTTATAGAGTTTCTACTGTAGTTGGATTAATATCTCCCATATTTGTTATTGTTTCTTATTTGCTGCCCTTTTTCTTTGCTTCGCTTCTCTTTTCTTCACCCTGTTTTACTTCTTGTGGTCTTCATTGAACACTTTATTTGAATCTGTTGTCTCTCCTTTCTTAGCATATCATTTATTCTCTTTCAACTTTTTAGAGGGCTACACTAGACTTTGCAATATAAATTTCAAATAATGTTAGCCCACTTCCTGATAACACTGTACCACTTCATGTGTACCTTGTAATAGCAGTCCCTAACTATTGGCACCAGGGACAAATTTCATGGAAGACAATTTTCCCATGAACTGGGGAGGAGGGGTGGTCAGACAGGAGACGGAGCTCAAACAGTGATGTGAGTGATGAGGAATGGCTATAAATACAGATGAAGCTTTGCTCACTCACTTTCTGCTGTGCACTCTAGTTCCTACAGTCCACAGACCACACAGTCTTATAACAACAACAACAACAAAATTCCAATTCTACCCTCCTCCAATAACATTTCCTATATTATTGCTTGTCACTCATTTCATTTGCATATTAGCAAATACAGTAAGATCAAGTATATACTATATAATCAAGTGCATCACTGCTGTTATTATTCTGAAAAAGCTGTTATCTGTTAGATCATTTAAAATGTTTAAAAATAAAGTTTCTAATTTTATCTTCTTATTCTTTCTTTCTTTTTTTTCTGCAGATCTGTTTCTGAACTATATTATTTTCCTTCTCTCCAAAAAAATTCTTTTAACATTTATTCTGAGGTCCGCTATCAACAAATTTCTTTAATTTTTACTTGAGGGAGGTTTTAATTCTCCTTCACTTTTGAAGGATAGTTTCTCAGGGTGTAGAATTCTAGGTTAGTGGTTATATGTCTTTTTCTCTTAACACTGTAAATTCAATAGAAACTCTGTAAGTTTGCCACCCAAAGATTGTAACAAACTGGTCAATGTACAGAGGTGGTGAACATAAGGAACTAGGCCTACTGTACTGCATGTACATTGTGGTATATGTCTGGTCTTCAAAAATTAAATTCACTTAAGGAGGTGGCTAACATAGGTAGATGGTCAACTATGGAGGTTTTACTGTATTTCAGTTCAGTCTTTTCTCGCTTGCATGGTTTGTTGGAGGAAGATGAATGTTACTATTGTTTTGCACCTTAATAGGTAAGGTTCCCACATCCCTGAATTTTCAGATTTCTTCTTTGATTTTTTGTAGTTTGAATATAAAATGTTGACTTTTGTTGTTGTTGTTGTAGTTTTGTATTTGGAGCATTTATCCTGGTTAGTGTTAACTGAGTTTCCTGGACCTGATGTTTGGTATCTGTCGTTAACTTGGATAAATTTTCAATCACTGTTGCTTTAAACATTTATTCTATTCCTTTTCAGGTCCTCATTCTAGTATTCTCATTCATGTAAGTAGTATTTTTTCTAGTTGTTTCATAATTTCTGAATTTTTTTTTTCAGCCTTTGTTCTCTTTGATTTTCAGCTTGGGAGGTCTCTATTGAGAAATCCCTTCTAGTCAGATATTTTTATCAGTTGTGTTCAATCTATTAATAAGATAATCAAAGACATTCTTTATTCTGTTAGGTTTTTTTTTTTTTTTAAGCCAAGCATTTTTTTTTATTCTTTCTTATGATTTTTATTTCTCCATGTACATTACCCATCTATTTTTATGTGCTATCTACTTGATCCATTAGAACTCTGAGCATATTACTCACAGTTGTTTTCAATTTCCTCTCTGATAATTCTGACATTTTTTCCATGTCTGGTTCTGAATCTTGCTCTGTCTCTATAAACTGTATCTTTTACCTTTTAGTAAGCCTAGTAATTTTTTTTTTTTCTGTTGATAATCAGACATGACCTGTTGGGTAAAAAGAACTACTATAAATAGGCCTTTAATAATGTGGTGGTAAGGTTGGGGGGGCGGGGGTTGGGGCTTTGTTTTATAGTCTTACTATCCCAGTCTTTTAATGAATCTGGGCTTTAGAAGCGTGATCTCCACAAGTGTTTCTCAGGTTTATTTCCCAAACACCCACCTTTTTAAAGTGGAACAGGATGGCTAGAGTGAACTGGAGTTTTCTATTTCCTTTCCTCTTGGTCTGGTAGGCTTTGATGAAAACCCAGTAGGTTAGACTTGGATTAACAAGTTTCTCCTGAGAGAAGATCTTATTAAGAAAGACACACTGCTCTGTAATATTTCAAAATGGTTTCTTTTTCCACTCAACCTGCCAGAAGCACATGAAGTTTTTTCTCTAATATTTACCATAAGAACTTAGTTGCATTCCTGGAAGTAAAACTCACAAAAGCATGCTCCTTCTCTGCTCCCCATGTCTAGGTCCCTCAAAGGTTTTAACTCTCATATTTTTCCACAGTAATTAATTTTATCCAATACTTAATCAATTATAATTAAGGTTTTTCTACTCTAGCACTGATTCCCATGAAAGTTTCTCCTCAGGTATGTTTTGATTCTCTGTCTGCTTGTTTCTTCAATATGGGAGGGATCGAGGGCGGCGCCTGTGGCTCAGTGAGTAGGGTGCCGGCCCCATATGCCGAGGGTGGCGGGTTCGGACCCAGCCCCGGCCAAACTGCAACAAAAAAATAGCCGGGCGTTGTGGCAGGCGCCTGTAGTCCCAGCCACTTGGGAGGCTGAGGCAGGAGAATCGCTTAAGCCCAGGAGTTGGAGGTTGCTGTGAGCCGTGTGACGCTACAGCACTCTACCCGAGGGTGGTACAGTGAGACTCTGTCTCTACAAAAAGAAAAAAAAAAAAAAAAATATGGGAGGGAGCAGCTTGCTCCTGTTATGATATTTATCTTATGGGTTTAATACATTATTTTTTTATTTTTTTTTTTTGTTCAGCTTTTTACTTGTTAGCATGGTGGTGACTTCTAAACTTTTTACGTGTAAAACCAGAAACTGGAGGTCAGTCTCTTGTTCTTCCATTTCTGACTCTTTTTAATTTTTTTTTTTAAGATTGTAGTTTAATTCCTTTGCATGTGTGTTAGGTGTAATTCTTTAGCTCTTTGGATTTGAAAGTGTTCTAAGTATTTTTTTTTTTTTCAATCTATGACTACTCGGGATTTATTATGCTCTTATGTGATATAAAACAATATTCAACAATATATTTCTTTTTTCTACCTTTATTCTTTGTGATGTTCACCTTTTTAATTTATCAATACATCTACAGTGTTTTAAAATCTACAGTATGGTAACAGAGTTTTTCCTTTAAGTAGTTATATTATTTCAAATATTTTTTTTAAATAATAGAAAAATATGTTAACCACTTACTTAGCATTTCTATTGATCATTGGTGCTTCCTGTAGACTTGTGTATTCCTGTAGACTTGCATTTCTATTTTGTGTTATTTTTCTGCTTCCCGAATAAGTGCTTTTCAGCATTTTTCTGTGTGTTAGGTGAACATCAGACAATGATGAACTCTCTTTGCTATTACCTATTTGAAAGGGTCTTTATTTCATCTTCATATTTGAAGTTAGTCACAGTGTTCAGGCTTCCATGTCACTAATGAGGACCACCCATCATTGGCATCTTTAGTTTCTGTCGTGCAATCTATCATCTTTTATGACTAATTTCAAGATTTTTTTTACCTTATTATTGGATTTCATAAATTTGACTTTCATGTGCCTATATGTGATTTTATCTGATTTTTCATGATTGAGATATATTAGCTTCTGAAATTTGTTGAGTTTCACCAAATTTGGTAAATTTTCAGTCTTTATTTTTTCAATTTTTCTTTCCTGTTGCTTTTTCTTTTCTTCTGGAACTTCAGTTACACATATTTTAGACTACTTATTATTGTCCCACAAGTTTCTGCAAGTCTGATTTTTTCTTCAATATTCTTTCTCCATGTTGAGTAAGTTCAATCTATTTTCAAGTAAATTTATTCTTTATTTGCCATATCCAAGCTTCTCTTAATCTCATCCAGTTACTTTGGTATTTTAGTTATTATATTTTCAACTCTGAAATTCGTATTGTTTTTGTATAGAATAATTCTAGGTTAATATTTTCATTTTTCACTTATCAAATATATATGCACACATTTTAAAAGCTTTTGGACATATTAAAAATAGCTGATTTAATGTCCTTTTCTGTTAATTTCAGCATCTGGGTGATCTTGGAGTCAACTTCTGTTGACTTGTGTTTCTATTTTCCCATTTTCTTTCCATAACTTGTGCTTTTTGTGTGCTTATGTTTGTTGCTCTTATTGTTTTTGTTGTTGTCGTTGGTGGTGTTTTTGATGGATTCTGTACATTCTGTAGAGGCTGTGAGTTGTCTAATATTTCTACAAAGAATAATTTCTATACTCAAACTTCAAACTTTCCCTCATGAATATCTCCATAATTATTTTACCTTTCAGGTTTTCTCCTACCTCTAACTTTCTAATCATTCTGTCATCCTCAGATCCTTCTCTCAGGTTCTTTAATTCTTTTAGGCTCCAGTTTTATGCAACTTAAAGGGCTTGCCAATTTGGGAGTGCTCGCAGGAAAAAAGCTGCAAATTTCCAAATCTTAACATGCTGCATCCCCTCAAATTTATGCAAATATTTGTTAAATATTATTTTCAGATTTTATAATCACTGTCTGTCAGTGGAATATTCTGCCCTAGCTACCCCAAAATTGGAGCACTCTCCTAACTTTTAAAAATGCCATTTCTTCATGTCTGATACTTGGAATTTCATTTTAGTTTGTTTCTTTCTTGGATTATTTCTTGCACCCATGAAGAACTCCCTAATATCCTCCATATACTCAAAGTTTAAAAAATATTCTACTTGTTTCACCTGCTCAATCAGGTAAAGCAGGTACATTTAGATACACATTGCTGGACATGCCTCTTGCTTTTAAGACAAATAGCTGGTTTAGTAGAAATATTTCCCAGCTTCCATATCTTCCTTTCAAGCATGTAAGATGAAAGTGTCCACTGAGAAATTTTTTAGGACTCAGGTATTTACAATTTCTAAATATTACTATTTTTTCTAATAATTAACACAAGCTCAGAAGATGATTATTGTAATCTTTTTGCAATGAGGAAATAGAAACTCAAAAAGTATAAGTAACTTAATGAAGATTCCAAAGTGAAAAAGCCATTTTTTCTGAGTCCGAAGACCAAATTTTATTCATTTCTACAATGCTCTTCTCTGATCTTCTATAAATTAATCTGCTTATTTCTCTGGCAACTTAAAAAATAAACATTTTCCAAGCTCATTAACTTCCATTTTAATATCTGTTTGAAATGTAATTGTTCCTGATTATTTGTAGTAAATTAGCACATATTTTTAAATAAGATATTCTATTTGGCATCTCTTCCTAATCTATCTCCAGTAGCTATGCAATACATGTTGGTTCAACTTAAATTTTTACTTTATGATGGTACAAAAGTGATACCCATTCAGTAGAAACTGTATTTCAAATACTCACACAATATTGTTTTTCACTTTAAGTATGGTATTCAATAAATTACTTGAGATATTTAGCACTGTGTGGATTAGATTTCTGTTTGATGATGTTACCCAATTGTAGGCTGATGTGAGTGGTCTGAGCATATTTAAGCTAGACTAGGTTAAGCTTTGATGTTCAGAATTATGTATATCAAATGCATTTGCTTACAAAATTCTCAACACAAGGATGGTTTATCATGATGTAAACTCTTTGGAACTTGAGAAACGTCTGCATGTAGTTCGAACAAGATCTATCTTCTTCACTGCCATTTTGTTACTGTTCTGGAAGCATTTTATTGTTGCTTCAAGTTTAAGAACTTTTCAACAATAAGAGAAAATCAACACTTTCAGACATCTCCCACATAGCCCTGCTCAGCTTCTGAATCTTGATTTTTACAGTCATGTCCATGTATTTCTCTCCAATTCAAACAGTCATTCAACCCATGATTGTTGGATCAGTCTTAACCTCCAATTTCAATATTTGGCCTTGACTTAGGAAGCTTTTCACGGCTGTTTTTAATTCAATGAGAGCAGCTTCTTCTAGAGGAGATGCATTGGTCACTGTGCAAAGGCACCTCTCCACAGTGGACACTCATCATGGTGGAAAATGCAGAAATGTCTGCTTGGGTATCACTTAAGCTACCATTTTCTGCAAACAAATTCATCAGGTTGGACGTGAGGAGAGAAAACCATTCTTTTGCCTTGATTTGGCTTTTTATTTTAATAGAATATTTCACATAAGTATTCAAAATAGAAACAGCCATTTTAGGTTTCTTCCAAAGTTGTGATACTCTCAACAACTCCCTTTCTACTTGTTCCAGATTATTTTGTTTTGATGGAGCAGAATAAAGAGCAGTGGCATAGCAACCTTCAACATCATATATCTGAACAGCTTGGCACAAGCTTGGCAAATGGCCTGGCCACAAAGGTACTGAAGCATTGCACCTATGGGGAGATCCTAGTCACTGCTGCACAGCCATCTTCTCCCAGGTAGCTGTCTTCACTGTCATATTTTGATCATGATCTGTGCACTTCTAAGTAACCCAAATTACAAACATATCCAAGAGGAAGAAAGTGGGAGAGAGAGAGTAATTTATTATGTCCCTTGTCAGAGTCAATCCTTAGGTATTAAGTATTAATCACCTACCTTAATTGTTCTTAAATAAAGATCCAGATATAGGCATGTGGCAAGCTTATTGTAGAGAGAAAGAATACAGACAGAATTCTCACAATTCTGCGTGGTGGTCAGGGGAATAATAGACTATAGAGATACTATCTTTCCTACAGGCCCAAATGAGGGACATTTTTAAAAGCACATTCAGCAGGCCTCAGGCTATGCAGAGTCCCTGGATATGTTTGTGTAAAACAGTATGTGGAAGAAGAGGGCTTTGGGGAAGTCTAAATGATCTAATGGCAACTATTTGCTGCACTCTTTTCTCTGATGATTACATGAACTTGTGCAATTCAGGCTGTGAGCACCTGGCAGGAAATGCCCAAGCAGACACTTGCTATTGGAATATGGTTGGAGAGCCATTCTTGCATGTGAGTATCACCCTGTTATTTTCTTTAGGGTTTTCTGCCCCAAACCAATCAACCTGAAGCCCAATTCAAGAAGGCATCTTTACAATCACAAGCTGTGGGAAATGTGATTGATTCAGTGGGATCTAATTTGTCTTCTGTAGAAAAAAAAAGATAAAGGAAAAAGAAAAGAAAAGAAAAAACAACTCGGAGCAGTGGAGATTAACAGAAGCCAAGCCAACTGCATACAGCATGTTTGTGGTAATAAACAACAATGTTATTAGCAAATATAAAGCCCGTGATAAACAATGCCATGATGTTCTATTCACCCTAATAGGCAGGAACAGATAATTGGGACAAATAAAGTGCTAAAATAGTCTCTAACCACCTTTCTGAGCGTCTCTCCGAATGAGTGAGTCGCCCGCATGCTGCATGGCTTAGAGGTAGCCTGGGATACAAGCTTTTGTGTTTCACTAAAAGAATATTCTCCTGTTGCTAATGGAAAACAACAAAAGCTAAAGACAATTGCTGGAATTGTCAGATCTCCTTTTTTTTTTTTTTTTAAGTGGTAATGAGTATAGAAGGAGACAATTCCACACATTAATCAAAGGCGATGGAATACATTGCTGATTGAAGTCTCGAAGACTTCCAGCCATGGGGGCTTTTCACTCTAAACTCAGAGCTAAGCTGTTTCATGTGGCAATTTCTCAATTTCTTCTTTTCCACCCCCCCTTGACAATCTGTCTTGTCCCAGCAGTGGACTTTTTTGAATAGGACTTCATTATTCTTTATCAGAGCATCATTCTGACAGTTTCTGCATTTTCCTTTGGTTGATTTGGTTTACACTGTAGATGAGTGTTTGGCTTGGCACAGCTGATGTGTGATGTTCTTTGGTGGTAGAGAAAGGTAATCATTGTCCAACTTCTTCCTTTAGCCTCAGTGTCTCCTTTTTGGGTTTAAAACTCCAGGAATTGGCTGAAGTAATAAAAAACTCTGAAGTCACTGATTTTGACAATCCCTGAATTTATTTAGGCCTATGGAGCAAGTAAGACTGATTAAAATTGAACTATACATAAATTTCATTCATTCATTCATAATTCAACAAATATTATTGAGTGCCTGTAACATACAAGGCACTGTTTATTCTTGGTTTTCCATTTATATTTTGGACCCTAGTCTCCCTTACTGTAGCAATAATCACAGTTTAATTATCTTATATCAAAAGAAAAATATTTATACGCTTCACTTTTGAATTAAATATTTCTCATCTCAAAATCACCATATACAAAAATATCTTGAGCCATATGTATCAGGATGTAGATAATCAGAGAAGAGGGAAAGATACTGAGGATAAAACCTTATTTCAGTTTCACCGATGTATAATTGCTTAAATCTTGAAAAAGAAAGTAAGTAAAACCAAAACAAAAAGAAAAAAAACAAACAAACAAAGAAAAACAAGAACCAAAAAAACCAAGAGATCTTTGATTCTGTGATATTAAGGAAACTATGCCTGCTGGTGTAAATAAACTGCATCTCTCCATTGGTAAATAATAATAATAAAATTTTAAAAGTGAAAATAAAATAGTCTGTATTTGGTCTTTGTCCATAGTTCCTGGCAGAGAACATCTAAGCCAATTGTAACTCCCCAAGTGGTGGGGGTGAGAGGAGCACATTTTGTTATTGATAACAAGCATTTTATAAGGTACCCGACTTTATGTTAATGAGGTCACTCTTGGGTGATGGTGACTGCTTGCCAGAGGAACCAACCATATATGATCAGAGGTTTAGAATTTTCAGCCTAACCTGCCACCCACTTGCATCCCACACTTCTAGAGAGGGGAAAGGGGCCAGAGATTGAGTTAATCATCAATGGCCTATGATTTAATCTATCATGCTCACAAAATGGAACCTCTATAAAACCCCAATTAAAGAGGACCAGAGAGCTCCTGGGTGGGTGAACACATTCTCATGCCAAGAGAATAGTACATCCTCTTTCCACAGGGACAGAGTCCCTGAGTTCAGAAACTTGCTGGGCCTTAGTCCTATGTTCCTTGTCATCACTTTTCATTTTTTTCCTTTGTAATATCTCTTAAAATAAACCTGTGTTTACTTGAGTTCTGTAAGCTATGGTAGCAAATTAACAAACATGAAGGCAAGATTGTAAGAGCTTCTGAGTCAGACAGTAGTGTAAATACCTTTGGACCCACTACCTGGGAGTGGCATCTGAATTGGAGAGGAGTCTGTGGGACTGATCCCTTAACCTACAGACAGCTGTCATATCAGAGTAATTTCTACTACTATCAATTTGTATCTGATTCACACAACTGATCTGGAATGCAGTGAGAAATGTCTATTCCATTGCCTAGAAGCCTAATACAGATCTAGCCAGAGGATTGTGAGCAATGAACTGATGCAGCTGGTTGATAGAGAGAGAGGTTCATCTTGTAATAATACAATAACTCCCAGTACTTACTGTTAAAATTGAATTAAATTGTAGGACACCCCATTGGTGTATGGAGAGTTGTAGGACTGGTTGGTGTGGAAGAAAGCACCCACACATGTGTTGTCAGAAGTGCTGTGAATACAGAAATAGAATTTCACCCCTTTAAGGTAAAAGCTATGAGTAAATTTAGAATTGATTCACACAGAAGAAGACATTCAAATGGGGGACTAAAATAGCCAAATTGGTTTAGGAATTGTCCAGGTCTCAAGTTGATGAACTGGTGAATCCATAAACAACTGTTATTCCAACAGGAGTGCATATTTCTTTCTCTGCACTATTTCAGTGTAATCAAGCATTGTCTTTAAAAACAGAAAAATTCCAGTATTTGTTCAAGACATGGCCATTATTCCTGGAATGGGCCTGCTAAAGAAAGGAAGAGTAACCTTGAATTATTATTGGCTTGGAAAAGACATTATTTTCAACTGCATTAAAATCATACTGAGTGTAGGTGAGACTCAAGGAAAGAAGAGAAATAGGAGATTTTGTTTAAGTTTCTTCAATATGACAAACTTATTATTAATTATTTTTATTATTGGAATTTTTATATCCTGCATATCTAAGCTTTTCTCTAAAACCCAAATCCTTTCAAAAAGCCATAGATAACATTGGGAATACTTCTTTTCTATATTACCAGTGCTCTACATAGATTTCAGAATATTTAATCTCTATGAATACTATGTTAAATGCTATGAGTCTGTTTACCTAATGTAGTGCTAAATGCCCTTTTAAAGGTATATTTAAAAAGGTATGTAACACTACATATTTATTGAAGTTTTAAAATCATATTATTACAGAAAGAAAAGACGTAACACAGGGTAACCAGAAAGTTCATGTGCAATTTAATGGGGGGTCATGATGTATGGCACACATCTTAGGGGCAAAACACAATTATAAGAGAAACTTTAACAAATGCAATCAGTGTATCCTAAATCTTTGTACCCTCAATGAATTCCAAACAATAAAAAAGTGGGAAAAAAAAGAAAATTGCACACTATTTTTAATTGCACACAAACTTTATGGCCACCCTGTATACCACTTTGACTACAAAGCCAAGTGAAAAATTAAGTGAAATTCAATAGAGTAATCTCAAATTCAGGTAACTGGGCATTAAAAAGTTACTTGCATTGTAAGAGATGATTATGATATCATTTATCCTTGTATTCCAGAAATGAATACGGAAATACATGAAGCAAGGAGAAGTGGGGGCACTTTGGTATTGTGCCCCCACCATGGTATTGTGGCCATTCTGACTGGATACATGACTTGGTCTCTTCATCTCCTGGTCCATTGACTTCTTACTTCTGCTTCCATCCATCAGGCAACCTCCTGTATTCCCTCAATGTAATTCTAAGATACTCTTCAAGTCATTGTGGACTCTTCCTATCCACATTAGGACAAATGCTGGGCTCTCCCTCCTCTGATCTGTAGCTTTTACTGTCAGTATCACCCATTTGATGCTGAGAATGTATTACTTTGTGTTATCTTTTCAGAAGTCCGGCCTCCAAAGAAATTGTAAGCAGTTTTCCTGCCTACCTTTGGTATAATGACATAAGCACATAAAGTGTTCAATAAATGCTTACTGTGGTTTATTGTTTTATTGCAAGATGGACGCTGTATTAACGCCATCAGTTCATTGCTCACCACCCTCTGGCCAGATCTGGCCTAGGCCTCTAGGCAAATAGAACAGGCTTTTCTCATTGCAGTCCCAGCTTAGTTGTTTGAATCAGATGCACATTTATTGTGAGTGAAAGTTGTTCTGATATGACAGCTGTCCAGTGTCTTATTTGTGGGGAGAGAAAATGAGAACAAGTTGACTGAATTCCTTTTTCTGATGGGCCATGGGATAAAAAGTGAAGAAAACAGGAAGGACCTTAATATAATGATGACAACCAAGAGTGTGCTCAGTCTGAGCTTGGTGCTGTGCTCAGCCTTGTCAAGAAAGCAAGGTGGCATTCTGACAGGATAGTAGAAAAGCCAGTGGTATTCCCATATCTTCTTTGCATTAATAGATGATACTGGTTTCCAAAGCTATTGTTTTACCAGCATTGTGCATGGACACTAAAATTCATCTTCCAACATGAAATCACTATCAAAACAATCTACATTTGGGATTTTATAGAGGAGTCCACGGATTTTTCTTAAGATGCAAATTTATTATTTTTGGGAATGATAAACCTGACCTTTCTCTCTCTTGCTTCCTCTTAGCATAATGGATTGGTAAATATATTCTGTTTTTCCATAGATATTTTGTTATTGTTACCATATTTCCACAGCAGAAAATATGAAGAGGGAGAAAGAGCAAAAAATGAAATATAAAATATGGAAAAGAAAGAAAAATGCTGAATGTCAGTCAGGCTTGAAGAGGTTCCCCTAGAATAGATTACCTAGTCTAATGTTGTGGAAAAATGACTGCTATACATCAGCAGAAGAGGTCAGGAAATTAAATTTTATGTGTCCTCCCTGGAAAAAAAGGAGTTTGGCAGAAAAATAGAATCCTTCATGGCTTGGTAAAAATTTTGAACATTTCAATACTGTTTAAAAAAAAAACAAACCCAGGATGAAACAAAATAAAAAGAACACCTCATAGTAGAAGTGACCACAAATCAGGGAACAAGATAGATCTTCTACCCCATAATGAGAGGATGTGTATTGAAGATCATGTGGCTGCCACATATCTGGTCCAGTTCCATGAGATGATAGGAAAGTGGCAGCAATATTTTGTAAAGTGTTCAAATCTGAGATAATACCTCAGTATCAAGGTTCTCCAGTTTATACTATATTCCCTGTAGAATATACTTCTGAGTATAGAAGATGTTGGAAGACAATTATTTTCCTAGAGTAAATTCTCAGTGCTATTTACACACAAGGTTGGAAAAGAATAAAAATATTCCTTCTTTAAAAAAAAATTCTATAAGATTAGGGTAAGAGGAAAAACTTCGGCATCCTCTAAAATTATTTTTAGCAACTCTCTAGGAGATAATACCTTGGACCGAATGGCTTATGGAACTGAAGGCATATTATCTAACTTATAAATTTAAGTAGAAATCCTCTTGAAATGCTGCTCTTGTGGAGACTGACCACTCCCTTTCTCTTCCTAGTGACCTTGCCTTGCTTCTCAGGTCATTGTTCTGAGTCACTTAATGTTTTTTCTACGATTTCACCTTTCTTACTCTATCCATGCAATTCAGGTGAAGCCATGCCACTTCTCTTCTTGCCAAGACTAACTAATTTGCTTATAACACTAAAATAATTTTATCATTTCATATCCAGTTATGGAATTTGCTCCATTGCACCAGGATGGGCTTGGTGGCTCACGCCTATAATCTTTACACTTGGTAGGATGAGGCAGTAGGATTGCTCAAGCTCAGGAGTTCAAGAATAGACTGAGCAAGGGCAAGACTACATCTCTACTAAAAAACAGAAAAAATAGTTGAGTGTTGTGGTGGGCACCTATAGTCCTAAATACTCAGGAACCTGAGGTAAGAGGATAGCTTGAGCCCAGGAGTTTGAGGTTGCTATGAGCTATGATGATGCTGTGCCCGCAATGCAGGGCAACAGTGAGATTCTGTATCTGAGAGATAGAGATAGAGATAGAGAGAGAGAGAAAGAAAGAAAGACAAAGAAAATGACTACAATACCTCAAGATTGCTGTTCTTTCTATCAACACACCCTATTTGTACACAATATATACTAACCTCTTAATAATGACAAAATACCCACAACATTTTGACCCTAATTCTCCTGCAATTTTCTGCCTTTAATCTTCCCCAATTTTGATGACCTAACTTGGAAAATCAGAAGTGAGGTCTCCAGCATCCACTTTCTCATGTCTTCTTTCAAGACCGTAAGGTCTTGTCTATCAGGTGTCTTCAGTTTGATTTCTTCTCCCATCTAGTGTAGGAGATGGAAGTTTTTCTTTTTAAGAAGAGCAGTCCTCAACTTTCAACATTATTGTGACTGTACCCAACTCTGTGAACTGCTCTCATACCCAGTCTTTCATGATACAACTCTTTCCTTCCCATCTAACCTTTTTCTACTTCCTTTCCTTCTGTTAAACATACACATTTCCCATGTTAAGGAGTAAGATAAAAGCTAATTCTTTTCTTATCTTTTTGTCTCCCTTTCTCACAGTGAAGAAACTTCTAACAAATTCTACTTCTTGAGAGGTAATGAAGCTACTCGGTTGGAAGCATGAGTACTGAAGATCATGTGGCTCAAGGCCATCCTGGTTTGGCATATTTTTATCCATGGAGCTCAAAGCAGTCACTTAACCTCATTAGCCTCACCTTCTAAATTTTGGAAAAATAATGACCACATCAAACATCTACTGAAAAAAATAAATAGAAAAATTTATGGCAAACACTTGCCATAAATCATCAAGCCTAGTACACAGTAATTTTAGAATAAATAGTTTCATCCTCTGATTTCACACCATCATCTGCCATGGTTCATGCCCTCATTAGAATTCCCTTAGTCCATTACAGTGACCTCTTTCATACATGGCTTTTCCTTTTCCTTGCTCTTTGTATCCATGCCCAAACACCCAGCCGACCCTCATTTTCTGTCATTCCTGAACTATGTGATTGGTGTGGTCTTCCTGAAGCACAAATCATCTGTCACCCTGATCCCATTCTCCTTTGTTCTTAAAAATATTAATACTCTACTGCTTATAAAATAAAGTTCAAATAATTTAGTCTTGAAGGCATCCCAATGTGGCACTGACTTCCATTCTCTGTTCCCTATTTTTACCTCCATATAACTAGTGGTCAAAAGTAGATCAGATTTACCTAATGTTCCTTGAACAAACTGCACAATTTTTGGCACCCACGGTTTTGTTGTTATGTTTTCTACTGCAGCAGTTCTTAACCTGTGGGTCACGACCCCTTTGGGGGTCTCCTGCATATCAGATATTTACATTACAATTCATAATAGTAGCAAAATTATAGCTATGAAGTAGCAATGAAAATAATTTTATGGTTGGGGGTCACCACAACATGAGGAACTGTATTAAAGGGTAGTGGCATTAGGAAGATTGAGAACCACTGTTCTAGAGGCAGTGCCACCTGTTGAATCATTTCATATTCAGAGAAAATCTCTTCCTACTCTAACCCAGCATCTTCTCTTATATATTTCAGGGGCTCATCAATATTTTCCAAATTAGGAAAAATGATTATTTTACAGATTTAAATGAAGATAGCCCTGGCTATATCTCTTGTTTTTTTCCTTTGTTCTTCTCTTACTCCAATCTTTTCTTTAAATAGCATTTGGTTCAAATACTATGAAAGAGATCAGCAATTTGAAAAACAATTATAAAAGAAACAGTACCTGGGTAATGATCAATATTTTCCCACTATAAGTTTAAATAGGCTTATTGGTATTAAACAGAAAAATTGCTTATTATTGCCTTTAAGTATTTGAACTAATTTTCATTACTATGAGGATGTGGAAAAGTGAAGTGTAGAAATCAATTATTTTATTTGACAGATGTAAATTATCTCTACTTTTTTTTTTTTTTTTTGGAGCAACTCTTGGACAAGCAGTTTCAAACTTTTCTCCCTAGATGTAATGCTATCCTTGAATGACTTCTAATTGGTTCTTTGCTACTTTCTTGCCATCTATGGGGCATTCTGAATACAACATCTGAAATTGTCCTATAAAAAAAAGGACAAATATTTCTTTACCTAAAATTCTGCAGTGGACCCCTGTTTGTCTTAAAAGAATACTAAAGCTCATACATGACCCCAAAGTTTTACCTGGATTTGTTTCTCCTTATATGTCTGACCTCAACTTCTAATGTTTTCCCCTTTGTTTGCTTACTGTAGCCATTATTGACTTCCCTTTGTTCCCTCAGCAACCACTTGCATTTCTGTTTTCAATTCTATGCATTTGCTGTTGCCCTCAATTGGAAAGCACTTCACATCCTCCAGAAGTATACATGGCTCATTCTTTCTTTACTTTCTAGTTTTCATTGTGATCTTCTTGAAGTTTTCCCTGGCCACTCTGCATAAAACACAGACAGTTCCCCTCCAGGCAGTACTCCCAATATCCTTAATCTACTCTATTTATTTATATAGTACTTTATCATCTTCTATAAACTATATTATTTACTAATTTTATCATTAACTTAATTATTATGTGTATTATTTATTTACTATTTTGTCATTGATGAATTCTCAACATTTAGAAATACAGTAGAACCTCCATAGTCGATCATGTGCCTACATTGACTACGTCCTCATGAGCAAATTTTCATAGATCAAACATCCACCACATGTACACAATAGAACATTGACCTCTATATATTGACACCTGTGTAAATTGTATCCTGACCACTTGAACTGTGACACACAGCATTAATTTACCCTCTATAACTTGACAAGTTGAGTCAACTCTGTGCTAAAGGGTAGAAAATCACAGGCTTTGCCCCTTAGTTGTAATATTTTTTCTTTATAAGTTCTTTCTTATGTTTTATTATTACCATGTGTTGAATTAGGCCTAACATCCTATTATTGATCTTTTCAGAAGATTTTTTTTTCAACATGAAAGACTGGTCTGAATTGTAGTACAGCCTATAATTGCTAAAAACTTTTTACAGTTCATTGAGAAATGTTATCCTAAAGGAAAAAACTCAGAAAACTGACATTGAAGAAAAAAAAAAGTTTGAGCATCGCCATTTTCTGGGAAGCAGCAGTCAAAGAAAGATGGCAGAACATGTTGGTGTTAGCAAGACCACAGTTAGCAACATCCACAAGTGTAAACATGAGTACTTGGAGGGTGATAATAAGGGAAGTGGAGACCTTTATGTGCCTCCAGCAGTAAAAGAAGAAAATTTCCCTCACTAAAGTCAATGAAGCCATAGTAAGCTGGTTCAAAAATATGAGGGAAGTTCACCAAGCCAGGAATGGATTAACAAGCTTTGATATATGTATACCATGAAATACTATTCACCCATTAAAAAAGATGGAGACTGAGGGGTCCTCAAACTACGGCCCACGGGCCACATGAGGAGGTGTGATTGTATTTGTTCCCGTTTTGTATTTTTACTTCAAAGTAAGATATATGCAGTGTGCATAGGAATTTGTTCATAGTTTTTTTTTTTGTTTTTTTTTTAAACTATAGTCTGGCCCTCCAACAGTGTGAAGGACAGTGAACTGGCCCCCTGTTTAAAAAGTTTGAGGTCCTCTGCATATTTTGTATTAACCTGGATCAAGTTGAAACACATTCTGCTTAGTAAAGCATGACAAGAATGGAGAAGCAAAATGTACTCAATTCTAACATGAAGGCAGTAGATTATCTAATACAAGGTGGAGGATAGGAGAATGAGGGATTGTGGAGAGGAAAGGAGAGAGGGTGATGGGAGTCCTAGTGTATGGCACAGCTCTTGAGAGTGGGACACCATTACAAGAGGGACTTTACCTAAAAAATGCAATCAGTGTAATATAAGTCTTTGTAACCTCCATGAATCCTAAACAATTAAAAAAAAAAATGAGGGCAGTTAATGCCCCAAACTCAGTGCCAATGATCCAAAAATTTGCTAAAAAAATTACACAGAAATTTAGGGTGTCGAGTTTTCAAGCACCTAGTGTTTGGCTTGAGAAATTTAAACTGTGATAAGATATCTCACAGAAAGTCTCATTGGTGAATCTAATGAAGTTCCAGTAGAAGTTGTGGAAGAGTTCATCAGAAATTTCCCAGACTTTGCCAAAGGGTTAGAGGATGAAGGCATCTTTAACACGATGAGTATAGTATCTTTCTCAAGGCAATGCCAGACAGGAACCTCATCATAAAGGGTGACATATGTAAGAGTGAAAAACTTTCCAAAGAACATTTCATACTTTTGCTTTGTGCTAGCTCAACTAGAGAGAAACTAAAGACCTTGATGACTGGTAAATTGGCAAAGCCACAAGCATTGAAGAACTTAAAGCCCAAAGATAAACAGATATTCATGGATGATTGTTGACCTATCCTAAGAGATGGTAAGGGGTATTAACCAAGAAATTTATAATAAAAAATGGACTTTTCTACTAACAGAAGACAACTGTTCTGACCAATCACAACTGAATCATGTCACGAATGTGAAACTGAAATTTCTACTTCCAAATGTGACCTCAAAACTTCAGCCCCTTGACTAAGGCATCATCAAAACAGGTAAAGTGCACTACCAAGCCAAGCTCCTGCAGTGGGTCATTACTAAAACATAAACCTGTGGTCCACCTGTGGAAGTAGCTTTGTCTATTGAATCAGTTAACGCTCTGGATGCTGTCTTCTGGATCATTTCTGCTTGGAAAAAGTTCAACCAGAAATGATATAGAAGTGTTTCAAGAAAGTTGGATTTGTTACAACCCAAGAGCACCATATTTTAGCCTCAGCAGACAGTCCATCTCCAATGGCAGAATTCAAAGGAGTAGACTTTGAAAGTTTTGTTGTAATGAATGTTGAGGTGACAACCTGTAATGAACCTGACCCAGAAGCAATTTTCCAGGCAATATAAACCAATGTGCAGACCAGCATAACAGTGCATGAAGTAGTTCATGAAGTGGAAGAACCAGGTGAGGATGACCCAGAATTGCAGAGCCTCCAACAGGGATCTGATAATGCAGTTAAAGTCGTTTGCTGTGGAAAAATGCTCAGGTGTGCTGAGTGATGTAGCCAGCATTGTGAGTACTTTCTCCACTTACGTTTGTAATAAGAATAAAAAACAGATCAAGATTGACTGTTTTCAGAAAGAATGATTAAACCATAAAAAATGGTAATGTGTTGATTATGTATAATATGTCCGCTTTTACTGTGTTTTGATTATGTATGGTTTTATGATATTGTCTAGTAAAAGTTGCATGAGAAAGTAAAGTGCATGTACGTGTCAGTACAATAGGACTAGTTCTTATGTTGACCACCTCCATAAATTGACTATTTTGTTACAGTTTCTTGTGTGGTCAATGTACAATGTTCTACTGTCGTAGAATTAGATAAAAACCATAAATCAATGTTAAGTAAAGTCAACACCTGAAAACATAAGAAAGTGAAAAGAACAAACAAACCAAAAAACCCCATAAAGTGTCAAGATTAACATAATCACATTATGCAAATCAATGATAGAAAACATTTTAAAACTAGAGGAAAAAGGGACATGTTTCATGTTGGTACACAGAGAAAAGGATGATAATAAAGAAGGTCTAGTTCTTGTAAACAATGCAAGAAAGTGAACAGCAGCATAGTTAAAATGTTGTGTGAAGACAATATGAAGGGTTGGAGGTAAGTGGCTGGGAAGTGGGGAAATGTCAGCCTAGAATTCTGTACCTCCAAAAATATCTTTTAAAAAGCAATGACTAAATAAAAATGTTTCAGCTATTTCAAAGCTAGAAGAATTCATCACTAGTGGACTCACAATATAAAGAAACTTATAGAAATTTGTTTAGGTGGAAAGAAAATGATACCACATGGAAATATGGATTTGCCCCCCAAAATGATGAACACCAGAAATGGTGACAATTTAGATAAGGGTACTCAATTTTTTTCGTGATCGTTACTTTTTAAGATAATAAATTATTTAAACAAAAACATAATAATAATTACTATGGAATTTCTAATATGTAAATTCAAAATATATGACAGTAATAATGAAAATATTAGAAGAGCAAAATGAAAATATATTAAGGTTTTATACCATATATGAAATAGTATAATAGCACTTAAAAGAGAGACAGTATAATAATATTATATTATAATATTTTACATATTATACAGAACAAGTAAAAGACATATAGTATAAGCCCTAAAGAAAACCACTATAAAGAAAACTAAACATGTAAACAAACACAAAAATACAAACAACAGCCAATAAGCCAATAAGAGATACACTTAGAATCGTTTAATATGCTAAATTAATTACAAAGAAGGAAGAAAAGATGAAAAGGAATGAAGAACTAAATATCATATGTTAATCATCTGTCAAGGAAGAAATAAAAAGGAAAATTTAAAAATATTTAAACTGAACATAAATATGCAGAATACATCAACATTTGTGGAATACAGCTAAATCACTCCACATAAGGAAAATGTATACATAATACTTCTATATTGAAAAAGGGGAAAGTAATTAAAAAATCAATGATCCACATTTCATTTATGAAACAAGAGAAAAAAGATAAAATCAAATCCAAAGTAAATATAAGGAAAGACATTATACTGATCAGAGGGAGGATTAAATAGTAACAAAAAATTAATAAAGGAAAATCAATGAAACTGAAAGTTCCGAGACATCAATAAAATTGAAAAATCTCTATTGAATTGAGCTAGGAAAAATGTGAGAAAGTAGAAACAATTGCCAATAAATATTTAAAATAAAGACGGTACATGACAACAGCCATCTAATATCAAAGATTAGCAAAGAAATATTAAGAGATAAAATGAACAATTTTCTTGAAAGATACAACTATAAATCTTACTCAAGGAGAAACAATTAACCTAAAATATCTATTGAAGTAATTAAACTTATGGTTAAATTTTTTCATACAGAAACTTCCATGTCCAGATGGTTTTACTTGTGAATTCTACCAAACATTCAAGTAAAAATTAATATCAACTGTGCATAACTCTTCAAAAAATTTAAAAAGGTGAAAACTGACTTAGTACCTTCTAGGCAAGTAGTATTTCCCTGATACCAAAACCAGATAGCACAGAAAACAAAGAAATTTAAAAAGTACAGAAAAACATCCTTCATGAACATATATACAAAAATTCTAACACAATTTTAGCAAAATTAACCAATGATATGTGAGGAGAATTCATCCTAACAAGTGGAATGTATCCCAGGAATGCAGGTTAGTTTAATAAATAAAATTAATTAATAAAATTCTGTATGTAGCATTAACAAACTAAAAAGGGGGGGAAAGCATATGATCATTTCAATAGTTGTGGTAAAATTTCAATAAAGCATTTCCCTAGTTACAATATATGTTTTTCAAAAACAAAAACAAAACTAAATAACCTCTGTACATACGAGGAAGAGAGGGAACAGTTTTCTCATGATCAGTTTTATGAAAAGCCTATAGCTAATATCATAGTTAGTGCTTTCCCTGGAAGATCAAGAAAAAGGCAAAGATAATGGCTTTGATTCAATATTTTTCTTATAATTCTAGTCAAGGCAAAGAAGCAAGTGGTGTCTTCGTAGCTTACTAAAATAAAAGGCATAATGATTTGTAAGAAATATGTAAAATATGTAATGTAGAAAAATGAAATAAATATTTAAAAATTCTACAAGGAGTTTAGCGAATTGATTAAAGATCCAAACTGGCAAAAATATAAAAATCAGAAATTGAAATTAATAAAACAAATTATGAGAGTTATTTCTTAAAATTTATAAAATATTAACATTTAAATCTTACAAAATGTGTGTATGACATATACTATACACTAAAGTATCTCTTAGAGAAATTGAACATTTATTTTTTTATCTGCATTTTATTTATTTTGTTTATTTAGTTAGTTTTTTGAGACAAAAATCTCACTCTGTTGCCCTGGGTTGAGTGCCATGGCATCACTGTAGCTCACAGCAACCTCACATTCCTGGGCTTCAGCAATCCTCTTGTCTCAGCTTCCTGAGTAGCAGGGCCTACAGGCACCAGTCTTGTTCTTGCTGAGGCTGGTCTCTATCTCCTGAGCTCAAGCAATCCACCGCCTCAGCCTCTCAACATGCTAGGATTACAGGTGTGAGCCGCTATTATCAGGGAGAAACTGAAGATTTAAATAATAGTGTAGATGTAATATTTTCATAGATTAGAATACTCAATATTAAGATCTCAATTTCTCTCAAGTTAACCTACATAATTAACATAATCCCAGTCCAAATCCTAGATATTTGTAGTTTTTTGTTAGAAATCAACAAAAATAAAATAAAATGGCATTAGTCACAGTGGGTCACTCCTGTAATCCTAGCATTTTGAAAGGTGGAGTTGGGAGGATCGCTTGAGGACAGGAGATTGAGACAAGCCTGAGCAAGAAAAAGACCCTGCCTTTATAAAAAATACAAAAATTAGCTGCGCATAGTGACACTCTCCTTTAGTCTCAGCTACTTGGGAGGCTGAAGCAGGAAGATTGCTTCAGCCTAGGAGTTTGAGTTTTCAGTAAGCTACGAAGATACCGCTGTACTTTAGCTGGGCAACAAAGCAACTCCATCTCAAAACAAAACAAAACAAAAAATGTATTTTATTATTGTAATAAAGACTATTGGAAGGGAATTTCAGAGCTATATCTATTTTGGAAAACTGAGAGTAAGTATAAAGAAAAGTCACAAAATAGCCAGGCGTTGTGGCGGGTGCCTGTAGTCCCAGCTACTCAGGAGGCTGAGGCAAGAGAATCGCTTAAGCCCAGGAGTTGGAGGTTGCTGTGAGCTGTGTGAGGCCACGGCACTCTACCGAGGGCCATAAAGTGAGACTCTGTCTCTATAAAAAAAAAAAAAAAGAAAAAAGAAAAGTCACAATGATATTTTGTATTCTATAAATCTCCCTACACATATCTTAGCATTGAGTTTCCATGGACTTCTTGTATACCTGCATATCAGGCTCTTAGTTTCAGCATTTATTTAAAAAAACAAAAAATCTGAAAAGTGGTATATTTAAATATTGAAAAAAAAATCTCAGAAATTGCCATTTGTAGAGTGAAAAAATATATAGGGTTTATATTTTCCTTTTTTGGTGTATCAATCATGAAAAATTTCTTGAGCACCAACTATGATGTTTCTCAAACTTCATGAGTGTTACAGCAGATATTAGTAGAAAACATCATTTTTGTCCTTGGCAATGTTTTAGTTGCTGAAATAAAAAATGAAACACATGACATGGGGAAAAAGTGTCTACACATAATAAACCTTCTCCAAGAGAAATATCAATTCAGGCCTGAAGTCTTTCTTTCAGACTTCAGTTAGATCCTTAATAGGATAAGGTAAGTAAAAAAAGAAGACATGGCAAAGGGGAAACATATGAACAGAGTTTATGTAGCCATGACAAAAACTATTAGCATGAGGCTATTGTAACATGTTGGAGGCAGTGATGAATACGATCTCATGCTGCAGTTGCAACCATTTGATGAAGCAGTTTGACCCAACAGGTGTAGATATGAAACTTAATATGTTTGGTAATAGATAAAGAGTTCTTGTGAAGGAGAAGATTTCTCTGTTGGCTGGGCCAGAGTCTGTACTGAGTAGCATTATCATAGCTCCCTGTAAGCTCAAGTACTCAAGTATCCTTCTGCCTCAGCCTCCCATATAGCTGGAACTATAGGTGTGTGACATCATGCCACTGTGCCTTTATATTTTGTAGAGACAGGAAGTCACTCCTGCTCAAGATAGTCTCAAACTCCTGGCCTCAAGTGATGATCCTGCCTCAGTTTTCTAAAGTACTGAGGTTACAGGCATAAGCCACCATGGTGGACCAAGAGGACATGTTTTTCATAAAGTGAGTGACAGTAGTTGTTCATCATTCTGTTCACCATAATATCTATTTTATCCTTCATTTTAAACATAACCTACAATCCACTGGGAATAACAAATGTTCAAAACTAAAAATATTAACATTTCGTAGTTCCCTTACAGATAGAAATGGCAAGTTAACTCAACTCAGCTAATAAAATGGAAACAGATGTGGTTGAAGAAACTTCTATAATGCAGGAGACCAAAGATTCAGATGATAGTTAATAGAGAGTTCATGAACTTCTGGAACTATGCTGAGAATAGCTCAAGTAGAACACTTGTTGTGACCAAAATTTAAGGCTGGATAAAGGCAGAGGTTGCCAGGAAGGAACAAATAAGAAAAATAGGATGAGAGAGATGAAGAATGAGAGACAGCAATGCTACAGGAGCTCAGGCCAGAGAATAAATCAGGAGAGTGACCAATATTGAATATTCAGAGTGGTCATGGAGAACAAAAAGATACAGGATGTCCCCAAATTCTATCCAGAACACAGAGATATCCATCTTGACCTATAAGGTCAAGCCATCTAGATTCAGAGAAATAAGGGAAATTTTATACACATATAAATTATATATATACACACACACACAAAAAAAAAACAAACAAACACACACACACATATACACACAGAGGGTGCCAAAAAAGTATACACATTTTAGGGGGGGAAAGTTGTATCAAAATTGTAATATTCAAATCATATTTGACTTCTGCAACTACAAGAGATACAAGATACAATATACAAGATAACAAATGTCATCTGTATATATCAAGGATTACAATTTTAACACATTTTTTTCCCGATATGTATAGGAACAAAAATGGACTTCATAAAAAGGACAATAGATGAACATCATACAAAGAACAGGGTATATCACAACACAGAAATGCTAAGGGTGAACATAAACTTGGCACCAGATTTCAGATGTTGAAAATTCAATGGTTCTGGAAGCATAAGAGAGACATGTTTGATATGCAAAATGAACTTGGCAACTCTATGCAATAACGCTTTTTGGTACCTACACTGTGGGGGGAACTATTTTAGGAACTGCAACTGTAGAAGTAGACCATTTTAATTTACATCTGGAACTTACAATCAAAGGTTTGTATCATATATCATAAAATTTTATATGTAATATGAATAATTACTATGTTAAAGGAAAGTATAAAGTACTATGTTTGTTAATATGTATACATAAATATGCATATCTTAAGTATGCAGATAAAGTGGATATATAATTATTCACACTTTTAAAGACATACACAGATATGTTTTTCTGCAAAATGTTAGGTCCGCCATAGGTATACAAATAGCCCATAATTTTATGTCCATAAGGATGTATAAATTGAGAAGGTAAAAATGTATAATTTTCATATAAGTCACTATAGCTACTAACTGATCACCCCAAGAGTGAGTTTTATGCCACCTGTGACATCTGAAAGTGTGTAGAAGCTTATCATATAAAGAAATACTTGAGGTAAAGGAGACACACAGAAAGGCCATGTGGAATATTGGCATTTTTGTTCCCCCTGAAGTTTCAGAGGTCAGGGAATATTGAACAAAATTCCTTTTGAAACCACGTACCAATAGTACAGATGATCATTTCCCTTGGATAAACCACCAACCTGTCTTAATCCTTGGAGACAACTGTATAAAAATGCCTGGGGAGCATGTGCTTTTATAAGATAATTTGGACTAGAAATTAGCTCAGATTTGATTGGGAGAGAAGGCCAATTAGAGAAAGTAATCATTAGTATTGGTTCAAATACATTTATTTTGTTCATTTAGCTTAAACCTTGTAAATGTTTTCATTTCCTAAATGTGTAATACTGCATATATAGATTATATATATTTACATATGTATATGTGTATATGTGAGTACTTATGTACATATGTATGTGTCTGAATTGACAAGTTTACTCTGATGCCTTGGTGATTAATACAGATTGAGATGCTAAATGCATTGATGTTTAAAATGGCATTAAAATAAATAAGGAATTGTTCTGAGTTCAGTATAAATATCATTCTCAAAATGAAATGTTAAATCTGTGTGTGAGGATGAAGCAGCTTCCTACACATTAGGCAGCCAATCTGTTCTGAATTAGTAAGACAAAGTAATAAGTGCATGTATTTTAGAAACAAATGTGTTCCCCTTTGTTTTATTCTTACTTTTTATTCTCCTCTCAAATCTGAAAACAACCAAGCAGGCATAAAGGGATGTCTCTCATGGATATATCTAAGACTCCAACATAGAATTGAACTGTATTCCAGAGCAAACAAATAAATTGCTTCTGAATGTGAAATATACACTTGGGCAAATGATCATGTTTTCTTGGTATCTTTTCTTTTTAATGGGGAGTAATGCTCTTTAACCCAGACTTTTTTTCTTCAAAATTTAACTCATTCAAAGAATATTTGCTAACCACCCAATTATGTAAGAAATTGGGCTAAAAGATAATGAAAATTCTAAAAGAAAACAATGAGTATATTGGCATAAACTTTTTAGTTCCACTGTTTATTTAAATCAAGAAAAACAACCTAGTTTTGACACTTATATTTTATACAACAGAAAATTCAAAAGTATAACTCTATTGTACTCTTTTGACTAATACAGGATAAAATTTCAAAAACTTTATTTTTTCACAAGGAAGAGACAGATTTTAATTTTACAAGGGCTGTAACAGTGCTAAAAATAATTTTTTTTAAAAAGGCGAATAAGGGCACAGGAAGGAAGAAAGGGGGAGGAAAGGGAGAAAGGTGGAAAGGAGGAAAGGGGAAGGAAGGGAGGAAGTGGGAAACAGAGCAACCAGGAGACTGCAGAGAAGTTTGTCCGGTTATCTTCAAAAGGAATCACACCCTTTGGAGCTTATTTGTAGATCTGAATAAAGACAAAAGCAAAAGTATACAGAGGAAGGATATTCAGAAGCTGCTTAAAATAGTAGCTTCTTTATTAATTGTATTTAGGAGTTGAGACAAAATAAAGAAATTTAGGGTAAACAAGTATCAAGCCCCATGAACTAATTTTGAGTTGGAATGAGTAAAGAATGGGAAAAAAAAAAACAAAATCCTCATTAACCAGAAAATTATATTTCTTTTATGTAAGGTCCTATCACATAACAGGCAAAGACGGATTCCAAGTTCTTTTCTTTGTCTGACAATAGTTTGGAGACTTACGGAAGCTGATTCTTGTTGCCTACATAACCTTATGAGCCACATTTTCTGACAACAGAAAAGCTATCGCCTGTCTATTCCCCCATAAGACTCAGCCTTTTTATTGTGTTCACTTTCAGGCTGAGTCTATGCTTATTGAAATTTTTAAGTAAGGGTACATGTCAAATCTATTAAGAGTAGAATATAAAAGTCTTAACACAACAATTAAGTGAGGTGAAGGCTATGTTAACTAGTTTGATGTAAGCATTCCAAATTGTATATAAAATCAGCACATTGTACCCCATAAATGCATTAATTTACAGTTATGATTTAATAAAAAAATTCAAAAATTTTCAAAGAAAAAGAAAACATTGTTAAGCTCTTTAACAAAAAGATGTATTCAAGCCTTGCCAAGCTGTAGTTTTGAAAAAGATTTGTTTCAGTGATTTGAAATGTTAATTATTTATTACATTATGGAAAGAATGAAAGGACTTCAGGGGCAAGGGGAACATAGGTAAAAGCTGGTACCTATTTAATAGAAATAAAAAGTGGTTTTAGAGGAAGAACTAGCTCTGAAGTTTTCACATTGCTAAAAAAAATCTCATTAGGACAACATTTATGTCTCCATACTATGTGAATTTGTTTTATGTAATTTCACAGCCCATCAGAAATGAGAGTCAAGTTCAAAAGACACTCTTGTAATGCTGAAATAGAAGATATCACAATATGCCTAGAGCAAATGTTTATACATTCTGTGCAGCTGGCTAAAACTGAGATGTAGATCAAGCATTCCCAAAGTGGAGTCCATAAATCCCAATACCTTTTTAAGGGGACATTCGGAGTCAAATGATTTTCATTAAAAAATTAAGATTATTCTCTTTGTGGCAGCGCCTGTGGCTCAGTCGGTAAGGCGCCGGCCCCATATACCAAGGGTGGCGGGTTCAAACTCGGCCCCAGCCAAACTGCAACCAAAAAATAGCCGGGCGTTGTGGCTTGCGCCTGTAGTCCCAGCTACTCGGGAGGCTGAGGCAAGAGAATCGCTTAAGCCCAGGAGTTGGAGGTTGCTGTGAGCTGTGTGAGGCTACTGCACTCTACTGAGGGCCATAAAGTGAGACTCTGTCTCTGCAAAAAAAAAAAAAAAAAGATTATTCTCTGTATCTTTTTCACTATGTTGATAATTGAACTGATAGGGCAAAAGTAACAGTGATTAAAACTGGCAATGTTTAATGTGAGTAAAGGCAGTGGCACCAATCTGTACTAGTCCATGTAGGTAAAAAGAATGACATTGTTTTTAAGAATGTCCTTAATTTTATTAAATTCCAACCCTATTGTAACTCTTTTTACTGTTCTGTGATTGAAAATAGGAGGTACACACGAAGCACTTTTGCTGCATACCAAACGTGACACTTGTCTCAAGAAAAAAACACTCTTGCTATTATTTGAGTTGAAAACGGAACTAATAACTTTTTAAAAATAACTAGAATGTTATATTTGAAAGATACTGAAAAACATGTGACAAAAAATAGTTATTCAGACATGGGTATTGAATAGACATTTTCTCAAAAATGAACTGTGTGAGTTATCATTTCAAAGAAAAAACCTGCCAATATATTTTTTTGCCATTAATAAAATTTGAGACTTTAAGCAAAATTTAAAATTTTGGAAAACCTGTATTTGCTACCCTCTGGTGAAAAGCTTTCTAATACTTATTACCTTTTCTGGTACGAACAGTGGTAACATTAATGAATAAATTTATCAACATTTGGAAGAACTGCAAAACTCAGTAAACATTATTTTTCAAATGACTAATTCATGTTTTAAAATTGGACATGAACAAAAGATTCACTTAAAATGATATATAAAAGCATATCAATGAATTTAATGAAAAAGTATGCAAATTTCATTGATATAGTTTCATATTTCACATTGCATCTTATTTCTATAAGAAACTATAACTTGTTGAGTTTTGGCATAGTATCAAAATATACATATAAATAAGGTATATGTATATCTACACTACCTAAAAAGGCTATTAAAATCTTGCTCCCTTTTCTAACTCTAATTTATGCTCATTATGTTGGAATGAGGGTGCTTTTGTCCATACACCTCAAAAGAAACCTACATTATAGCTTAATGATACAAGTACCTCTGCGAATCCAGACATCACCAGACAGCAAAGAGATCTGCACAAATGTGAAATAATGCCACCTTTATGATTATTTTTTTCTTCTTATGAGAAAATAGTTATTTTTCTTATAAAACATGTTAATATAATATGTAATGGGACTGTTAGTTATTTTTAAATGAAGAGTAACTAAATATTTTGAACATTATTCAGTTTTAATTTTAAAATAATAAATAAAAATAGATGTAACATCCACATAAATGGAAGCTCTCTAAGAATGTAAATGATATTTAGGGACCAAAATTTTTAAGAACTACTTCTCTAGGTCAGTTAAGGCATTTTGGTGGATAAGAAAGTGCACAGGCTTCAGAATCAGACAAATATAGAAATAAGTATAAACCCCATCACTTTATTACCTGTGCCCCTGGCATCTTAAGTTAGCTTTTAAGAATATCAGTTCCTTAGCCTTAAAGTGGGTTTGAAAATACTTCTATTATATAGTTTTTATAAGAATTACAAATAACTTAAACAATGTACCTAGTGTGGAAACTGTCACATCATAGAATTTCATTTAATAATGGCTGTAGTTACTATACATATATGTACATTATATATATAAATATATTTGTATCTCAGGTTAAACATGAACACAGATATGAGCATTTAAAAAATAAGACTATTAACCACTTCTTAAATATTTATTCCCTTAAATTAAAACTGTATCAATATTATTGGGAATTTGGAAATAGTTTTTGACAATGAGATACTAACAAAAAATTGGATAGTTATGTAAATGAAGAAGTGCATTGGGGCCAAGTGTATTAATTACATACAGAAATTTAGTAGTGCAAATAATTAATAAAAATAATTTACTATGATTGGTACTAATCTAGCAGCTGTATATTTTTAGTGTATTCTGACATAGGAAGAAACGCAGCTGAAATATCAATTCACTTGAAATATCACATATTCCAAAGCATGTTGGGGGGTAAAATGTTATGTTGAAGCTATCAGATATGAAGAGCAGTTTCTTCCCCATGAATAAATGTTGTAAAAGACATAGAGAAGAGAAAATGAATTAAATGTGACTAAAAAAAATGAAAGAAACCAAAGGCATTATCATTACTATTATTATTGTTGTTATTTTACAAATCTGCTCTTAACCATGTGCTCCCTCTTTTACTTCTTGGGACAAAGTCCATAGTCTCTATGCCTCGGAACACCACACTAAACATTCAATCACCTCAAAAATGTTATTATACTCCACCCAATCTACTTTGGCTGGCACTCTCCCTTCTGCATTGGTCCCAAAGCACAATCCTGGTCATAATGCTGCCTTGCTCAACTCTCTGTCACCCCTATCCAGCCCTGAAGTCGCCCACTCCTTTGTCACACTTAACTTCATAAACCCATCTCCCATCATGCCCTTCTCAGATCAACCTCTCAATTGGAAGCACGTAATTGCCCTTTCCTTTTGCAACTGGGCAGCACTTCCCCCCCGCCCCCCGCCACCTTCTATTTTAACATTCTTCCATCTCTCAGTTCCATAAGATGAAGCTAAAATACCATATCTTCTTAAATTCCCTTCCTTGATAATACATTTTTCCCCATAAATAAAACATGATCTTGCCTTTCTCTTCTCTGTCAGCATAGTGCATATAAACAACTTTAACAGCACATTCTTGTCCAACACTTTGATTATTATCTGCAATATTCATTCATCTCCTAATCTATAGTGTCCCAGTTTAAAATGCCATCATCACTTACCTTGACTAAGGCCAACAGCCCCCCAATTGGTTTTCATGCTTCTCTTCTTGGCCCCATTTAATTCATATTTTACTTAGTAGCCAGGGTGATTTTCCTAAGTGATAGTCAAGTCACTAATTTTCTCAAAAAATTTAAGTAATCTTCTGTTTCACTTGTAATAAAACCCAAAAGGCCCAATCGGCCTGGCATGGCCTGAGGTCTGCATATTTCTTCAACCTTATCATGGGCTCTACCCTTCTTTGCTCTCTCTATGCCACAGTTATGCTGAACTTCTTTCAGTTCTTTGAACACCTAAAGCTCTTTCTTTCTCAGGGAAGAAAGAATAATATGACATCTGTTCTGCTAAAACACTTTCTTCCTCACTCTTCACATGGTTACTCCTCTTTATTATTAATGTCTCAGTTTAAATGTTAAGTCCTCAAAAAAGCATTTGACCATTCAGCTTCCTACTTATTTCTTTCATTGTCCTTACTGAATTTATATATTTGAAAAGTATTTCAGTGTATTTTTACTGGTTTACTTTCTCAACTAGAGTATAAGCTCCAGAAGATTGGGAAGCATGTATCCCTTCTTCTGTATTATTTGTATCTGTATTGTCGTCACCCAGCATAGTGCGTGACACAGGGCTCAATAAACACTTGTTGAACAAACAGGTAAATGACATCAGATGGCAAAATTTCACCTTTACTCAATAAGCTTAAGCTCTCTTAAGAAGTATAATTAGAGACTGAACAGCTTTACATGTAAGTTTTCAGCATATTAAATTCATGGAGTAAAAATTGTTTCCCTGAAAGAAATGTTGGAACTCTTTAAATTATATTAACTCTCCAAAAATTTGACCACTATCAATAAAATGTAACATAATAGAAACTTTAAAAAAAAATCTACTGATGAAATATTAAGTATATTTAATGGAGATACTTTACAAAGATTAAACAAATGTTTACTTTTTAATGGTACCCTATAGGAGCATATGGCAAATTTTATCTGGATTTTAATGAATGTCTCTCAATAGTTACACTTACTTCCATTCATTCACAAGCACAACATACTTATTTCACAGAATATGATCTTCTTTTTACTTTTTATATATTAAAAGCATCAACAGTGTTTTGTTTTGTTTTGTTTTGTTTTGTTTGAGACAGAGTCTCACTATGTCGTCCTCAGTAGAGTGCTGTGGCATCATAGCTCACAGCAACCTCCAGCTTTTGGGCTTAAGTGATTCTCTTGACTCAGCCTCCCAAGTAGCTGGGACTACAGGTGCCTGCCACAATGCCCAGTTACTTTTTCATTGTCATTCTCGTTGTTGTTTGTCAGGCCCAGGCTGGATCAAACCACCAACTCTGGTGTACGTGGCTGGCGCCCAAGCCACTGAGCTACAGGTGCTGAGCCAACAGTGTTAATTTTATCAACAGAGTGAGGACCTGTTTGACTTAATTTTCTTTGACCTTAAATTATTCCTTCCATTTTGCCTTGCCTCACTTTTTCCTCTTTTCTTTCCTTCCATCCTTTCTTCCTTCTTCTCTTCTAGAAATTCTTTAACTGTTCCATTTTATTTGAGTGTCAGGTCTATGTAAACAGTATGTCCGGCACTTTTGTGGATGCTAAATTAAAGCAGCAATTAAGAAGTTGCCAAGCATTATTGTAATGCACTTTGAAGATTACTTCACTTATTCTTAAAAAAATATATAAATATTTTAGGTATCTCAATATGTCTCTTGTACTTTAATTTCCTTTTGTGTCTCATTTCTGATTTGCATCTCCTAGATCCTTTCTATCATGATCTCTCTAAAGTAATTTTTACCAACTACATCCTCCTGAATATTTCACTTTATTGCAATATTGCATTCCTTTGGAGAAATCTGAACTAGGTGTGTTTAATATATCAATGGTTGCAAGCACTTAGGCAACACTACAGAGCTTCCTGGCCTCACCAGTCTTCCAAAACCATGAGTTACCCATCATTGCTGCATCAATCAGCATTGTATAAGATTTGACTGACTTCATTCAGACTCTTTAGCTATGGTTGTGTTAATGACCTTGACTAATCCTTTGCACCTCACCATTACCACTAAAGACTGAGATGCTGAAGTCTCATCTATCTTCTGTATAGGCACAATTCTGAAGTGCATTTTGCATATCCCACCTCCTGAGGGTGAAACATTGACCAATGAAAGAAAATAGCAACCCAGGGGTCAAAACTCTTGTCTCCAACCTTGGAAGCTCCTGACCTGAGAGAAGCAAAGCTTTAGTGGGATTTGGAACACTATCTCACAATATGGAGCCATCAGGTTGGCTTAGTAAAAATCTGCGATCAGTCTGAACAGGCACCATGTACTGGCTCTCTCTCCCTTCATCATTTCCATTTTCCTCTGTCCCATTTCCTTAGAATTTTTGTCACTGATAAAGAAATAATGCACTAGATTATTTGTTTATTAGATTATATTATTAGATTATTAGTTGTTGTTTGAGCTTTGCTTTCTGGGGACTCAGGTATGCATGCAATCCTATTTTGGTATGTCCATAATCTTACTCACTAAATGTCATAGGCAATGGTTCTGCCTATGGTCTACTGAAATGTGGGAAAAGATGCAAGGCTTAGACGTCAAAACAGTGGCTCCTCTCTATTAAGAGTGAAACCTAGGAAATTTTTCTCACTCTCATATTTGAACCTTGGGCTAGGCATGTATGTTAAGTTGAATTCTAAATAAGGACATTCAATAATAGGCTGTAGGCCAGGTGTAGGCTGTAGGCTGTATGCTCACACCTATAAAGCTAGCACTGTGGGAGGCTGAGTCAGGTCGATTGCCTGTGCTCAGGAGTTCCAGCCTGAGCAAGAGAGAGACCCCGAATCTACTAAAAATAGGAAAACTATCTGGGTGTTGTGGCAGGCATCTATAGTCCCAATTACTCAGGAAGCTAAGGCAAAAGGATCACTTGAGCCCAAGAGTTTGAGGTTGCTGTGAACTATCACATAACAGCACTCTACCCAAGGCAAGAGAGTGAGACTCTGTCTCAAGTAAATACATAGTAATAGGCTATAAATCAAATAAATAAATAAACAATAGACTATAATATTCTATGGCATTCTTGATATAAACATTGTGTTCAATGGATATTTCAGCATCCATTTGCTGTCTAGCCTGTTTGATAAATGATTCTTAGACTATTTATACTTATATCAAGTACACTCTCTTCTTCAGTTCCAAGTTCAGCTACAGGAAGGACTTATATATTAAAATAAGCAAATACATTATATATATATATACACACACATATTTATATTCATTCACATTAGAGAATTTTGACCTCCTATGATATGTCAGACACTCTTCTAGGCATTGAATGTGCAGTTCTGAATGAAACAATCATAGTTTATATTCTCATTGAAATTATAGTCTAGTAAAAAGGAAGGCTTTTTACTCTAGAAAAATAAAAATATTTTAAGATCTCTACAGATTTAAAATCCTTGTCTTATGGCATTCTAATGTTTAAATTTTTTCTTTATTCTCCAGCTATATCTCATGCAGGCATTACTAA
Organism: Nycticebus coucang; assembly: GCF_027406575.1. Taxonomy (NCBI): domain Eukaryota; kingdom Metazoa; phylum Chordata; class Mammalia; order Primates; family Lorisidae; genus Nycticebus; species Nycticebus coucang. Next base: position 31,992,252 of record NC_069798.1, read on the forward strand.
GATCTTTCACTAGATTATTTGAAAAACAAAACAAGGATGCCAAACAGATGCACTATATTCAGAGACATTAGTACAACTCTCAGTGTTCTCTAATCCACTACACGTCTGGGAAAGAGAAATAAATTTATAATTTATTTGTACCAGAGGACTTGTTGAACAATAAAAATGGGTGGTAATATAACATGACACCACAGAGACTGGGAGATAAAGTAAATGGAGCCTAGAATCTTTTCATCCCTGGTCAGTGGGAATTCCTAAACACTACCAGACAACTTAATAGACCTAGCCATTGCCTCAAAATTTTGCCTTCTAGACAGCTTCCCATTCTTCTTCCATTAATTCAGAATTTCAAAAGCACCAGGTTATATTTCATTCACAAATTGGATGAGATGTTAAATTAGGGAGGTGGCATCTGAGTCACTCAAGGTTGTTAGACTTGTGGCAGTCAATATAAGCCACGACTCTCTCACATGTGCTGTGCTGCTCTACTCACAAAATATAGGAGGGCTTCACATATACATACTGACAAGGTTCGCACAGTCAGATTCAGTCATGATGAAGATACGGGCCCTGACAGCACTTATTCAAAAGTAGCATATTGGTGGCAGAGGAAGAACGCAAGCATGATGTGTATTTCTCAGGCATTACCAATCACTTAATACACTCACATCTATACCTTCACACCAAAAGCTTTACTTTACCATAAGAGATGTAAGTTTTTAAATAATTACAAGTAAATTAGAAAGCTAGTTAAGTTAAAATTTTAAAAACTCACTTTATTTTATCATTGATTAGTTAAATAAATAAATTTCCAAAATGTACATATTCTTTGAAAAATTTTTGAGCTCTAAATGTTTAAGATAGTTTCTCCCCCATAAAAACAGTGATCCTTGTATGTTTCAATGAAAAAATAAACAATGTTTTAAATAAAACAAAATAGGGACATAGAGATACTATCCTTGTAAATATAAATCACTTTTGTAACTACAGAGCATTTAAATAATAGAAGATTTAAGGAATAAAGAAGTTTTCATTTGTTAGCTGTACAGTGAGTATGTAATGCATGTGTATGCACACACACTTGATCTTATAAATATGTCTGCAATGATTGATAGGAATTAAGCAATTGCAAGATGAGCTCATAAGAATGAACTTCTTTTCGGTTAGAGGTTAATAGGGAGTATAAATAGGGAGTATACATTTTTGCATTCTATGTATTTAAGACTATTAATTTCAAGGGATAGTATTAAAGGGGAAAGATGCCACTTCATCTAGAGGTAACCAAAAATGTAAATTTAGGAAAATAATGAATCACTGGTATATCCAGAATTATAGCCTCAGTGGATGAAGAATTCGCCAGGATTTTGATGCTACATAAGATTGAACACTGATGTAAAGATGAAGTCCGTACTTCTCATACTGAGTGTGCTGCAAGATATACTTGTAGAAGGGTCACTGCATTTTAAAAAAGATGAACACAGACTGAGTGTCTTGTGATTTCTGCAAAGGTCAACATTTAAAACATACCATTCCCTACTATACTCTGCCAGGCATGATTCAGGATAGGCTCTCAGGAGAGACAATTCAAAAATATGCACAAGTCTGCATGCTACTGCTGGCAATCTTAATGAGCAACTGAAGAGAAGAGAGGAAGAGAAAGAGAGAGAGAGTTTGTTTAGAATAATCTACTGATCCACTGCTAGGTAAGGAAACTAGTCATATGTTCAAAGACAAGAATCAGTCAGTCAATAGGACATTGTATAAAATCTACGAAATAGGTAAAGGTGAGATTAAGAAACCTGGAAAAAGTACAAATATAAGTAAAGAATTAAGAGAATGTCCAAGGGATTAAAGTAACGGGTTCAATAAGCTCTTAACTTTCCACAAAGATTCAGAGAAAGAAAAAATTGGCCTCTCTCCCTATTTAGGAATAAAATTTGGGAGCATGCATAAAACTATTTTATTACTTCATTACAATTCCAATAAAGAATCCAGGAATTGCACTCTTTGGATTTGGAATATAGACAAGATGAATTGTCTAAAATGTTTGTTCAATTATTTAGATGAATTGGGTGCATTCCTCAAACCAATGTTTATTGAGTACTAACTGTGTCCTAAGCCCTCTTCTAGGTACTTGAAAGAAATTAGAGAACAAAAGGTTCTGTCCTATATTCTAGCAGTAGGCATGAAAAATAAACAATGATCATTATATGCGTAAATATTATATAGTATATTAGAAGGAGAAAAATGCTTATACTTGCTAGAAGCCTTGTACATGGTACAGTCAGAGTTTACATTAATTTCTCTCTTTTTGTCAGCCACTGTTACTGGTTTTGGTTTTCAAGACACCAAACAGGGACACAACTTCAAACTCATCCTTCCGTGACAATCACAAAACCATTGCAATTGGATCTAATCAGGCTGGTAGGGGTTCTGGCAGCCCTAAGGGATCACTTTATTAATTCTGAGGTCTCACTTTTACTGTCATCTCTCTCCTTCACTCTTCTAGACCTTTGTAATTTTTATAAACCCAGGAACTCAGTGGCTCCACCATCTGCAATAGTGGGAGCTGATTACCAGTTAATTGAGAATGATAAGGAGGAGAAGGTGTGACTCGCTATTTTCTAAAACCACTGTTAGGTCTTGGAGGCAAGAAAGACCATGTGGCTCACAGAGGCTTAGGAAGACCAAGCATACATGACTCAAACTGGCAGGACCTCAGTGACCTGCCTTCCTATCCAATATCCACTCATGGCTGGAATATTTAAAACCCAAGAGAGAGCCAGCAGGATGGATAATAGAACTTGGTAATGACCCTCTTTGTTTCAACAAATTCATATAGCAGTTCCTGAATTTTAAAAAGTGCTGTGCAAATCGATTTGTTGGGTGATAAAAAGTGAATAGTAATTAGTTTATAATAAAATGGCCCATTTTCATGCTGGCTGATGTGATGGGGTGGAGGAGGGATAATAGGATTTCTGAGGCAAAACTCATTCAGGTAAAGCTTCTATTGGATCACTTCAGCAAAGTTATTGAAGTTAATCTCAGTAGAAAGGACAGAGCCCTAACTAATATTTATTCTTTAGGGTAAAAGGTTTTCTACCCAACCTCTCTTATTTCCTGTCCCATAGAGAACCACATTAGGTCATTAATGCATTGGTGTAAATTGTTTGTCCTATCTCATTCCTTCATAATCAGCAAGTCCCAGAGAGTTCTGCTTTGGAGTACAAACAAGCTTCTAACATACTACAGGGAAATATAGCTAAGAATAATGATAGTAAGAGATACCAATTATTTAGCTTTTCCCATTAGTAAATCCTAAGTAGATATTATCCTCCTAAATGTTGACAATGACCTTTTAAGGTACTGTATATATTATCCCAATTTTATAGATTAAAAAAAGTGAGATTCAAAGAGTTCAAGTGACTAATTCAGAATTTTATATGTAATTAGTGCAAAGCTAGAATTTTAACTCAGAGCAGATTGATTCTGACGACTGTGCTACTTTGGCAACAGTATTCTGTATCTTTGTAATAAATATGTGAGTTAAAATTGAACACACATAAATCTTTGTAAGGCTTCAGAAACCATTCTGATCAATAAGAAGACGTATTAGGGTTATATTATTTGAACCTTTATGAAGATTTTGGAGGGATTTGTAAAGGGTGACTAGACATGCACTCTAGAGAAAGAGCCATACATATTTCATTAAATGATTATCTTAAAAATAAGTACATATTATGAATTGTGACTGCAACACATCAGGGTTGTTCGAGTGACCCATTGGGATCAGTGATATTGGCAGCTGCTTGTCAGAAGAAAATGCTGTGCAAAGATAGTTGTGTCCAGGAGATGTGGCAATGACCAATGGAATTTATGTTGCTTGGCAATATCAAAGAGCTCAAAGAAAAATGTTGGCACCCAGTAGACATATTAGAACAGAGTGGGAATTACAGTACTCCCTCTAAAAGCCACATGGTTCTGTGCAGCCTTGGCAGAATGCTCCGCAGGGTTGGTATTAACTTGAAGACACAGAATAACTCAGTGATAAGTTGACAATCCTATTTGTGAGCATGTGTGAGTATCATGATGGGCTTCCAGAAGTGGTGATACCAGTAATGGGATTGCATTTACAGTCACAGGCTTGTGAGAGCAGAGAAAGACATTGCATAAGCAAATGACTCAGATTTTGATATGTGTACAAAATGCAGCTCCTGCCTAGAGAATGGGATATTTGATTCTGCTTGACACTGCTAAATGTTGCCTCTTTTATTCTCCTTTCATTGTGCTTTTATGTGTGGCTACCCGACTCTTCTCTAAGCATTGTTTCTTTAGATATATTATCATTTTCAATCACTGTGTGATCACTGGCTTTGGTGCTTTGACTATTTCTGCTCTGATTACTTTGCAGTATACTTATAATAATTCTCAAGGAGAGAGGATTATTTTCAAGTTCATAGACAACAAACTCCACTGCCCTTATATCATTCCATTTTCTGTTTTGCCTACATGAAGGAGAAATTTATTTGAATCACCTGAAGAACATTATATAGAGTTCTTGTACTCAATTCCAGTACCGGCTTGCGTGGATCTATCCCATCTATGGACAGGACAGTATTCTGAAAAATGAAAGGACAGTGTTCAGATGACAGGGCTTGTTTCCATTGGCATGGAGATTGTCCTCACTGTCCTCCTTCTATGAACTTCCATAATCTGCATTTATTGAAGAGGCACGTGGTTTTTCAAAGAAGTGTCAACACCCACACTGTGAATAGAAGTTTGACTCAGAGGTGATTTCATAGGAAGGTGACTCATATTCTTTTTCCTTGAGAATTCAGTTTTTGGATGTCCTATTTTAAATTGGTCAGGTGCAGGCACTGAGCACCAAGTCAGCTCACTCAATGTGAGCAAAGATTAAGACTATCTCAAAGCACTCAGCATAATGACAGGCACGTGGCAGTTTTGAAGCAAGTGCCAATTGGTGGGCTGACTTGGAAAAAAGGTTGTAACATAATTCCTGCTGATGTTACTTCTCAGCATTAGACATTATAACAAAATTATATATGTTTTTATACAACAAAATTGTATTTTATATACATGTAATATTTGGGAACTTTTGAAGAATTTTCAAATAAAATAACCTTTTTAATTGTTCACAACTGTATGTGTTATAAAAGGACGGATATTATTGGTCCATCTTTCTAGAAAAATAGAAACCAGAGCTAGGTTTTCTTATCTCAGAACGAAAAAATAATAACCTTCATTCTCCATCCACCTCAATATATTGCATGCAGATTTTTGGTTAATTTCAGTTTAAAAATATGCCACATTTTCTTTTTATAGTTTTTCCTCATTTGAACAGCAAGTCCAGAATCCTTAAAAAATACGATAAAGTTAAAAAAGTGGAAGATTACCAGAGAAGTCTCTAAAGAACAGATAGAAATATTTAATATAGATAATTATGTAAGCAAGATTTTTATATCCTAAGTTTTAATAAAATTAGATTTAACAAAATTCTCTCTGGTTCAAGCCCTAAGAAGTTTATCAGGATAAGCATTCAACTGAGGAAAACTGAGCTTAAGACTAAATTGATTTAAGGGTTAAAAAAAAAGAAAAAGAAAGAAAATCAGTGTCTATCAGGATCTATTGAAAAGAGATGGACTTATTTTTAGGAAAAAAAAAATAGAGCATTTGCACACATAGAAAAAGTTCAAGTTCTTTTTAAGCCTGGAGACAAACTTCTACCATGCTACTAAAATGGGCCAGTTTGCAGCATGCATGAAGAGAGTGAGAGGAAATTGTGGCATCTATTTTCTTCAACCTAGGATTTTTTTACATTGAGCACTCAAGAGTAAGATAGAAATGTTTTGATGAAATCCAGATCTAACATGTAGTGATGAGGTCAGCTACACGTTTGCGTATCTCTTTTTGTGTGGAAATGCTTAGGAAAAAGATTATTTTATATTGGTATAGTCATGATTTGCCAAACAATGGGGATACATTCTGAAAAATTCATCTTAGGCAATTTTATCATGGTGCAAGCATTACAGAGTGTACTCACACAAATCTGCACACATGTAGGTACATAATATGGCCTATTGCTTTTAGGCCACAAATCCATAGAGCATGTTAGTATACTGGATATTGTAGGCAACTATAATATAATAGTAATTATTTGTGTCTCTAACCATATCTAAACACAGAAAAAGGTACAGTCAAAATATGATATACATAAAAGATAAAAGACAGTACATCTGTATAATTAGTGAGTGAGCAACGAGTGAATATCAAGGCCTGGGGCATTACTGTACATGTTATAGACTTCATAAGCACTGTACACTTAGACAACACTCAACTATTAAAAATACTTTTTCTTCTTTCAATAATAAAGTAACTTTAGCTTACTGTAACTGTTTTACTTTATGAACTTTTAGATTTAATTTTTTTAACTTCCTTATTCTTCCTGTAATAACACTTAGCTTAAAACACTAATGCATTGTACAGGTGTACAAAATATTTACTTTCTTTATATCCTCATTTCATATACTATTTTTTATTTTTTTTTAACTTAACTAATGCACGAACACACACATTACCTTAGGCCTACCCAGGGCCAGCATTATCGATATCACTTTCTTCCACTTCTACATCTTGTCCTGGATGTAGATTTACAGGGACAATGACACTCAGGGAACCAACATCTCCATTGGTAACAGTGCCTTCTTATAGAATACATCCTGTGGGATCTGCCTGGGGTGTTTTGTGTTAACATTTTTGTCTTTTGTGAGTAGAAGGATTACACTAAAAAAAATATTTTTTAAGTGTAGTATACTTAATACATAACCCTGTAGCATAGTTATTTATTGTCATTATCTTATATTAGATACTGTACTAATTATACATGCTAGAGTTTTATGTGACCAGTAGCATGATTGGTTTGTTTACAAGCTTAAATATGTGAACAATGCATCATGCTACCCTTTAAAACGATTACAACATCACTTGGAGATAGGAAGTTTTCAGCTCCATTAAAATCTTATGAGACCACAGTATAGGGTGTCCCAAAAGTCTCCCTTAAAGTCACCATACATAGGCAATATATGAAATTGAAGCTAAATGTACCTTTATTTACAAAATAGCCCCTAAAATATTTTACAAAATACATGTAAAATATTCTCCACAAGTTGGCCACCTCTTTATAAAATTTGGTAAGAGATATTTTATAAATAGGGCGACACCTGTGGCTCAAAGGAATACGGCACTGGCCCCATATGCTGGAGGTGGCGAGTTCAAGCCCAGCTCTAGCCAAAAACTGCAAAAAAATAAATAAATAAAAGAAATATTTTGTAAATAAAGATACATTAGCTACGATTTCCCATTTTCCCTATGTGTGGAAACTGTGTGTGTGGGGGGCAAGTTTGGTACATGCTATACTATTTACAGTCTATCTCTAAGGAAATGTCATTAGGTGGCACATTACAGTATTTATTGTTAGGGAAGAGTTAAAATTTCTTCGCTGGCACATTACTCAGCCCTCAGAAATTTTATGCAAAATTGTGTATATGTTAATTTTTCTATTTAATTTTCTAACACACCACCAAACAATAGTTTGATCTTGAGTGAAGGTATTTGAATGGATAAATTCATAAACTTGTCTAATCTCATAAGCAAAATATTAGGCATACATATTGTGAATTACTTGAATATTAGTATCACCATAAAAATAAATAAAATCTAAATATATAAGTTATTATCTTATTGCAGTGAGTTATTAAATACAAGTCATAAATTACAAAAAAAAATCCTTTGGTTTGCCCATTACCTCTGTTATCAACTTCCACAACATGGTTTCTCATGTTATTCAGCATCTATCTTTTTTTCTGATTTTCCAGTTGTATCCCCCATTGCATCTTGACTGGCACTCACATCAGCTATACTAAACTACTTGAAAATCTACAAACAAGACTAGCTATTGGAGGAGGACAATTTTTTAGATAATATTACCAACATTTAAAACACTTTTTCTTCCTCCTTTCCCTTTGGAGATTTAGTTCAATATTTCCTTCGAGATTTGGTTTAAAAACAAAACTCAAGAGACCTCCTTGAATTGTGATAGACTGAAATAGGTGTCCTTTCCTTTGCCACAACACTAGAGACTAAGTGTTACAGCAGAAATCACTAGATAGTATCCATATGGGTTTATATATTTGATTCTTCCCTTCATTATAAACCTTTTGATGACAAATGCATTGTATGCATCTCAGCTCTCCAGACTTAGAACAAAGTCTAGCCCAAATGATACTCAATGCAAGCTTCCTAAGTTAAAGAATCATTTTGATTGGAGACTATAGAATGAACCAGAAAGAGAATTTGCTCTTGCATTTTATTTCAGTAATGAGCTATTTGACAGAGCCATACATTAGTGAGAAAGAGGAGAAGTAGCAGAAGTAGAAGAGGAAGAACACTCTCACTGGATTAAATATTTAAACTTAAGACATGAAACTATAAAAATACTAGAAGAAAGCACAAGGAAAACTCTTGAAGGAATCGGTCTGGGCGAATATTTTATGAGGAGGACCCCCCTGGGCAATTGAAGCTGCATCAAAAATACACTACTGGGACCTGATGAAACTAAAAAGCTGCTGCACAGCCAAGAACACAGTAAGTAGAGCAAGCAGGCACCCCTCAGAATGGGAGAAGATATTTGCAGGATATGTCTCTGACAGAAGTTTAATAACCAGAATCCACCATGAACTCAAACGTATTAGCAAGAAAAGAACAAGTGATCCCATCTCAGGATGGGCAAGGGACTTGAAGAGAAACTTCTCTGAAGAAGACAGGCACACGGCCTACAGACACATGAAAAAATCTCATCATCCTTAACCATCAGAGAAATGCAAATCAAAACTACTTTGAGATATCATCTAACTCCAGATTAGCCTACATCACAAAATCCCCAAACCAAAGATCTCCACAGATGTGGAGAAAAGGGAACACTTCTACACTGCTGGTGGGAATGCAAACTAATATGTTCTTTTTGGAAAGATGTTTGGAGAACACTTAGAGATCTAAAAATAGATCTGCCATTTGATCCTATAATTCTTCTACTAGGTATATATCCAGAAGAACAAAAATTGCATTATAACAAAGATATTTGTACCAGAATGTTTATTGAAGCCCAATTCATAATTGCTAAGTCATGGAAAAAACCCAAGTGCCCATCGACTCATGAATGGATTAATAAATTGTGGTATTTGTACACCATAGAATATTATGCAGCCATAAGGAAATATGGAGACTATACCTCTTTCATGTTTACATGGATGGAGCTGGAAAATATTCTTCTTAGAAAGGCATCCCAAGAATGGAATAAAAAGTACACAATGTACTCAGCCCTAATATGAAACTAATTTATAGCTTTCATATGCAGGCTTCCCCAATCCTAGTACAAGAATATAGGGAAGGGGGCAAGGTGGGGGAATGGAGGGGCAGGAAGAGTGAAGGGAGGGTTATTGGTGGGTCCACACCTAGGGTGCATCTTGGAAGAGTGTAGAAGTTTACCAAGTTTAGAGTATAAGGGTTTGAACACAATAATTAAGAAAATGCCATGAAGGCTATGTTAACCAGTTCAGTGAAAATACTTCATACTGTATATAGAACCAGCACATTGTACCTCATGATTGCATTATCGTACACAGCTATGATTTAATAAAAAATAAATAAATAAAAAATAATAAAAAAAGAGGAAGAACAAGAGGAAGATTAGAAACCCAGCACAAACATATTTAATACAATATGATTTTATTCTATAACAGGAAAAAGAAATAAAAGCTCATCTAGGTAGGTTGAAGTGAGCAAACAATCTATTCTTTCTCTAAAACTTGGAGAACAGAACAGAGTAAATTAAATATCCAGATTAGAGAATCTAGTATTTCTTGATAATAAAATATGTTATATAATTCTTTATAGTTTTAAATTTGTCCACATATATATCATTTCACTGATACCAAAAAGAACCCAGTGGAATTAGCACAAGTTTCATTTTTTATTTAACAGATGTCCAAACTGATATAACACAAAGTTAAAGGTACTTTGCAACATTATCTGCACAATTAATGGCGAAAGCAAGAACCCAGCCATCTGATTCTGACACCCAAGTCATGCTCTTTCTATTGTCTCCAGAGCCTCTCCTTAGAAGACAGTTCTAAATGTCTTAGAAAGAAATTATTTGTTTCATTTTTAAAAAATAGGCCAATAAATCAAAGGTCAGGGCTTCAGCTCTACTTAATCTGATTCATTTTTTAGAATGAATTAGGAAATTTTCATTTTATCTTTATGAAATTGAATGAACATTTCTTGAAGTCAAAGTTAGGTAACCTTCTCTCAATTAGGGTAAGAGAAGAGCGTAGGAAAATAAATTTAGGTGAATATTTTCCAACACCAGTGTGTGTTAGAAATCTCAGTGGAAGAGACAATTCAAGTATTTTGGGCATCTCCTTTTTGTTGTTTCTAATAAATCTTTCATGTGTTAGTTGTGATAGAAAAAAGACTCACTAAATATGATTCCTTTTTTTTAATATTTGGCGTTAGGCAAAATAAGCATAATAATAATAGAGGGTTCCTCTGGCCATGAGGTGGAGCCCAAGCCTCCTTCCCAGGAAGATGTACTGTGTTCTAAGCCAACAGGTGGTGGTGAAGAGTGAATAGGAGCAGCTGAGCAGTAAAGCTCACTGGAGTTGCCTCCTGCCTCAGGGTAAGCTGCTTTCAGAGTGCTTTGCTCTGGTGTCAGGGCAAGTGCATTTCCCCATTACTTTTTCTCCTTAGTGTTTTCTTTCTTTCTTTCTTTTTCTTTCTATACCATTGTAGTGCTGAAATCTAAAGGGCTGCAGTCCACTAATTATGTACCTTAGAGAACCCGGAGGCGCTGGTTAAATTGCATTGTCTTGAAACCAATCTCACCTCTTCTGAATTGGCTTTTCTGGGGCTTGAAGTTCTAGAAAATGTATTTTACAAAGCACACCCTCCTCCTCAGACAATAAATCTGATTAGCAGTTAAGTGTAAGTACTTTGCACTAACCCTAAAAGAGACAAATTAGGCAGCAATGCTACATTTAGGCAAGAGTTTTATGGCTTAACATGGTCTAGTTCAGTTTCCGAGAAACGACTTCAATGTTTGAGGCCAAAAACCCCAGCTAGTTAGGATTTCTTCTGCCTCTACTTACTGACATGTATCTTCTTGGGGAATTTATAGTTCTTGTGATGATGTATAGCTGATTGGGCATTAAAATATCCGGGGGCTGTTCACTTGCATCATTCTAATACAACTAATTTTGAGACTCCCCTCTCACTTCCTTTTCTTTCACAAGAGAGATTTGGGGATGAAAGATAACATAATTGGGATTAGCTCACATTACTCCAGGTGACTCCAATAGGTCCATGTTTGTTCAGCTACTTTGATGACCCTTGAAATGTAACCTGCCTCAATAAGAAGTCAAAGTGTTCCTGAAAACAAGGACACCAGGCTTAATGTTCCTCAAGGAGCAGGCTCTAAATTATGTTAATAGAAGATATATGTTTTAGGCATCGGATTATTTATGCTTCTAGGGGGATAAAAATGAACATTGATTTAAATGAGATAAACTCTTAGGAAAACTAGTTTCCCAAGTGACTGTAATGGTGGCTGATGAAGAGATCAACATTGACTTTGAGCAGTCAATTGCTTCTGTTCCTTTGCAGAGCCCACTAATACCCCTAAGGAAGTCTCCAAAATCACTGCAAAACTTGAGAAGGGATCAGGAAATTGTTTCAAGGGAGTAACACATGTATTTTCCAAAGGCTACTGGAAAAAAATAAACACAGAAACAAAAATAACTGTATGGGCCATTTTCCTTTCCATGTTTCAAACTGCCAGGCTTCTTCTCCTACCTTTCCTTGTGTTATTGAATTAAACAAATAAGACTACTCTCTCATCCTCAGTCCTGTGATGTCTATCTTACCTACCATTTTCAAAACACAAAGAGCTTCCATTATCATTCACATTTTGAATCTGGACAAGACTGGATTCAAGCTACCTGAACTCTTCTTGATCCACAAGAAACTGTGGTTAAGATAAGGCTCACAGGACACAGACCCTTCTTTTTAGGTTTTCCAAATTGTCACAAACCATAAATACCCTAACTGTAAGATCCTCATGGTTCTCATTTCCAATAAAGCAGTGGTTATCAAACTTTAGAGTGCCTCAAGATCTCCTGGAGAATATGTTAAAACACAGATTGTGAGGCCTGTGACCAGAATTTCTGATTCGCTAGGGACCAGAAAACTTGGATTTCTACCAAGTTCCCACCTCTGCTACTGGTTGTGGAGCTACACTTTGAGAATCTCTGTACTATGGTGATTAGGAATGCATTCTGTAAAACAGAAGGCAAAGATTCTGCCACACAGAGCCAAACAAGGAAAGCAAGTTTCGAAAACATTTTTGTTAATGTTTATAAATTCACCCAATTGCCATTAATAATAATGCCAACATTTTATTGTGCACTTATTTATGCTTGTCATTGTTCAGAGGAGGACTTTGTCAGTTCTGTTCCTTTGAGCATTACACTAACTGTGTCAAGTATGCACTATTTTTTACAGACAAGGAAACTGAGGCACAGAAAGCACAGCTAACTTCCCTAATGCCACACAGTTACCAAAAGAGAAAACAAACTACAAATCTGGGTCTCTTTCTACAAATCATATCTGTATTTTAAATCATACTTACTTTTAGGAAAACCACAGTTCTAGCCTTATACATCACAGAGAAATACATTTTAATACTTGCATACGGATCTAGAAATGTGTTTTCAAATCAGAGGTCTCCCACTTCATTCTATGTTACCCTCAAAGTATCTTCCAGAACCCCAATAAAATATGTACGTTGAAGTTAAAGCATGTTAAGCAATTAGAACTCAGCATTTTATGAATGAGATCTGCTTACAATTCTTCTAAGACACTTCTACAAAAACAATCCAGTCTACCAATGGATGGGGCTTGTCCTGTACAAGCATCCAGAGATCAAGTTCTCATCCTGAATTATAAGAATGCAGTGAGACAAAGCATATTTAGCTTTCTCATTAGTGATGTGGGCATAAGCTGCACTTAAACAACCACCACCAGGGACCACTTCTAAAATAAATGTTCATTTTATATAAAATATATACTATGTTTATATGCATGTGTATTATGCATATAGTATTATTTACATGCATGCATATATATACATATATAATTTTTTATATTTGCATTATAAGTTGTAAATTAAATTATTTCAAAGTGCCGGGGCGGTGCCTGTGGCTCAGTTGGTAAGGCGCCGGCCCCATATACCGAAGGTGGCGGGTTCAAACCCGGCCCCGGCTGAACTGCAACCAAAAAATAGCTGGGCGTTGTGGTGAGCGCCTGTAGTCCCAGCTACTCGGGAGGCTGAGGCAGGAGAATCGCTTAAGCCCAGTAGTTGGAGGTTGCTGTGAGCTGTGTGATGCCACGGCACTCTACGGAGGGCCATAAAGTGAGACTCTGTCTCTACAAAAAAAAAAAAAATTATTTCAAAGTGCCAACCCTCTCAAATTGTCAGATATTGCCATAATGTAACTCCAAATGCAATTTCTGGGGCTTCAAGTATAATTTAGATGTTTTAATTAAATTTGTTTATCCTTCCTTAAAAGCCTAAAGCATAGGACTGAAGTCGTTCATGAAACACAAGACTACTGCACGTGAACTGGCACCTTCTTCTGTTTCCTATAAACTCATTCTATATTTGTGTTGATGTTGTAAATTTTTTATTAAAGTTGTATATAATAATATTATAAATCCCTTCCTAAAGATAAGGCTGCTTCCTCATGGGTCCCTACAGCAACTACACTAATTATTGTGTCTGTCTTTGCTGTTCTTGTTTCCCCAGACAGAATTATTTCTTCTCTCTCTGCATTCCAGATGCCTACATAACTCACATGCTAGTTCAATATATTACTTTTCTATAAAATTTTCTCATATTATTTAAGCCCTTGTGAATCTGTCAGTCGTTCAATCTATTAGTTTGTTTTTTTTTTCCACAAAATGTAAATTATGTTGTCTGCTAAGTAGTGAGAACCCCAAAGTAACACCAAGGATAGATTCCAGAAAGCTCACCATACAGTGATTAGTTGAGGAAATGAAGAAAAAGTGAAAAGTCTTAAGATACAGAATGCATTATTTTTATAAAAGTGCATAAGATGTGCTCCTAATTTAGTCAAAGAATGCTGTTCAGAGTGTCACGTCACTTGAGCTGGGTAGCTAAGTCTTGACACATGAGTAGCTATGATCAAGGTGATGTGCAAGAGAAGTGAAAGGTATCCCAGGCCAAGGGAAAAGCATCTCCAAAGCCCAGGGAGGACAGAGAGCAGTCCCCAGCAGCACCACATGGTGTGAAAGAGTGAGGTTACATGAGTCTGAGTAGCAATTCAGTCATTCAGCACTAGCAGCAATTTTCCAGGACCATGCCAGGCCATGCATATAAAAACAAATAAAACCTAATTTCTGTCTCTTATGACCTTGTTTATGGTCTCATTAAAGAAAGACAAATCATCACAGTAGCATGTGGAACTATAATTACCACTTCAGCTTATTTTATTTTGCTTTATTTTTATAAAGGGTGACAATGAGGACTTGGATGAGGCAGGAGTAGAAACAAAGCAGGGCTTTTGAAATAACATCAGAGAACATGTGTCTCCTGAGCTGATTCTTTAAGGAAGAGAGTTTATAACCGAGAGAAGTGGGGAAAACATTTTGGGCAAAGAGTTCATAATATTACAGGCATGGTGATCAACAGAGAAGGATTGCCCATGTACAGATCAGCGACCAATTTACTGGAGCTTGCTGTACAAATATAAGCATGGAAGGAGATGAGCCTAATTGGTAGATGGTGACCAAGATCACAAAAGTTAGCAAATTCTACCCCAGGTGTTTCAAATACATCATTTAAATCATACAAAATCATGGAAGGACTATAAGCAAAGGCATATATGACTGGATTTGCATTTTAGAAAGTTCCTTATAGCAGAGTGCAGAATGAAAAACTGAAAGTCTGGAAAGGGGACATTTCATACCTTATTATAGTCTCTTTTGTATTCTTTTTAGTATAGTGTTTTAATGTCCTGTCTACTAAATGTCATGTAAAACTCACTAAAGACAGGAAATCCTGAGACTTTCCATTTTTCTGCTTTGTTTTGTTTGCCCAGCAACCACAGAACACAAAGTAAGGCACATGTCTTTTCGCAAAAATGATGCTGATTAAATGTTTGATTAAACTTAACTTTGAGCCTAGACTCATGCTGAGTGGAGAAAGATTTTATTACTGCCCTGCAGGAGAGGAGCAGCTGTATTCCTCTTCCTTGAATAGGTACCTTAACCTGTCCAGAAAGGGGAAATGACTGCACTGGTATGGAGAGGTGTTGGGAAGTTTAATTAGCCAGTATTTATAATCTTCTTTGAAGCTGAAACGTGCTAATTATGTTTTTCCCACTTTAAGCCTTGAGTCACATGGACCCTATCTTAAGAGTTTCTGAGTTAGGAAAGTTTTTACCTTCATAAATTCAGATGGGTAGCTTTTGCAGACACATAGTCTAGCAAGAAAGCCTTAGGAGGTAGGAGGTTGGGATGTTTATAGGTGAGGTTTTTTTTTTTTGTTTGTTTGTTTGTTTTTAAGAAAATATGCTGACTCTGTTAACATCATGAAATCAGCGGAAGCCACCAAAGGAGTGTTGCTTCATAAAGAGATTTTCTTTCTCTAGGGATCTCCTTCTGATCACCTTTGCTACCACCTTGATGAATGAGGTATTATAGCTCCCAAGCAATCTAAGCATGGTGGATGGTCATACCATATTGCTTTAATACGCCCAATTATTTAAAAATATAACCCAATAGTATCAATTTATATAAAAGACTTACATAATGGGTGTCAGGTTACAATAACTATGGCCAGTGTATTAAGCATTTTGGAAACTGCCTAGGGCAACCTTACAGTTATTTGTGTTCAAAATCATATCATCCAAGAGTTGTCCTTAACAGAACTGGATGCCTACATATGGGGGATCATACCTAAAGGAGTTAATATCTATGAATTTAATTAATGGTTTATTACCAATCACCAAATGTTAGTTAAGTTCTGACCACTGTAAAGTACTATATGTTGTGTAACATCTCATTTCATTTTCTTAACAATCCTATGAATTAAGCATTTTCTACAATTTAGATATGATGAAACTGAAAATTAGAATGGGAAAGAAACTTGCTTAAGATCACTCATTTCCTAAGTGGAAAATAGGCTGTTTGGATCAAACGTCTGGTCCCTTAACCACTACAGACTCAAACTAGGGCATCCAGAAGTATGCTAAGGCTCTGAAATGCCACAGATAAACAGGAATTATCTTCCTGGAATCAGCTTAATTTACAATGGTGAGTAGTGGAATTGCATGAAACATTTACCTCAATGTTTTACATAAAGCACAGAAATTCAGAATTGTCATAATTGTTATAGGTTATTTTTATTCACGTACCTCATTCTCAATCATTTTGGATACTTTGCACTTCTCTCCGTTGTTATTATCCTTTGTGAAAAGTTTGAAAAATCACACACAATCTTCTGCAATGTATACTGAGTTTTTTCTCTGGATATCATTTAGCCAAACTGTTTATTTGCCACCTTTTTTGCATTTTTCCATGAGAACAGGAGTAACTTCACCCTATCCAATAACTAATTATGTTAATTTATTCAGTTTACCTGTTCTAATACCTCTTCTACATAGCAGTAGAAAAAGAAAATAACAACGTGTGCATGCATACTTATGCACATGTGTGTTACTTAGTTAAAAAGGCAAATGAGAGGAATCTCAATGACACCAACCCATGTAGACATATTCTACTCTGTTGGCTATTCATAGGCAAATGCCAGAAGGAAGGAGGGATGCTTAAAGACATCACTAGGTTATCTCATTTACTTGCCATGGAATTGAGATCCTTCCTCAGCTGCCCAACATTGTTGGATGTTCTTGTTTTGTTTTTTGTTTGTTTGTTTGTTTTTTCCCTCAAAGGACTTTTCTTAACCTGAGAGGAAGACTGCCAAGAATGTTCTAGTAGAGGATGGTGTTGATTTTGCATTTCATGTCCAAATTTTACAAGCATCCTTAGTATTTAGATGAAACTATCCTATTGGAGGAGTTGAGACTGCTTGCCTTAAAAGTTTTAAGTTAATTCTTGAACTCTTCTCTCCAGGCATATAATTATCTGGTGATAAAAATTTCATCCTATTTTGTTGTCTACTCATCAAATTTATGTTTTAGAAATTCTATTTTCTAAAAGCTATCACCAGAGAATTTGGCTAGTCAGAATAATTCTTGATCCCTGATTAACAGGACATGTTAATGGTCTGTTAGTGCCACAACTACTTTGTTTCAATTGATTTACAGCTGTTACTAGTGTCTGTCCACTTTTGTTTTACTATGCATACATACATTTGCTCTGAGATCTGATTGGATAATGAAGTGCTGAAGTAGGGTTGTCAAGTAGTATAGCATATTATCTTCTCAGAATATGGCCCCTTATTGCATTTTAAGTCTAGTGGTGGGATATTCTTTACATGGGGAAGTGAAGGTTAGGGCAGGAGGGTGCACCAGGAGCTACTCAAAGGATATCTAGGCAGTTTAGTTTCCTAATATTTTTTCCTGCTCCCAAATATTCCTGCACTATTTGCCAGTGTGCTATCATTTCTTGCTGAGCATTATAATTGTTATCTATGGTAAGAGAATAAAGTGAACAACATAAATACTAACTTCTAATCAGATAAAGCGTGTTTGGCATTTACCAAATGTGATCTAACAACCAGATTTTATGCATTTGCTTCTAGTGGAAAATTCCAGTGCAGAGCTTGTTTCTCTCTTATTGAACCTTATGGAAGGTCTCCAAGAGTAGTCAATGTACTGTATATTCTTGCTATTTTGATCTTAGCTTTTCAAAGGATGAAGTGAGGACCAAATGAGGCCATTTGGCTGATGACAAGTAGTACCTTAACAAATATTTTGTTGGTATCATGTTCTGATAGTTGTTCACTCAGTGATAAGTATAGAATACTGACCTTACCAACTCAACTCAGTCAATTCTTCATTTATTTTTCAGTATTTGTACTGGGTAGAAATACATTTGAATAAAGATGAAGAGATAGGCTCAACCTATGATAAGCCAAAACAAACAAACAAACAAACAAATAAAAATAGGAAAAAAAACAGGTAAAGATAATTATTCAGGAAATGTGTTTTCTAGGTCAGAACAAAAGCCAAAGAAGCAACAAAACCCAAGAAGCAACTAGAAATCAAAAATGGAAAGTAAATAGAACATATTCTCTTCATCTATAATTTTTCCTCTAAGGACATTTAATAGCTTTCTATCTATATCTTTTAAAGACTCCATGATCTCTTAAAATGCCATTTAGTACACTGAATTTATTAGTGCTCCACTTACAAAGAGAATGAACCTTGGCGGGTAGTGCTCTAGTCTGAATCAGGTATTGGTCTGGTCCAGAATTTCTGGTTTAGGATGAACCATCCCAAACCTTTTATTTTTTTCAACTTACTGGCATGGTTAAATGCATTACCTACATGTGCTTGAATGATGAATCCCATCAAGTAAAATGTTATCAGTGGTTTTCATGAGGCTGAACAGAGCAATGAACTTCCATCTCTGCACATTTCACAGCCCAATGATCTTAATACACCCACATGTATTAGGGGGCAGATATGAGCTTACACACTTTGCCAAAGAGTGTAATATCAGAATCAATATTTCATTAGTGCTCTCCAGAGCTAATGATTAAGCCATGCAACCAGCTGGACCCAATTTCCTGCAATGAGTCATTGACATTTGCACTGCGGCTTGTGAGGTAATGTGCCCTTTTAAAGGAATGAAAAAGGTTAACCCAGACCCTTGTAAACCTTTTTCAATGATTTAACATCATTAAAATATGTCCAGTCCATTTTGTGGCAGTCAATCAAACATAAAATTCCCCAGAGTAGTAGGCTCTTAATTTTTTAACTGAGAAATTCAAGTCAACAATCTCTTTAAAAGTATCATTTCAATAACTAATATGTGGCCCCAGACAACACAAAGTGAAATTTTAGATACAGAGAAAAAGAAGACTTTCTACCTGCCCTCAAAATACTTGTTGACTAGTTGAGAGATCACAATAAAACCCCCAAGTAACATAAGACATTATTAGGCAATAATTAAGTGAAAAAAAAAAGATAAAAACAATTGTAGTCACAGTGAGTTGCTCCTTACTCTTTAAGAAAGATTATATCTGATGGATTTTATATTGAGAGAAAAAAGAGAATACAAACACAGTAAAAAGATTAGTCATATTTTTATAGATTGAAAAGAGGAGAGAAATATTTTTGTTTTATTTAGGGGAAGAAGGAAAAGGGTGTTGCATGAAGAAACTGGAGTTGCACAAAATAACTTTTTTCTCCAGATATTTCTACATACCAAAGCCTGAATATTGCAACTTGGGGAGAGAGTTATTACGTGAACTATAACTGAAAAGCTACTAGTAGAATCTGCAAAACAAGAACCAAAATAATAGTTTGCATTAGGCTTGGGAGAAATCTTGTTTATATTGTACTGCTAAGGGAGAATCCTAGAGATTCTAATGTGAAACCCACTGAATCCCTAATGACATTTTTCCTCTCATTGTACACTGCATTTGCATACACATCTACCTTCCACCAGGTAAGCTTCTGTTTCTAACAATGCTTCTCTTGCTAAGTCTTGCTCCCACTACTGAATTAACTACCATGTTGCTCTTGGCAGTTTCCATAACACTTGAGTCTCCTAAATGCTTCACCCACATGATACCACACCACCCACTGGGTATCAGCTAATTTTTCATTTTCCCAGGCATATGGAATGACAGGTCCCTCAATTAACCTTCCCAGAGGCTTCCTTTTTCCAAGGCAGGAGGTGTGGTGAATGTCAAAATCCCATCCCCTTAGCAGACTCAGTTTAGTATTAAAACATTTATCTGGTAACAGCAAACAAATGTTTGGGGGTGTGGAAGGGTAGAAGTATCTCAAGAAGGAAAATGACTGGGTCATTTGTTTCATCCAATTGTGAGGTGCTAGAACAACTCATATAGTTCAACTCTACCATTTCATTCTTCATTTTCATGAAGAATAATGTGGAAATATGAGGGGAAAAAGTGTCTATTCAAAAATTTGTCAGAAATTTAGTGACAGAGTTGGCATTGGTGCCACATTGAGAAATTGTAAGCCCCTCTAATACAAACACCATGATTTCTACATCTTTGCATCTTCATAGTGCCTAGAACAGTGAATTTCTCATAATAGGTATTAAGTAAATGATAAGCAAGCAATCAAGGATTGGTTTTTAACTAAAAATGCTTAGAATGTTAAGTTGTTTACTAATTTCATTTTGGTTAATTCCATTTTTTTCTCTAGTGTTACACAGCCAGGATTTGTGTTTTATCTACATTTGTATTTATAATTTTCTATTTCTCCCCCATATCACGTCATTCTCCTCAAGAAGTCGGGTATCTCTTCTTCACCTTTGTAAAAGAATCAATCAATCATCTCTCTTTTGCCCATCTCCTTTATTTCTTTGAAGTTGTTCCCCACTACACATCCTTTTTCTGTATTCTTAACATTGTTCTCTTCAAGCCTAAGTGAAATAAGGCAATCTTATTATTTGGAGACATGTTCTGTTCTAAAGAAATTAAACTTCTCAATCATAAATTGCATACTTATTGTCTGTTCCTTAGTATCAGATATAAAACATCTTTGTATTTTGGAGGTGAAAAAAATTATGAAAATTAAAATCGCATGCTAAAAAGTGCAAGAGACAACAGAAAACAAAACAAAAAAAAAATTGATTTCTACAGAGGAAATAATTGCAGGAGTAGTGAATTCCATGCAATAAAGTGACAAAGTCTTCTGGAATAGAAAAGAAAGATGAGCTTGTGTATTAGAATTACACATATTAATAGTATAAACAGAAAAAGTAGGGGTTGAAAGTTTTATGGATGAAAATAATATTGGAGCAACATTTAGAGACTGGAATTTATCCATAAGGTTTAATTAATTGTTGGTGAGTAAATGAGTTTGATTAGAGCAAAGGGCATACATAAGGAAGAAAAATTTACAGGCGGATAGGCCAAGGGTTTGGGGCCTAGAATGTTGATGTATATGCATGGCCAGGTAATAGTCACTAGGTGATCTTACCCTCAAATGGCTCATGTTCTCACCAGGGAGCTAGATATGAACACCATATGGAATCATGTGGAGAATTAGGTACTACTGAATTAACTTTAAAAAATAGATTTGCATAGGCTAGCATAGCCAAGAAAGACTTGAAGTGAGATAAGTCTTAAATGGTACTGAAAAGGCTCCAAACATCTGAATTATCAGTGATTGTGAGAGGCGTTACAGGAAGATGGTGGAAAAGAATCTCTGTCTTGTTTTATTTTTATTTGCGTGTTTGCTTCTCCCACCTTCTCCATTAATTAGTAGTAAATAAATGGC
This sequence comes from Nycticebus coucang, assembly GCF_027406575.1. NCBI lineage: Eukaryota > Metazoa > Chordata > Mammalia > Primates > Lorisidae > Nycticebus > Nycticebus coucang. The sequence goes on from NC_069798.1 coordinate 32,013,848, forward strand.
TTTCACTGTTTAAAAATTATATCGGATGCATTTTCTGCTTCCTGAGGAAAACACGCAGTAAATTTTAGAGTTATGCAGTTAGAGCTTATGGAATTCTCACTCCAGAATATATGCTTTACCAAGCTTCATCTCTTTTTGGAAATTAATAATTATTGATTTTTTAAAATGTAACTTTAAGTAAACATTAAATATTTCAGAAATATAAATGGTGGGTGCTTGATTATGAGATCTGTGAATGCTACTGTTTTTTTCATATTCAAGAGCCAGTGAAAGGAACCAGCAGTTTATAATTTTTTAGTACACTGAATGTGAAGTGACCACTATAAGAAGAAAAGCAATATTGGAGGGAATATTTAAAAGTATTAGATACAGCTAAAACAACAAATAGTGTTCCTCCAAACACTGGAGGTAGTTTTTTTTATGTTTTTTCATCTATTTGCTTTTATTTTTTGGTAAAGAGACTAGTATAATGAGCTCATATTTGCATATCATTCAGGTGCAAGTCATGGCCATTGGTTTCATTTAGGCCTCAACACACTTGCCCCACAAGATTACACTGAAGAAAATCTCAAGTATCTTGTTATTTCCATGGTAAATATTAGTATGCATCTGAACCAATAGGAATTTTTCTCTAGTGTATATTGTTGTCTGCTTTATCAAAGATCCTTTGGCTGTATGTAGATGGTTAGACGGTTTTATATTAGGGTTCTGTCTATTCCCTTGGTCTGGGTCTGTTATTTTTGTGAAACAAACAAACAAACACAAACATGCTTTCTTTTTTTTTTTTAACAAATTAATATTTTATTTGAGCAAAGAATGATTTGTGATTGGGCAGCACTCAGAACAAGAAGCGCTCAGAGCATTCTACCCTGCACCATGAGCAGTGAGCTTTTGTAGGTTGAACAAAGTGAAGTAGAGAAATCTTTAGATTGACTACAGATATATGTTTGCCTTATTTGGGCATGGGGGGATGAAGCTTTTGCCTTTTGGGGGCATGATTTGATCAGTTGGCTGCCGATGATTAGCTGAAGCTCAGCTGTTTGTGATTGGCTGAAAACAGGCTATTTCTTATCAAAAAATACTCCTAAGTTAGGTTTCAGTTTCCTTACCAAACATGCTTTTTTGATTACTGTAGCCTTGCAATATAGTTTAAAGTCTGGTAATATGAACACCATATGGAATCATGTGGAAAATTAGGTACTACTGAATTAACTTTAAAAAATAGATTTTCAGATTTATTCTTTTTACTTAAGATTGCTTTGGCTATTCTGATTCCAACAAAAACACAGTATTTTTTTTTTTTTAACACAGTATTTTTTTTATAGGTCTGTGTAATGTGATGTTGGTAATTTGATGGGAATTGCATTGAATCTGTAAATCACTTTGAGTAGTATGGACATTTTAACAATGTTGATTCTACCTGTCCATGAGCATGATATGTTTTTTCATTTGTTTGTGTCATCTGAGATTTCTTTCCTTAGTGTTTTGTAGTTTTCATTTTAGAGATCTTTCACCTCTCTATTTAAGTATATGTATCTTTCACCTCTCTATTTAAGTATATGTCTCACTAAATGGTGCTAGGGAAATTGGATAGTCACACGTAGAAGAATGAAATAGGATCCATATCTCTCACCATTTATAAAAATTAACTAAAGATGGATAAAACAATTAAATTGCAGGCACAAAACCATACCAATTGTAGAAGAAAATGTAGGAAAAACTCTTCTAAACATTGGCCTAGGCATAGAATTTATGTAAAAAGACCCAAGGTTAATCATAGCAACAACAAAACCAAATAAATGAGACTTGATTAAATTAAAAGACTTCTTCACAGCTAAGAAAATAATGAACTAAGCAAACATACAACCTACAGAATGGAAGAAAATATTCTCAAGCTACACATCTGGTAAAGATCCCTTCTCTGCTTTAGGGAAGTAATAAAATTGAAAATATGTAACCACAGATATTCTGAGATCTGTCTTCTCTACTCCCTTTCCCACTACATTTTTCTCCACACATTATCTGTCCTTTTGCTCTAGTATCACTGCCCTGTTCATTTGGGTCCTATTCTCAAGACCTTCTCTTTAAATGTAGAACTTTGTTCTTTAAAAGAGCTTCATTAACTCAATGCTGAGTGTTCACAGAACTAAGACAGCTCTAAACCTTTAAAATTTTTCTTGATCTTCTTGCATTCACCTTAAAATTGTGTAAGCAAGTCACTCATGCAGTTTTTGAATATTTACAGATTATACTCATCATTCTCAGTGAATATTTGCTGAAAATTGTGTGGTTTTTCTCTTTATAGAGCAATTAGATGTGTTTTTTATCTTAACTTCACTTACTCTTATCTAGAATATGAAATAATGCTGTTTCTGCACATATTTGGGGATTAATGGAACTATTTTGCTTCCTAATATTTTAGTAAATGACCATGGGGTTTTAATTTTATTATTCTCGTTGCTCTATTTTTATAAAAACAAACAATTCAGAAAGATTGAAAATTACCTCACTTCTTCATGTCCACAAATTATCTATTACAGGGATTCTACAGCTAACAATATATTTAAAGGTGAGAAAGTGTACATTTTTGTGCCTAAGTCAGAGAATAAAGCAATGATGTCCTCCCTTATCACTCATTTAATGTCAGACTGTAATATTGACAGTGCAATAAGATAAGAAAAGAAATAAAATGTATTCTGACTGGGAAGGAAAAAATAGAACTCCCTTTTCTCTGAAGTTATATGATTGCCTCTGTAGAAAATCCAAAAAAAAAAATTGCAGTTGAACTCCTAGAAATTAGTAAACAAGTATAGCATCATGGTAACATATAAGGTCAATATATAAAATTTAGTTATTTTCCTATATACCAGCAAGAATCAATTGGAATTTGAAATTTAAAAGAATAATATTTTCAACCTTACTTAAATAAATAAAACAACTAGGTGTAAATACAATAATATATCTATAGAATTTGTATAGAGAAAACTATACAACTCTGAGAAAACATATCAAATGTTATTCATATAAAAGGAAAGATAAACAGTGTTCCTGCTTTGGAAGACTCAATATTGTCAAGGTTTTGATTCTTTTCATCTTAATCTACATATGCAAATAAATCCTTATCAAAATCTCAGCCAGATATTTTGTCAATATCAATAGACTGGTTTAAATTTTTTTAAATTTTAAACTGAACCATTTTTATTTTGGAGGTCCAAAAAAAAAAAAAAAAAAAAAAAAAACATGAATCTCGACATATCTTCTACCATTTTAAAAAAGTTAACTTGAATGTTACAAAAATAAATATAAAATATAAAACAAAACTATGAACATTCTGGAAGAAAACATAGAAATATAGGTGATCTTAGGTTTGGCAATGAATTCTCAAACAAACACCAAAGAATGACCACTGGAAAAAAACACTGATGTAAATAAACTCAGTTAATAAACACTGAGTTTATTAACTTTAAAAACTACTTTGTGAGAGACACTGTTATGATAAGAAAAAGGCCAAAGAAGAGAAAAAGTATTGCAAACTGTGTGCCCAAGAAGTGAACCTTATCCATAATACAAAAAAAAAAAAAAAAAAAATTCAACAATAGGAAAATAAACATCACAATTAAAAAATATAAAACACATCTAAAGAGATACTTCTTTATAAATATATGTCTATGTCCACAGACACATGGAAGGATCTTTAACACTTTTTGCTATTAGGGAATTGCAAAATAAAAAAAAAAAAAATAGTGTACTATCACAAACTAGTTAGAATATAAAAAATCTAAGAATACACGATACTACCAATTGCTAGCAAGGAAGCAGTGTAATAGGAATTCTCTTTTATTACTGTGGAAATGCAAAATGGTACAGCTACTTTGGAAGTACTTTGGAAGTTTGGCAGTTTCTTACAAAGCTAAACATGGTCTTTAATATGACATTCAACTCTCAAGCTCATTGGCATTTACCTCGCTGGTTTGAAAACTTATGTCCACACAAAAAGCCTGCACACAGAAGTACAGAGCAGCTTTATTAATTGTGAACAGGGGGCAAAGCAAGATGGTGGACTACAGACATCTCCTTGCCAGCTACTAATGGTGGGATAAGGGAAAGTATACTCTAGCCACCTCTGAATGAGGGAATCTTCGCCAAAACATCACTCCAGGGGCACAGGATACTTCAGGAGCCAAGGAAGAAGTCTAGAGCTGAGGGAAACCAATACAGCAGGCAGGTGCCTCAGAGGCCAGCCACTTGGCCTGCTCTCCAGTGAAGGTCTTGGGGCAAGAAAGGCCTGTCCTACAGTATTTTTATTTTGAACTGGGATGCTTGCTGGAACAGTGATCAAACTCAAACATTGTCTGGCAGCCAAGTTTGAACATCAGGCAGTGGGTCATTCCATCAGCTTGGGTGTTGGAGAGGTATTATCATTGTGAGAAGACCATGCACATGGGAGGAACAATCCACATGACCCTATTGCATGGCCATCTCTAATGCACATGCTGAACTTGAGCAGCCATTCTAGGGGTGAACTGAGTGGTCCTCACACCCTGAAAGGGCCACTTTGTTGTCAGCGGCTACTGTCTGATGGGCCTTTTGTAAAGTCTGTCAAAAGCTTTGGGACCTCTGTCCTGCAGAGACTGAATGATGACAAAGAGAAAAAGCCTGGATTGAGGACAAAGAAATCAGAAGACAAAATCTGGTCTCCTTTTCAAGTAGAGAGTGGCTTCTAACCCCCACCATAAAAAGTAAATCTGACATTTATTCTCCACCTTCTAACACCAAAGTATTATCTGGTTTCCAAGAAACATATTCAATACACACACACAAACACATACATACTGTTTTACACTTTTTTCTTTTTTCAAAATTTTCCTTAGTTTTTTTCTTTCCTCTTTCTCTTTTTTGTTCTTATTGGTGTTGTTTTTCTTTAGGTTTTATTTGTTGTTGTTGTTGTTGTTGCTGGTGGTGGTTTGTATTTTTATTTTCTCGTTTTTGTATTATAATAGCAAGATCCTCCATTTCTGTTAGTTTTTCAGCCCCTTTTATTCTTTCTTTTCTATTTATATTATTTTTCTCTTTTGGTAGAGATTTCTCCACTTGTCTCATTTTTTCTCGCATATATTCTCACACAACAAGATATACTTTTTTCTTTATCTTATACTATTAAATTTTCTCAATTTTTCTTATCTATTTTTATTTATTTTTTCATTTTCTTCTTCATGTCTGAGGGCTTGGGGGTTAGGACATTATTCTGGCTGGGAGGGGGGAGTCATGGAGTTAGTCTTGTTCAAGGAGGTCACATGCTCATGGTCTTGGGTATCCTTCTAGGTTTGGCCTTTGAAAATAAGTAGGTCCCTACTGTGATATACTGCTTATTTCTTTCTATATTTGTCAGAGGTGAGGTCTTGCTTTTTCCAAGGCTGGTAAGGAGCTCCTGACCTCAAGGAACCCACTCAATCTGGAGTTGTGGGTTTGGTTAAAGCACTTCACCAAACCCCACAATTTCTCCTATCACTCTCTTTCTTCCTATTCTTTATCTTTCATTTTCTTTTCAATTATTTCCTTCCACTCCCTTTCCTTTTTTCTCTTTCTATCTTTTTCTTTTCATTCTCCTTTCTTGCACTTCACCCTGCTCTTCCTTTTGAAGACCACTTCAACACCTAAGCTCTGGGACAAGGTAATTTAAAGCAAAAGAGGTAGTTAAAAGAAAAAAGTAGGGTAAGAAAATAAATGTGAAGAGAACACATATTAGGAAGAACCAACAGAAAATTTCTAGTAATAGGAAAAAACAGAATTAGATCAACCCCCTCAAGGGATCATGAAGATTACACCTATAAAGAATTAATGAGAAAGACAGAAAGGGAATTTAAAATATGGATGGTGAAAACAATAAATGGAATTTACAAGAAAGTGGAAGAACAGAACCCAAAAATCGATAAAATATATGAATAAAGTAAAAAAGATATGGTGGAGCTTAAGGACTTACAGAAGTAATCAGATGACTTAGAGATGAAGTAGAAAGTATCAAAAATGAATTAGACCATAGAGAATAAGGAATCTCAGAACTAGAGAATAGCTCTTGAGCTAACCCAGGCAGGTAAAAAGGCAGAAAAGAGAATAAGGAATCTCAGAACTAGAGAATAGCTCTTGAGCTAACCCAGGCAGGTAAAAAGGCAGAAAATAGGGGAGAGGAAGAAAAATATTTTCTCAGAGAATGATGGGACTTCATGAAGTGTTCAAACATATGAATTATAGGTATTCCTGAAGGGAAAGAAGAATGTCTCAAAGGAATGAAAATCCTACTGGAGGTTATCATAAACGAAAACTTCCTAAGTATCACTAAATGTTCTGAAACACTCATTTTAGGAAAATATTGAACTCCAGATCATCTCAACACAAACAGAGCATCTCCAAGACACATTGTAATGAACCTGTCCAAAGTCAAGACAAAATAGAAAATCTGTAAGCAGCCAAGAGTAAGCTCCAACTGACCTACAGGGGCAGATCCATCAGGTGAACAATGGACTTCTTAGCTGAACTTTCCAAGCCAAAAAAAGAGGTTAGCTACCTTTAACCTTGTTAAGCTAAACCATTTTCTGCCCAGAATTCTGCAGCCTAATAAATTAAGCTTCAAAATCAATTAAGAAATGATTTTTTTTATTAATATGCAAACACTATAGACATTTGCCACAACATGACCAGATCTACAAAATACTTAGATCTATTCTCCACACTGAACATCAAAATGGATCCACAGTAAAGTAAATATCCACAAATGAAAGGACAAAATTTAGATTCCACAATGGTGCAAAGAATAAAACAAAGCAACAAACCTTCACGAAACAAGATGAAGAGAACTCCACCATACTTATCAGTTCTCTCAGTAAATGTTAGTGGCTTGGATTCACCATGAAGAGACACAGTCTGGCTGAATGGATAAAAAAGCACAAGCCATCCATATGCTGTCTCCAGCAAACACAACTCACCTTGAAAGACAAAACAAGATCAGGGTAAATAATCAGAAAACAATATTTCAGGCAAGTAAAAATAAGAAGAAAGGAAGACTCGTAATCTCAGTTTTAGACATGAATGGATTTAAAACAACTAAAGTTACAAAAACAAACATGGTCACTTCAAAGTGGTCAAGGGTACAATACATCAAGAGAACATTTCAATTCTAATATTTATATTTATACCACCACTGCTCCCATATTTATGAAACAAACTTTAATTGGTCTGAGCAATATGATATCCTATAATATAATACCACAATAGCTGCTGACTTTAGCACACTTCTACCAGAACTGGACTGATGATCTAAACAGAACCCAAACAAAGACACAAAGAACGCTAGAACACATGGGCCTAATAGACACATACAGAACACACCATCCCAAAGCTAAAGATGTTCTTTTCATCATGTAAATACTCCAAAATAGATCATATCCTAGGTTACAAATTTAAATCTCAAGAAAATCAAAAGGATTGGAATTATACCTTTGATCTTCTCAGACCACAAATAAAGGTGAAACTCAATTCCAAAAATATATTCATCCCTACACAAAAACATGGAAATTAATCAACCTTATGTTAAATGATAGCCTGGTTAAGGAAGAGATAAAGGAGGAAATTATGAAATTCTTCAAATATAACAACAATTAAGCTACAAGTTACCAAACCTGTGGAACACTGCAGAGTCCTAAGAGAGAAATTTATCACATTAGATGCTTATATTGAAAAAAAAAAAAAAAAAAAAAAAAACAGTGAGAACACATAAAAAAAACCTAATGCATCATCTTATATAAATGGAAATGGAAGAGAAATCCAATCCTAAACCCAGCAGAAGAAAAGAAATAACCAAGATTATATCAGAAATAAATGTAATTAAAAACAAAAGAATTATTCAGAAAATCGATGAAACAAAAAGATGATTCTTCACAAGATAAATAAACTCAAAAAAAGTGGCTACATTAACTTGAAATAGAAAAGTTAAAATGTTTAATAACCTCAATCAGAGGGAGGGGGATTGAAAGGATCACACCTGTGGTGCATCTTACAAGGGTACATGTGAGGCTTGGCAAATGTGGAATGTAAATGTCTTGGCAAAGTAACTAAGAAAATGCCAGGAGGGCTATGTCAACTAATGAGATGAAAATGTGTCAAATATTCTATGAACCAGGTGTATGGTGCCCCATGATTATATTGATGTACACAGCTATGATTTAATAAAAATAAATAAATAAATAAATAAATAAATAAAATAAAATAAAATAAAATAAAATAACAGAAATGAAAAAGGAGAAATAACAACAAGAAATATAAGAGATTAACTCTGGCTACTACAGGAAACTCTATGCCCAGAAATTTTGCAAATGTGGAGGAAATGGACCAATTCTTGGAATCATACCATCTCCCTAGGCTTAACCAGGAAGAAATAGATCTCTTGAACAGACAAATTTCAAGAAATAATAAAAAAACTTCCAAGAAAAAAAATCCCTAGAACAGGTGGCTTCATAACAGAATTCTATAACACTATCAAAGATGAGCTTTTTCCTATGGTGCATAACCAATTCCAAAACATTGAGAAGGAAGGAAACTTCCCTAACATGTTCTATGAAGTAAACATCTACCTGATACCTAAACCAGGACTCAAATAAAATGGAGAACTATAGACAAATTTCACTAATGAATATTTATGCAAAAATATTCCACAAAATCTTAGCCAATAGATTACAGCTACACATAAAAAAAAAATTATACTTCACAATCAAGTAGGCTTCATCGTAGGGAAGCAAATCCATAAATGCAATTCACCATATCAATAGAAGCAAAAATTAAGACCATATGATCCTCTCAATAGATGCATAAAATGCATTTGATAAAATTCAGCATTCTTTTCTAACAAAAACACATAAGAGAATAGGCATAGGTGGCACATTTTGTAAAATGATTGATGTCATCTATGACAAACCCACAGTTAATATCATACTGAATGTACTAAAACTAATCACTTTTCCATTTAGAACAGGAACCAGACAAGGATGTCCTTTATTGCCACTACTATTTTTTTTATGTTTTTATTTTTATATTTTTTTTATTAAATCACAGCTTGTACATTAATGCAATCATGGGGCACCATGCACTGGTTTTATATACAATTTGAAATATTTTAATCAAACTGGTTAACATAGCCTTCTTGGCATTTTCTTAGTTATTGTGTTAAGACATTTATATTCTACATTTAGTAAGTTTCACATGTACCCATGTAAGATGCACCATAGGTATGGTCCAACCACTACTATTTTACATAGTGCTAGAAGTTCTAGCCGATGCAATCAGGCAAGAGAAGGATATAAAGGGCATCCAAATGGGTTCAAAGGAGGTCAAACTCTCAATCTGTGCCAACAACATGATCTTATACTTAGAAAACCCCAAAGACTCAACCACAAAACTCCTGGAAGTGATCAAGAAATACAGTAATGTCTCAGAGTATAACATCAATGTCCACAAATCAATAGCCTTTGTATACGCCAATAACAGCCAAATGAGAAACTAATCAACAATACAATTCCCTTCACAGTAATTTTAAAGGAAATAAAATACTTAGGAATATACCGAACAACAGAGCTGTAGGAACTCTATAAGAAGAATTATAAAACCCTAAGAAAAGAAATATCAAAAGAACATACCCCGATCTTGGCTGGGAAGAATCAATACTATTGAAATGTCTATGTGACCAAAGCAATCTTCAGATTCAATGCAATCCCCATTAAAATACCAACATCATGCTTTGAAGAACTAGAAAAAATAGTACTTTGTTTATATGGAACTAGAAAAAAACCTGTATAGCCGAGACATTCTTAGTAAAAGAAATAAAGCCAGAGGCATCACTCTACCATACTTCAGGTTTTAGTACAGGTCCACAGTGATCAAAACAGCATGGTTTTGGCATAAAAATAGAGATATAGACATCTGAAACAGAATAAAAAACCAAGAGATGAAACCAGTCTATTATTGCCATCTGATCTTTGATAAACAAATCAATAGCATACACTGGGGGAAAGAACCCTTATTTGATAAATGGTGCTGGGAGAACTAGATAACCACATGTAAGAGACTGAAATTGGAACTGCACCTTTCACCACTTACAAAAATTGATTTAAAGATGGATAAAAGATTCAAATCTAAGATATGAAACAATAAAAATCTTAGAATAAAGTGTGGGAAAAAAATCTTCATGATATTGGCCTAGGGAAAGATTTTAAGAAGACTTCAGCAGCAATTGCAACAACAATAAAAGTAAACAAATGGGAAGACAATCTCCAAAATGGGAAAAGATATTTGCATGTTACAAATGTGACAAAGGTTTGATAACTATGATCTATATATAACTGAACTCAATCAACAAGAAAAGAGCAAAGAATCACATCTAACACCACTGGATAATAGACATGAACAGAACATTCTCTGAGGAAGACAGATGAATGGCTAACAAACATTTGAAAAAATGGTCATTGTCCCTAATCATCAGAGAGATGCAAATCTAAACCACCTTGAGACAAGACTTAACTTCAGGGAGAACAGCCCACATCACAAAGTCCCAGAGTTGCAGATGCTGGTGTGGATGTGGAGAAGGGAACACTTTTAAAATGTGAATAGGACTGCAAACTAACATAGCCTCTTTGGAAAGGAATATGGAGAATCCTTAAAGAACTCAAATTAGACCTCCCATTTGACCCTGCAATCCCAATACTAGGCATCTACTCAGTAGAAAAAAAAAACTTTTTATCATAAAAATACCTTCACTAGAATGCCTGAGAGAATGCTTTATGAGGAGGACCATTCAGGAAATTGAAGCAACACCAGAAATACATTACTGCAACCTGATCAAACTAAAAAGCTACAGCCAAGAACATAGTTAAGTAAAACAAGCAGAAGCCCTCAGAATGGGAGAGAATATTTGCAGGTTATGTTTCTGACAAAGTTTTGATAACCAGATTTCATAAAGAACTCAAACTTATTAATAAGAAAAGAACAAACAATCCCATTTCATTGTGGGTAAGAGATTTGAACAGAAACTTCTCTGAAGAAGACAGACACATGGCTTACAGTCACATGAAAAAATGCTCATCATTTTTAATCATCAGAGAAAAGCAAATCAAAACCACTTTGAGATATCATCTAACTCTAGTAAGAGTAGCTCACATAACAAAAACCTAAAACTACAGATGTTGGTGTGGATGTGGAGAAAAGGGAACACTTCTGCACTGCTTGTGGGAATGAAAGCTAATACATTCTTTTTGGAAAGTATTTTGGGGAACACTCAACCAAAATCTAAATCAAAATCAAAATCTAAACATAGACCTGCTATTTGATCCTGCAATTTCTCTACTAGGTGCATATCCAAAAGACCAAAAATCACTTCACCACAAAGATACTGCATCAGATTGTTTGTTGCAGCTCAATTCATAATATCCAACTCATGGAAGAAGCCCAAGTGTCTGTTGACTCATGAATGCATTTATATGTTGTGGTATATGTATACCATGGAATATTATGCAGACTTATACAAGATGGAGACTTTACCTCTTTTATGTTTACATGGATGGAGCTGGAACATATTCTACTTAGTAAAGTATATCAAGAATGGAATAAAAAGCCTCCAATGTACTCAGTACTATTATGAAACCAATTTATAATCACTCATACTTTCATATGAAAGATAAATCACAACTATAGCCCAGGATGAAGGAGGCAAGAAAAAGGGGATGGGTAGGGAAGGGGGAGATTTAATGGAGGGAAGGTAAACACCTACCTCCTATGGGACCACACCTGTGGTGCATATTGCAAAGGTACATGTCAAATCTATTAAGCATAGATTATAAATGTCTGAACACAATAATCAAATAAGTGAGGTAAAGACCATGTTAACTAGTTTGATGTAAGCATTCCAAATTGTATTCAAAATCAGCACATTATACCTCATAAATGCATTAATGTATACATGAGCTATGTATTTATGACTTTAAAAATAGTGGTGGAAGCATAGGTGTCATTCAAAGAGCACATTTTGAAGTGGTATTTGAAATTCAAGAACATTGTGGAAATAGAAGGACAATGAAGATATCAGTATGCAAGGGAACAGTGATTTTCAACTGGTGTGAAAGTAACTTAGGTGTACCATAACATTTTTTTAAAGATAATTAATTAAATTATTTTTGAAAGGAGTTCAAATCACAGTAATATATACACATATATATATATATATATTGAGAGAGAGAGTGTTTCACTCTGTCACCCTGGGTAAAGTGCCTTGACATCATCATAGCTCACAGCAACCTCAAATTCCTAGGTGTGAGCAATCTTTCTGCTTCAGCCTCCTGAGTACCTGGGAGTAACTACAGGCACCTGCAATGATGCCTTACTATTTTTTCAATTTTTATTTTTAGTAGATATGGGATCTCACCCCTGCTAAGGCTGGTCTCAAAAATTTGAGCTCAGGTGATCCACCCACATCAGCCCCACAGAGTGCTAGGATTACAGGTGTAACCCACTGCACCCAGCTACTCTTCTTCTTCTTCTTCTTTTTTTTTTTTTTTTTTTTTTGATCAACATAATTTAAGTGTGCCTTGGAAGTTTAACTAGAGGTTAAAGGGTGGCATTAGATAAAAAAAAAAAAAAGTTGAAAAACACTGCAACAGAACTTCCAACACACCCAACAATTGTATGCATCTGTGATAAGTATGTGATGTGCACAAGGAAAATTCCCGGAGAACTCAAACAGCAACAAGTCTTTTGGTAAATATTGTTCAAGCAGTAGTTCACTAGTGTCTGGACACTGACGGTAATCACCTTGAATATCTCTCGTAATTACAGTAGTTGGACATGATTTCTAGTCATCTTTTGTTGTCAGTATATACTGAGTATTACAGTTTTGATACTTTTTTTACTGTCTTGCTTAAAATGTATACCTTTTGGGGGCACTCTCTGAATATAGCAATATAGACCGAATGGTTAATCAAATGGATGAATGGTGGTAGGAGGTGTTGCTTCATTCTGGAAATGGAGGTTGATAGGTTAACCATGAGAAGGAGGCTAGCATAGAACAGACAGCAATGGCTTAAGGTTGGAGATATCAGTATAAACTTTACTTTAGTATTGATTCAAATAATTATGTATATGTACATATATATATATATACAATGTTTATGTACATATATATACAATGTTTCCTCCCTGAGGTGGCCTAGAAACAACCAGATTCCAGGAGAAATGAGCACATCTATTTCTAGATCTTTGTCTGTAATGTCATTAACCAATAAAAGGAACCAGGGATCGTTGGTAAAAATTGCTAATGTGAAAATGACTAAGGCAGGAAATATGCAAGATGAGGTTTCAGCTTCCCAGGATGGCAGAAACAAAAGAAGTGCTTAAAAAAAAAAGTGATCCCTAATGATGGGGATATATCAAAGGAAAATAGGAGTCAACTGACACAATTCCAATGGCTATTTCTGGAAGAACGTGAGGAATAAAATAAAGTAGTGTTAGGTTATAACCCAAATTATAAAGTAAATACACATGAATTCATGCTGGTTTAAATAATATAAAAAGTAAACAGATCATGAGAAAGAGAAATCTCCTGTGTACAAGAATTACAAGTAACTGATTTAGCTACTTCCCCACCCAGGAGCTGAAGCATACTCCTTTCATATGGGCTGGTCATAGCTATGTACTTCCAGTGAAAACAGTACATAAAAGGAGACAGAAAGAGCAATTTTACAGTTGAGAAAACTGACAAAAACTACTTTATACAGGTAAACAAAGTCAAAATCATCAAGGATAAATCATGTTCCTAATAGTCTTGATATGACATGATGATAATATCACTTTATTGCTGCAGTCCTCCTCCCAAAACATGTTACCACTGTCTCGTCATGAGAACTGAGAGACAAATCCAAATTGAGCAACATTCTACAAAGTACCTGACCAGTACTTGTCAAAACTGTCAAGATCATTAAAGACAAAGGAAGTGTAAGAAATTGTCACAACCTGCAAGAGATAAGGATGTATGATGACTAATTGCAAGGCTGTATCCTGAAGAGATAGAAAAAGGACATGAGGTAAAAACTAAAAGAATACACATCACATATAGATCTTAGTTAATAATAATATATCATTTATTGTTAACAAATACATCATAATATCTAAGATGTTAATAATAGAGGGAAGTGGTGAGCATTGTATGGAAACTCTGTAGTATCTCTACAATGTTTCTGCAAATTGTGACTCTTGCAAAAAAATAAAATCTATTTGGGGAAAAAAAAGTTCTTGACATTCTTTGTCTTGACATTGAAATGGCCAGCAATTTACATGTGTCCCTAGTTACAGTCGCCTAGAATACTGAAACATTAAGATTTCATAAGAAAGGTTGTGATAGGGAAATACATACACACACGCACATGCACGTGCGTGCACACACACACAGAGAAAGCACAATAAAGTTGAAATAACACCCAGGAAATTATCTTTTTCATGTACCTCTGTATCAAGAAACCCATATTGTTCATTTTCTGTAAATTCTATCATTTGCTGAAGAAAATCATCTTATAAGCCAACTTTTCTGCCTTCCATTTGAGTGTATTTCAATACAGCCTAAAATATACAAACCATTTTTGTTCCAGCTCACAGAATAGTTTTTCCCTTCACTTCTCTATTATATCTAATATTAGAAACTCATTTACTCTATGGGAGTTCTTTAACACTTGAGTAAGAAAAGTAAAACATGTCTCTCCCTACACCAGTAAATAAGTGACGATCTGAAAATTTAATATAAAAATGATTGATTTTCATAGATACTAGTGCAGTCCAGTAAAACCTTGTAAACTTACTCTATAAAATAGGTGAAAAATTAAAACTTAATGAAAAATTTTATTTATAGAATAATTTTTAGTATAGAATAAGAGATTAATGCTGTCTAAAGCTGGAAGAAGTTTTTGTCACAGGTTTTAATGTCACAACAAAGCAAAGACATGCTTCCTATTTAGAGGAGCCATTTTAAATGAACCCACTCATTTTATTCATGCAGCTAAATGCCCTTCACTAAGGAAAAAAGTTAACTATTTTTCTCTTTTAACATTGCCATTTTGACTTTTTTAATAGTCAAAGAGGAACTAACTTTAATCCTGACAAAAAATGAAAAATAATACTTCCAAATAAGTGAAATCATGAGGGCCCATGTATTTTCATAGTGTGTGGTAGTATTTAGTATTTTAGTACTTCCAGTCCACTGATATCTAACCTAAATAGATATTTATTCACTGATTTAATGATTTTCTTTAATAAGTTCTACTTAAAGTAGCATTTGTTATACCCATCTGTATATCATTCCACCAAAGGGAAAATGACATTATTAACTAGAGAAAGAGAAAGAAAAAAAAAGCAATATGAGAGATATATTGTATATAACATTTCCAGACAGAAAAAAGTGATAAAGATTTTATTATTGATTTTATTTACTTATTTATTTACTTACCCTATTCTGTGTTATTCACTTTGAATACTAAAAAGAATTATGAAAGCACAGTGGTAAGCCCTTTTAATTTACTGAGTATTCTTTGTCCATTAGAAAAATCCTATCTTGTTTATAGTATGCATATAATAAAATTCACTCTCCTCACCACAGAAAAGCAGAGTTCTCAATATCCGGGACATGTCTTCTACTTACTAAGTGAAGGAAGTGGGTGTGACATAATCAGAAATGTGTATTTGGTCTTTGTCCCTACATGAATCTAACACACACACACACACACACACACACACACACACTTACACACATCTCCATATCTAGAAAGCCATACAGACAACACTATAATTAAAGCTTTAGCAATAAAATCAAATCATATGTACCTGGAGAAGAGGAGAAAGAAGCAGTGAGTGCAGTCAGGTCTTAACTTCCTAATTCAACTACTTCATTGCCTTTGAATTAAGGTGAGAAGCATGTGCGGGTGGGGATTACTTCTCAGATCTCGAAAATTCTTCCATGAGGGTCTTTTATAAGATCTTGAAGGGTCTGGTGTAGAATCCTTCTTTAGTTCTCCCCTCACAAAGGGACTTTTGGCCTCTGAATATCATGTAGAAGGCTGCCCAACACCTACACTGCAATTGGCTAGGGCAAAAATAAATTCTCATGGTGTTTCAGCCACTGAAATAAGAGATTTGGAAAAAAAAAAAAAAGAAATAAGAGATTTGGTTTGCAATGGCAGTTAGTGTGACTAAACTAAGTAATAAATAACAGAAGCTAAGCATTGTCGTAATAAAAATACTAGTTTTTTTTTTTTTTACTTTAGTGTAATGTTAATGAGAAAATATACACTGTATTCTGGCAGCAAAATGTTAGTAAAACTGCCATGTGCTATAACGTAATAGGAAAATTCTGTCCACTGACCTTGTGGAAAGTGGTTGGAAAGATTCAACGGGATACTAAGTTTGCTGTTTCTAATCAAGGCCCTTAGCAAAGTAGTAACAAAAGAGAGGCGAGTTCAAGAGAGAATTAGCTGTTTTTCAGACAGAGGTTGAAGGAGAAGGAACAAATCTAAAATAAGGGGGGTTATCAGGTTATAATCACAGAATGAATCAGGTCCCCAATAGGAAGAACTGTGAGTGTAATTATTGGCACATTGAATATTTAGCAATGACACATGTAAAATTGATTCTGTTTTAGAGAACTTGCTATCAAAGAATATGTACTAAAATATGGTGTAGGTATTCAATTCATACATACAACTTTTAAAATACATTTTTGGGAAATACATTAGCAGGAAGAGGGGTGCAAAAATTGTATAGATCATAAAGAAGTCAAGTTCTAAACACAGCATATTACATGGCCAAGGGGGATAATGAACCATGAAATCTTTCCCAGAAGTCCAGGTCAGGGGCCTTGAAAAACAAGACAAGAGAGATCTCTAACAGAAACCTAATCCAGACACCTCCCCAACTTGTGAGGCCCCACACAACTTCTATCAAGAGGATTGAAGATATGCTAAGAACAGCATATTTTCTTCTTTTACCTCTTCTTAGTAAGAGGCAGGACCTGACATTAAGGCAGTCCCAGTTCATGAGTCAATATAAAGGAAGCCTCTTACTTAATGTCTGCACAACACTTTAGATAATTGAAAAGTAAACTCTATTGGTTTATTCATTGATATTTGGTGATTTATTACAGCATTAAGTATTACTCTAAAAAATAAGAATCAAACAGAAATTGAAAAATATAAACAACATAGAGTTGGAATAAGTAAGGCAGGTTTATGAGATAGTAAGTTTTCTGCTTACTGGGGAAAAGGGCAGTGCCTGTGCCTCAAAGGAGTAGGGCACCGGACCCATATATGGGAGGTGGTGGAACCCAGCCCTGGCCAAAAACTGCAAAAGAAAAAAAACTGTAATCTATTGGCCAAGATTTTATTGTGTATTTTTGCATTGATGTTCATTAGTGAAATTGGTCTGCAGTTCTCCTTTGTAGTTGGATCCTTTCCTGGTTTTGGAATCAGGGTAATGTTTGCTTCATAGAACATCAGGGAAGGTTCCTTAATTCTCACTATGTTGAAATAGATTCTGCAATATAGGTATAAGCACTCTGGAAGGCCAAGGCAGTTGAATTGCCTGACCTCACAAGTTCAAGACCAGCCTGCTCTAGGTAGAAAAAATATTTAAATCTAAGACATGAAATGATAAAAATCTTAGAAGAATGTGTGGGAAAAACTCTTGATGATGACGGACTGGGGAAACATTTTATGAAGAAGCCTTCAGCAGCAGTCACAACAAAAATAAACAAATGGGATTTAATTAAGCTAAAAAGCTTTTGCACAGCTAAGAACACAACAATTAAAGCAAAAAGACAGCCTTCAGAATGGGAAAGGATATTTGCCTTGTATACATGAATCTGACAAAGTCAAGAAAACTAGAATCTACAGAGAACTAAAAAAAAATTTAAAAGAGCAAACAATCCCATCTACCACAGAGCAAGAAATACGAACAGAACCTTCTCTGATGCAGACAGAGGAATGGCTAACAAACATTTGAAAAATGCTCATTGTCCCTGATCATCAGATAAATGGAAATCAAAACCACACTTAGATATCATCTAACCTTCATGAGAGTAGCCCATATCACAAAGTCTCAAAGCTGCAGATGTTGGTGTGGATGTGGAGAGAAGAGAACACTTTTACATAGTTGGTGGAACTGTAAACTAATACAGCCTCTTTGAAGAAAAATATGGAGATCGCCAAAGAACTCAAATTAAATCTTCCATTTGATCTTCCAATCCCATTACTAGGCATCTACCCAGAAGGAAAAAAGAAAAAATCCTTTTATCCTAAGAACATTTACACTAGATTGTTAATCACAGTTCAATTTACAATCATCCAAATGTGGAAACAATCTGAATGCCCATCAACCCAGAAATGGATTAATAAGCTGTGGTATATGTATACCCTGGAATACTATTCAGCCACTAACATGGAGACTTTAGAACTTTTGTATTAACCTGAATGGAAGTGGAATACATTTTTCTTAATAAAGTATCTTAAGAATGGAAATGCAAGTATGCAATGTGTTCAATACTAATATGAAGCCAGTAGTCAATCTAATGCCCACATACAAGAACATTCAAATCAATTCAAGGTGGGGAGGAAGGGAAACAATGGAGGTAGAAGAGGGGAGGAGGGGTGGTTGTGCTCCCACTTAACAGACACAATGTTAGGGTGTATGACATACCTCTTAGGGGAGGGACACAATTATAAGAGGAACTCTACCTAACAAATGCAGACATTTGAATCTATTTCTTTACACCCTTATATTAACCTGAAATTAAAAAAAAAAATTAAAGAGGCCTCGGGCACTTCTGTTTTCCTTCTGGGAATCCTGCTGCCCTTATGTAGACAAGAACAGGGTATTTTGCTGGATGAAGAAAGACTGGGATCTCATTTACTCCATGGTTCTAGCTGACAGCCATGAAACAAGACATATGAGTAAGGCCATGTAGGTCAGTCAGCCCCCACCAATGCACCAGCTAATCAAACATACATGATTAAATTTACATAAGATCTTCCAGGTCTGGCCAGGTCAACAGGTGCACCAAATTTCCCATAAACCCTTGAAAAATAATAAGTATAATATACAACACCCAAGACAATAAAACACTGATGGAGATTACGGTTATGCCTGGTGCCAAGGCCAAGAAAGAGAGAGAGAGAGAGAATAAGGTGATAAGAACAAGAGCCAGCTCTATCAGTTCACTTAGTGTGAGGGCATTGAGAAGTTAAGTGATGGTAAAAACCCACTCACCACAGAGGTGAAAGTGAGACAAAAAAGGAAGAAAACATATTTGAGCAGAGGAAAATAGAACAATCCCAAAAGATCCTTTGTGCTAACTTCTCTGCTTTGCTAATACTGGGTTTTATTCCTTGGGGATGATTACCGGAGAATCCAAGGCCAGCTTAGAGGTAGGAGCATACAGATGGATTCATAAGAAAATAATCCATCCAGAGAACCTCACTGAAAACTATCTACATTCTCTGTAAAGTAGGGAGGGAGGGAGATGCATACAAAGATATATAAGTCAATGTCTCCAGTTACAAAGGAACTTTTGAGAAAGTTTCCTAGTGAGAAAACAAGAAAGATATACATTATGTTTTAGCAAGACAGTATTATGTTATGATGTAATGCATTAGTAGATCTAAGCTACAATGAGAGAGCTGAAAGAGGCACTAGTTTATCTAGTTACTTGTCTAGTTAGTATTTAGATTTTATTTATGGTGTCTACACTAATGATAACAAAGCTGATGCATTGAAAATCTTAAATGAACAACGTATTCTGTCTTTTGTGTAAAACATGTTTTTTTTTTTTTTAAGTCATACTCATAGCTCTGCTTATTGTGTAAAAGATACAAAGCAAAATTAAGAAAGGTAAAACATGCATGAAGCATCATCCACATGACACCAGGAGTGAGCTTATAAGCCCCTTCCCAGTG
Source organism: Nycticebus coucang (assembly GCF_027406575.1). Taxonomy (NCBI): domain Eukaryota; kingdom Metazoa; phylum Chordata; class Mammalia; order Primates; family Lorisidae; genus Nycticebus; species Nycticebus coucang. The sequence continues at coordinate 32,033,869 of NC_069798.1, forward strand.
AAGTCTCAGAAAATGCATTTAATTCCTCAAGCAACAATGTATGAAACAACACATATGAACTGCTATCTACTAAGGGGGATGCTCATTAGAGATTATGCGGTGAAGGTCTGCAGTCCCCAATTCCTAGGCATGGATCCTTATTACTCTTGGCCTGTTAGAACTAAGCCCAATAGCAAGAAGTGAGCACCAGGCTAGGCAAGGAGAAAAGCTGCATCTATATTTACAGCTGCTCGCTATTCCTCACATCACAGCCTGAGTTCTGCCTCCTGTCACATAAGTGGTGGCATTAGATTTTCATAGCAGCACAAACCCTACAATAAAATGCACATGTGAAGGAATCTAGATTGAGCACTCCTTATGAGACTCTAGTGTCCCCCCCAATCCCTGCCCATAGAGAAATTGTCTTTCATGAATGAAACAAGTTCCTGGTGCCAAAAAGCCTTGGAACCACCTCTCTAGGTCTTTATTGGAGGCTAGTAACCCCATCTGCCTAGTACTTAGAAAAATTCTGTAGTTACAGAAGGAAAGCTGGTGTTCAGCATAAATGGCATAATTTGTTAAAGCAGTTTCTGTAGAATGAGGCATGCATGAGTTCCTAGAATGGTAGGAACTCTGCCTAATACAGGTTTCCAGACACTGGAGCCAATTTTGCAAGCAGTCCTTGCTAACGATAGCAGTTTCAAGCCAGCTATGTTAAGCCTTTTCTGTATCCCTAAGTAGGGAGGTGCCTACAATTGCTTACTCTCAGCATAAATTCTATTATGTGTTGTTTTTCTTCTCTGAACAATTTTCTTCAGCAGTAAATATGCTGTTAATTCTTCTGTAATTAAAAAATAAAAGCAAAAACAAAAACTTTCTCTTAATCCCAGTTTCCATGTCAGCTACTGCTTATTTCTCAAACCATTCTGCCCATTTTTCTCTTACCCCCATTCCTATCAGGTCTTTATCCCAACCACTTACTCATCTCCATAAAAATAAACTAAGTGGTAAAGTGGCAGCCTTCATTTTATATAACATATTAGCAACATTTGACTCAGTTAAACATTCCTTTCTCAACACTGCATGTTCTTGACTGGTTCCAGACCTCTGCACTCTGGGTCTCACTACTTGCTCCTTTTCTTCCTCCTGATCCTTTATTGGCATAATACCTGAAGGCCCAGTCCTTAGTTCTTATTTCTTCTTCTTTTTTTTTTTTTATTGTTGGGGATTCATTGAGGGTACAATAAGCCAGGTTACACTGATTGCAATTGTTAGGTAAAGTCCCTCTTGAAATCATGTCTTGCCCCCATAAAGAGTGACACACACCAAGGCCCCGCCCCCTCCCTCCATCCCTCTTTCTGCTTTCCCCCCTTCATAACCTTAATTGTCATTAATTGTCCTCATATCAAAATTGAGTACATAGGATTCATGCTTCTCCATTCTTGTGATGCTTTACTAAGAATAATGTCTTCCACTTCCATCCAGGTTAATACGAAGGATGTAAAGTCTCCATTTTTTTAATGGCTGAATAGTATTCCATGGTATACATATACCACAGTTTGTTAATCCATTCCTGGGTTGGTGGGCATTTAGGCTGTTTCCACATTTGGGCGATTGTAAATTGAGCTGCAATAAACAGTCTAGTACAAGTGCTTCTGTACAGCTAAGGAGACAATAATGAAAGCAAAGAGACAACCTACACAATGGGAAAGGATATTTGCATATTTTCAATCAGACAAAAGCTTGATAACTAGGATCTATAGAGAACTCAAATTAATCCACATGAAAAAAGCCAATAATCCCATATATCAATGGGCAAGAGACATGAATAGAACTTTCTCTAAAGATGAAAGACGAATGGCTAACAAACACATCAACAAATGTTCATCATCTCTATATATTAGAGAAATGCAAATCAAAATAACCCTGAGATATCATCTAACCCCAGTGAGAATGGCCCACATCACAAAATCTCAAAACTACAGATGCTGGCGTGGATGTGTAGAGAAGGGAACACTTTCACACTGCTGGTGGGACTGCAAACTAGTACAACCTTTCTGGAAGGAAGTATGGAGAAACCTCAAAGCACTCAAGCTAGACCTCCCATTTGATCCTGCAATCCCATTACTGGGCATCTAACCAGAAGGAAAAAAATCCTTTTATCATAAGTTTTTATTTCTTCTTTTTTTTTTATTTTTATTTTATTTTTTATTGTTGGGGATTCATTGAGGGTACAATAAGCCAGATTACACTGATTGCAATTGTTAGGTAAAGTCCCTCTTGCAATCATGTCTTGCCCCCATAAAGTATGACACACACTAAGGCCCCACCCCCCTCCCTCCGTCCCTCTTTCTGCTTCCCCCCCCATAACCTTAATTGTCATTAATTGTCCTCATATCAAAATTGAGTACATAGGATTCATGCTTCTCCATTCTTGCGATGCTTTACTAAGAATAATGTCTTCCACTTCCATCCAGGTGAATACGAAGGATGTAAAGTCTCCATTTTTTTTAACGGCTGAATAGTATTTCATGGTATACATATACCACAGCTTGTTATTCCATTCCTGGGTTGGTGGGCATTTAGGCTCTTTCCACATTTTGGCGATTGTAAATTGAGCTGCAATAAACAGTCTAGTACAAGTGTCCTTGTGATAAAAGGATTTTTTTCCTTCTGGGTAGATGCCCAGTAATGGGATTGCAGGATCGAATGGGAGGTCTAGGTTGAGTGCTTTGAGGTTTCTCCATACTTCCTTCCAGAAAGGTTGTACTAGTTTGCAGTCCCACCAGCAGTGTGAAAGTGTTCCCTTCTCTCCACATCCACGCCAGCATCTGCAGTTTTGAGATTTTGTGATGTGGGCCATTCTCACTGGGGTTAGATGATATCTCAGGGATGTTTTGATTTGCATTTCTCTAATATATAGAGATGATGAACATTTTCTCATGTGTTTGTTAGCCATTCGTCTGTCGTCTTTAGAGAAAGTTCTATTCATGTCTCTTGCCCACTGATATACGGGATTGTTGGCTTTTTTCATGTGGATTAATTTGAGTTCTCTATAGATCCTGGTTATCAAGCTTTTGTCTGATTGAAAATATGCAAATATCCTTTCCCATTGTGTGGGTTGTCTCTTTGCTTTGGTTATTGTCTCCTTAGCTGTACAGAAGCTTTTCAGTTTAATGAAGTCCCATTTGTTTACTTTTGTTGTTGTTGCAATTGCCATGGCAGTCTTCTTCATGAAGTCTTCCCCCAGGCCAATATCTTTCAGTGTTTTTCCTATGCTTTCTTTGAGGATTTTTATTGTTTCATGCCTTAAATTTAAGTCCTTTATCCATCTTGAGTCAATTTTTGTGAGTGGGGAAAGGTGTCGGTCCAGTTTCCGTCTTTTACATGTAGACATCCAGTTCTCCCAACACCATTTATTGAATAGGGAGTCTTTCCCCCAAGGTAAGTTCTTGTTTGGTTTATCGAAGATTAGGTGGTTGTAGGATGTTAGTTTCATTTCTTGGTGTTCAATTCGATTCCAAGTGTCTATGTCTCTGTTTTTGTGCCAGTACCATGCTGTCTTGAGCACTATGGCTTTGTAGTACAGACTAAAATCTGGTATGCTGATACCCCCAGCTTTATTTTTGTTACTAAGAACTGCCTTAGCTATACGGGGTTTTTTCCGGTTCCATACAAAACGCAGAATCATTTTTTCCAAATCTTGAAAGTACGATGAAGGTACTTTGATAGGAATGGCATTGAATAGGTAGATTGCTTCGGGAAGTATAGACATTTTAACAATGTTGATTCTTCCAATCCATGAGCATGGTATGTTCTTCCATTTGTTAATATCCTCTGCTATTTCCTTTCTGAGGAGTTCATAGTTTTCTTTATAGAGGTCCTTCACCTCCTTCGTTAGGTATATTCCTAGGTATTTCATTTTCTTTGAAACTATGGTGAAGGGAGTTGTGTCCTTAATTAGCTTCTCATCTTGACTGTTATTGGTGTATACAAAGGCAACTGACTTGTGGACATTGATTTTATATCCTGAAACATTACTGTATTTTTTGATGACTTCTAGGAGTCTTGTGGTTGAGTCTTTGGGGTTCTCTAAGTATAAGATCATGTCGTCAGCAAAGAGGGAGAGTTTGACCTCCTCTGCTCCCTTTATTTCCTTGTCTTGCCTAATTGTATTGGCTAGAACTTCCAGCATTATGTTCAATAGTAAAGATGACAGAGGACAACCTTGTCTGGTTCCAGTTCTAAGAGGAAAAGCTTTCAGTTTTTCTCCATTCAGTAAAATATTGGCTGTGGTTTTGTCATAGATAGCTTCAATCAGTTTTAGAAATGTGCCACCTATGCCTATACTCTTCAGTGTTCTAATTAGAAAAGGATGCTGGATTTTATCAAATGCTTTTCCTGTATCTATTGAGAGGATCATGTGATCTTTATTTTTGCCTCTGTTAATATGGTGGATAATGTTTATGGACTTGCGTATGTTAAACCAGCCTTGCATCCCTGGGATGAAGCCTACTTGATCATGATGAATGACTTTTTTGATGATAAGCTGTAATCTATTGGATAGGATTTTGTTGAGAATTTTTCCGTCTATATTCATGAGTGAGATTGGTCTGAAATTCTCCTTTTTGTTTGGGTCTTTTCCTGGTTTTGGTATCAGAGTGATGTTTGCTTCATAGAATGTGTTGGGGAAGATTCCTTCTTCCTCAGTTTTTTGGAATAATTTCTGCAGTACAGGAATAAGCTCTTCCTTGAAGGTTTGATAGAATTCTGGAGTGAAGCCATCTGGACCAGGGCATTTTTTAGTTGGAAACTTTTTTATTGTTTCTTTGATCTCTGTGCTTGAAATTGATCTGTTCAGGAGGTCTATTTCTTCCTGGCTAAGTCTAGGGAGAGGGTGTGATTCCAAATATTGATCCATTTCCTTCACATTGTCAAATTTCTGGGCATAGAGTTTCTGGTAGTATTCAGAGATGATCTCTTGTATCTCTGTGGGATCAGTTGTTATTTCCCCTTTATCGTTTCTGATTGAGGTTACTAGACATTTTACTTTTCTATTTCTAGTTAGTCTGGCCAATGGTTTATCTATTTTATTTATTTTTTCAAAAAACCAACTCCTTGTTTCATTAATTTTCTGAATGATCCTTTGTTTTCAATTTCATTGATCTCTGATTTGATTTTGGAATTTCTTTTCTTCTACTGAGTTTAGGCTTAGATTGTTCTTCTTTTTCCAATTCCATAAGATCCCTTGTGAGATTGTTGATGTGCTCTCTTTCTGTTTTTCGAATGTAGGCATCTAAAGCGATGAATTTTCCTCTCAAAACTGCTTTTGCAGTATCCCACAGGTTTTGGTAGCTTGTGTCTTCATTGTTGTTATGCTCAAGGAAGTTAATGATTTCCTGTTTTATTTCTTCCTGCACCCATCTGTTATTCAACAGAAGATTGTTTAATTTCCATGCCTTTGGGTGGGGTCGAGCATTTTTGTTAGAGTTGAGTTCCACCTTTAGTGCCTTATGGTCTGAGAAGATACAAGGTAAAATTTCAATTCTTTTGATTCTGTTGATATTTGTTTTGTGTCCCAGGATATGATCAATTTTGGAGAATGTTCCATGGGGTGATGAGAAGAATGTATATTCTTTATCTTTGGGGTGGAGTGTTCTATATGCGTCTATCAAGCACAGTTGTTCTAGGGTCTCATTTAAATCTCTTATATCTTTGTTTAATTTCCGTTTAGAAGATCTGTCCAGCTCTGTAAGAGGTGTGTTAAAGTCCCCTGATATGATGGTATTATCAGATATCATATTGCTCAGACTGAGTAAGGTCTGCTTCAAGAATCTGGGAGCATTTAAATTGGGTGCATAAATATTTAGAATTGAAATGTCTTCTTGTTGTAGTTTTCCCTTGACCAATATAAAGTGACCATCTTTGTCTTTTTTGACTTTAGTTGCTTTAAATCCACATGTATCTTGTTGAATATTTTTGCATCTATATTCATTAGTGATATTGGTCTATAATTTTCTTTTCTTGTTGGGTCTTTTCCTGGTTTGGGGATCAGGGTGATATTTGCTTCATAGAACGTGTTGGGTAGTCTTCCTTCTTTTTCTACATTTTGGAACAGGTTGAGTAATATAGGTACTAATTCCTCTTTAAAGGTTTGGTAGAATTCTGACGTGAAACCATCTGGTCCCGGGCTTTTCTTTTTAGGGAGGTTTTGTATAGTTGATGCTATTTCTGAACTTGATATGGGTCTGTTCAACATTTCCACTTGATTCTGGTTAAGTCTTGGAAGGTGGCGTGCTTCCAAGTATCGGTCTATTTCCTTCAGATTTTCATATTTCTGAGAATAAAGTTTCTTGTAATATTCATTAAGGATTTTTTGGATTTCTGATGAGTCTGTGGTTATTTTGTCTTTGTTGTTTCTGATTGATGATATTAGAGATTTTACTCTTTTTTTCCTGATTAGGTTGGCCAGAGGTTTATCTATTTTATTGACCTTTTCAAAAAACCAGCTTTTTGATTTATTGATCTGTTGTATTATTCTTTTGTTTTCAATTTCATTTAATTCTGCTCTAATTTTGGTTATTTCTTTTCTTCTACTGGGTTTGGGGTTGGAATGTTCTTCCTTTTCCAGTTGCGTGAGATGTCCCATTAAGTTGTTAACTTCCTCTCTTTCCGTTCTCTTGAGGAAGGCTTGCAGTGCTATAAATTTCCCTCTTAGAACTGCCTTTGCAGTGTCCCAGAGGTTCTGATAGCTTGTGTCTTCATTGTCATTTTGTTCCAAAAAATTGGTGATTTCTTTCTTAACAAACAGAATCCAGCAACACATCAAACAAATTATACATCATGACCAAGTTGGTTTTATCCCAGGGTCTCAAGGCTGGTTCAATATACGTAAATCTATAAATGTAATTCAGCACATAAACAAATTAAAAAACAAAGACCATATGATTCTCTCAATTGATGCAGAAAAAGCTTTTGATAATATCCAGCATCCCTTCATGATCAGAACACTCAAGAAAATTGGTCTAGAAGGGACTTTTCTTAAACTGATAGAGGCTATCTACAGCAAACCCACAGCCAATATCATATTGAATGGAGTTAAATTGGAATCATTTCCACTCAGATCAGGAACCAGACAAGGCTGCCCATTGTCTCCATTGCTTTTCAACATTGTAATGGAAGTTTTAGCCACCGCAATTAGGGAAGAAAAGGCGATCAAGGGTATGCAAATAGGGTCAGAAGAGATCAAACTCTCACTCTTCGCAGATGATATGATTGTGTATCTGGAAAACACTAGGGACTCTACTACAAAACTCCTAGAAGTGATCAAGGAATACAGCAGCGTCTCAGGTTACAAAATCAACATTCATAAATCGGTAGCCTTTATATACACCAACAACAGTCAAATTGAAAAAGCAGTTAAGGACTCTATCCCATTCACAGTAGTGCCAAAGAAGATGAAATATTTGGGAATTTACCTAACAAAAGACGTGAAAGATCTCTATAAAGAGAACTATGAAACTCTAAGAAAAGAAATAGCTGAAAATGTTAACAAATGGAAAAACATACCATGCTCATGGCTAGGAAGAATCAACATTATCAAAATGTCCATACTACCCAAAGCAATATATACTTTCAACGCACTCCCTATTAAAGCTCCACTGTCATATTTTAAAGATCTTGAAAAAACATTACTTCGTTTTATATGGAATCAGAAAAAACCTCGAATAGCCAAGACATTACTCAGAAATAAAAACAAAACAGGAGGAATCACACTACCAGACCTCAGACTTTACTACAAATCGATAGTGATCAAAACAGCATGGTATTGGCACAAAAACAGAGAAGTAGATATCTGGAATAGAATAGAGAACCAAGAGATGAATCCAGCTACTTACCGCTATTTGATTTTTGACAAGCCAATTAAAAACATTCAGTGGGGAAAAGATTCCCTATTTAACAAATGGTGCTGGGTGAACTGGCTGGCAACCTGCAGAAGACTGAAATTAGACCCACACCTTTCACCATTAACTAAGATAGACTCTCATTGGATTAAAGATTTAAACTTAAGACATGAAACTATAAAAATACTAGAGGAGAATGCAGGGAAAACCTTTGAAGAAATTGGTCTGGGTGAGTATTTCATGAGGAGAACCCCCCGGGCAATTGAAGCAGCTTCAAAAATACACTACTGGGACTTGATCAAACTAAAAAGCTTCTGCACAGCTAAGAACACAGTAAGCAGAGCAAGCAGACAGCCCTCAGAATGGGAGAAGATATTTGCAGGGTATAACTCTGACAAAGGTTTAATAACCAGAATCCACAGAGAACTCAAACGCATCAGCAAGAAAAAAACAAGGGATCCCATCGCAGGCTGGGCAAGGGATTTGAAGAGAAACTTCTCTGAAGAAGACAGGCGCACGGCCTTCAGACATATGAAAAAATGCTCATCATCTTTAATCATCAGAGAAATGCAAATCAAAACTACTTTGAGATATCATCTAACTCCAATGAGACTAGCCTATATCACAAAATCTCAAGACCAGAGATGTTGGCGTGGATGCGGAGAAAAGGGAACACTTCTGCACTGCTGGTGGGAATGCAAATTAATACATTCCTTTTGGAGGGATATATGGAGAACACTCAGAGATCTAAAAATAGATCTGCCATTCAATCCTGTAATTCCTCTGCTGGGCATATACCCAGAAGACCAAAAATCACAACATAACAAAGATATTTGTACCAGAATGTTTATTGCAGCCCAATTCATAATTGCTAAGTCATGGAAAAAGCCGAAGTGCCCATCGATCCACGAATGGATTAATAAATTGTGGTATATGTATACCATGGAATACTATGCAGCCTTAAAGAAAGATGGAGACTTTACCTCTTTCATGTTTACATGGATGGAGCTGGAACATATTCTTCTTAGTCAAGTATCCCAAGAATGGAAGAAAAAATATCCAATGTACACAGCCCTACTATGAAACTAATTTGGGACTCTCACATGAAAGCTATAACCCAACTACAACTTAACAATAGGGGGAAGTGGGAAAGGGGGGGGTGGGTAGAGGGAGGGGAATCGGTGGGATCACACCTGTGGTGCATATTACAGGGGTATTTGCGAAACTTGGTAAATGTAGAATATAAATGTTTTGGCACAGTAACTGAGATAACGCCGGAAAGGCTATGTTAACCACTGGGATAAAAATGTGTCAAATGGTTTATGAAGTGAGTGTATGATGCCCCATAATCATATCATTGTATACACTTATGATTTAATAAAAAAATTAAAAAAAAAATTAAAAAAAAAAATAAAATAAAATAAATCCACATGTATCTGAAAATAAGATTGCAACTCCTCTTTTCTTCTGAATTCCATTTGCCTGAAAAATTGTCTTCCAACCCTTGACTCGGAGCTTTAATTTGTCTTTTGAAGCCAGGTGTGTTTCTTGCAGACAGCAAATGGATGGCTTGTGTTTTTTAATCCAGTCAGCCAATCTATGTCTCTTCAGTGGGAATTCAAGCCATTAACATTTATGGAGATAATTGATAAGTGTGGTAGTATTCTATTCGTCTTATTTTGTGAGAGTCCATTGCTTACTTTTATCTTTTGCATCAGTGTGGAGGTTAGGTTCTGTCCTTTGATTTCTGAGTTCTTACTTTGCTGCTGATCCATTGTGGTGGTCAGTGTGCAGAACAGGTTGAAGTATTTCCTGTAGAGCTGGTCTTGTTGTGGCGAATTTCCTCAATGTTTGTATATCCGTAAATGATTTGATTTCTCCGTCAATTTTGAAGCCTAGCTTAGCAGGGTACAGAATTCTGGGCTGAAAATTGTTCTGTTTAAGTAGATTAAAGGTAGATGACCATTGTCTTCTTGCTTGGAAAGTTTCATTAGAGAAGTCTGCGGTCATTCTGATGGATTTGCCCCTGTAGGTCAACTGGCACTTACTCTTGGCAACTTGCAGAATCTTTTCTTTTGTCTTGACTTTGGACAGGTTCATCACAATGTGTCTTGGAGAAGCTCGGTTAGAGTTTAGGCGACCTGGGGTCCGATATCCCTCTGAAAGCAGTGTGTCAGAATCTTTGGTGATATTTGGGAAATTTTCTTTTATAATATTCTCTAGTATGGCTTCCATTCCTCTGGGGCATTCTTCTTCCCCTTCTGGAATTCCTATAACTCCTATGTTGGAACGCTTCATAAAGTCCCATAATTCTGACAGTGAACGTTCTGCTTTCTCTCTCTTCTTTTCTGCCTCTTTTACTATCTGAGTTATCTCAAAAACTTTGTCTTCTACCTCTGAAATTCTTTCTTCCTCATGGTCTAACCTGTTGCTGATACTTTCCATTGCATCTTTAAGTTCCCTGATTGACTGTTTCATTTCCTTCAGCTCTGCTATATCCTTTTTATATTCTTCATATCGTTCATCTCTGATTTGATTCTGTTTTTGGATTTCCTTTTGGTTATTTTCCACTTTATTAGCAGTTTCCTTCATTGTTTCCATCATTTCTTTCATTGTTTTCAACATGCGTATTCTAAATTCCCTTTCTGTCATTCCTAACATTTCTGTATAGGTGGAATCCTCTGCAGTAGCTACCTCATGGTCCCGTGGCGGGGTTGTTCTGGACTGGTTCTTCATGTTGCCTGGAGTTTTCTGCTGATTCTTCCTCATGAGTGAGTTCTTTTATCTGTTTCCTTGCCCTAATTTTCCTTTCACTTCCTCTTGCTCTTTAAGTTCTTGTGCCTGTGGACTAAGGGTTACAGGACCAGAAGGGTGATAAGGTTGAGGAGCAAAAAAGGGATGAAAGAAAGGAGGACCGAGTGATAAGGAAAAAAAGAAAGATAGAGAAAGGATAGGGGGTGGGGATAAGGAATATTGACAAAAAGAAGAGAGGCACAGAAAGAGGGAGACAGGGCAATATAGGTGTACAGTAGGGTACTTTGACACAACCTTAAAAAAACCCACCTTCTGGGAGTGCCCAGTTGGGTGGTTCCCTTAAGGTCAGCAGCTCTTTGCTAACCTGATCAGACACAGTACCCCACCTCCACCAAGTAGAGAGGAAAGACAAAAATGCTATAAATCAAACCAAAACAAGCAAACAGAAAACTTTACGGAGATACAGTTGGGTGAAAAACCAAATGATAGCGGTAGAAACACTAGCAAAAATGAAGTTGTAGTTATTAAAAAAGGCAGCAATGGGAAATTATAATTAAACTAGAAAAGTTGAGAAGGAAAAAGGGATCTGTATGGAAAAGATTGAAATTAGAAAACAAAAGAACATCAACGTCAAAATAAACAAAGAAACAAAAAAAAAAACAATCAAAAAAGAAAAAAATACACAACCAAAAACAAAGCAGTTTGTATATGTTATTGAATATTGTCTGGGCAACACGTGGTCTTCTGGGGTATGAGATGTTAGTCACAGTTCTGATACGACTGGAGGCTGCTGATTTCTCAAACCCCAGCAGGTAGACACCCTAAATTTCTCTTCAGCCCACTTAAAAGGCACTTTGAACTTGTAAACTTGCTGAGCAGAAGCTTTCCCAGCTTTCTTGCTGGAATCACTGCTGAAGTGGCTATCCGCTTACCCAGTGTGCCAAAACCAGTCTCACTCTGCCCCTGAGGGTTAGGGCTGCAAGGCGGCTCAGACCCCACCCTTAGGCTACTTGGTTGCTGGGTTACAAGCTCCCACCCGTTTCTAGCTCTGCGACCCTGAGGGCGGAGCTTGCCGGGGCAGATCACTGGCAATGGTTCCGTGTGACCCACCACCAAACACTATTAGCTCCGTCTGGCTCAGAGGCTCAGCGGCTCAGACTGGGGCCCTAGACAACGGCCAAAGTTCTCCGCACTCCCGCTCAGGCCTTCCCCAGGGCAGTTCAACTCAGTGCCAAGCCCAAGGACATCATAACAGTTCACAGGTAAGGCCTTTCTGGTTTGCAGTCTCGCTGCTACTGAACTTACAGTTGTGGGCGGGTTTAGACGGATTGAACACACGCGACCACTTGCCGGTTTTCCACTATTTTAGTCCTCCTCTTGGGGCCCAGAAGTCTCTCGCTGACTCCCTGTATCCTCATAGGAGTGATGATAGGCAGTTCCCACCAGCCAGAGATGCCTGGAATCCTATCTCCCCAGACTCACGGTGCCCAGATGCAAGGAAGCTGTTACTCGGCTGCCATCTTGCTCCGCCTCCTCCGTTTTTATTTCTTCTTAAACTACATTGTTTTTAATGAAAATATCCTTTTCATAAAAGGCTTATGTTTTTAAAGCCATATACATGCTATTATAATTCCAAAGTTTACCTTCCTAGCCCATATTTCACTCCTGAAAAAGGACACTAAGAAAGGGACATTAGAGAGGATGGGCGGAAAGCCTGACCTGTGTAACAAGGAGGTCTGGAGAGCCTATAGGAACTTTCCCCACTCAGCAACTCTCGCCAAAAAAGGGAAAGAATGTGGGGATGAGGTAACCAATGACCAATAGAATAGGGCAATAATCAATGACCAATAGAAAAGGGCAATAATGCCTGGAGGTACAGAGAGACCAATAAAAGAGTTGCAACCAAGTTCAAAGAGAAAGAAAGAGAGTATTTGTACCTCTTCACAGCCTTTGCAACTCCCTTTCCCACCTCTTCTCATTCACGAGAGGGGCCCACTTCCAATTCTGTTTGAAAGTGTTCTAAACTTTCTCTTTGTTCTTAAATGAAGTTTTTCTTTATTACACTGAAATTTATGCAGATTATCTTTGCTTTCTATTCACACTGCCTGTGCTGCTCCAATTTTATTTTGAGTTTTCATTCAGTTTTACTTTAGATTCCAGCCATGCTTCAGTTGAACTTTCTACCTCAGCTGAGTCATTGAACCAGGTGAACTGGGTTTATGGAATGGGGGCCCCTGACCCCTAACAACTACCAAATGATAATTATTCTGCGTGTCTACTAAGTCTCATAGACTTATATCCAAAGGGGTTAAAATGAATTCCTGAACTTCTCTCAAAGTCTGATTCATCATCTATAAGTCTTTCCTATCAACAATTATTTTTATTTCAATAGTTGCATAGTACTTGATTCTTAAAATGGTTACTATAAACTGTGCTATATTTTCAAGGGGGAAGACTCTTAGAATACTTCAATTCAATAGTTATGACAATTTTCTGCAATGAAGCACAACATTAAAAAATGATGTCACATAAGATATGAAGAAAATTAAGCTAAGGTGGGGAATATTGCACATGTAAGAAAAGGGGTTGAAATAAAGTCAAACTTTCAAAACAACACTGGAGACTAGCGGATAGTGGAGAAAAGGCTGCAGAGATCTGTGTGAAAATTATGTTAAGATATTTTAAATCACCAATAGCTAGGGACGTCTTAAAACATGCATGGACTCAACACTTGTATGTCCAAGTACCATGTTAGGAACATGTTAGAGGATGAGGTAATAATAATGATGAAATAAAAAGAGGTCAAAGCAGAAAGAAGATGTGAGAAAAGAATAGGAACTCCATAACAAATAAATAGCAAGCAGAAGTTCCAGAATAATAACCACGCCAGAGACCTAAAGAGAAACTACTCTTGAATGTAGCAGGTAAAGATTGTCTCTTTACTATAGATTAGGAAGATGATAATCAGATAGATAAATGATAAATATATAATTATGTATGTGAGTGTGTATATATATATATATGTATACACGTAGAGAGAAAAGAGATGAATACATTAATATAGGTATATACAAAAAAGGAAGGAAGAAAGAAGGAAAGAAAGAAAGGGATTGGCAAATCATGTTATATGTTTGTGCATCTGGAGAAAAGTGTTGATATGTGTATGACAGGTTTATGGAAAAATATGAATGAGCAAATAGAAAACTATAAAAATAAAATAACTTAACATTCTAACTGCAAAAACAGCAAAATGTTGTTCTAAGAAAAGTTATGTAAAAGACTTCACTGGTCAACAAACAATATTTGCAGAATTATAATTAAATCCTGTCTACTGTTGTAACTATTTTTTTAATTTGTTATTTATTTTATAAATTTGTTATTATAATTATATAGATATCCACATTGGGAGAATGAGTCAAGGTAAATAAAAATTGTTTGAAGAGAACTGAAGCATCTTGTCCTATAACAGTAGTCAACAGATACTTTGGAATGTATGAAAAAGGACTTGTTACCACATTTTACTGCATAAGAAATAGGGAAATTATTAATAGGAATACAGTGTGGTGTTGGGAGAAGTATAAGGCTAATATTTGCTTCTATTTCTTTGTATACTTCAATACTGTTTCACTATTTTATCTTTGTTTAAAACCTTAAAATATCCTTAAAACAATGTACTGATCATTGAATTATTTCTCACATATGGCATACTTAAAATGCAAAAAAAGAAAACATGCCAGTAATATTTTTACACTTTAGTAAACACACACCACACATACAAGTACATATAAAACATATCTGATAATACCAGCAGGAAAAGCTAAAAGGGTGTTGTGGGAAAAGCTTCTTGGCATAATTATATGTTTCATTATATATATTTTTATAATGTTTAATTTTTTTTCCACAAAATAGATTTTTCATTAAAATACTCTTGTATTAAAACTACCAGATTTTCTTGCTTTTTATTTATTTGTTTTATCCCTCCCAAAAACAAAAATAGAGAGAGTGTAAATATATATGGAACAAGAGTCAATACTTAAAAAATGTGTTAATACTGTATGCATTGCTTTTAGAACTGACATAACAAGATTCCATAGACCTGGTGGCTTAAACACCAGTAATTTACTTTTCCCCAGTGCTGGAGGCAGAAAGTCTGACATCAGGTGTTAGCAGGTTTGATTTTTCCTAAGGCATCTCTTCTTGAATTCCATAGGGCCGCTGGCTTGCTGTGGCCACCTATGGCCTTTTCTCAGTGCCCACACATTCCCCGTGTCTCTCTCTCTTCTTATAAGGACACCAGTCATATGGTGTTAGCACCTACCCATGTGACCTCATTTAATCTTAATTTCTTCTTTAAAGGTTCTCTCTCCAAACATAGTCACATTGGGAATTAGGGTTTCAACATATGAGCATTAGGGAACACAATTCAGTCCACAATACTGTGTTTTATAGATAACGCAGGCCACATTTCAAAGAGTTGGGTATTCTCAAAGCAGAAGGTAAGAGCTTGAACTTGACATATAGAGAGATCTGTGGTGGGAGCCAACTCTGCCACTTACTAACTCATATAGGATCTGACCCACTTTTCCCAAACCTCTTGCCTGGGTTCCTTCCTCTGTAAATTAGGGACAATAACCATTCAGAAGATTAAGCGGAGATTACGTGTGATAATGTATATAAAGCAAATAACTGAGTGCCTAAAATTAGCAAAAGAAAAAAAAACTTTATAAATTATGGTAAGTATTACTATTATCCAGTAAATATAATTCAATACTCAATTGAATATAATTCAATATTTACTTATACTAAGTAAATACCAAAAATGTGGTACATAATTGCTTTTGCATATTTTTTGATTTGCAATCAAAAAATGTGTGTTATTTTTATTTATACTCACTGTCTGTAGGAAATCATGATTGTTGAGCCTGGGGCATCATTAACCACTATTTTGCACCCTCTAGGCTATAGCCAGCTGTTATAGGGCAACAGAGAAGTTTTCTTGCACCCTAGGAATGACTGCCGGGCATGGAGAAACAGAAACATGTTGGTGGGAGTGCTGAAAAGTCATAATTAAGGAAAGCACCCATTGATAAGAGAATCATTCTAGAACAGGGGTTAGGCTTTCACACAATGTCTCTGATTCTCTGAGTCTCTGGGTCACATCTGTAAAAATATTTCATCTAACTGTTTTGACATCTAAGTGATGCCTATATGCAAAACATTCTTTAAGTCATGTAAAATTAAGCCCATTAAAGAAATTGTTTTTATTACTGTCTTGACCAGGTTTTTGAGAGGGCCTTGGGGGCGGGGGGAGTAAGAAAAATCCTTTGCTCTTGATGTTATTATAAATCTATGAACTTTTATGCCGTATTATGAAAAAGTCTCTAACTTAACCTATTTATCCTCATTTTATAGTTACATTAATTCTGTAAATAATGGTTATTCACTTTTAGTTTGTTATCTTATTTATGTTACACAATTATTATTTTGCACATGCTATTGTGAAATACACCATGTGTATAGAAAAGTGCATTAAATATCTAGGTATGTTGAAAACAATTACAGAACCAGCACCTAGAAACTGCAAAACAAATGAAGAAACAGAGACTCTGCTAACACATCAGAAACTCTCCACCCTATCTATATCTTTTAAATAAAAATCTCCTCCATCTTTCGGAGGAAACCACTATTCTAGCTTTTATGGTAACCATATTTTTCTTTCTCTTTACAGTTTCCCCCACTACGTATGTATTCTTAAACAATATCGTTTGGTTTTGTTTGCTCCTCGACTTTATAAAAATGGAAGTACACTGTGTACATTTCTCTTCCTCTTTTTCACTTAGTATTTTATCTATATGTATTTTTAAAATGGAATTCTATACAGTATTAAGAGTGAATAAGCTATAGTTACATATACCAACAATTTTAAATGGTTGAAAAAATAGAGAGGTATATAAATGAAAACATAATTTTTTTAACTTACACTCCATTTTTCTTTCTCCTGGTAACTACCATAAAGAGTTTGAGAATGTCTCCTGGCAGATTATTTTCTTATTCATTTGCATATGTGTAGACATATGCACACACCTTTATATTTTAAATGAGGAATCATACTTCATATATTATGGCTTGTTGTTTTGCTTAAAATATATCTTGGAGTTCTTTCCTACTGAGAGGGTGACTTCTTGTTCTGCCTAAAAATATATCTTGGAGTTCTTTCTTATTGAGAATGTTATAAGTCATCTTTACGTTTCTTTTTAAATATTTTTAGTTAAGTAGATTTAGGGGGTACAAGTGTTTTTTGTTTGTTTGTTTTTGTTTTCATTACATGGATGAACTATATATTGAAGTCTAGGACTTTAATATAGCTGTTACCTGAATAGTGTATGTTGTACCCAATAGGTAATTTTTCATCCCATACTCCCCTCCCAACCTCCCTGTTCTGAGTCTCCAGGGCCCATTAAGTCACTCTGTATGGCCATGCATACCCATTTTTTAGCTTCCATTTATAACCTCATATTTCTGAATAGTTGCTCCATTGTGGTTTAGAGTAGAGCTGTACCATAATTATTGATCCTTCATTGATAAACGTATGCATTGTTTCCATTATTTATCTGTCACAAAATTGCAACATATACACTTACAGATGTATCTTTTAGTATATGCATACGTATTATTGCAGTCTACATTTTTAGAAATGGCATTGTTGAACCAAAACATTAAAGATTTGTTATTTTAATTCCAAAATCTGATGCCAAATAGCCATTTAGATAAAAAAAACTTTATAATGTACTAGCTCAATATAGTGAATCTAGTCATTCACTATAGTAAATGACTACTCTTATAGTCATTTGACAACGTGAAACTACTGCAAATGCTTCTATGCACTACAAATATTTGTACCAGACCAAGAACTAGAAATACATGACACCATGCCTTTACTATGATCATCTCTCTTCTTCCATCAGACACCAAGAAGTAATTCATGTTGTTCTACAGTCACTCATCATAGGGGTTAAGTTTACATATCAATCAAGTTATAAGGTTGGATTAGAAATGGGAATTCCATTTCATAGTTAACTCTAAATATGCGTTTGCTGAATGAAAAAGCACAGATGAACAGATGAACACCAAACTATGTGAGATGTGTAGACTAAAAGGAGCTATGCAAAAGCCCTTGTTCTTTATTTTCTCATCTATAAAATGAAGAGTTTGAACAAGAATTCATGCCAAAAGTCCTTCCAAATAATAAATTCTTGTGTGATGGTTAATTTTGTGTCTCAACCCTAAGACAGGTTACATAAATATTTGGTCAAACACCAGTCTGCATGTTGCTGCCAAGGTATCTTTTTTGAATATAAGACTAACATTTAAATCAATAGATTCTGAATAAAGTAGAATTACCTTCCATAATATGGGTGGACCTCATCCAATCAGTTGAACTCCAGAAGAGAAAATAGACTCAGGTCTTGCAAAAAAATTTTGCTCCCAGACTGTCTTTGGACTAATGCTGCATCATCAGCTCTTCCTCAGATGTTCAGTCTGCTGGCCTGTCCTGCAGATTTTGTACTACCCAGTCTCCAAAACCACGTGAACCAATTATTAAAAAAAAATAACACACACACACACACACACACACACACACATATATATATGGTAGGAAACAGCAGCGACCCTTCTCAGTAACCTCAAGCGTTATGGACAATGCAGAAGTAATGCTATTGAGAACCAAAAACATACTCCCTCTTCACAAGAAGAGGACTTGGTTTTCTTCTAGTGGGAACATGCTCTTTTATGCTTTGAATTTAAATATAAGGGCTAATTAAATTTTCCTATGATTTTTGGTTTCATATAAATGACAAGAGAAATGTCAATTAGATGAATTTCTGATGAATGGGGATACACATCCCTCCCCTGAGGAAAAAAATCCATGATTCAGTACAAAACAAAAGAGGCAGTAGAGACATCACACTCATAGTCACGTTGAAGACAGATATTTTAATCTAATAATTACTTTCACCAGGAATCATATAAACTTTTTAGTAGTTCTCGAAGAAATGCTATTTAGTTTAATTTTGATGAGGGTGAAGCTTTGGTTCATTTAACCACGAGTGTTTTAAGATTTAAACAATAATGTATAATATAGAAAGTCTTTAACAGCAGTCTCTTCCATTCTAACTAGTGCACAATATTGGTTTTGCAATCATTTAGTAATTATATAAGGAGGACATATTTATTACAAATTATTGATTTTATAATTACTGTGGCTGGTATTCACATTATTACACAATGAAAATCTTTTAATATACAATGTTCTTCACCCTCAGCTGGTGAACAGATAGTGCAATGCAGTTTAGAGAGTAGCCAAGAGAAGATGTTTATCGGCGCTTTTTTTTTTCTTTTTTTGCCAACCAGCTAAATAGTTGGCTTTCTGAAAAATGTTGCTAATGGTGCTTAAGCAGAGAGGAATGTCCAATTTCAAGGTCATCCCTGGCAGTTGATTATAGTCACCCAAAAAGTACAAGGTTCCTATTTAACTGTTAAGTTATTTTTGCTGCACTCATTGCTGAGAATTAAAACTTACGGCTGTAAATTTGCTGCCAGCTAAATAGACATCAAAGGCCACAATCGTACACTGAATCATGAGACATAAAGATATATCTCTTATGAAATTAATATTCCTCCATGTGCAAGGCAGCTTTGCATTACTCCCCACGTAGAGTTTAGCACAGGAAACGTCTAGGCAGGATGAGTGTAATTGTCAGCATAGTTTATATTCTGGGCTGAGAACTTCTTTTATTATTTTTTCCCCGTGTGAAGATGTGCAAAAAAAGGTTGTCTAAGCATATATTTTGATTTCACTTGCCAACAGATTGTGAATCGCTGATTTAAGGTCACTATCACTCCAAAATGGGAAAAGATTAAGTTTCTGAGGACCAGAAATATTAAAAAGTCTGCCCAAACAATATTTGCTGCTCACCAGAATTCAAAATTACTGATTTTCACCCCAGAAAGATCCCATGGAGTTTTGTAAAGGCTGTAAGTCTATTATGCTGTTTTAATCCTTCAGACTTTCAATATCCAGAGGATCAGAGCATCAAACAGAATTACACAAGCTTGTTTAGCATTTTTTTCTCCTTTGGATATTCTGTTGCTATTATACAGGGTCCTATATTTTTCACAAACAATGCAATTTATGTCTGAACAAACTACTTGAACATTCAAATCATATTTTAAACGTAGGAGAGTGAGGGTGCTACTTCTGGGCTTCCTATGTGAGACAGTTTTATAGGGCTGAATTCTGTGAAATTTCACTGGTGTGACTGGGAATTCAACATTAGAACCAATCTTTGTAAATAGGGCTGAATGCTGTGAAATTTCACTGGTGTGACTGGGAATTCAACATTAGAACCAATCTTTGTAAATAGGAGACTGGCTGACTCCAGATTCCCTTCTTTCATCTGCAAAGTGAAGCCAGTTATTACATTTCACGTGAAAGTTACCCCAAACTCACTCTTTCAAAAATCTGTGCCACTCACTGACTGGCTTTTATTCTAATTCTCTTATTGGCCGACTTTATGTGTTGATTGGCAATTGCTTCTCTAACTGTAGGGGACAGCATAATCCACCCTCTCTATCTGTAGTTCTGTATCCACAGATTCAATCAACTGCAATACGGAACCAGCAGACACACTGGGCCACCTTCTCACATCGGCAGGTTCTGCAGAGGCCACTGCAGGGTGTAAGAGCTGGTGAATCTTGGTATCCACTGGAAGCCCCAATCCCCAGTATATACAGAAGAATGGCTGTTTTTTTAAGAATGAGAAATGCAATCTGCTACTTTGTGAACACATGGCTTGGCCCACAGCAGCATATGGTAGACATTTTTAAAAACACATGTAATGGGATTGAATTCTGAGATAAAGGATTCTAGCTGTGAATAGCAGAGACAAAAAACAGACTGTGATTTTACCACACCTTGATTGTTCTTTAATTTGATATAGTGGTGACGTCTTAGCTAAACTTTGGGAACTGCCCTAGGACCTAAGACACAATCTCTCTTCCCCCAATTTAGCATGAGGAAAAGCACCTAAGAGTCATTGAAAATGCCATGTACTGAGCTAGATAGTGTTATAGATATTCTTTATTTTTACCTAAACATTGAAGTAATATGGTGAAGTAGATGTTACAATCTCCATTTCATAGACAGAAAAATAGGATTCAGAGAAATTACTTAATATAGCCAAGGTCACACAACCAGCAAAACCCAGAAAAATTTGAATTCTGACCTGTGGTTCATTTTTTTCCCCGTTGCCTTCTTTGATATTCTAGTTTATGCACACAGGGGGCTTTACAAATGTTACATAATTACAATATACCGTTTAATGAAGTTTTCAAAAAGGGCATATTATAACATGTTGTCACCATTAGTGACATTTTCATCCTTCTCACTCCTTCACTTGATGTCTTCACTCATTTTTACCTGCAGAAATAAGAAGAACCTTTTTGAAACCAACAGCAATATCACCTCTCAGGCCACACTAACCTCATTGTTTCATAATAAAGCACATTACTATCTTATATTTCTATTTGTGAAGATTTTGATTCTGAGTAGTAGTCTTGATTACTTTATAATCAAACAGGTTAATTCTAGATTAGGTGAGGGGAAACTGATGTTAAGGGATTAGAATGATTTGCTGAAGACTATTTTTGATAAGTGAGCTTAACTCAGAGTCTATCAATTTAGGATCATGATTCTCAAAATAGCAAGCAAGGATGGGCTAGGTATGTACATCCCTCAATTTGTTGATTTGGTGAGGCAATAGGCATGCAGGACACAATCAAATTCAGGACTGTACAAACAAAGACCATCCTTCTTTGCTTCCAAAATGTATGGGCATCAAAAATAGCATTTCTAGCTGTTAAACCTTGAGTCAACACCATCTCCTACTAATTTAATCCCCCTCCAAAACAAGGGTGATTATAGCCTTCCTCCTTCATTACCAAGGGCTATAGACTCACAAGAATTAGAGAAATTTGAATGGATAACTCAAAATGTTGCCTGCTAAGATTTTTTTTTTTTTTACAGAGATAAAAACAAGAGCATTTATTTGAGAGACAGAGAGAATGAGAAAGAAAGACTTAGATTAACTATGATATTGTAGAATGTGTTTGCTTTTCTCCTTACTTAATACATTTCAATGAATTAAGTCATTCTTTCCATATTTATTTGACACTATGAATTGAAAAACATAAGTCTGATTTCAGAGTTCCAATTCTATTGTGGAAGACAGAAACAAAAGTAAAAATAATACTTGTTATTGCAGTAGACCTCCTCACGTTGACCATTTCTTTAAGTTGACCTAGTTTTCATAGACTGGACATGAACCACATGCATATATCAGAAAAGTGGGCCTAGTTCTTACACATCCAACTCCACATGTTGACCAGTTTATTACATTACCTTGAGTGGCCAACTTACAGAGGTTTTATAATTTAAATCTAAATGTAAATAAAATGAAAAAAATAAGTAAACCTTTAAAGGTTAGAACCTAAGGTGATAACAGAGAAGAGTCCTTGGGACAAATGGGCTCTTTCAGATGAGGTGATCAGGAAAGGCCCCTGTGAGGTAGAGGAATGAAAGAGGTAAGTACAAAATTTCTGTTACCACAGAGTTCTGGGTACAGAGCAGCAGATATGAAAGGCTCATGGTAGAAACAAGTTGTAGTGGTGCCCAATAACAAAACTAAAAATCTGATGAGCTAGTAAATGAGTAACAAGATATAATGTTTAAAATGAGTAAACAGCCAGATTACATAAAGTCTTGTGATGACTGTAAGGAAAGGGTAATGATTTTAAGTGTAATTAGAAGTTGGTGGAGGATTTTAAAGAAAAAAAATGATGTGATTTTATTTGTCAGTTGAAAACTCACGAGGTTCTAATCTCTAGTTGATATGGTGGACAACATAATGATGAAATATTTAGTAGATTTTACAATCCCCTTCTGTTTTAGGATTCTAAAATGAAAATTGGAATACAGAAGAAATTTCAGTACTATGAGCTCACCTCATAGACAGCTTTGAGGAATATAGGTGTATTCATATACGCATGTATACTTATAATCATATGCATGACATACAATTAAATATATCAGGAAGATAACACACTCTTATAGAACATATGGAGGTAACATAATGGCCAGCTAGAATCTTGGAATAATTTCTAATAAAACTATTTTGTTTGGATTTATAACAAAGCAGAACATGGTTAGCTTCCCTCTACTTAGTTTCTAAAGCAGCTTATTACCATTGTATTTTCCAAACTAGGTTTTTATTTTATCATCTTGTAAAAATGTGATTGTTATACGAAATGAAATAGTAACTGAACTTTCCAAAATCACTGGGACAGAGGCAATACAAAGTTAATTACTGTAATTCCAGGAGGGTAGGAGTCTTCCACATATAACTTGCCTTAGAATCAACAACTTCAGGTTTGACAACTAGTTCATTCTCTGAAGTTTCACCAGTCATCACAAAATCTAGTATACTTCAGGGTGTTGAACTTCACACTCCAGTCTGACTTCTCTTTTTGGGAAATGAGGTATTTGGCTAGAATTACTATACATGTAGAAATAAATAACTACTATTTACCTCAAATTAGCACATTTGATAATTTTTGAAATCTGACATTTGAACCAACCCACTTTCTAAAAGTCTTATCTCATCTTCTTTGGTAAAGAGACACATGTAATATCATATAACCAATTTCTCCTCTCTAGGTAATCCTTAATATTGAGCTAGCCCATACATTATTATGTCTATACTTTACAAAGGTTTTCTGAAAAATACACTATGCTCCTTGAAAACAGATCTCATAGTCTTCCTTTTATCAGCATTCCTTCTTTCCATGATGCTGTAGTGAAATGAATGAGTTTAAAATTCACTGTGTCCAGGTTTTGCCATATTTCTGCCCAAGTGAATAGATTGTTACCTTGGACAAGTCACTTCACCTCCCTATGGCCACAGTTACTTCACATGTAGAATTAAGAGATTGAATTAATTGATTTACTAGGTATTGTCTATCTCCAGATGTTGTTTATTTTATTTGGTTTCTTATGCCCATCTATCACATACAACATGTTTGGGAAAGTGTCTTCCTAATCCTATTTATAATTGTGTTTCATATATATGAAGATTAAAATATATATGCCACTCTATATTTTCCTTTAAGGCAACACACTGAGTTTACTTTCATTAAGCACCATAATTTCAGCAAACATTTTATCATCAAAGTAGGAATGCCAGTCCGGGTAGACAATCATGCAAAATAGTCATTCTTTCCAGCTGTTGTGATGAATTATTTCACCTACTGCCAATCCAAAGAGTTCCAAAGTCATCATGAAAGCTGATGGTTTCAGCCAGTGTTTTGTATTTTATAGCTCTTCACTTTTTATTTCTGCTTATGTCTATGAAAATATCCCTAAGTTCTTTAGATTTCAGACTTAGTCTTAATTTCCCAAACCAAAGAGTATACTTGCGATGATTTAAAAAAGATCAATACTATTTTGGACAGACTCATGCTATCTTTTTCAAAATGCAGGGGTTAATGAAAGATTAACTATGCTAGCATAACTTTTGATTATCTATGTGACACAATTTACTGAAATAGCAGCTCATTCAGAAATCATTCATATTTGGCCTTGAGATGTATTAGAGTCTGCATCTTTGATCTCCCTTTTTAATTATGTTTTGCTTTGGTTTAATGTTAAAGAAATAATTTGCATTCCCAACGCACATACCAACTAACAACAGAGGAAGGGGACTTAGAGAAAAGCAAGGGAGAGAGAACCAGAATAATCTTTTCAAATGCATGGAAAATCCATAAAGTAAATGTGTATGTAAATAATCTAGTTTTCATTAAATTTAGCCTTTGTTTTGTAGGCCAATTTCTTCTCTTTCTTAAAATTCTTTCCATTTCTCTCCTCTCCAAAACTAAAGTCACTGAAGATTAACAAATAAACATGAATGTTATGAGTGCCTTCTATAAATACATAATTACAGAGAGTGCATGTTGAGAAAACAAATTTCTTACCATTGAGAAGCTCCCAATCAATGCTGACATATGAAACTAAAATATACACAGTGTATAAAATAAGAGTTGACAGGGCACAAAAATATCATATAATAAAATTTTCAATTGTTGTGGTACAGAGCATCCTCACTATAATAATTAAAGGAAGAGATCAGTGAGACCTGCTAGAGTTCCAGACATCTTCACAGGGGTATCTAACATGGTCCTTAAAGGCTGAGCCAAATTTGAATAAACAGAATAAAAGAAGACTAAATAACATTCCAAATATCAGTGTTCAGAAAGACAATGGTGTGGAAAAATATTATGTAATACAAATATTCACTATATGGGAACAGAAGCTTGGTAATCTCAACTTACTTTATCCATAAATTTCAAATAAGGAATCTTGAATGAAGATATTACCTAGAAAATTTAAAATGAAAGAGGGGTAAATTTCCCTAGACAGTAGTGTATGTTAGTTGTTGAAATTCACTGCCTCCTTCCAGTTAAGCACTGTAGCTGGATTTAAAAGAATTCTAAATTCTGCAAAGATGAGGGGATCAAATCCCATGCTTTAGGGCATCATATTTTTTCTTCAAAGCCATGTGAGGATTCATACCTAGTCTCATTGCCATGTACTATCAAGAAAAAGGCACTGCAGTACCTTGTCTGAATATAGTCCAAAAATAAATACATAAATAAATTTCTATATACTTTGATATATTCTCATTTTTACAAACCTCAAGGTGCAGAGAATCCCCCAAACCTCTTCTGACTTAAATCCTCATCATTGAGACCAAAATAAAAAGTAATACCAGTAACGAGAACCTCGCTAGTTTTCAGAAAACACCATTGTACATTATATTTCTCATATATTTCACCAACTATAAATGTAGACCCTATGAGATGTTGGGCTTTGTATGATGCCCAGGAGCAGGGACAGAAAATGAGGAAAGGAATGCAGTGGGAGAAACCTGAAAGAATGAATAATTTTCTTATTAATCATGATATTCCCCTGTTCTTAAATAACATAAAACTGTTTGTAGAGACTGCACAAGAAACACATAAAACACATTAAAATAGAACTGTTTGTAGAGACTGCACAAGAAACACATAAAAATAAAAAAGATGTAATAAAGTAGGCCCAATAAGAGACAATAAGGTAAGTCTGAAATGAGACAATATGGTATGAAAGAATTATTAAGTTAATGCCAAAACATGTGGAAAAAAGCATAATGTCATGGAAGAAAGAAATTAACTGCTTTGAACAGCATAACTTAGCAACAAGATGGGTACTGGAAGAAAAACGGCCAGGAAGTATCCAGTTTAGGATCAGGGATACATGTGGTTCTTCTTACATAGTCTTCATAATTTTTCTATGAGCAAAATATTTTTATTCTCTCTTTATAAGTAGGGAAATTGAAGTTTAGTAAGGTTAATCAATTTGTTCAAGACTACACAATTACGTAATTGGTGAAACAAAGATTAAAGCTTAGGTGAGTCTAACTTCAAAGTTAGAAATAGGGCTTGAAGGGATATTGAAAATGAGAACTATGGCTTCAGATGATTTTCAAAATAATCAGAGTTTGAGATGACTGTAATTAGATCTCCATGTCCTGCAGAGAGATAGAGAGAGAAAGAGAGGAAGAGACAGAGTGAAATAGGGACAGACTCAGAGAGAAGAAAAACCGGACCAGAGGACTAAAATTACAAGACTACATTGTGAGCCACATAAAATCATGTTCATCTTTTGAAAACTTTAATATATCTTAGGGTCTTTCATTATCACACCAGTCACCCAACAGAATATGTTAAATACATGAGAGAAAATTATGTTAAAAAAAAAATCTCAACCAGTATGGTTCATTCTTTCATATTTCTCATGGTTAGCTGTTAACATCTCTCAGATGAGCCTAATATTATATACTTATGTCAGTGATTTCCAATCATATAGGAGTTTTAAAAAAAATCCTAATGCCAAGGGGTGACACCTTTCCTATTTAAGTGAAAAACTTATAGTAGGAGTCAGGCATAGTAGTTTTTTAAAAGATTCCCAAGTGATTGTAATGTGCAGCAGCATTTGGGGACCAGTGACTTACTTAACTACTCAGTTAATTTTCTATCATTCTAAATTTACCTTAATTTTCTGTTATCCTAAAAGAGGTAGAAATCAGATAAGCATGCTTGAGCTTAGGCTTTAAAGTCTGCGTAGACCTGAATTCAAAAAGCGGCTCTCCTATCTCTTTAAGCACGTTACTTAACATTTCTAAATATGTGTTTTCTCATCCATAAAGAAACAGCAAGTACTTTCCAGTATTCTCTGGTATTAAATAAAATCAATGGCTAAGATCTGGCACAGTACCTGCTATGTGGTGCTCAGGTAACGTTGGCTCCTTTTTTTTTTCCTTGCCTCTACTCCACCTGGTTAAATGAGGAAATTGAGTCCACAGATAAAAGAAACTTCTCTCAAGTTCCAGAGCTAGTTGAAAATACAGCAAAACCTAGAAGCTTCCAAGCGTCTCTTTCAAGTATTGTTTTCACTATAAAATGTTAAAGATCATGAGGGGAAGTATTAACAACAGCAAAAACTAATTGAGAGGAATAAATATAGTAGTCTATGATTTTCCACTCTCTT
The DNA here is from genome assembly GCF_027406575.1 of Nycticebus coucang. Lineage (NCBI taxonomy): Eukaryota > Metazoa > Chordata > Mammalia > Primates > Lorisidae > Nycticebus > Nycticebus coucang. The sequence continues at coordinate 32,061,208 of NC_069798.1, forward strand.
ACCTAAAAATCTCCAACGTTACCGTGAACCAGATTTATGACCTGGTTAATGACGCCTTTTGCTTCTTCTGTGTGTGTGCGTGTGTATATGTGTGTGTGTGTGTGTGTGTCCGTATTTATTTATAGAGATGAAGGTCTTGCTATTTTTCCTAGGCTGGCCTCGAACTCCTGGGATAAAGCAATCTTAGCCCTTAAGCTTCCCTAGTATCTGGGAAGATGGGCACACATTACTAACTATGGTCATGCTGTATTTCACTTGCCTCACAGCAGCAGCATCTTTTCCACCCAGCCTGATTTCTGTCTTGAAAACCCTAACCACAACCTCATCCTTTTCTTCTCATTCAGGCTATTGCTTACCCCTATATACTTCCTTTTATCAGTATATGATGTCTTTAAGGACCAAGTAAAACTCCATCTGGTCCACAAAATAGTGCTTAATTATTCAATCTCCATATCAACTTTGGCAGCATAATGTAAAGAACTTTGATCTTGAAGTTAATAATTCTCTGTTTTAGGGGCATCGCCTGTGGCTCAGTGGGTAGGGTGCCGGCCCCATATACCAAGAGTGGCAGGTTCAAACCCTGCCTGGCCAAACTGCAACAAAAAAATAGCGGGGTGTTGTGGCAGGTGCCTTTAGTCCCAGCTACTCGGGAGGCTGAGGCAAGAGAATCACCTATGCCCAGGAGTTGGAGGTTGCTGTGGGCTGTGATCCATGGCACTCTACCAAGGGTGATAAAATAAGACTCTGCCTCTAAAAAATATATAATAAATAAATAAATAATTCTCTGTCTTAAAACCGATGTTCACCATTTTCCTCCCTGGAATGAAGGGAGAGAGATTAGGGTAGACAATCATGGGACTACACTAAGGACTTCCCAAATAAAGATTAGAGATAAAGCTCTGAGCAGCACAGGTGGATAGGTAGGATGGGAGTAGAGTGTTCCAATTAAAAAGAACAACTCATTGCAAATTAGGTTCTGTTAACAAGTATATCTTAAGTTTATTTCTATATGTGAAATGTAAAATAGGGCAGTGCCTATGGCTAAATGAGTAGGGCTCCAGCCCCATATACCGAGGGTGGTGGATTCAAACCCAGCCCTGGCCAAACCACAAGAAAAAATAGCCAGGTATTGTGGCAGGTGCCTGTAGTCCCAACTACTCAGGAGGCTGAGGCAAGAAAATTGCCTAAGCCCAAGAGCTGGAGGTTTCTGTGACATCACGGCACTCTACCAAGAGTGACAAAGTGAGACTCTATGTCTAAAAAAATTTAAAAAATGTAAAATAACTACCAAGAGATACAGCATTCAAAAAATTCAACACAAATGCCCACCTTTATATCAATTTTCTACTATTTTTGATAAAACAGTTATTTTTTCTGTAATTGTTCAGTTAATTATGTCAATTCTACAATTCATTTAGCCTGAGTATGGACTCAGTCTCAAAATTTTAATCCAGAGGCTGTCACTCACTTTCTCAATGACCTTGGGCAAGTCACTTAATTTCTCCACATCTCAATTTCTTTGTCTGTAAAATTGGGATAATAATCTTGACCTCTGCAGAGAGGTTGCATGAATTAACTGAATAATGATTATAAAGCAATTTGAAAATACAGAACACTATATAAATGCTAAGTATTGTTATTAAGCAAATCAATTCAGAAAATCAAGATAATGACATTTCTTTTCAATCTATTTCTTAAAGCGCTTAACGCCTTTGCCTCTAAGCTTCATGTTGTAAAAAATCACTTTAAATATTTATAACTTGAAGTTTACTAGTTTAACCAGTTCCTACTGCATGTCAGCCAAGAAAGGAGGAAAAGCAATCTAAACTGGGAACTTCATTCCTCACTCATTTTGACTTTCTGCTTATACACACTTTAATTCAGAACAAAAAAAGTCTATCTACCTATATAATCATCTATTAGAATGCTAAAATTTCACAGCTGAAGTGGGCATTAAAGGTCTTATATTCTTGGCTGACTAGAAGCAACTTTCACCAGTGGCTTGTGCCCAAAGGGAGAGACATTGAACTAAAGAGGATGGAAACTGAATAACAGGAGATCTGCACTGAGAGGACTGCATGAGGTACACATCACCCAGCCTGAACCAAGTGGAGAAAGTGAAAGAAAAACAACAGATATAAGCCCAGATCCCAGAGGAAATGAGACCACTTCCCCAAAATGGGAGCTCCATGGTGGGCAACCAGTTAGCGAACTGGGTTCAAAAGTCTCCTGACCGGACGGCGCCTGTGGCTCAGTCGGTAGGGCGCCGGCCCCATATGCCGAGGGTGGCAGGTTCAAACCCGGCCCCGGCCAAACTGCAACCAAAAAATAGCTGGGCGTTGTGGCAGGCACCTGTAGTCCCAGCTGCTCGGGAGGCTGAGGCAGGAGAATCGCTTAAGCCCAGGAGTTGGAGGTTGGTGTGAGCCGTGTGAGGCCACGGCACTCTACAGAGGGTCCATAGGGTGAGACTCTGTTTCAAAAAAAAAAAAAAAGTCTCCTGACCTTATCCCATGGAGAGCAATTGCCAAATCCTAGTCCTTCTTCATTATTGAGGTCCCACCACTGAGACTGGGCCCCATTCTGTCTGGCACAAAACACCAAATATTTTTTTCAGCAATTCTAAGCACACAGATCACCCTTCCCCCACCCTAGTTGCTGGAAGGAATGCCCCCTGTAGAATCCAGAGTGTTTGACAAGCTCACTGGGAAGCTGGGGAGTCTGCTGGCTGCTGAGCTGCAGTGTGAAAACAGTAGCATGGCAGTCCAAGCTTTCGAGGGGAGAGGATGAATTAATCATCTCCAGCTCTCACGAATTCTCAGACAGTTCTGTTTTCTGCCCTTCAGGACACCCTCTGAGCTCCACAGGGTGGGTGGGGCCAGTACTTAAACAACTGTGACTTTTGACTGAACGTTGGACCTGCCCCCTTCACCAGGTATGGCTCTCTGAGCTTGATTGGATAGGCAGGTGGTGTCTAAGTGACTTTGGGCTGTACTTTGGACCTCAGGCCTCTGCCGGGCAAGGCTCTCTGAATTCAATTGCGTGGGCAAGCTAAGGTTTAAGCATATTTGAACTGAACTTTGGATCTCTGGCCTCCACCAGGCAGGGAATGATCATATTGTGTGTTTCCTTTAGCCAGTATAAAGTGTCCATCATTGTCTTTCATTATTTTTATTGGTTTGAATCCCATTGTATCTGCATACAAGATTGCAACCCCATCTTTTTTTCTGCTTTCCATTTGCCTGAAATACCATTGCCCATCCCTTCACACTGAGTCTTGTTTATCTTCTGAGATAAGGTGGGTTTCTTGTAGGCAACAGCTATCTGGCCTTAGTTTTTGTTCCTCAGTATATAAAAGAAACCCTAACTTATCTGATATGATATTGTCTCACACTATAATAGTTGGTGTTCTTAACACCCCAATAGCAGTACTGGACAGATCCTCCATGCAGAAACTAAACAAATAAATAATGGAGTTAAATAAGACCCTAAAACAAATGCACTTTTCTGAAATACTTTATCCTAACAAAACCTATCCTAACAAAACAAAATACACATTCTTGTCTTTAGCCCATGGATCATCTTGCAAAATTGATCATGTTATAGGTCACAAGGCTATTCTCAACAAATTCAAAAGAATAGAAATTATCCCCTTTATCTTCTCAGATCATCATGGAATAAAAGTTGAGCTCAACAGCAACAGAAATATTCATACTCAAATAAAATCATAGAAACTAAATAACCTTATGCTGAAAGTTAGCTGGGTCATAGATGAAATCAAGAAGGAGATCATTAGATTTATGGAACAAAATGATAATGGAGACAAAAACTATCAAAACCTGTGGGATACAGCACCAGCAGTTCGTAGAGGGGAATAGGGAAATTTAGAGCATTATCTAAGGCTGTAATGCCTTCATCAAGAAAACAGGAAGCAAGCAAGCCAGCAACCTAATGGGCCATCTCAAGCAACTGGAAAAGGAAGAATAATCCCAAACCTAGCAGAAGAAAAGAAATAACCAAAATTAGAGCAAAACTAAATGAAATTGAAAACAAAATAATTATTCAGAAGATCAGTGAAACAAAAATTTGGTTCTTTGAGAAGATTAATACTTATTGTGGCTTGGCTCGGTGCCTGGGGCTCAAGCGGCTAAGGCTCAAGCCACATACACCTGAGCTGGCGGGTTCGAATCCAGCCTGGGTCTGCCAAACAATGACGGCTGCAACCAAAAAATAGCTGGGCATTGTGGCAGGTGCCTTTAGACCCAGCTAATTGGGAGCTGGAGGCAGGAGAATGCTTGAGCTCAGGAGTTGGAGGTTGCTATGAGCTGTGATGCCATGGCACTCTACCCAGGGTGACAGCTTAAGGCTCTGTCTCAAAAAAAGAAAAATATATATTTATTGTGGCTCAATTCATAACAACCAAGATGTGGAAGCAATGTAAGTGCCCATCATCCCAGGAATGGATAAATAAACTATGGTATATGTATACCAGGGAATATTACACAGCCATTAAAAAAGGTGGAGACTTTATATCTTTTACATTTACCTCAATGTAGTTGAAATATATTTTTCTTATAAAGTATCTCAAGAATGGAAAGATGAATATCCAATGTACTCCATACTAATATGAAATCAATATATAAATAATTACATGTTCCTGAGAACAATAAAACACTATTATAGTCCAGTTAAGGGTAGAGGGAAGGAGGAGGGAGTAGAGAGGAGGACGTAAGGCAGAGGAGGGAGGGCAGGAGGCAGAGTCTCACCTAATGTGCACATTGTGAGAGTGTATAACATGCCCCCTGGGTGAGGGGCTCTTCTACAATTGGAACTTTGCCCTGGAAGTGAGAACAATGTAACCTAAATATTGTACCCTCATATCAATTTGAATAAAGTTTTTTTTAAAGGCCTTATATTCTAATATATATTCAAAGAGTTATGAAGAGGTTTGCTTAAATTTGTGTGGGCTAATCTGTCACCAATCTGAACTCTCTCCTTGGTCCTAGCTATCTGCCCTTCATTTAGGTTTAGAGAAGACTAAAAAGAGTCCTTCTTTCAGGAAGGACTTAGGAATCTTACTTGGGGAAATTTGTGAAACTGATATTCTGAAAAAAATGTAATTAATTAATGTGAACTTTAACAACAACATGATATAATCTGACCAGTTCCCATTTTATTGATTGTAAATTTTGTTCATGTGACTTTGGAGGTAGAAACTATTTAAAATTGGCCATTTTTTTTTTTTAAGACAGAGTCTCATTTTGTTACCCTTGGTAGAGTGCCATGATGTCATAGCTCAAAGAAACCTCAAATTCTTGGGTTCAAGAGATCTTCTTGCCTTGGCCTCCCAAGTTGCTGGACAACAGTCAACTGCTACATGACTGGTGATTTTTAGAGATGGGGTCATATTCAAGCTCAGGCTGGTTTTGAACTCCTGAACTCAGGAAATCCACCCGCCTCAACCTCCCAGAGTTCTGGGATTACAAGGGTGAGCCACCATACCTGACCAAGATTGGCCATTGTTAGACTTCCAATCTTCACATCACTTAATTTAACCTTTCCTTAAAATACATGTGAACTCATGAATTAGGTTCAGATTATATATATAATACATTATATATATTTATATATAATTATGTGTATAAATACACACACATTTTAAAATAAATATATAAACTTTTGTATAGAGTAATGATTTTCAATTAGAATATTTTAGTTTTATTAATATGTCCAGCTAAGGCTACTACCCTAAGTAGCCTTAACCAGTTAACTACTGGCTCATGGTTCCCTAATCTATTAAAGGAAGAGCCAGGGTAAAAACCTGCTACAGTCTCTCACTGCTCAAGTTCTGAATGCTGTGGTGTGTGACACCAGGGTTGAGAATCCCTCAGGTAGATATTAGATTCTGAATAGGTTATAGACAATAAATCAGATTGTAAAACCAGTCACACTTTAAACCAAATGCTCATTTGAGGTTTCTTATCTTCAAAGAATAAATTTGCAGAATGTTAATGCTGGAAGGAATATTAGAGATCATTTAGTCTGATTCCCTCATTTATGATGAGAAAACTGAAGTCTTGAAATATTAAGTAAATAGTCCAAGGTCACAAAGTCCATGAGGAAGCCAGGTCTAAAACCTGGTTTTTGTGAATCCCAGTTGAATGTACCTTCTTATAAATCATTAATTAAGATGACATTGGGGTAAATGACACTTTTCCTTTGAGGCTAGGACTTTTACAAACCAAAAGAATAGTCAAATCTTTAAATATTGCTTCTTATAGTTCTTTTTTTTCATTCTTTATATGGGTTTGCTCTGAAGACACAGCCTTTAAAAGAGGGTATTACTTTTAAAATAACAGTTCTCAACTGCCATGGTATCTAAAATACCATCATCAATACCCACTATTCCCTTTGATAGCCTATTAATAATAGATTTTGTATATATTTGTGCTGCATGAGCTGGGAAAAACTTATTGTCTGCATCTCTTGTATGTTTGCAGTGAGCAGTCAGGACTCACAGCCTTCTTTGGCTCAACTTCAGCTTTTCCTAGCAATCCTACAGATCAAGATCTATTTAAGAAGAGGTCTAGTGCCATTCTTAGAGTAATACTGGCTAACTGAAATAAATGTCGCTGAGTTGCCATCATTTATCTGGTCAGTTTAAAGTACATCTGATCATCAGAACAAATCCTCACTTTGTCCCTCGAAGCCTTTTGAGCCGGATCTTGTCACTACTGAGTAGGTTTGTTAATGTATGAGGACCTTCAGAACCCATCATGCAAGTCTTCACACCCACTGTCCTGAAAGATTTTGTGGGGAAGTAGGAACCTCCATAAGAACTCTCTGTTCACAAAAGCTGGTAACCAAGAATGTGGAGATGCCACACAGATCTCACTCAGCACCAGGCGATATTTGTGGGCTTTGCTGGATATAAGGTTTGGTATTCAAGTATGGAGCTTGTAAGCCTGGTCAATAACACACTTTCACTTCAAGATGATAACAAAATAAGAAACTACCACACATGTCCAGTTACTGAGAACATTGTATTTATTTTCCAAAACTTAGATCAGACATAACAGATATTTTATCAACTTGACATGTTTTGTTCATAACCCCTGTGTCCTGTCTTGAGATTTTTTAGCCCACATAATCCCCATTTCAATCTCACATAGGAACTTCAAACTTGAAATACCTTAAACTTAATCCACCATCTTGACTCCTCTAAGATGATACTCCTTGTAGTTAGTTAATTAACTTTTTTGGATCTTCTACATATGATCCCATTCAATATTTCCTAGAACTTGTGCCTTCTAGGAAATATTTTGGGAAGCCCCATATTTTTGAATGCCTGAAATTTTAGCATATGAATGTATTCTCTGATGACAAATTAAATATCTCTGAAGAGGTAGCAAATGAAATTATCTGATATTTAAAATTAGAATGAATGAGTTTACTTAAGAATATCCTATCACAGTTTTTCATGGTAGAGTCAAGGGGGAAAATAGCAGAAATAAAACATCACAGAAAATATAGAGAGTGTGTGTTTGCTTTTGTGTATGCGTATACTTACTTATGTTTTGGGAGTAGATCAGGAGAAGATCCAAAAAGTGAAATTTATCTTCAGTCCCACCCCTAAAGACCTTGATCCTCCTTTCTTAAAAGAGCTAGTTATTAGATTAGTGGTCCTCCATCCTCTCTGCATCAAAAATAGATAGATAATGATGCCCAGTACCCAGAAATTCTGATTTTGTTTAATTGAATTGGGATGGGTTCATGCCATTGAAATTAAAAAAAAGAAAACCTTCTATGTAATACTAGTAAATAACCAGGTTGAGAACCAAGTCCCCAAACCCTCCATAGGCCTGCTTCCATCATCAGCTTCTGACTTCCTCCCACTTTCGTGTCTATTTTGTATGTGTGGATGTGAAAAGTGCTCCTCTAGAGTTAGTTACCCTCTTAACATGATAAGGTGGGTGACTGATCTTCATCATGTAGCTCCTCTGAGTTTCATAGTTCACAGCCTGTGATTAAACATAAAGGTGCTCTACTAGCTTCCCAGCACAAAGAGGATACACAAGAGCACCAAGCAAGCAGGCAAATAGTGTTTCCTTGCACATGAGCACTCCAGGCAGTAAAACTGAGTTATCCACACCTATGTTGGGGTTAGGGCCCCTGTAAGAACCAGCTCAGTGCCAACATCCTGTCTCTATACCCAAACATGCACACTTATATGTATTTTTCTTTCAGTGGGTTCATAGCCTTATAAAGCTCATCTATGGAAACCTGTGAGTCCATGAACCTCATTCCGGGCAGGACCTATTGCTCAAAGGAGCAGGGCACTGGCCCCATATACTGGAGGTGGTGGGTTCAAACCTGACCCTAGCCAAAAACTGCAAAAAAAAAAAAAAACCCAACTCATTACCCAAATGCCTAAAATGATTCCTTCTGAGGAGTAATATTTCTGGCCAAAACTCAATAGAATTCTGATTAAAAATATGCGCTTTGGGGCGGCGCCTGTGGCTCAGTGAGTAGGGCGCCAGCCCCATATGCCGAGGGTGGCGGGTTCAAACCCAGCCCCGGCCAAACTGCAACCAAAAAATAGCCGGGAGTTGTGGCGGGCGCCCGTATTCCCAGCTGCTCGGGAGGCTGAGGCAAGAGAATCGTGTAAGCCCAAGAGTTGGAGGTTGCTGTGAGCCGTGTGACGCCACGGCACTCTACCCGAGGGCGGTACAGTGAGACTCTGTCTCTACAAAAAAAAAAAAAAAAAAAAAAAATATGCGCTTTGAATTTCAGCATGGGTTTAAAAACCCATAGCATGATGGGTGTAATCTTTGTGAGTGTAATCTTTGTGAGTCTTAGTTTTCTCATATCTTAATTAAGGGTAGGAATACCCATCTCTGAAGGTTTTATCAGCATTATCTGAAACCGTGTATAAAAGTCATCTAGTAGAGTACCTGGCCAAGATAAGTACTAAGCTAATTAACGTTATGATGATAATTTCTAATAAAAATGATACTTGAGAAGTGTTAACATGTTCTGGGTAGATATAAATTTGAAGAAGTACAGACTTGCTGGTGGCACACTGAGGCAACCATAACATTTCTCCTTTTATATCGCCTTGTGCATGTCTGTTTTCATCTATGTAAATATTGTGGATTTGATATGAAGAAATACATGAAAATTAACTACAATAAATTAAGCATAAAAAATGGGTCAACTGAACAGTAAGAAAATGAAAAAAATCACTGAGAACCAAGAAAAAAGGGTTTGATTTGGATGCATAAACCCACGTTCTCTTTCTGCTGCTCCTCTTTGGCCAGTCACATCTTAAAACCAGTTCTGTGTGGGCCTGCTTAGTGGCTATCTGGGGATGACTGTCAACACCCAGCTGCTCTGCAGTGCTATAGGAGTTAGGCAGGACTCCACTATTCTGCTACCATCAATGAAGGAAAGACCCAAAGGACTGTGTTTTTATTTACTGATTAAGATTTTCTTCTGATCCATATTGATCTTTACATATGGGAGCAGAAAAGACCCACTGCTGGTCACCAAACCCTCCTGATTAAGAAGTGCTGCTCCCTGCAGCTTAAGCACCAAAATAGAAGTGCAAAAATCCTGGGTGCTTGCAGATTCATAGTGGGAAGCGCACAACAGCTTGCATTTGTCACCTATACCCTGTTTTACATAGACAAGTCATAACATTGGCTCTAGCATGAAACACATACAACTTTAAGCTTGGTTTTGGCAGGCAAATGAGAAAGAAAAAAAAAAAAGCCATCCACCCTTTCCTTATGGAATGTAAACACCTCACTGTTGGGCAGAAATTTACATTAGATTATTGTGTTTATAAGGAAATTAATATAAGATATATATATATGTATTTTTCTTAATTTTTGAGAAGACATGTTTAACTATATAATCAAATGGTCCAAAATTTCTCAATCTACACTTTTCCCCAGACTCAAATAATATAAACTGGGTTCATAATGTAGTACTTCTGTCTTAAAATCCCAGATTATTAATTTGAATGTGTCATTCTCAGCTGGCTGCAGGCTGCCATGATGGAGTTTGAGAACAAGGTTAAGTAATCAAATTGGATGGGAGTGTAATGGTAGGAGAGGGCATTGAGAAGGACAATGGAGGAGCACAGGACAGGTTTTAATGGAGACACTTGTCAGTGTGAGCTACTTGACCTACTTTCTACTTGATACCATCCAGCTTATGCAACTAGGTAAAAAACAACAACAACAAAAATTAAAAACAGGCTGTGAATAAAAACCAGATACTGCTTCTCAACTGAGATTTCCATGGCAAATAAATTAAATGAAATAAACTCCCACATATGGATTATGCAACTCATTTATAAGGAATCAGATTCATAGACTGCTAGGTTTTCATGCACAACTATTTACATTCAATCATTCATTCAATGCCATGGAGACAGGGTTACAAGATTGAAGGATGAATATTTTCTGTTACCTTTCTGTATTTTTTAACATAACAATAAACAGCTACCTAGATATCACCTTGCAGTTAATATGAAAGATAGAAAAACAAAACATATATTCATCACAGCTATCCAAGTAGAAATACAATAACTCTTGGAACAAGTGGCAAGCCCAAATTAAATCTAAAGGCAATCACAAAAGAAAGAATGTTGGAGCTATAGATCATTGCACAGAGAGGTCACTGAGCTCTTAAAGCCTGAGGAGATGACCTGCCCTGAAAAACCCATTTGGATTCTCCTGTCCCTTACCTGGCTCAGAAGTATTAGAAACCTAAAGAAGGTCAGTCTTTTTTAGGAGTAAAGAATCCGTTAATGGTGCAGCTGAAAGCCAGTTATGACTTCAAGGGGCTAAGAGAGTAATGTGACCCCAAACATCTTCTCATGTTCAGCAGCTGAACCTGGAAAGTCCAAGGTTAAACTCTGATCCGTGTTCAAAGGTGAGATCCATTCATAAATCCTTAACTACTAAGTAGAAATCTAGTGGATGCCAAAGACAACTTGAAGTTCCCATCTTTATCCACACTTCACTCCTTGCATCTAGTTGAAACTATTAACTAGCAAAGACTGGCAAGACCAATAAATCCCTACAGTGTGCCCCAAGGATTGCTAAGAACAGAGGTATGAGAAATCAATTCAAATTCCTTCCAGTGCTGTGCCTTTTTCCTTTTGGAGTCCCAAGATCTGAATAACTACATAAAACAAATCAAGGGAAAATAGGGCCCAGTTGCCTGTGGCCTTTGTTGATGAATAGGGCTCTAAGTCAGTCACTCAGCTGTTTTATTACTTGTCTTTAAGGCTGATGAGTCCCAAGCAGACTTGCATCACTGAATTCTTAATAAAGGGTTAGTGCTTGTCCTGCAGAATAATAAGAACCACTAATGACACCAATTAAGAACTATAAATGTCATTTATACTTGTTTGTTATTTTTCAAATCAATAAGGCTAGAAAGACAGCAGCTTGAGATAATTTAGATTAGGACACTTTGTAGGGACATTTTAATGGATATATTGCAATTGGGACTCTTGTTCTCCTTTTGGAGAAATTGTGTTCCTCATTGGTGAATTCTGATTTTTATTTAAAGTAGAACTTACGCTCCAAATAATTAGATATAGGGGAAAATATTAAGGGCAATAAAAAGAGAGACTAGAATATATATCTCTAGATTCTGTTCATTAAATCCCTTGTTTGGAAGTGCACCCATATTATCTGAGAAATTAACTTTAAATGTAATAAAAATAATTGCATACAAAGATAAATTCTAGGCGGCACCTGTGGCTGAAAGGAGTAGGGCGCCAGCCCCGTATGCTGGAGGTGGTGGGTTCAAACCCAGCTCCAGCCAAAAACTGCAAAAAAAAAAAAAAAAAGATAAATTCTAAAAGAAAAGAAAAATAGTAACAGTACTATTCTGATGTTGTAGTGTATTCTGATGTTATAGGAATTCTGAGGTCATATTTTTTCATACGGTTCTTAATCTTTTGCCAAAAGTCAGTAGTAGATTTTTAATTGCACATTCATAAGATTGTGAAAATTATGCTAACATGTTTACTTAGCTGAAACGTGAGGCAGTGGGTCACAACTCTGGAGATTATCTGTTTCTTTATTTTCAATAGTGGCAGAGGAGTCTTATTTCTCACTGGGGCACTGTTCTAGCAAGAAGAAACTATTAAACATTTCACCAGAGAGACCACAATCCATCTTCAAAAAATATAGTACCAATAATCATAACTACAGGGATAACCCACCAGAGAGTTTGGAAATAGTTCACCAAACTGTCTTCTGAATCAGTTGGTGAATGCATTCTTAAACTTTTCTATTATAATTTTGAATGTTAACGCAAGATTGTATGAAGTGCCATATAAGATTTAAAATTTTCTGGTGTGGTGTCTGCCTCAACACCTGTTCCTCTCTGAGGAGGTTTTCTACTTTGGTAGGTTTGAAAAGTCAAATTTAAGTGATTTTCCTTTTGAAGGTTCACTTTCAATTACTTTGAATAGAACAGTAAAATCACCAAGCAAGGGGAAAAAAACCTAAAGTACAACTTGGGAAATTACTGTTAAACAAACAATCAATAATCATTTTGTGTAAATGTCTGCTTCACATTAAAACAATTAGTCAAATCTTAACATTTTACATACTCAATTTATTGTGGCTGCATAGTACTCATAGCAACCACACATTTGGTTGTATACATTGAGAATAAGCATAGGGATTTGAAGAAGTAAGTTAATATAATTTTAAAACTTAAGTTAGCCAATTTTAAAAATCAAACATGCAATGATACAGTAGGAACAATTAAAGGGCACAACAAATGTATACTAGCCATATATCTTTTCTAAATATATATTACTACATATATACTGTCCTTTTTTGAGTTTCAAAGGAGTATATAATGGAAAAAAGAAATAACATTAAAAAAATCCAAAAACATAATAATTTCTGTCTCGATATACTGCTGCCCCAATCATTGAATACATATTTGATACAAAAAATTGATTGATTTTTTCCTCTTCCTAAATCTTATCTTTGTTTTAAATAATGCAACTACTATTCCATTGTATTTTTTTAACTTTCTTATTTGGCCAAATTTACCTGCTCATTTTTCCCAAATATTTTGTACCCTCTCCTTTATGTTCTTGCTTCCAGAATGTCTTTTTATTTACCCTATTTTCACCTATGAAAATTCTGGCTTCCATAGGCAGCACATATTTCAATCATTCCAAAAGACCTGACCTAATCAACCTAGTTGAAAAGAGTTTGGTGTCATTCATTCATTCATTCATTCATTCATTCATCACATTATTACTGAAGATCTGCTGTATGTCAGACATTGTGATAAGCTCTGCCCTCCCTTATAAAATATTAGTTCTTTTGAGTTTTATCTCCACACAGTACAGTAAGTTCATTGAGGCTGAGACTGTGCTTCAGTCATCTTTGAATTTATGGTGCAGCTTATCTTGGCATCTTTCTCAAGACAAATAAATGAAAGAGCATTAAGCTATGTATATTCTAAGACGACTCAACTGCTTAGTTTGGGGGCAAAAATAATCAAATTAGGTAGCCATGTGTTGTTTTGGATAAAACACGAATTTGATTCGTTTTATTTCTTATCCACTGGTTATCTGAATATGTAAAAAAGCGGAGTTCCTTCCTACTTTTTGAATTTGGTTTCTTTTCGCCAAAGGTGAATCAGGATGCTTCAATCAATAAACTGATTCTGGAAGACCTGGTATTGAGATGTGGTCTGACATTTTTTTTTTTTTTTTTTTGACACATGCGTTTACTAAGTCCGTGGTCTGACTTTTTTTTTTTTGACACATGCGTTTACTAAGTCCCTTGTGTCAATTACTGGCAGTGTCTGAGTTAGAAGAAAAAGTGTATAATATTCCTCTACTTTATTTGGTCTGTGAATAAAAAGGAACTGTTAAATGTCTTCCATAAACTCAGTCACTCTCTGGTCAGCATTGCAGCAACCTAAGCACAACCTAAGTGGGCAGTGGATATAGTGGTGCCTGATACTAACTAAAATGCTAGGCGGCGCCTGTGGCTCAAAGGGATAGGGTGCCAGTCCCATATACTGGAGGTGGTGGGTTCAAACCGAACCTTGGCCAAAAACCACAAAAATAAATAAATAAATAAATAAAAATAAAATGCTCAAGGTTGTGAAGAACTAGATGGATAGAGGACCCAGGTTCAGCTCCAATGTACTTGGTACCACACAGTTTACTCTCAGTGCTTCTTTTTTCTCCTCATTAATTCCCATTTTCCCCCTGCCTAGGGATCCCTGAACTCATTCTTTTTTTCTTCAAAAGAGATCCACCACTCCCCTGTTCTTGGATTGGAGTTCATTTTAAGCATGAGAAATAATTATCTCAAGAGATTCTCACTCTTGTGGAATGCCAGGCCCAGGAAAGTTGTGAGAGACAGGACATTTCAAGGGCAAGCAGCCCTTAAATTAAAATTAAACTAATTAGGTAACTTTATTTTTTTTTTTATTGTTGGAGATTCATTGAGGGTACAATAAGCCAGGTTACACTGACTGCAATTGTTAGGTAAAGTCCCTCTTGCAATCATGTCTTGCCCCCAGAAGGTGTGGCACACACCAAGGCCCCACCCCTCCCCCTCCTTCCCTCTCTCTGCTTTTCCTTCCCCCCACAATGACCTTAATTGTCATTAATTGTCCTCATATCAAAATTGAGTACATAGGATTCATGCTTCTCCATTCTTGTGATGCTTTACTAAGAATAATGTCTTCCACTTCCATCCAGGTTAATAAGAAGGATGAAAAGTCTCCATTTTTTTTAATGGCTGAATAGTATTCCATGGTATACATATACCACAGCTTGTTAATCCATTCCTGAGTTGGTGGGCATTTAGGCTGTTTCCACATTTTGGCGATTGTAAATTGAGCTGCAATAAACAGTCTAGTACAAGTGTCCTTATGATAAAAGGATTTTTTTCCTTCTGGGTAGATGCCCAGTAATGGGATTGCAGGATCAAATGGGAGGTCTAGCTTGAGTGCTTTGAGGTTTCTCCATACTTCCTTCCAGAAAGGTTGTACTAGTTTGCAGTCCCACCAGCAGTGTAAAAGGGTTCCCTTCTCTCCACATCCACGTCAGCATCTGCAGCTTTTCCTCTTAAAACTGGAACCAGGCAAGGTTGTCCTCTGTCACCTTTACTATTCAACATAGTGCTGGAAGTTCTAGCCAATACAATTAGGCAAGACAAGGAAATAAAGGGAATCCAAATGGGAGCAGAGGAGGTCAAACTCTCCCTCTTTGCTGATGATATTTTCTTATACTTAGAGAATCCCAAAGACTCAACCACAAGACTCCTAGAAATACAGTAATGTTTCAGGATATAAAATCAATGACCACACATCAGTAGCCTTTGCATATGGCAATAACAGTGAAGATGAGAAGCTAATTAAGGACACAACTCCCTTCACCATAGTTTCAAAGAAAATGAAATACCTAGGAATATACCTAATGAAGGCGGTGAAGGACCTCTATAAAGAAAATTATGAAATCCTCAGAAAGGAAATAGCAGAGGATTTTAACAAATGGAAGGACACACCATGCTCATGGATGGGCAGAATCAACATTGTTAAAATGTCTATACTTCCCAAAGCCATCTACCTGTTCAATGCCATTCCTATTAAAATACCAACACCGTACTTTCAAGATTTGGAAAAAAAGATTCTGTGTTTTGTATGGAACCAGAAAAAAACCTATATAGCTAAGGCAGTTCTTAGTAATAAAAATAAATCAGCATACCAGATTTTATTCTGTACTACAAAGCCATAGTGGTTAAGATAGCATGGTACTGGCACAAAAATAGAGACATAGACACTTGGAATCGAATAGAAAACCAAGAAATGAAACTAACATCTTACAACCACCTAATCTTCGATAAACCAAACAAGAACATACCTTGGGGGAAAGACTCCCTATTCAATAAATGGTAACTTTCATTTTATTCTCCCCTTGGAAAGATTACAGTGGTTCAGGGACTTAGGCTCAATAGACATCTGTTTGATGATTGCATTTACTCATTAGTT
This sequence comes from Nycticebus coucang, assembly GCF_027406575.1. Lineage (NCBI taxonomy): Eukaryota > Metazoa > Chordata > Mammalia > Primates > Lorisidae > Nycticebus > Nycticebus coucang. The sequence continues at coordinate 32,077,270 of NC_069798.1, forward strand.
TTCTAAATTTTAAGCACCTGCTTTGTTACTGACAAAGAATCCAATAAAGCACGATGACCTCAATGGCAGAATGGACATCCATTGTTCATATTATTTCCTCTTCAAAAAGAAATTTCCAGGTACCAGTACTTGCTCCTGTGTGGGGAATTAGAGGGTCACTAGCAAACAATATCTCTGCTCAGGGAAGATTTATGTGAGTGTTCCCTCTCAGCTATCAAATGTAGGTCAAAGAAGCTCTCATTTTCTGAAGAAAGGGTCCCATCAGGGTCAGGGAACTCAGGAAACTGTGTAGGAAGCTCATTTGGAGATGACTAGAGAAAGACAGAGAGGGCAGCTGACTGGAGAGCACAGACCCATCTCTAGGGGGCAGCTGTTCATTGCTATGTAAGAATACAGGTTTAATGTTGCCAGATTTTCAAAAGACAGAAATTGAGGTTTTGTGTAAAACCTCCTAATTTTCAAATGTTGACTTAAAATATGCTATTAAAAATAAACAAACTATTTCTTTGAACCGTATCCAAGATATAGATCATTAGCTTGCCACCTCTAGATTTTTAAAAGCAAATTTGTGAGCTGGGCATGGTAACATCTAACAGGCATCTGTATTGCCAGCTACTTAGAAGACTGAGGCAGGAGGATTTCTTGAACCTAGTAGTTCCAATGCCAGCCTCGGAAACATAGGGAGATGCCATCTCTTAAAAAAAAAAAAAAAAAAGTTTATACTGTGATAAAGTTTGTGCTAAAAGCCTGGGCTCTAAACTACTGTACTGTATTTCTAGCAATGAAAGCAATTCTTTTTTTTTTTTTTTTTTTTTGTAGAGACAGAGTCTCACTTTATGGCCCTCGGTAGAGTGCCGTGGCCTCACCCAGCTCACAGCAACCTCCAACTCCTGGGCTTAAGCGATTCTCTTGCCTCAGCCTCCCGAGCAGCTGGGACTACAGGCGCCCGCCACAACGCCCGGCTATTTTTTGGTTGCAGTTTGGCCGGGGCCAGGTTTGAACCCGCCACCCTCGGCATATGGGGCCGGCGCCCTACCGACTGAGCCACAGGCGCCGCCCATGAAAGCAATTCTTATACCACCACCCCACACAATAGCTCCCACTCCCAGATAATTCCATGCTCATACAGGGTCAGTTTCCTCGTCTGTGAACAAAAGGAAATGACTTTTCTTTTAAAAAATGCCTTTTTAAATGGTGTGTGTGAAAATTTCCAATTAATGCCTCTAATCTTTTGAAGTTGTCTTTTCCTGGATAAAATTTCATAACTACACCAAAAGAAGTCAGAGACTTTACCTGGTTCTGGTGCTTATGCATGTTTAATGGTAAACACCATCTCTGTCAATTCTGTGTTTAAGCATTAAAAGTAATGAGGGTTTTCCAATTGCCATTTGACTGCAACTAAGAATTTGCTTCTGCATAAGGCTTGCTGATCCTTACTAAATACTTAGTGATTTTTTTCTTATTCTAATGCCCTTAATTAGATTTATAGACTCTTTACAGTGTTTTATGTTGATGAGGGACTTAGAATACAGCACGCACTAATAAAATATCCCCACTACCCAACTTGTGCTTTTGCATGTTTTATTTCAGTGAATAATGAGTCTTAAATAATGTTCTGAATATGTTGTAGAGGATGTTCTAAAGAAAGATGGACCAATGATCCATCAGGAAACATTAATAAACACACAACCACATGGAATTGGTGACTGAGAGAAAATGATTCATTGGCCCATAAACCATTAAAGAATTTGGGTTCATGAATGCCTGCTACAAATAAAAATGTATTTAGAAAGTAACAGTTATACGTTCTCATTTTTTAATTTCCTTTCTGTAACTTTTATCTTGTGTAAATGTTTTAAAATTGAAAGTAATCACTGTACAGCATTCTCAATCCTATGGTAAAGAAATTTACTGTACCTAGTTTCCTTTTCACATGACACAGCCATTTTCATGGTTATAGCTAATTAGCTTCCTTTCGACATTAGATACAGAGGATTTTTAAGCAACATAAACTAGCTGTCATCCAGCAGCATCATAATCAAATGGCATAAAATTTTCCATAAAACCTGCAGCTAATAACATTTATAAGGCACCTTATTACATAAGGATATTGGAGAAGCTCAGACACTGTATATCACAATACTTCTCCTGGGACTTGGTTCATTTTCCTAATGACTGTGTATAGGTTTACTTTAGGAGCTTTTATGCACCTGCCTGAGCACAGGGCTAACCCAGGCAGACTAATAAGAACTGAGGGAGGAGTGATATCCCTACTAAATCTGTCTGAAAATGAATCTGCGACCTGGACCCCTTTGTTATTTACCAGGTAAGCCTTCTCATCATTTTGTAGCCATGCTGGTTTTAATATAATATCCTTCTATGTTTTATTGGAAGATTCTTTATATCCTGCCCTCTACCTGAGAGGCTCGAATCTTCACTCCATGACCTACTCCTGTAGCCTTCATGCTTCCACTCATCCTTCAAGGCAGACCTCTAACCATGATTCTTCACAGAGTTTTCCTTGACAACTCTAATCCCAATCAATCTTTACCTTTGTGCTTTTATCTGCCCTGAACAATCAGTGTCCATCCTTTTTTCTGGTCTTTTCCTTTCTTAAAAACATGGACTACAACCTAACAGCTCAACCTGAGCCATCATCAAATTATAGAGAGTCAACTCTGGAAGTATGTCAGGGCCTCATATTTCAACATTAAATAATATTTAACCAGTCTTATATAGGACTTCCTTTTCTCTTTTGCCATGCATAGAACAGTCAGCTGTAGCATAGTAACTATGTTCTATTGAAAGAAAAGGTCAGATTGCTACCCAGGATTCCACCCATGGTCCAATTTATTCACCTGTTCCTGATGTTGACCTAGCTTTTGGCATTCCACAGCACTAGTCCCTTTTACAATGCCTTTCATAGACCTCTTGAACCATGACTCAAAACATTAATGATTATCTAGTCATTTCTTGTGCAGAAATTTGAATACAAAATATGATTTATCTGCATGGTAAAGATTTTTCTATCCCTCCCTTATCCTGGTAATCTCTCTCAACTTTAACTGGACATTTCCCTTATCTCTAGTAAGAAGAGTTCTTAAATGCTCTATAAGTTGGATTCTATCAACTATGATAATCAACTTTACTTTCCTACCATTCAATGTATATTATACCCTAGCCAGTTTAGTGATTATGCCCTGTATAAATCTGGCCTTGTCTTTCTAATTTGATTAAAAGCTTCTTATGAAGAAAGACACTGTCATTATATTTACTTATCAAAGCTTTAATGTGTTCTCTAGTCCTAGGCATGTAGTAATGCTACACATTCATTAATGATTATTTTCCCAAAACAACTTGTACTCAATGTGATTCTAATGTGATAAAGAAATTATTCTATCATATAATAGAATCTGGCTATCCACCGTTAGAAAGCACCACAGTTGCTTTATAAAAGCTGTGCCCCCAATCCATCCTAAAACCTATTTTCCTTACTGTGATTGCTCTGTTTTTACTCTAAATTGATTCTACGCATCATTCAATTATCAGTTTATAATATTGGCTTCCACTCTCCAATATTTTAGTTCTCTCCTGTTTCTTGTCCCTTGCATTTTGAGGGCTTTTCTGTTGGCAAATTCTCCTTGCTTGACACTGTAGTAACTTCCTGTGAACTTTTCAGCATACAGCCTGGTTGAGTGTTGCCTTTCATGTGGAAATCCTTCACCTCCCACAGTATCCAGCCCCAAGAAAGGCTGCCTTGTACAAGCTATATACAAGCTTTTCACATTTTTGGTACAGCTCACACCATTACTGCTACACATCTCAAAGCACCTCTGTACCTCCATATGCTGATACCTCATTTTTCTCTACAATAATATAATAAGTATATATTATATGTATTGTATGTAATATATATTAACATACTAAGTGACTTAACCCTTTTTTTGGTGGACAGAGTCTCACTTTGTCGCCCAGGTTGGAATGCAATGGTATGATCATATCTCAGGGCAAATTTGCATTCCTTGCTCTAAGAAATCTTTTTGGTTGGCTCAGCATCCTAACTAACTGAAATTACAAACTCATACCACCACATATGGATAATTTTCTTTCAATTTTTATTTTTTATAGAGACAAGGTCTTGTTATGCTACTCAGGCTTGTCTCTTGGCCTCAAGATATCCTCTCATTTGGGTATTTTTATATGACCAAAATTAAGCTTAAGAGTCCATTATATCTACAAGACTCTATATTAGTCTCATGTAATCACAAATAAAGCTGTTATAGCAGCTACACAAAGAAGAAAAAGAAACAAAACATAGTTTAGCACCACAGGAAATAAAAAACCGCAGAAATAAACAACATAAGGAAAGAGACAAAGTACACAAAAAAACAACACAATGGCAGGAGTAAGTCCATATCTATCAATGGCCTTAAATGTAAATGAGTTAAATTCTTTAATTAAAAGATATAGAATGGGTTATATTTTTAAAAATATAAAACTATATGCTACCTACAGGGCATAAACATCCACTGAAAATGAAGTGATAAAGAAATGATATTCCATGAAAACAGAAACCAAAAGTGACCAGGAATCACCATATTTAAATCAGATAAAATAAACATAAGTCAAAAAACTATAAAATGAGACAAAGTTCATTATACAAAAATAATAAAAGGATCTATTCTACAGGGGTATACAACATGTGTAAATATAGAAGTTCCCAACACCAGAGCAACCAGATATATGAAGCAAAGACCAAAAAGGAGAAACAGACCAAACAGACTGCAATACAATAATAGGAGACTTCAATATTCCACTTTCAACAATGGACAGATCAAGTATATAAAAGGAAAGAAAATCAACAGACATTATACTTAAACTGCATAATAGACCAAATAGGCCTAAGAGACATCTATAGACATTTCCTCTAATAGTTGCAGAACAAACATACATTCTTCTCAATTAACATGGAACATACTTTAGAATAGATCACATGCTATGCTACAGAGCAAGTCTTAACTAATTTAAGAAAACAGAGATTATATCGAGTATCTTTTCTACTCACAATGGCATAAAACGACAATAATAAAATCTTTGGCAACTGTATAACTACATGGAAAGGTAACAACATAATCCTAAACAATCAATGGGTCAATGAAGATTTGAGACACGCAAGAATGAAAACACATTATACCAAAACCTATGGAACATAGTGAAAGCAGTCCTAAGAGGTAAATTTATACAATAAATACCTATATCAAAAGGAAAAATTGATTTCTAAATAAATAAATAAATAGGCACCTCAATGAACTAGAAAACTTGTGCAGCCATTATGGAATTGAATATTCCATATGGCTATGGAGGTTCCTGAAAATTTTAAAATAGATCTACTATGTAACCCAGCAGTCTCAGTATTAGGTGTGTGTATATATAATGAAATCAGTATGACAAAGAGATATTTGCACTCCTATGTTTATTGCAGCACTATTTACACTAGTCAAAATATGAAATCAACCTAAATGTCCCCAACAGATCAACAAATAAAGAAAATGTGGTAAATATACAAAGTAGAGTACTATTTACAAACAAAAAAGGTTAAAATTTTGTTATTTGTGACAATATGGATAAAAGTGGAGAAAATTATATTAAGTAAAATTAGTCAGACACAAAGAAACAACTTCTGCATGAGCTTACTTATGTGGAATCATAAAAATAAGAAAAGTAGTTGTGTCATAGAAGCAAAAAATGGAATAGTGGTTACAAGAGACTGGGTAGAGGAGAGGTAAGAGATTGTGTGAGATTGTCAACAGGTACAAAGTTACAAGTAAAAGAAATAAATTCTGGTGTTCTATTGTACAGTAAGGTGACTATGTTTAACAGTAAACCGTATATTACAGAACAGCTAGAAGAGAAGCTTTTAAATATTCTCACCCCAGAGACATGATAAATACATGAGGTGATGTACACAGTAAGTGCACTAATTAGAGCCTTATACAACATAGATGGTATCAAAACATCAAATTGGACCCCATAAATATATGTAATTTTATGTTAACTAAAAAGAATGAGTATTTAAAAAATTGATATCTATATATAAAGATAAAGGTAAAATGAAAGTAAAATTATTTTTGAAAAGCAGTCATTATATATTGAATTATTTTAATATATAAATGCCTATTCATATTTCTCTCAGCAGTCATAAGAAGAGTTCAGATGTATTAGACTGGATATACTTGCAATTATACTGATAATTGTATATTTTCTGGACAACTCAAATACCACTAGCAGTGGTATGAAATTTATGAAAATGTAAGTAGTGAGTGTTGTAAAGTAGGTAGCAGCATCACAAGCAGTGAATGGTTTACTAAAATGGTGAGAACTCTTGGTAAAGTTCTAAATAAAAGAAAGTATTATCTATCTTTGATTTTCACAGTAGTGCATTTCTGGATATTTTCCTATATATTATCACTGAGAAATATGTTTTGTATTTAAAATCTAAAACTAAGTTATTTTCTAGCTTCAGGTAATAATAAATAGCTTTTTCACCTACCTGAAGGTCCAGTAAAATGCCTGACAATAACGTGGACTGCAAACAAATCCTTTCTTCTGAATGATCACTGCTCTTACTGCAAACAATCTTGCTAGTCCTTGTTACTTTATGCCATCCCACATTCCCAGTTATTGTGAAAATCAAAGAGACCTATGCATATTTCTGAAATACACCCATACTTCTGATGAGAAGAAGATTAATATTCATTTTAACTCACAGGAAAAAAAACAGCAGCTGAACAAAAAGTATGAGACATAATGAAACTTTGCAATTGTGATCAAAACAATTCTCAAAGCGATTAAAACATGGGAAACTTTGGACAAAAGTTAAACTTGAATATTCACATATACTTTGATGAGTCAAAAATTACTCATCATTTTTCATGATTCAAAAATTGGACGTGTTTGTCTGCCATCCACTGCCATACTTAAAATGCACAAGATTAAAGAGGGTAGCAAAAAATGTTCAGAGGAGGCTGCTTTTTACAAATTCAAAAAAAATACTAAGAATTTAGAATTTTTTTTTTGATAATTCTGTGTATCTGAACTTCCTCTGTGTTTAACATCTAACAAATATGTTAATATCTTCTGTATGTTACCTAACTCGTGAGCAGGTGAAGGTATGCACACCTGGCAAGCTGCCCATAAGCTTCATAAGAAGAAAGCTGCCCATTTGTGAGAGGAAGGCCTAAAGTTAGTGTTTGCATTTATCTGTCGAACCTACCTATCAGTTGTAGCCTCAAGCTAATAAGGAAGACAGCAAGTGTTGCTGGCCGAATGGAGGATAAATGGCAGTGATAATAATGATGAGGAAAATCAATCCCATGAGTCTGGCTTACTATAGTTTTAAATACTGTTTTTAACAAAACAACTGAACAAATCTCCCTCCATTCTATCAAAATTAGTCACAAAATTTTCAGATTGTAATATAGATACAAGCTCTTTCTGTCTTTATACATACATCCATACGCATCCATATGTGGACACTCATTTGTGTGCATAGATAAGCACAGCTTGGTTTTGTTTAACAAACATTTCAGAATTTTTTCCAGATGTGTTCCCTCTCTTCTCTGAGCCTTTTGAAGAAATTTAATGCAAAGGAAAAAATCTATGTTTTTTATTAATTCATTTATTCTTCAATAATCCATGTTGTTTAACATGAGCTATTTGATATTCAAGAGCCCTTGGGCCTTTTCAAATATGTTTTGGAAAATCTTTTTTGTTCTCCCCTAATATAAGATGTAGCATTTTGCCAATGGCAAGCCATAGTGAATACCAAGGGACAGGGTGCTATTTTACTCTGAACTTGTAAATTTTGAGAAATGTCTAAATTGAAGAAAAGAGAGTTCTTGGCAATTTGTTTTGTGTGCATATTTGCATCTTTGTCTTACACAATTTCACATATATCTTTACAATCTATATTAAATTATTTTACAGAATGAGAATAGTAATCTCAACCTAGGAAAATCTCAATGCAGATATAGGATTAGTATATTTCCCTCCTCTTTTTCCTTCTTCTTCTTCTTTTTCTTTCCTTTTATGATATGAGCACAGCCATTGGGCCTAACTGATACTTTCTCTTGGAATAGTCTTTCTCATATGCAGAAATGGAAAGACAGAGCAGCCATAAAAGAGTCATGAAGCTTTGACCTCTCAACTGGTTCATAAATTTTTCCTGTTAAATCTCAGGCTGCTAATGACCTAGCCTCTAGTTAATTTCAAATAAGTGAGGCTCACTGACTCTATAGGAGACAAGCACATCCTTAAAATTTATGAAAATTTACTTCTTTATTAAGAAAAATGTCAAAGATTTATGGGGCTATCTGAGTCTATACATTTTGAGGACACTTTTCAAGGAAAAAATTAAGTTGTAAATACAAAATCAAGTATACAAGTTAATACTTATTTTCAAAGATAAATTAACAGCAATAAATTATGTATTTTTACAACTATTAAAATCTGGGTGGTGCCTGTGGCTCAGTGAGTAGGGCGCCAGCCCCATATACCGAGGGTGGCGGGTTCAAACCCAGACCCAGCCGAACTGCAACAAAAAAATAGCAGGGCATTGTGGCAGGGGCCTGTAGTCCCAGCTGCTTGGGAGGCTGAGACAGGAGTATCGCAGAAGCCCAAGAGCTGGAGGTTGCTGTGAGTCCTGTGACGTCATGGCACTCTACTGAGGGCGGTAAAGTGAGACTCTGTCTCTACCAAAAATAAATAAATAAATAAATAAATATATAAAATCCATTAAAATAGTATCTTTATGTTTATTATATTTATTTACTAACTGATTGGCATGCATATCTAACTATTTTTCTTAAAGTTTTTGACTTCTGGTCCTTTGATCACCTTTCCATATGACAAAGATTTTGTAGCATCATTTTTTTATAAAATAAGTAGGAAGATAATTCCGTCTTTCCTTTAGCAAGGTTGACAGAAATGTGCTCTTAATCACTGATGCTCTATTTAATTTTCTTTCACTATCCTAACTTGTTGGGAATGTCATGTAAATTGTTAGGATTGTTGTCAAATTTGGGTAAACATCTCATAAGTTATTTTTTAAGTGTGTCAGGGCATTTCAAAATGTGTGTGTGCAGTGACAAATATAAAATCTTCTTTGAATTGACCACTTTCACCAATTTGCATTTATGTCCTTTCAGTAGTGGCCTATTAAAAGTATCATTTCAATATCAATGTTTGTGCTTTACATCAAATCATCAAGAAATTCATAAGAAACTGTATGAATTTAAAGAGAAAGGCCATGTCAGACAAAGAGGATGGTAAAGGCTCTCTGGAAAAGACTAGGAGTTTTAATTGAATGAAAAGCAACAAAAGGAGGGTAATAGGGCACAAATGTACAGTAGAGCCAGGAAAAGAGATGGAAGAGCTGAATGCTGTTAGTCCACTTGGATCTGAAGTTAAGGAGGTGACAGTCTCCTCATGGATTACTAAAGATATCTTTATGAAAATTTGCATTTGAGTTCTGCAAACCCAACTCTTAAACTTACTAGCTTACGGAACCCAGCTACAGATAGTTTAACCATTCACAAAAGGAACTATGTACCACATAAATATATCACCCACTAAGTGTGATATGTCCTCATTAAGTGTATCTGCAAACTAACATCCCTTCACCCAAATTTCACAAATGCCCATAGCCCCTCTAAAGTCACCTGACACTAGGGCTAATTTGACACAGAAAAGTTAGAATGGAAAAGAAAGAAGTGATCTTAAACTACTGAGATAAAAATATCTTACTTTGCAAATCTTACACAAGGATATGATCACATGCACAATTGCATGGATTGTTTCTATTTGTTGGCTAGTGAAAGTGAAGGGACCTGACATGTGAAGCCTCACTGGCTTGGTATTAACATACCTCTGTTCCTCCCTGTTTGGTACTTTGGCCCTGGATTAGACTCTATGAGATATGCTGCATGGTCTTTCAAACATCTGGGGACAGCTGTGTGTTTCTGTTCCTAAGTTTCTTATACCAGATAAATATCCTCAGCTCAGGCTCACATTCCAGGGTGTTTAAAATGTTCCCTCCTTTCCCTTACCCTCTGAGCCTCCGGGATGCTGTCGCACCTTTAGTGCAATCTCAGGAACTAAACGTAATAGCAGGTCTTTGGTGATTATAACTTGTGCATTTGATATTTCAACTATTCTTCAGTGCTTAAACCAGAAGTTCCATTAGAATCATATACTGACAACTAGTGGGAAATATATACTCTCATATACAACTGGGGAAAGAGTAAATTGGTATAATCATTAAAGGGAAATCCACTGAGCAATGACTATTCAAATTAAAAATCTACAAATTCTATGATTTAGCACCAGCATTTCTCAGGTTTGGCCTCTGAAAAACATACACGTGTGCAACGTGAATCACGTAGAAGGATGTTCACGCCAGCACTTTTTATAGCAGGTGGGAAAGGCCAGCAATAATATATATGTTAACTTAGCTGTGAAATGACTTAAAAATGTGCTCATATTATGGCATCTGGTAAGAAGATTCATAGAAAGACAAATTTATAGATTTATAGATCATCAAGATATGTTTTTGAATGAAAAATATAACAAAAATATCAGTATGGTAACCTGAATATAATGCTTTTACTGTAAAACAAACAAGTACAGAATACACATAAACATACATGTAGAAAGCATAGCAGTAATTGTTATCTCCATTGGAGGACCAAAATTGGGATTATTGGTTAAAACTTTGCTTTAGGTTTAGCTTTTTCAAATGTATTGTTTTAAACAAGAACAACATATTCACATATAGTTGAATGAATCAAATTACTAAAACAAAATTACATAAATAACAGAACAGATAATGTTGTATTGCTATTCCTCTGCTTGTTCACATATACACACATGTACACATACACACACACACATAAAGACATTGTTTCATCAACTTTATGAATAAAATTTAAAAGTCTAAATTTGAAGTACACACATGCAGAGAACAAAAAATTTTCTTGAGTGACCCAGAGTCATGTGGTCACGTCCATCAATGAAACCAGTTGTCACCAGGATAATATTAACCTGTCAAGAATCACATGAAATTCTCTGATGAGGTTTTAGATTTTATAGAAAAAGTTTCCTTTACGTTCTCTGACAGAGAACAGACTCATGAATGTGTATTTGAAAAAATGAGAGTGGACCAGCAGAGACTGGATGGGGCTGGGGAGGAGTAAAGGGAGTGGAACAGTGAGGGCAAATTATGGTGGAGTGACCAGAGCCACCCTCTCCTCTCTGCTCTAAGTCTTCATCTATACCAGGCACTAAAATCAACCACATCTACCTTGTAGAAACATAGTGAAGGTCATCTGGACAACTTTTTAAAGTATAAAACATTTTACAAATGCCAGACAGTGTTGCCCACGAATTGGCTTTTAACCAGTAAACACAAGATTGACATATTTTTACTAACCATAAAATGTGACAGTGAGACAAGCTTAGGGATGAATGGTAACTGAGTTCCGTGATGCCTCATGTCCATGACCATATACACAGCACTGACAAAAATGCACTGCAAACCATGTCAGTTCAAGGGTCATGGAAGGCAAAAAGCACCAAAAAATATAAGACATTGTCTTTGACTATTACCATTATGTTGTCAGTGAAACACTCTTGTCCAAATAATACTTTTTTCTCTTCAATGGAAAAAGTTTAAAGCTGATCAGACAGGAAGAAATATTCGTCCGAGGACCCTTTAACTGGATGGATATCGGACTATGCTGTTAAGGAAATTTACTCTTCTTCTCTCTCAAACAAAATAATAGCTTCTCTGTTCTTTCCTTTTCCTCTAAAGTCTGAAGATGATTTGTGCCAGGCAGAGATCTGAATCTAATGCTTTAATGTTGTTTTAACATAGTTTTTATTTTTAATCTGTAGATAATCCTACTATAATAGACTGTGAATCAATATTTAAAAGTGAATTTTAAACTTTTATAGCAGATCCATTAACAAACCCCACATTTATTGAGCCATAAAAGTTAGGCTAAAGCCATGGCACGTAGTATAGTCTTATAGTTCCCAATTGAATCACGAGGCAGTGCAGATATGTTGCTTCACACTGCACAAGTGCCCTCAAAAAAAAAAGTAGTATATTTGTCTCCTCTTTTATGTTTCCTTGGGATAAGCATGGAAATTGTAAAAAGGGGGCTAAGACACCACAGGGGATGCAAACAGACAGGCTATACAGCCCATGAGGGAGGATATTACAGAGTTACAGTGGCATTTTCAGGGCAACCAGCTGTGCATCCAGAATGAGCTGGTATAAACGAGGCATTTTTAATCCACGGACAACATTTTTCCTTGGATGCGATTTCATTTGCCTTTAGTTTTTATTAGGATATTTTCAAATTTTATCCTCCCACCAGCAAATGAGTGAGCCATGAATAGTGGTTTTGCCCCTTGGCATTTTTTCAATGTTTGAATTGAATAAAGACAAGTATAATCAAAACGGCCCAGCTAAGTATTTCTGGGCCCCTAGTCCAACCAAAAGAGGTCATGAGAATGTGTGTGGTACTCCACCACCTACTTGAAAGTTGTACACTTTTTTTGTTAAATCATAAACACATAGATCATGTATACATTAATGTGTTTATGGGGCACAATGTGCGGATTTCATATATAATTAAGAACACTTACATCACTCTGATTAATATAATACCTCATCTTGTTTACTTAATTATTGTGTTAAGACCTTTGTACTCTATACTAATAGATCCAACATGTATCCTTGCATTATGCACCATACGTGAGAGCCCACCATTCACCCTCCCTCCATCTGACCTCCCCTCTCCTCTGCCATCCCCCATCCTCCCTCCTTCATCTTGGGCTATAGTTGTGATCGATTCTTCATACGAAAGTGTGAGTGGGGACGGTGCCTGTGGCTCAAGAAGTAGGGTGCTGGCCCCATATACCTGGGGTGGCGGGTTCAAACCTGGCCCCAACCAAAAACTGCAAAATAGAAAAGTGTGAGTGATTGTAAATTGGTTTCGTAATAGTACTGAGTACATTGAATATTTTTTCTTCCATTCTTGAGATACTTTACTAAGTGGGATATGTTCCAGCTCCATCCATGTAAACATAAAAGAGGTAAAGTCTCCATCTTTTTTTAAGCCTGCATAATACTCCATGGTATACATATATCACAATTCATCCTAACAAAACTGAACACACATTCTTCTCATCAGCCCAAGGAACATCCTCAAAAATTGATCACATCTTAGGTCACAAGTCTAACCTCAGCAAATTTAAAAGTATAGAAATTATTCCTTGTATTTTCTGAGATCATCACGCAACAAAAGTTGAACTCACCAATAACAGGTATCTGCATGCTCATACAAAGACATGGAAACTAAATAACCTTATGCTGAATGATAGCTTGGTCATGGATGAGATTAAGAAGGAAACTGCCAAATTTTTGGAACAAAATAATAACGAAGACATGACTTATCAGAACCTGTGGGATACTGCAAAGGCAGTCCTAAGAGGGACATTTATAGCGTTGCAAGCCTTCCTCAAGTGAATGGAAAGAGAGGAAGTCCATAACTTAATGAGACTTCTTAAAGCAACTGGAAAAGAAAGAACATTCCAACTCCAAATCCAGGAGAAGAAAATAAATAACTAAAATTACAGCAAAATTAAATGAAATTGAAAACAAAAGAATTATTCAAAAGATTAATGAATCAAAAAGTTGTTTTTTTGAAAAATTCAACAAAATTGATAAACCTTTGGCCGACCTAACCAAAAATAGAAAATTAAACTCAATAGTATCATGACAAAGGCAAAATAACAACAGACACCTTAGAAATTCAAAAAATCCTTAACGAATACTACAAACAACTTTCATATTCTCAGAAATATAAAAATCTAAAAGAAATTGACCAATACTTTAAAGCATGCCAACTTCCTAGACTTAATCAGAAAGAATTGGAAATGCTGAATAGACCTATATCATGAAATAGAATCAACTATATGAAATCGAAATCTCCCCAAAAAGAAGAGTCGGAGACCAAATGGCTTCACATCAGAGTTCTGCCATGCCCTTAAAGAACTAGTACCTATATTACTTAACCTTTGCCAAAACATTGAAAAAGAAGGAATGCTTCCCAACATGTTTTATGAAACAAATATTACCCTGATCCCCAAATCAGGAAAAGACCCAACAAGAAAAGAAAACTATAGACCAATATCTTTAATAAGCATAGATTAAAAAAATATTCAATAAGATCCTAGCAAACAGAATCCAGCAACACATCAAAAGAATTATACACCATGACCAAGTTGGTTTTATCCTAGGGTCTCAAGGTTGATTTAATACATGTAAATCTATAAATAGAATACATAAACAAACTAAAAAAAAAGGCCATCCAATTCTCTCAATAGATGCATAAAAAGCTTTTTGTGTACGCTTTTCATTGGTGAATATTCCTACACAGGTTTCCTTCCTATAGTCATCAGCTACCTAACTAGTGAGGCACGGACACCCTCTCACATAAACAGTGAGGGGTGTACACACAGAGATACACGAAAAGCACAAAGATTCTTTCAGAGGATGGTTTTGATATGTTGGCTCTCATATGGACCTAGAATTTCATATGGAGAAAATGCTGACATTTCAAGTCTAGCACTGGAAGTGGCTGCACTCCTTTGTAAAATTCACCAAACCACTGGAACTCAAATCAGCAGACCCTGACTAAATACTACCACTTTGCTTTTTTTGTTTGTTTGGTTTTTGTTGTTTTTTGGTTGAGACAGAGTATCACTGTTTTGTCTAAACTATAATCCTATGGCATTAGCATAGCTTACAGCTACCTCACCAAAAACAGCAACCAACCCAGAAGCCAGACCACAATTTTTCCAACAAACTGGGAAGGAAAACCACAATCTTTGTAGCAATGGGTCCCAAATAGCCAGGACTTGATACATAACTGACAGCTTCCCTGTATTTGGCCACTGTTTCCAAATTAGGAACAGATGGAGAAAGCCAACTATGCTTCTCCGACCAATTACACAGGACACCTGATCTCCATCTCCCCCTTGCCTACAGCCTTGGGCCAAGGAATACCTGAGTCCTTCCTTTTTCCTACAATAAATCTTTCCTATTTCACTGCCTGCTGTTAACACTCTGTTAAATCCAAATGAGATGTTTGATTCCCTTGCAAACTTTGAACAGCCTTCCTTGTTTTTATTTGGATGATCTTCATTTATTTTTTAAATAGTACAGGATCAACTGATACCTATAGATAAAAGAGTGAATCTAGACCCCTTCCTCACAGCATGTACAAAAATCAATTCCAAATAGGTCCTTGGCCTAAATGTAAAGCAGAATGCAAAATAATACAGTAATATAGAATAATATCTTTATGACTTATGATACTCCAGTATGTTAATTTAAAATTTATACCTTAAACCCTAACACAACTTAAGAAAATCAAAAGTTGAATTTCATCAAAATTAAAAACTTTATTAACCCTGCTATGCCTATGAAACAAGTCACCATTCATCTTGGATGAATTCTGTAGTAAATTCATAACTGTTTTCTCTGACTCTGATCCATCCTCAACCTCCAACCAAGAGATCTAGCTAACATGAATCAGTCATGCCATGCCTATCCTGCAGAGCCATGCTGGCACAGTCTGTCTTTTTAGCCTCACATTCTCCCTCTTTCCTCCTGCCTTACCATCCTGCAGTCATACTGGTTTCCAATATTCCTTAGAGCAAAATAAGCTCTTTCTTGCTCCAGGGCCTTTTTACACATTAATCCATAGACTAGGACACTAGTTCTCTATTTTTTCATTTGATACCTTCCTTTCTTCTTTCAGATCTCAGGAATGGCAGCACAAAAGCCATTCTTATTCTTTCACCTTCCCAGATTTTGTACTCACCATTCTCCTCTAACATTATATTTCCTTTAACTGCACTGCTTTTCATCCTAATGTGTACCATGAACTCTACTTATTTACCTACCTATTATTTGGCTTCCTCACTGGAACTTAGTAAGGAGGAAACAGTTCTTGACTATTCAGAATTATACTGTCCACATACAATGTTGTGGCATCGTGGTTGGTGTTTAAAAATACTCATTGAGTGAAGAAATGAATGAATAAAATTAAAATCTAGTTTTCTTTAATGAGTTTTGGTATTTTTTTTTTCCTTAATCTGTATCATGTAATTTTTTCTGTCCCCAAACAAACTTTGTATAACTTGGTTATGAAAGAATTCACATATTTTTTAATACAACTAAAACACTTCACCTATAAAACAGTATTTAACACTTTTCACTTTTTCTTTTAGTTCAGAATACATGTATAGTTGGCTTGATTGATAGGTGAAGTATACTTTTGCCTACATATAATCATTTAAGAGGCATCAGAATCATTTTCTTCTCTCAGGTGACGCATTGCTTAATATTACTTTTTTTTTTTTTTTTTTTTAGAGAAAAGACAAGAGAAAAGGAAAACGAAACAGATGATTTTAGAGAAAGGGCAACAAAAAAAAAAAAAAAGAAGGAAAGAAACAAATAATTTCACTTCTAACATTTCTTTTGTTGTTGCCCAATAAGAACTTTGGACTCTTGGATTCTTTTTTTTTTTTTTTTTTATTGTTGGGGATTCATTGAGGGTACAATAAGCCAGGTTACACTGATTGCAATTGTTAGGTAAAGTCCCTCTTGCAATCATGTCTTGCCCCCATAAAGTGTGACACACACCAAGGCCCCACCCCCCTCCCTCCATCCCTCTTTCTGCTTTTCCTCCCCCCCATAACCTTAATTGTCATTAATTGTCCTCATATCAAAATTGAGTACATAGGATTCATGCTTCTCCATTCTTGTGATGCTTTACTAAGAATAATGTCTTCCACTTCCATCCAGGTTAATACGAAGGTTGTAAAGTCTGCATTTTTTTTTAATAGCTGAATAGTATTCCATGGTATACATATACCACAGCTTGTTAATCCATTCCTGGGTTGGTGGGCATTTAGGCTGTTTCCACATTTTGGCGATTGTAAATTGAGCTGCAATAAACAGTCTAGTACAAGTGTCCTTATGATAAAAGGATTTTTTTCCTTCTGGGTAGATGCCCAGTAATGGGATTGCAGGATCAAATGGGAGGTCTAGCTTGAGTGCTTTGAGGTTTCTCCATACTTCCTTCCAGAAAGGTTGTACTAGTTTGCAGTCCCACCAGCAGTGTAAAAGTGTTCCCTTCTCTCCACATCCACGCCAGCATCTGCAGTTTTGAGATTTTGTGAAGTGGGCCATTCTCACTGGGGTTAGATGATATCTCAGGGTTGTTTTGATTTGCATTTCTCTAATATATAGAGATGATGAACATTTTTTCATGTGTTTGTTAGCCATTCGTCTGTCGTCTTTAGAGAAGGTTCTATTCATGTCTCTTGCACATTGATATAAGGGATTGTTGGCTTTTTTCATGTGGATTAATTTGAGTTCTCTATGGATCCTAGTTATCAAGCTTTTGTCTGATTGAAAATATGCAAATATCCTTTCCCATTGTGTAGGTTGTCTCTTTGCTTTGGTTATTGTCTCCTTAGCTGTACAGAAGCTTTTCAGTTTAATGAAGTCCCATTTGTTTATTTTTGTTGTTGTTGCAATTGCCATGGCAGTCTTCTTCATGAAGTCTTTCCCCAGGCCAATATCTTCCAGTGTTTTTCCTATGCTTTCTTGGAGAATTTTTATTGTTTCATGCCTTAAATTTAAGTCCTTTATCCATCCTGAATCAATTTTTGTGAGTGGGGAAAGGTGTGGGTCCAGTTTCAGTCTTTTACATGTAGACATCCAGTTCTCCCAACACCATTTATTGAATAGGGAGTCTTTTCCCCAAGGTATGTTCTTGTTTGGTTTATCGAAGATTAGGTGGTTGTAAGATGTTAGTTTCATTTCTTGGTTTTCAATTCGATTCCAAGTGTGGACTCTTGGATTCTTTTCATAGAAGATGCAATCTGTGTTATAACCTTTCACCCCCCAAAGAAGAAGAATGCTGTGTATTTGGCCAAATAACAGTTTTGTCTCCTTCCATTGTTGCTAGCATAGCAGATACAGACAGAACTGCTTCTTCCAATTGTGAAGAAGGTGGGGATAAGTAAGAGGAGGAGGGTAGGAGAAGGGCAGCTTTTGTGCCATCTTTCTTTCTCTCCGTTCATTCACTATACCCTTTCTGTACTTTTGCTTCTTCTGTGTCTTCATTTTACTTTTTGATTCCACAAATATCTTTCTCTCAAAGAGCCTGGAAGTATATTGCCATGATTTTGTATTAGGACGAGCTGAGTTGGAATAATTTCTGTGCCACTTAGCAACTTTGGATTGTTTTGCCATCTACATGTATAAAATGCTATCATTAATGCCTACATTCTTGCATTTTTGTGGCGATTACACGAGATACTAAATACTCAGTAAATGTGACAAACCACCTATTTTTAGTGATAGACATGTTTCAATATGGGATCCAACCATCAGAATAGCCTTTTCCCTCAAATAACTGATGACAATTTTGAATATGAAATATCACTATATATCATTGGGGAAGATTATTTCAATAGTTCATTCTCTAGCCCTCACATGAATTTCTCAGTTATTTCTCAGTTCTCTGTTCATAACTTTGACTTAACCTCATGTATGCAATTAAGCCCAGAGAAGAGTTTGTTTTACTTGGTGAGATAACATGTAGTTAATGAGCTAAATTCCTACTTAGGAAGGCACATACTTAACTAAGTGGGTGGATCAGAGTTGACTGCCAATCACAGATATTACCTACCATACTCATTGATTTAGGAATTCTTGCTGAGATAGATGGTATTTATCCCTTGCTTAAAATCAAGACACCACATATCCAAATGTTCATGGGTCATAGTCCAGTTTCTGCTCTTGGTTTCCCATATTCCCTTGAGTACAGATAGAATAATAATGACAGTGTAGGATGAACCATGCTGCCAATTCATTTACAGTATTTAATTGAACGTTCTGTCTTTGTACTTTATCTGTTATTCTTAGCCCCTTGGGACACTGATCAGTATGAGGTTCTAAGTCACAATTTCATTCACTAACTGTGTGCTGGAGCTTGTAATGAGTTTGTCTAAAGCCTTTCACACTTCTGCTTTCCATAGAAGGTTCATTTACCTTTCTGAAACAGAACAGAGCTGTGTTTAGATTTCCCTGATTTCCACAGACAAGTCACTCCTGGGAGCCTGCTGTAGAAAATGTTCACTGAGGTACATTCTGAGCTGATTGGCTGATGGGTGAATAGGGAAAAGCAGCCATAAAGCTCCTGTCCTATATGCTTCACCCCAGCCTCAGAGATATTAATTGTACATCATAGCATTCTCTTTCCTCTAAATACATGTCTAACTCCTTTATTAAAACTTCACACTAATTACTTCTATTGCATCCCTCGATGGGTTGATTCCATATGCAGTGTATTAACTACTCTACAAGGACTCTAACAAAAATTCCTCTGGAGCCTGTCCCTTATTGCTTCTTCAAATTGTGTCCTTTTATTCCTTTTCTTGATGATAACTTATTTTTGTTGCTTTCCCCCCTCCTCTTCCTGAATCTTGACACAGTGATCATATCAGTTGGGGAGATTTTTAACAAAGTATTGTCAAAAGCGAATCCACATCTTTGCACATACCCCTCTTCATTCCAGCAAACCCAAGGTCAGCTGGACCTTTCATGATAGGCTACTGTCTCTGCAGATCTTTCAAAGTTATGGACAGGAATGTATGAGAGCAGATTCTTGAATTAGCATAATTTGACATAGTTATCTTTCAGTATTAATGACATAGAGCAAAGCTGAAGTAGTAAAGGAGAAGGGAGAATGAGAATTAGCAGAAGGTAGGTAAGAAAGTAACTCTTCCCAGTGAGTAACATCCTATAGATTTTCCTCTTGAAAGTCAATAAATAGCCATTGAAACCCTTTGGCATTTCAGCAGACCATATATTCTCTGCCGATAGTACCATAGTAATAATGTGTATCACCACATACAAAAGTAGAAAGTCCCTACCTCCAGTAATGGAGCACCCATGATCAGCTTCTTGTAATTATTCAGTTCTTTGCACTCCAGAAGAAATACACATCAAGCATTTGACCCAATTCACATATATATAGCTTATATTAATGACGCTAAACTTGATGTTTACCTTGATTGTATATAAATGATTTTGGAAAACTGAGGGGCAAATAAATCTGTCAATTGTTGTATGGTTTGGAAATTTGAGATAATTTTGACTTTTGGAAACTATGGAATGTTTGGAAGACCACTGTTATAAAGACTCAATTATCATTTTATTTTCTACTAATTCAGGTTGAGCTATAAATACTATTTATTACAAAAACTATCACTGGTGGATCATGATGTACCCAATAGTGCAGTGGACAATTTAGCTGGATTATCATGGGGAGTAAACCAAACTTACTGCCCACACTGGCCTACAGGACATATAAAAATATCACATGGCCCATTGCTGTCCATGATTGGGATAGACAGAGAAGTACAAATGCCAGTTAATCTCAAACTGCAAGAAAAAATATGACATTTAAGAACTTAACAATATTTATAGGTGCCAGGTACAAATCAGAACACCTGGGTTCTAACCCTCACTTAACTTGACCCCTGTAAGTGTCAGCTTTATAATCTGTAAAATGAAAACATTGCCTGCCATACCTACATTTTAGAGTGCACAGGAACTGAATAATTGCAATATAGCAAACCAATATCACTTAGGACATGAGGAATCATTACTATCATTGGCACTGGTCAAATTAACCATTGCCAATTAGCAAATCAATCTTATATTTATGTTATTTTTTTCTTCTTTATTTTGGAAGTATAGTTGAAAATTGTTTTGTTCCAGGCATTTTATCCCTGACTCCATTTTAATTCTGTTATTCTATTCTATTCTTTTATTCTATTCTTTTTTATAATACTTTCTCGAAGAATTAACTAATCTCACTGAGTACCCGAAACCTATAAATTAATTCTAATAAACCTAAAAGCCTTTTTGAAATATCTTGGAGCTCACATGTAATTACATGGAGATAGTTTTTCTCTATGTATTCTGTGAAATAACTAGACATTTAAAATGCCTCCCCATAGATCTGCATCTCTAAACACGGGCCTGCTTTCAAGGAGTGCTTCATAAGAACTTGGGGCTGGAAACAGGATCACCATTGCTATATTGATGTTATGTGCCTGAGGCAGCCTTCTAGAGAGTTCTTCTGTGTTGTATTTCACTATTATTACTCCATCATGGTCAATTAGCAAGATAGACTCCTGGCTTTTAGGCTTGAAAATGGGGCTTCTTGATTATTTATGCTTCTGAGATGTTATTGAGTAATTCAGCTTAGTAAAGATCTTCAATGTGTTTCATCATGACTGTAAATCCAGGTGTTAATACTCTCAGATGTCCCATCATCTCACTGGAGATACCTAATAAAGCAGCCATTAACTGACTGTATATGGCGATGTAAACTATACTGCTCACTGAACTTCCCATTACCAAGAGTACCACCGTGGAGGCAGAAGAGATTATCTAAGTAGGGACTAGCCATGATCATAAAGAAACCACAGAAACAAAGATGTTTCCTTTACCCAGTGAAAGTATGTATGCATAAAGAATTAGATCTGAGTGATAGGTATGAAGGAAAGATTTGATCCATTACATCATAAAATTACAGGGATAAATCACTTTCCACACTGCAGGCTTATTAAGCAGGTGTAGAATGCAGCTGCTACTACAGATGCTGGTTTGCTCCTAAGGGTATTCAGCTATTTTCCCTTTGGCAAATCTAGCATCACATAAAACTGAAAATCAGACTCTGAAAGCAAAGGAAGCTTGGGCTTCAACGTAAAAATACACCAAGAAAAGCTTTAGGTATTTTAAATATAGTAGAGCCCATATAAGTTGACCACCCAAGGGATGAAACAAATCAATCATTATTCAGAGGTGGTCAACACAAGGAACTAAGCAACTAAGCATACTGTATTGATATGTACATGTGGTGCTTGTCTGATCTATAGAAATTAGGTCAATTTAAGGATGTGTCAATGTAGGGAGGTGTTCAACTAGGATTAGGGTTAAAAGTCATTGCTTAATTTCATGTTCTTGGGGAATGGGAAGAAATAATGAACCCAGTTTCCTAAACCAAAATGCATGGGGGATATTCAGATAGAAAACAACAGGTAGACTAGGACCCTGGAACTATGGATCCCCATTGTGGTTTTTCCACCCACTAGGTGTTTAAGACTTGTTACTTCATTTAGGTGTTCTTCTCAATTTGAGGGAAATGAGATCAAACTAAGTTGGGATTGATGAAGACAGGGTTTATGTACTATTATTATGTAATCTTGTAGAAGGGCAGATATTACTAATTAACTTATTTTAAAAAAATGGATGCAAAAGTGGTATCAAATTCATTTATACAGTGCTTCATAGAATTGCTGACTGCAGTGTAGGGAGAATTGGAACATGAGAGGAAATACCTTTGGCTATGATATGATTACATATCTGTTCTGTGGTTGCTTCCATTCCCAGTCTGTGTGATTAGCAAAAGGTATTGAATCTATACTACCACATGGAATGTGAGGGCATTTCTATCATAAGTGGAGCCTTTGTGCCCTAACAAGCCTATCTTATGTAGGCTTTCTCCCTTCATGCTCTTCTTTTCTCTCTTAACTTTCCCTTCCCTTTAAATAACTTTTTGTGTCACTAAAAAAAAAAAAAAAAAATTGAGTTCCAAAATCTTTGACTTAGAAAAAAAAATCCCTTTAATTTAATCAAGGGAAGATGTCGGTGTTCTATATCTAATGGCCTGAAATATTTGAATATTTCCCAGCCTAGGTGGCTTTTCTGCACTCCTAACTATCAAAAATAACAGAACAGCCTTTGCTAAATGCTGTGGGAAACTAAAAGCATAAGCTAAAAGCATGAGCTATGCCTTACAAGTTTATAATCTGAGAGAAAAGAGAAAAATATATACAAAGCACCCCCAAGGAAACATAAAGTACTATAACAATATACAATCTTTAAAATAGCATCCATCATGCAAACTGTTGACAGATTAATCTTCCCCAAGCACTACTTTTATCATATCCTCTGTCTCTCAACAACCTTCAGAGCCTTATTTCTTATCACATTAAGTCCAAACTCCTCTGCTGTTTTTCAGGACATCCTTAATAGGGCTTCATCTGATTTATCCAAATTTATATCCCACTCTTTCCCCACCAGGCCAGCAAACCTTTGGTCGTAATGTCTTTACCAGTTCATTTGTGAGGAAGGATAGCCCCAACCCCAGCTCATCTCTCAGTTCTTTGGCATATTACATATAGTTCAAACCATAAATTTAAAAACTAAAAAAAAAAAAAAAAGAAAAAGTCAGCTCTGACTTCCTCCTTGAAGCTATTTTTTGATGCATCAGGCCATATTGATCTTTCATTTATTTGAATGCCAGATGGTGCCTATAGCATTTAAATATTTATTTTTGGAATCTGGGATGTTCTTTCATTAGCTGAGTGACTTTGGATTAAAAATCTCTAATCTAACTAGGCCTTGTTTTCTGAACAATAAAAAGACAACTTGCAGAATTATTTTTATGCCTAGAGATTATACGTGTAAAAGATTGAGAATTGGTCTTGACTAGTTAGCATTAAATAAATCACTTTGAATACTACGTAAACAACAAAAAGTAGAATGACAGCAATATCAAAACTTACTCATATTGTCTTTATATCTTTCACTCATAACAAATTATACATTTCTCATATATGCATACTTTGCATTGTCTATCAGAGCTGCTTAATAAATATTTAGAAATTGGTTAAGGTTTTCCATTTTAAATTTGAGAGGCAGCATTAGAGTTGTTGATAAGAGGCTTTCATACTCTGGAGGAAGATTCCTCAGTTGATACCATAGATCTTCCCCTCACCTACAATGAGGACTTTGGCAAGTTATTTCAACTCTCTATGTCTTGGTTTCCTCATTTATAAAATAGAGATAATAGAATCTATCTTAACTGATTGTTTTGAGGATTATGTGTGTTAAAATTTATACTAGTATAAATATTTTAATATAGCAAATTTGTGCTTAGAATGATGTTAGCAAATAACAAGCACTATGTCAATATTCATTTAGGACAAGTCTCAACATAAACTACTCTTCTTGAGCAGTCTTTTCAACCCCTTTATCCTGTCTGACTCTTCCAATTATCAAAATATAAGTGCCTTATATTTCACATTTGATTTTTTATAACATTTCTAATAAGTAATTGACTTAGGTTTGGAAATAGAAGTCTACAGATTATTTGATGCAGAGCTTTTTTCCAGAATGACAAAGTTAAATTACCAATGGATGTCACTAGGGGAAAATACATTGGCCCTCACTGGTATGAAAATTTATTTCAGACAACAAAGATTTTCAGCAGAAAAACTTCAGAAAGAAAGGTAGAAAGCAAGAAAGAGTAAAACATTATAGCAGGCATTCCAGCTAGGCTGTGTGAAATCTGGGGCCTCATTTGCCACACTTATAGATGGAAGAAGTTGTTAGCATTTCCTTTCTGTTCACTGTGGAGAAAGAGCGATCGGGCAGAATCTCACGTGACTCATCTCCAAGTCTTAGAATAGCCTCTTAGCAAAGGTTGCCACTTGTCCTAGTTGTAATGTTCTTCACTATAGTCATTGGGTTTTCTCTCTTTCTGTCTTTCTATTAGGTGACTTCTCTGGCAACTAGTCCTTAATTCACTTTACTTCTCTTTCCTTCCAATGATTTCTTACTAGTGGCTCTGCTTAGCTACCTTTTCTCTCTGTATCCCATTGACTCTTTGTGGTGCTGCTGTACTGATCCCTTTCTTTCTGTCCAGCATGTACACATTCCAACTAAGAGATGACCAAACAGTGAATGCATGGCCAGCCACCATGCATTCCCCAATGGCTGTGATTTCCCTTGTGGGCAGTGATTTCATGCCTAGTTATCTCATGAGCTATTGAACAAGCCCTTAATGTTTTCATTTGTTCAGTGTTCTCTGTTCTCTTCACCCTCTTTCCATCCACTATGCCCAGAGTGGCAGGATCACAGGTCACACTTATTGCAACAATAAATGAGATGTCCCTTAGAAAGTGTCTAGGGCTTAGCAAACACATGCAATAACATGGACATCCCTTCAGTGCAGTTAGTCCCTCAACTTTTTTTTTTCTTTTGGCCGGGGCTGGGTTTGAACCCGCCACCTTCGGCATATGGGACCGGCGCCCTACTCCTTGAGCCACAGGCGCTGCCAAGTCCCTCAACTTTTAATAAGACAGTGGATCATCAACAAGCTGAGACATACAACCATATCAGCTTTCATTGAACATAAGGGCAGAGGGAATTCCCAAACATCCTAAGCAGATATCTGCTCTTCAGGATGCAAAGGTTAGCTCACTCTTGAAACTAAGTCCTTGTAGAAGAAAGCAGGCATTTTCAGGATAACATAGTGGAAAGTTTCAATTTGGGGGCTTAGTAATGATTCTAGGCACTTGGGGCATTGAAGAAGAGTCGACTGCTAGAGAAAGCAGCTTAAATCTTGTCTTAAAGGCCTTTGCTTTTCCTCTTTCTTTCTCCATATCTTTTTCTATTTTTCCATCCTCTGGGACTTTCATTTTTTTTTTCCTTTTTTTTTTTTATGGTTGGGGATTCATTGAGGGTACAAGAAACCAGGTTACACTGATTGCATTTGTTAGGCAAAGTCCCTTTTACAATCCTGTCTTGCTCCCCAAAGATGTGGTACACACCGAGGCCCCACCTGCATCCCTCCTTCCCTTTCTCAGCTCTTCCTTTCCCCACCAGTCTCTCATTTTTTCTCTCTCTGCTCTCCACTTCCCCCAACCCTACCATGTCCTTAATTGTCATCAATTGTACTCCTATCAAGATTAAGTACATAGGATTCATGCTTCTCCATTCTGTCATGCTTTACCAAGAATAATGTGTTCCAGTTCCATCCAGGTTAATGCAAAGGATGTAAAGTCTCCACTTTTTTTAATGGCTGAATAGTATTCTATGGTGTACATACACCAGAGCTTGTTAATCCATTCCTGGGTTGGTGAGCATTTTGGCTGTTTCCACATTTTGGTGATTGTAAATTGAGCTGCAATAAACACTCTAGTACAAGTGTCCTTAAGATAATTTTTTTTTTTCCTTCTGTGTAGACGCCCGGTTATAGGATTGCAGGATAAAATGGGAGGTCTAGCTTGAGTGCTTTGAGGTTTCTCCATACTTCCTTCCAAAAATGTTGTACTAGTTTGCAGTCCCACCAGCAGTGTAAAAGTCTTCCCTTCTCTCCACATATATGCCAGCATCTGCAATTTTGAGATTTTGTGATGTGGGCTATTCTCGCTGGGGTTAGATGGTATCTCAGGATGGTTTTGATTTGCATTTCTCTAATAGATAGGGATGATGAACACTTTTTCATATGTTTCTTAGCCATTGGTCTGTCTTCTTTAGAGAAGGTTCGATTCATGTCTCTTACGCATTGATATAAAAATTGTTGGCTTTTTTCATGTGGATTAATTTGAGTTCTCTGTAGATGTTAGTTATCAAGCTTTTGTCGGATTCAAAATATGCAAATATCCTTTCCCATTGTGTAGGTTGTCTATTTGCTTTGGGTTTTGTCTCCTTAGCTGTACAGGAGCTTTTCAGTTTAATGAAGTCCCATTTGTTTATTTTTGTTGTTGTTGCAATTGCCATGGCAGTCTTTTTTATGAAGTCTTTCCTCAGTCCAATAACTTCCAGTCTTTTACCTATCCTTTCTTTGAGGATTTTTATTGTTTCATGCCTTAAATTTAAGTCCCTTATCCACCTTGAATCAACTTTTGCGAGTGGAGAAAGGTGTGGGTCCAGTTTCAGTCTTTTACAGATAAATATCCAGTTGTCCCAGCACCATTTATTGAATAGGGAGTCTTTCCCCCAAGGTATGTTCTTGTTTGGTTTATCAAAGATTAGGTGGTTGTAAGATGTTAGTTTCATTTCCTGGTTTTCTATTCGATTCCAAATGTCTATGTCTCTATTGTTGTGCCAGTACCATGGTATCTTGACTACTATGGCTTCGTATATAGTACAGCCTAGAATCTGGTATGCTGATGCCCCCAGCATTATTTTTATTACTAAGAACTGCCTTAGGTATATGGGTTTTTTTTCTGGTTCCATACAAAACGCAGGATCATTTTTTCCAAATCTTGAAAGTACGATGTTGGTATTTTGATGGGAATGGAATTGAATAGGAAGATTGCTTTGGGAAGTATAGACATTTTAACAATGTTGATTCTTCCCATCCATGAGCATGGTATGTTCTTCCATTTGTTAATATCCTCTGCTATTTCCTTTCTGAGGATTTCATAGTTTTCTTTATAGAGGTCCTTCACCTCCTTCATTAGGCATATTCCTAGGTGTTTCATTTTCTTTGAAACTATGGTGAAAGGAGTTGTGTCCTTAAGTAGCTTCTCATATTGACTGTTATTTGTGTATACAAAGGCTACTGACTTGTGGACATTGATTTTATATTCTGAAACAATATTGTATTTTTTGAGGACTTCTAGGAGTCTTGTGGTTCAGTCTTTGGGGTTCTCTAAGTATAAGATCATGTAGCCAGCAAAGAGGGAGAGTTTGACCTCCCTGCTCCCATTTGGATTCCCTTTATTTCCTTGTCTTGCCTAATTGTATTGGCTAGAACTTCCAGCACTAAGTTGAACAGTAAAGTTGACAGAGGACAACCTTGTCTGGTTCCAGTTCTAAGAGGAAAAGCTTTCAGTTTTACTTCATTCAGTAAAATATTGGTTGTGGGTTTGTCATAGATAGCTTCAATCAGTTTTAGAAATGTGCCACCTATGCCTATACTCTTCAGTGTTCCATTGTGGTGGTCAGTGTGCAGAACAGGTTGAAGTATTTCCTGTAGAGCTGGTCTTGTTGTGGCACATTTCCTCAATGTTTGTATATCCGTAAATGATTTGATTTCTCCGTCAATTTTTAAGCTTAGCTTAGAAGGGTACAGAATTCTGGGCTGCAAATTGTTCTGTTTAAGTATATTAAAAGTAGATGACCATTGTCTTCTTGCTTGGAAAGTTTCATTAGAGAAGTCTGCGGTCCCTCTGATGGATTTGCCACTGTAGGTCAACTGGCGCTTACTCCTGGCAGCTTGCAGAATCTTTTCTTTTGTCTTGACTTTGGACAGGTTCATCACAATGTGTCTTGGAGAAGCTCGGTTAGAGTTGAGGTGACCTGGGGTCCGATAGCCCTCTGAAAGCAGTGTGTCAGAATCTTTGGTGATATTTGGGAAATTTTCTTTTATAATATTCTCTAGTATGGCTTCCATTCCTCTGGGGCTTTCTTCTTCCTCTTCTGGGATTCCTATAACTCCTATGTTGGAATGCTTCATAAAGTCCCATAATTCTGACAGTGAATGTTCTGCTTTCTGTCTCTTCTTTTCTGCCTCTTTTACTATCTGAGTTATCTCAAGAACTTTGTCTTCTACCTCTGAAATTCTTTCTTCTGCATGGTCTAACCTGTTGCTGATACTTTCCATTGCATCTTTAAGTTCCCTAATTGACTGTTTCAGTTCCTTCAGCTCTGCTATATCCTTTTTATATTCTTCATATCGTTCATCTCTTATTTGATTCTGTTTTTGGATTTTCTTTTGGTTATTTTCCACTTTATTAGCAGTTTCCTTCATTGTTTCCATCATTTCTTTAATTGTTTTCAACATGTGTATTTTAAATCCCTTTCTGTCATTCCTAACATTTCTGTATAGGTGGAATCCTCTGCAGTAGCTACCTCATGGTCCCATGGCGGGGTTGTTCTGGACTGGTTCTTCATGTTGCCTGGAGTTTTCTGCTGATTCTTCTTCATGAGTGATTTCTTTTATCTGTTTCCTCGCCTAATTTTCCTTTCACTTCCTCTTGCTCTTTAAGTTCTCGTGCCTGTGGACTAACGGTTTAATAAGTTCTTTTGGTACAGGACCAGAAGGGTGAGAAGGTTGAAGAGCAAGAAAGGGATGAAAGAAAGGATGACCGAGTGATAAGAAAAAAAAATAAATAGAGAAAGGAGAGGTGGTGGGTAAAAGGAATATTGACAAATAGAAGAGAGGCACAGAAAGAGGGAGACAGAGCAATACCCTACAGTACAGTAGGGTACTTTGACACAACCTTAAAAAAGACCCACCTTCTGAGGGTGCCCAGTTGGGTGGTTCCCTTGAGGTCAGCATCTCTTTGCTAACCTGATCAGACACAGTACCCCACCTCTACCTATTAGAGAGCAAAGATAAAAATGCTATAAATCAAACCAAAACATGCAAACAGAAAACTTTATGGGATAAAATTTGGTGAAAAACCAAATAGTTGTGGTAGAAACACTAGCAAAAATGAAGTTCTAGTTATTGAAAAAGGCAGCAATGGGAAATTATAATTAAACTAGAAAAATTGAGAAAGAAAAAGGATTTCTATGGAAAAGGTTGAAATTAACAAACAAAACAACATCAGCAACATCAAAATAAACAAAAAAAAACCCAACCCCCCCCCCAAAAAAAAAAAACACACAACCAAAAACAAAGCAGTATGTATATGTTGTTTAATATTGTCTGGGCAACAAGTGGTCTTCTGGGGTATGAGATGCTAATCACAGTTCTGATATGACTGGAGGCTGCTGATTTCTCAAACCCCAGGAGGTAGACACCCTAAATCTCTTTTCAGCCCACTTAAAAGGCACTTTGGACTTGTAAACTTGCTGAGCAGAAGCTTTCCCAGGAAAGTGCTTGTCGCTGGAATCACTGCTGAAATGGCTATCCACTTACCCAGTGTGCCAAAACTGGTCTCACTCTGCCCCTGAGGGTTAGGGCTGCAAGGCAGCTCAGACCCCACCCTTAGGCTACTCTGTCACTGGGTTACCAGCTCCCACCCAATTCTAGCTCTGCAACCCTGAGGGCGGAGCTTGCCAGGGCAGATCACTCACAATGGCTCCCTGTGACCCACATCCAAACACTATTAGCTCCGTCTGGCTCAGCGGCTCTGAGCGGAGCCCTAGAAAATGGCCAAAGTTCTCTGCACTCCCGCTCAGGCTTTCCCCAAGGCAGTTCAACTGAGTGCCGAGTCCAAAGACACCAAAACAGTTCACAGGTAAATCCTTTCCGGTTTGCAGTCTCACTGCTACTGAACTTACAGTTGCGGGTGGGTTTAGACCGATTGAACACACACGACCACTTGCCATTTTTCCACTGTTTTAGTCCTCTTCTTGGGGTCCAGAAGTCTCTCACTTACTCCCTGTATCCTGACAGGTGTGATGATAGGCAGATCCGATGAGCCGGAGATGCCTGGAGTCCTATCTCCCCAGACTCACGGTGCCCAGATGCAAGGAAGCTGTTACTTGGCCGCCATCTTCAGTCTATCTGTTGATACTTTCTATTGCTTCTTTAAGTTCCCAAATTGACTGCTTCAGTTCCTTCAGCTCTGCTATGTCCTTTCTATATTCTTCATATTGTTCATCTCTTATTTGATTCTGTTTTTGGATTTTCTTTTGGTTATTTTTGACTTTATCAGTAGTTTCCTTCATTCTTTTCATCATTTCCTTCATTGTTTTCATCACGTGTGTTCTAAATTCCCTTTCTGTCATTTCTAACATTTCTTTATAGGTGGAATCCTCTGCAGTAGCTACCTCATGATCCCTTGTAGGGTTTGCTCTGGACTGGTTCTTCATGTTGCCAGGAGTTTTCTGTTGATTCTTTCTCATGAGTGATTTCTTTTATCTGTTTTCTTGCCCTAATTTTCCTTTTACTTCCTCTTGATCTTTAAGTTGCTGCACCCCTGGACTAGGGTTTCGATGAATCCTTTTGGTACAGGAACAGAAGGATGAGAAGGTTGAAGAGCAAGAAGGGATAAAAGAAATAAAAAAAAAAGAAAAGAAAAAAGAAAGAAAATAAAAAAGACAAAGGAGAGGGGTGGGTAAAAGGGAATATTGACAAAAAGAAGAGAGGCACAGAAAGAGACAGACAGAGCAATATAGGTGTACAGTAGGGTACTTTGACCCAACATTAAAAAAAAAAACAACCACTGGGGGTGCCGGGTTGGGTGGTTCCATTGAGGCCAGCAGCTCTTTGCTAGCCTTTTCAAACATAGTACCCCACCTCGGCCAAGTAGAGAGGAAATACAAAAATGCTATAAATCAATTCAAAACAAGCTAACAGAAAACTTTACAGGATAAAATGAGGGGAAAAACAAAATAGTAGGGCTAGAAACATTAGCAAAAATGAAGTTCTAATTATTGAAAAGGGTAACAATGAGAAATTGTATTTAAACTAGAAAAATGGAGGAAAAAAAAGAATGAAAAAAGAAAAGAAAAATCTATAGGGAAAAGGTTGAAATTAAAAAATAAAACAACAACAACAATAACAATAACAAAGCAGTATATATACCTTCCTGAATACTGTCTGGGCAACAGGTGATCTGGGATATGAGATGTTAATTACCATGCTGATATGACTGGAGGCCTCTGTTGATTTCTCAAACCCCGGAGGGTTGAGAACCTAAATCTCTTCTCAGCCCTCTTAAAAGGCACTTTAAACTTCTAAACTTGGCTAAGCAGAAGCTTTCCCAGGAAAGCACTTGTTGCTGGGATCACTGCTGAAGTGGCTATCCACTTACCCAGTGTGCCAAAACTGGTCTCACTCTGCCCCTGAGGGCTAAGAATGTAAGGTGGCTCAGTCTCTGCCTTTAGGCTGCTCAGTCACTAGATTACTAGCTCTGCCTGATCCTTGCTCTGTGACCCTGAGGGCAGAGCTTGCTGGAGCAGTTCTCTCACAATGGCTCCACACAGCCCATAGCAACACTATTAGCTCCCTCTGGCTCAGCGGCTCAGTCTGGAGCCCTAGACAATGCCCGAAGTTCTCCATACTCCTGATCAAGCTCTCCCAAGGGAGTTAAACTGAGTGCCAAGTCCAAAACAGCTCACAGGTAAGGCCTTTCCAGTTTGCAATCTCACTGCTGCTGTACTTATAGTTGCCAGCGGGATTAGACGGAACAAACACATGCAAACACTAGCCAGTTTTCCACTGCCTTTGTCCCCCTCTTAGGGTCCAGAAGTCTCTCACTGACTCCCTGTGTCCTCAAAGGGATGATTATAGGCAGATCCCACCAGCTATAGATGCCTGGAGTCTTGTCTCCCCAGCCTCACAGTTGCAAGGAAGCTGTTATTCAGCCACCATCTTGTTCCTCCCATCCTTTTTTTTTTTTTTTTTCTTTTTTCCACCTTTCTTTTTTGGGCTGGAGTGTTAAAAATTAGTATTCATTTTTTTTAATCCATATTTTATTTCCACAGCATGGTACTAGGCCTCTGCCAATTAGTTTAGACATTAAAAACTTATTAATTGCCTTCTGAAATTGAAAATATGGGCTTCATGTTTAAAAGAATCTTTGGAGAAAAAGCTTAATATTAGAAGAAGCAACACAATATATTTGTGCAAAGGCATTTGAGTCAGCCAGACCAAAGGCGCATGCAAACCTAGTAGTATAAAGAGCAAACTGTGGGTGTACATAGTCCTTGTAAGGCAGTTCCTTCATCTCAGCCTCAAATGACTATTAATAATAATGACTATTGGGCTCAGCACCCAGAGCTCAATCAGTAGGGCACCTGTCACATACACTGAGAGTGGTGGGTTCAAGCCAGGCCCAGGCCTGCAAACCACAATGACAACTGAAACTCAAAAATAGCTGGGCATTGTGACTTTAATACCAGCTGGGGAGGCTGAGGCAAGAGAATCTCTTAAGCCCAAGAGTTTAAGGTTGCTGTGAGCTGTGACACCACAACACTCTACCAAGTGCGACAAAGTGAGACCCTGTCTCAAAAAATAATAATAATAATAATGACTATTAAATGACAGTTAATAGTCTCAAATGACTATTGAGAGCAGAAAAAAATTATCATCTGGTTCTTGAGGAACTGAACAGGTTTTGAACATGTTTTTATAAACCAGGAGACATCAACCACATTCAGGTTGAGGTATTGTATCTCATTGCTACTTTGCAAAACTACTGTTCAGGTTCGAACTAAAAGTAAGCCTATACATGGAGAATAGAAAAACGAATCAAATTATTTTCTTGCTCAAAATAATATATATTTACATGATAATATACAAAGATGAGTGTGTTGATTCAGGCTATTCTTCACACAAGCCATGTAATATTTGGAAACTGATCTCCAACTCAAGTCTCCAGAAAGGCTGGGGGAACTGCTAAATCATTTCTGTAATTCCTCTGGTTTCCACAGTGCAACTATTTCATGAACATGTAAACAAATAGGGAGAGTTAGGACACTTCTCATCAACTCATAACAGTGAAAATGAATTTTATGGATCAGACTTCTACTTTTGTATGTAGTTTAGTCATTTTCAGTTTGTATACGCAATCTGTTATCAAAAAGATCATCCATTTCTGTGCATCCTAGTAGCACCTATAAAGTAAATTTTGGAATCTTTATTTTGTTCCATGTATCTGTGTGATTCTTTATGAACTAAAACTAGACTATTTTAATTATTATAGCTTCCATAATAATTTTTGGTACCTACTAAGTGTGTAGTGTCTATTTTTGTTCGCCCTCAAGATTGTCTTTTCTATTCTCGATCTTTTCACTTCTATATGAAATTTAGAAATAATTTGATGATTTTCATAAAATAATAGAATTATGAATAATACAATGGCATTGCTCTAGCTCAATTTGAGAAATAATATTTTTACAATATTGAGTCTTCCAATCCAGGAACATGATATATCCTACTTTATATTTCGATTTTCTTTAATTTACTTAGTCATGATTTATACTTTTCCTCCTAGGTATTAATCTATTATAAATACTATTTAAACAAATGGCCTTTCCTAATTGCCTGATTGCTCAATTTACTTAAGCCTACTAGTTTATCTGTGGGATGTATCTATGCAGTGTATTTATATCTATGTGCTTGTTAGCCCTATTACTGAGAAATGTATGAGAAATTCTTTATGTATAATATTTGTCTGTTTCTCCTTTTAGTTCTGTAATTTTCTAATTTCACAATTTTGAAGTGGGCTTCTGTTTCTGCTTAGGATGTAAAAATCTGCAAAGAAAATCATTTCCAACCTAATAATGAATGAAAGCAAGATTAAGTCCAAAATCATAACTTTTCTTAAGCCCATCAGAGTACCAAGATTCCAAGGCAACCCAAAAACTTAAAATTCTAAGAAGTCTCACCAAGGAGATCTGGAACATGTGATTTCTTTAGCCTACAGATTTAAGGAACTCACAGTGGGCAAGTGTCAAGTCAGTAAAAAACTGCTGGGAGCACTCTACAAGAGGAGAATCAGTACTCACATGCAAGGAGCCTCTACAGGTGCTCAGGAACAAGTCTGGGGCAAAGCTGGAGACTGAGCAAACACACTTATGAGGCAAGAGCTGATGGGAGCCACACGGGAGGAGCAAGCGCTAAACACCTGCCAGCTTTCCAACCCTGCTGCATCACAAGTTGAAGGGGTAGGCCCTTGGGTGAGAGACAGAAAGGCCATTTGCAATGAAAACTTCTACCGGTAGACAGGTAAGAGAAAATTCTCCATCTCAGAAGCAGGGGCAAGAAGCTTTCTTGAAGTAAATCTGCTTTTGAGACAGATGTGCTACTACTGAGTGAGGGGTGGGGAGAAGGGCAGAGTGCAGCCTGCTTGACTTGCCAGGCTCTAGGCGGTGGGACTGCCACACCAGGGTGGGCCATGCAAGCTGAATAAGTTCCATTTTGAAGCTGATGCACAAGCTTCTTTAAAACTGAGGTTGGAGCAGAACAGCAGAGAATCCCCCTGGCCTGGTCGTAAGCCAGAGCATGCAGGCTACAGCAGTCATATGGAGTGTGCAGATGTTGAGCTACAGTTGTATGGTGGGAGGCATTTCATGGAAAGTCTCCTGTGCATATTCAAGACTAGGCATCCAAAAGAGAGATGAGCATTCACCACTCTGTAATGCTGTTTCCTTCTCCTTTATTCTTTCCTTTTCTGTTTCTTCTCCTTCTCCAACTTCCTCCCCTTCTTTCGCTTTTCCTTTTATCTGGAAAACACCAACCATTATATACAACTTCCTCTCTGAAGGCCTCTACTTTATCTACAAACCCAGTCACTCTTTCTTCTGCACTATGGTTCCCTCACAGCTCTTTCATTTTTGTTTTTGCAGTTTTTGGCCAGGACCGGGTTTGAACCCACCACCTCTGGTATATATGGCTGGTGCCCTACTCCTTTGAGCCACAGGCACCACCCACAGCTCTTTCATCTTTTAACTGTGTTTGATATTTGCATCTCAAAGACAGGAATTGCACACAATTCACCTTTGAAGATATTTCTATAATAACTGGCACACATCAGTATTAAATGTCATCTATTTATCAATTTATGAATGAAGGATCAAATGTATAGTTGTAAAACTCTTGACAATTTTCTTAAAATTTTTCAGTTTCAGTTTTACAAGTGAATACTACTCATAACCCTATCTTTTTAATAACCTAGTTATTAATAGCACTTATATTCTTGTGGGTCTTCATGCCAATAGCTGGAGTGCTGATTTTATGTCCTCAGATTGCTTCAAGCATCTGTGACTGGTCATTGTGAATTCCCTGAGGTCCCTGAAGTAGCTATTATACTAATTTGGATTCCCTAAATCCTTGGTGACCCATCCACATAGATGAATTTTTCACATTTCTATTCAAAATGATTGCAATGTAGCTAACAGAATACTTAGAGACAATGTAAGAAAGACAGCTCTAGCAAACTATCATGCAGTGTTTGGGGATAAAAAGTGAGAAAAAAATGGACAGGTAATTAGACATTAATCTTTTCTAGTTTCTGAAGTAAACAAACATAGATGAAGCTCTTATCTCGTCTTGATGAGGGGACATTTACACAGTGACAGATGCTGGAATAAGCTCTCTCAGAAAGGTAGTTAGAATTGTAATGGTTCATAGTTCCAGACTAGAAAAGGGACAGGCTGATGGGCCAAGTAGGGTGAGAGTTCTTGACCTGAGAGTCACAAGTCCTGGGAGACTTGCATCCCTTCCACCACTGTCATCATCACACTCCAGCTGGTGTCAAAGCAATAGCTCTGGCCAAGTGCAAATATTGTTACCTCAGGCTAGTTTTGAGTAGGTCTTTGGGGTCACCCCTACTTATAGGGCCAGATGGACATAGTTTTATTTACTCAGGAGCTTCCAAAAAAGTAGAGATATACTATTTTCTTTCATCAGGGGATTTGATATTTAGTATTTAGCTGCTGAACTAAATTAAAAGTGGTCAGTGCTCCCCTTGTTCAAACAGAACTAACAAAGAAAACCAACCCACCAATCCTTAAAAAAAAAAAAAAAAGCCCAAAAAACTATAGCACTCATTTTCCATATATAGCATTGATATCTCAACATAAATTTTATATTGTATGTAGTTGTTTAGCCACTTTTATGCTTAAATTTCATACACTTTAACTAGTGGAGAGAGTGTGATGATAAAAAAATGACACATCACAAAATAACATTTTTGGGGGGTCTCTATTTCTTAATATATTGCCCCAGGGATTTCTTATCAGGAAAGGGAGTCATTTCTGGGCATGTGCAGGTAGATGAGTTTGAGACTTGTGCACACCCAGTTATGCATGGATATATTTGCATGTGCCCATTTCTCTTCCTCCTAGGTTAAAATAGAAATTTTTTAGGAGTTAATGTAGACCAATTCTATAATTCTAGTTGAATTCACAAGAAAAAAATATATGACATGCTACTTAAAAATGTATCTAAATAAAAATAACAGTATTCATGAAAAATCATTAATGAATCCCTAGCACTCTGAGAGGCCAAGGTGGGTGAATATTGAATGAGTTCACAGTTTTGAGACCAGCCTGAGCAAAAGCGGGATACCATCTCTGAAAATGGTGTCAGGTGTTATGGTGGGCACCTATAGTCCCAGCTACTCAAGAGGCTGAGGCAAGAGGATCACTTGAGCCCAAGAGTTTGAGGTTGCTGTGAGCTGTGATGCCATAGCACCCTAAAAAAAAAATAGTATTAATGAATCTCACTTCATTCCCCACTATACAGACCATTTACTCCTGGGATAGTTGAGATGAGTATAATAAAAACATGCATTGGATGTTCCTTCCAAAGCTCAAGTTGTCTTTATTCTCTTTCTTTGAGGGAGACTAACAAGCAAAATATTAGGTGAAGAAACTTGAAGTGACACTGAGCAGTGTGCTCTTATTTGTATAACTAGCCTTTCTCTCTGAAGTAAGCATCCATATGATTATTCCCTTCAGTTTTGAATTCATCAATCCCTTGCCTTCTTTGGAAATGCTCCCCTAAATAGTTTCTGCAGAATTCGTTGTGTTTTTGTCTCTTATATTCTCAATTGATAATACTCTATGTCTTTAATATCTGGCATGATGATGATCTTTTGTCTTAAAAAAAAATTTACTGGCAACCAGCTAATCATTAAGTGAATCTAAAGTATACTCTCCTTTGTTGTTCCCCAATAGAATAATTTGAAGTCCTTTCTCAGTCTCCCTCACTTCAAACCAAGGCTTTTACATTATTTAGGTCTTCATTGCATACCACTAGTTTTCTTTTTAATTTAATTTAATTAATTAATTAATTAGTTTGGTTTTTGTGTCTCTGACTTTGAAGATCTATAGCTCTTTTCAACATTTAAGGTCTTTGGGTTTCTTTCTTGTTCACGAGGCTATTCTATTGGAACTAATATTAACCATCAAAGCTTGCTGAATTCCATTGACAGTACTCAGGTGTGGAAGACAATGTGGGCAAATGTCTTCTAGTTTTCAGCTGCCTTCTATGTGTGTAACTAAGGAATCTATTTGATTAAAAACCTGGTCGTTCTTCAATAGGGAAATTTTATATCTCTAGAAAAGCAAAACAAAGTTCACTTGTTTACTTATCTAAAGATCACAGAGGATAGAGCAATGCATTATATGTGATGCAATAAAATTTAGAATTAAAAGAAATTCTATTTCAAAATTGAATAATTTATTAAAAAAAATAAATTTGGGACCTAAATAGATCCTAAGATGATTACAAATTCATAAGTGAAGATAGAACATTGCTTTCAAGCACTAGTTCACTTCCTCACTCATTCTTTCACTCCCTTTTTCATTCAATTTAGTTGAAGTGTTTTCTGGTAATTCACAGTAGAGGACAATTTACCTTGTAGTTTGGTACAAACTACAAAACTACAAATATTCAAGGAAGAAGAAAGAAAGTAAGAACAGGAAAGCAGACGAGAAGAAAAACAGAGATGTCTTTTTGCCAACCGTGTGTATAACTGGAGTTTAGATGCTTTGATGATGTGAGCTCTCTGCTGAGCAATTGAGTCAGGGGCCAAAATTCGACAGAGCTGTTAACATGTGACAAGTGTCATGGTCTCAGAAATATTAATCAAATACTATGCTGTTGCCTTGAGAATTTAAGGATAGAAAAATCTTTCTCTTCTGCAAAGAGCCATTCCCTAAAGAAGCTGTTCCCAGAATAAAGACACTCACTCATGATGCTGTCACCTTTTCTGCGCCCGCACCAAAATGTTTCAAAATAATTCCAGAGACAAAAGTTTCTGACTTACTCTCCTGGCCATGATTTTATTATTTAAATGGAACTCTATGGAATTTCAGCTACATCAGGGTTGGCAAATTATGGCTGTTGGCCTGTTTTTGTGCTGGACTTCTTGCTAGGAATGGTTTTTATGTTTTTAAAGAACTGTAAATAAAATTGAACTAAACAAGCATCCATCTATGGCTCCCAAAGCCTAAAATGTTTACTATTTGTTCCTTTGCAGAGAAACTTTGCCAGCCCGAAAGGACTTGGGAATTAATTTTAGATGTAAATTGTTTACCCCCATAAAGTTAAGTAATTGAGTTTGGGCAGTGCAAACTTAAATAATTTATTACAAAGGTTTTCTCCTTTTCTTTATAAATTTTCCCTCAAACTTTGTATTTTGAGCAATTTCAAACTTACAGAAAAGTTCCATGAATAATATAATAAATATAGATTTACCCTGAGCTTAAATGTACTAAAAATTATCATTTTGCCCTTTATTTGATTTATTTATTCATCCCTTTATTTGCTTTATCTCTTTATGTAAATATGCCTCTTTTTCCCCCTGAACCATTGGAAAGTAACATGCAGACATCATGAAACTCAGCTCTTAAATGCTACATCTTATATCTCTTAAATATCCCTTAAGGAGGACATTTTCCTCCATAAGCAGTCAAGACATTTAGCAATGATACAGTAACACCTAATATATCCTTCAGAGTTAAATATTTGCCATATCTGCAGTAATGTCCTTTATGCTGATTTTTGAAAACTAAATGTAGAATATAAATGTCTTAACACAATAACTAAGAAAATGCCAGGAAGGCTAGGTGTCATGAAAATATTTCACAGTGTGATGAAAATATGTCAAATATTTTTGACAACCAGTATATGGTGCCCCATTATTGCATTAATGTACACAGCTATGATTTAATAATAAATAAATTGAAAAGAAAAACAGAAAAAAGAAAAGAAAAACAATGGAAATTATCATTTATAAAGTGTACTTATTTCATAAGTATTTTTAATGAACTACTTTTAGACATAAGGTTATTTAAGAAAAGTAACTATTAAATTCCTACTCTGATTACCACAGTAAAAAGGTGCAAATGTGTACCATGACTAGGATAAGACAGCCTCAGGATTTTAACCATGGTTTTTTAATCTGCAGTCCATGTGCTATCAGGCTACCCACTGTTCTTCCTCCTACCTGTGTCACACCAAAATAAAGATAAACTTACACACCTTCTTCTTAGTGGAAGTCAATTGAGATCTATTCCTTTAAGATGGTTGTGCTATGCAGCAGCATTGCAGGTAGCCCGAAGGCTCTAAATGTTTTGTAAGTTGTAGTCAGAGGGGTTGAGGTCTGCGGGGAAATTAAGAGAAGGGTCCCTGATAAATTTTGTCAGCTTTTCAATTTTGAGCAGAACAAGTTATATGAATGACGTCTTCTCTTTCCTTTTTCTCTCTACCTTTGAATTACTTTCACACTTAGTTGCTGTTTTGTCCTTGTTCCTTGTTCTAACCCATCAGGTACTCAACAAAATTATTAAGAGTATAACAG
Source organism: Nycticebus coucang (assembly GCF_027406575.1). Classification (NCBI taxonomy): domain Eukaryota; kingdom Metazoa; phylum Chordata; class Mammalia; order Primates; family Lorisidae; genus Nycticebus; species Nycticebus coucang. The sequence goes on from NC_069798.1 coordinate 32,117,503, forward strand.
GTGCCAGAAATGGTGCATATTTACCCTTGCAGGAGACTTCACATTAGAAGAAAGCTCAGGTGACTTAAGAATCAGAACAAGCGTTCAGGTAGCAGGCTCACCACTAATGGGGGAATGTGTAGAGAGAAAAGAATAGAGGGGACAGTGAAGACCCACCTTTGTAACCTGATTCTGTGCCACCCTCTCTAAAATGAAATGTGAGCTCTGGAGGGCTTGGACCTGGAAGTAATCACTTAATCACTTTTGAGTCAAGCTTGAGTAACTAAAACAAAGGAAGGGTAGGCAAAGTCAGTGACAAAAGGGGACAGTCCTCAAAGTGCTGTCTGGAGAATTATGTCTTCTTTTCTTCTCCTGTACTCCCCTCATTTCTCCCTTTGGGGATTTTCCCAGATCTGTCTCTCTTTTCATTTCTATCATTTTACCTCTCTTGCTTACCCAACTCTAACTACCCTTTCTTCACTTACTACCCTTTATAAACTAAATTGACCATCAGTGTGAGGAGAGTAAGCTTGCAAAATCATTTAACAGGACAATCAATGTGCCTAATCAGAGCGTGTTTACTGATAATAGTGTGTATACACATGTATGCACATGTACTTAACATTTAGAGTGTCACATAAGGGCACGGGAGTTAGACTGGGGCCAGAACCTATCCTCCAATTAAATTTGTTGATCATTTTGCTTTAAAATATGCACCTCCCTGTCTTAACGCTTGTTCATTTTTATCCTTCACTCTACATAGCCTTCCTACAGACTTAACTCCATCGATGAAATGCCTAGCCATCCTCAGAGGCCCAACCGAGGGATCAGTAAATACTTATTGAAAATATTTGTTGAATGAATAACAATTCTCTCTTCTGAGATGAGCTCTCATTTCCCTTCTCTCTATGCCTAAAGATTACATATTCTACAAAGAGACATCATGCAGGGGAGTTAAAAAGAATGGTTGTTGAATCTATAGCGATGTGCATGGAACATTTGTCACTCATTAATCACACAAATGATTTCACCTGTCTGTACAGTTCTTTGTCTATTAAGTATAGCTTCTCATTCTATTCCCCAATCTCTGGGAGCCCAGAGCATTATCTTCCAATTAAAAAAGATATTGGACTTTCATACAAGTTATGCACATTTGGGAATAACCTTCAGAATTAGATGACAGATGAGGTTAAGAAGAGGATGGAATAAAAGTCATGATCATTGGGGTGAGATCCCAGAGAATGTAAGAAGAAAGTACTACATATGGGACCAGCATGGATTGTGGTGGATAGAGAAGATATTTCTTATTTCTATAAGGATTTCTTTGTAACACCTTTGAACAAAAGGCATATAGAGCTGGATCAGTAAAATGGATGAGGTCAATTCTGTATCTCTGATGATAAATTTAAGTTTTATTTTTGACCTCTTCTGCTTTCAGTCTTTTTTTTTATTATTAAATCATAGCTGTTTACATTAGTGCAGTCAAGGGGTACAGTGTGCTGGTTTCATATACAATCTGAAATATTTTCATCAAACTGTTTAAAATAGCCTTCATGGCATTTTCTTTGGTATTGTATGAAGACATTTGTATTCTGCATTTAGTAAGTTTTGCCTGTACCCATCCTAAGATGCATCATAGGTGTGGCCCCACCAATTACCCTCCGTCCACCCCAACCTCCCTCCTCCCATACCCTCCCTTAGCCCTTTCCCCATATTCTTGTGCTATAGTTGGGTTATAGCCTATATATGAAAGCTATAAATTAGCTTCATAGTAGGGCTGAGTACATTGGATAATTTTTCTTCCATTCTTGAGATACTTTGCTAAGAATAATATGTTCCAGCTCCATCTATGTAAACATGAAAGAGGTAAAATTTCCATCTTTCTTTAATGCTGTATAATAATCCATGGTATACATGTACCACAATTTGCTAGTCCATTCGTGGGTCAATGGGCACTTGGGCTTCTTCCATGACTTAGCAATTATGAATTGGGATGCAATAAACATTCTGGTACAGATGTCTTTGTTATATTGTGATTTTTGGTCTTCTGGGTATATACCTAGTAAAGAAATTTATAGGCTCAAATGGCAGGTCTATTATTAGATCTCTGACTATTCTCCAAACATCCTTCCAAAAGGAAGGTATTAGTGTGCATTCCCACCAGCAGTGCAGAAGTGTCCCTTTATGTCCACATCCACGCCAACATCTCTGGTTTGCGGATTTTGTTATGTGGGCAAACCTTACTGGAGTTAGGTGATATCTCAAAGTACTTTTGATTTGAATTTCTCTGATGATTAAGGATGATGAGCATTTTTTCATGTGTCTAAAGGCCGTGCTCCTGTCTTCTTTAGAGAAGTTTCTCTTCAAGTCCTTTGCCCACCCTGAGATGGGATCTATTGTTCTTTTCTTGCTAATACATTTGAGTTCTCTGTGGATTCTGATTATTATACCTTTGTCAGAGGTATAGCCTGCAAATATTTTCTCCCATTCTGAGGGCTGTCTGCTTGCTATACTTATTATGTTCTTGGCTGTGCAGAAGCTTCTTAGTTTGATCAGGTCCCAGTAGAGTATTTTGATACTGTTTTAATTGTCTAGGGAATCTTCCTCATAAAATATTCACCCAGGCCGATTCCTTCAAGAGATTTCCCTGCACTTTCTTCTAGCATTTTTATAGATTCACGTCTTAAGGTTACATCTTCAATTCAGTAAGAGTCTATCTTAGTTAATGATGAAAGGTGTGGGTCCAGTTTCAGTCTTCTACAGGTCCCAGACAGTTCACCCAGCACAGTTTGTTAATTAGGGAGTCTTTTCCCCACTGAATATTTTTAATTGGCTTGTCAAAGATCAAATAATAGTAAGTAGCTGGATTCATCTCTTGGTTCTCTATTTTGTTCCAGACATCTACTTCTCTGTTTTGTGCCAGTACCATGCTGTTTTAATGACTATTGATTTATAGTACAGTCTCAGGTCTGGTAGCATGATTTCTCCTGCTTTGTTTTTATTTCTGAGTAATGTCTTGGCTATTCAAGATTTTTTCTGATACCATATAAAATGAAGTAGTATTTTTTCGAGATCTTTAAAATATGACAATGGAGCTTTAATAGGAATTGCATTAAAATTATATATTGCTTTGGGTAGTATAGACATTTTAATGATGTTGATTCGTCTCAGCCATCAGCATGGTATGTTTTTCCATTTGTTAATGGAAAACATCTTCAGCTATTTATTTTATTAGAGTTTCATAGTTCTCTTTTTTAGAGATCTTTCACGTCCTTTGTTAGATAAACTCCCGAATATTTCATCTTCTTTGGCACTACTGTGAAAGGAATAGAGTCCTTGACTAATTTTTCAGCTTGGCTATTGTTGGTATACATAAAGGCTAAAGATTTATGGGTGTTGATATTGTAGCCTGAGACATTGCTGTATTCCTTGATCACTTCTAAAACTTTTGTAGTAGAGTCCCTGGGGTTGTCCAGATATACTATCATATCATCTGTGAAGAATGAAAGTTTGATCTCTTCTCACCCTATATGGATACCCTTGATCGCCTTTTCTTCCCTAATTGCAATGACTAAAACTTCCATTACAATGTTAAAGAGCAATGGAGACAATGGGCAACCTTGCCTGGGTCCTGATCGAAGTGGAAATAATTTCAATTTAACTCCATTCAATATGATATTGACTGTGGATTTGCTGTAGTTGGCCTCTATTAGTTTAAGAAATGTTCCTTCTATACCAATTTTCTAAAGTGTTCTGATCATCAATTGAGAGAATTATATGGTCCTTATTTTTTAGTTTGTTTATGTGCTGAATTACATTTATAGATTTATGTACATTGAACCAGCCTTAAGACACTGGGATAAATCCCACTTGGTCATGGTGTATAATTATTTTGATGTGTTGTTCGATTCTGTTTGTTAGGATCTTATTGGATATTTTTGCATCAATATTCATTAGTGATATTGGTCTTTAATTTTCTTTTCTTGTTGGGTCTGTTTCTGGTTTAGGGATCAAGGTGATGTTTGCTTCAAAGAATGTGTTGGGTAGTATTCCTTCTTTTTCTATATTTTGGAAGAGGTTTAGTAAGATAGGCACTAATTCTTCTTTAAAGGTTTGGTAGAATTCTGATATGAAGCCATCTGGTCATAGGCTTTTCTTTTTAGGGAGATTTTGTATAGTTGATGCATTTCAGAACCAGATATAGGACTGTTCAACATTTCCACTTTGTTCCAGCTAAGTCTTTGTAGGTGGCATGCTTCCAAGTATTGGTCAATTTCCTTCAGAATTTCATATTTCTGAGAATAAAGTTTCTTGTAATATTCATTAAGGATTTTTTGAATTTCTGAGAGGTCTGTTGTTATTTCCTCTTTACCATTTCTGATTGATGAAAATAGAGATTTTACTTTTTTTTTTTTTTCCTGGTTAGGTTGGCCAAAGGTTTATCTATTTTATTGACCTTTTCAAAAAACCAACTTTTGGATTTATTGATATGTTGTATAATTCTTTTGTTTTCAATTTCATTTAATTCTGCTCCAATTTTGGTTATTTCTTTTCTTCTGCTGGGTTTGGGGTTGGAATGTTCTTCCTTCTCCAGTTGCTTTAAATGTCCCATTAAGTTGTTAACTTCCTCTCTTGCCGTTTTTTTGAGGAAGGCTTGCAGTGCTATAAATTACCATCTTAGGACTGCCTTTGCAGTATTCTAGAGGTTCTGATAATTCATGTCTTTATTGCCATTTTGTTACAAAAATTTGGTTATTTCCTTCTTAATCTCATCAATGACCCATCTATCCTTCAGCATAAGGTTATTTAGCTTCCATGTTTTTATATGAGTATGCAATTCCTGTTGTTATTGAGTTCAACTTTTATTCCGTGATGGTCTGAGAAGCTGCAAGGAATAATTTCTATTTTCTAATATTTGCTGAGGTTAGACTTGTGACCTAGGATGTGATCGATTTTGGAGTATGTTTCGTGGGCTGATGAGAAGAATGTGTATTCAGTTTTGTTGTGATGAAATATTCTGTAGATGTCTGTTAAATCCAGAAGTTGAATGGTTAAGTTTAAATGTAAAATTTCTTTGCTTAACTTCTTTTTGGAGGATCTATCCAACACTGCTACAGGGGTGTTAAATTCTCCAACTACTATGGAACTGGAGAAAATCAAATTGCTCATGTCTGTTAGAGTTTCTCTTATAAATTGAGGTGCATTCTTTTTGGGTGCATAAATATTAATAATTGAAAACTCATCATATTGATTATTACCTTATAAAATATGAAGTGTCAATCCTTATCCTTCCTTATTTTAGTTGGTTTAAAGCCTATTGTATCTGTGAATAGGATTGCAACACCTGATTTTTTCTGCTTTCCATTTGCCTGGGATATAGATGGCTATCCCCTCACCTTGAGTCTATATTTATCTTTTAAGGTAAGAGGAGATTCTTGTATGCAGCAGATATCTGGCCTGAGTTTTTGTATCCAGTCACCCAAACTGTCCCTCTTTAGAGGACAATTTAAACCATTCACATTAATTGAGAATATTGATAAGCATTTTGAAAGTTCAGTGGAATCCTTTTGCAAATGTGGAAATTAGAATTTGATCAAAAGTTTCTGGGTGAGTTTACTTTTATGGTGGAGGATTACGCTGGTCATTATGGAGGATATGTGTGAGAATATCCTGGAGAGCTGGTTTAGTTATGGCAAATTTCTTCAACATGTGAATATCATTAAAGTATTTAATTTCTCCATCATAAATGAAACTCAGTTTAGGATCATACAGGATCTTGTGTTGAAAGTTGGCGGCGCCTGTGGCTCAATCAGTAGGGCACCGGCCCCATATACCGAGGGTGGCGGGTTCAGACCCGGCCCTGGCCAAACTGTAACCAAAAAATAGCTGGGCGTTGTGGCGGGCGCCTGTAGTCCCAGCTGCTTGGGAGGCTGAGGCAAGAGAGTCGCTTGGGCCCAGGAGTTGGAGGTTGCTGTGAGCTATGTGAGGCCACGGCACTCTACCGAGGGCCATAAAGTGAGACTCTGTCTCTAAAAAAAAAAAAAAAAAAAAAAAGAAAGTTGTTTTGTTTTAGGAGATTAAAAGTCCATGACCATCCTCTTCTAGCTTGAAAGGTTTCAGCAGAGAGATCTGCAGTTATTCAATTATTCTTCCCCTTGTATGTTATGGTTTTCTTATGTCTGGCTGCTTTTAGAATTTTCTCCTTCATATTAAATTTAGTGAAATTGATTATATGTCCGGGGGATGTCTTATTCAGGTTGAGTCCTGCTGGAGTTCTGAAGGTGTCTGCTATCTGAATTTCAGAATCTCTTGACATGTCTGGAAAGTTCTCTTTCATAATCTCATGAAGAAGAGACTCTGTGCTTTGTGAAGCCACTTCGTCACTTTTGAGGATTCCTGTAAGGCAAATATTGGTTTTCTTTGAATTATCCCAGAGCTCTCTGAGAGAGAGAGATCAGTTTTTGCCCTCCATTTATCTTCCTCTTTGAAAGTTTTGGGGCATTCGATAGCTTTGTCTTCAATGTCAGAAAACCTTTCTTCTGCTTGCTACATTCTGTTACTGAAGGATTCTACTGTATTTCTCAGATCTTTGAGGGCTGCAACTTCTTGTCTCAATGTGTCAAAATCTTTGGTGATTTTCTCTTTGAAATTGTTGAATTCTTGAGTGATTTTTGGATTGCTGCTTTAAATTCTAATTTGGTCTTATTTGCTATCCAGATTCTGAATTCAATTTCTAACATCTCAGCTATTTGTTTATGCATGCTATCTTGTGCTTTGTCTGCTTTGTTGTTCCTTGGGGGCATTGATCTACTCTGATTATTCATATTGCTGGAGTTTTTCTGTTGATTCTGCCCCATTATTGTTTTTAACCATTGCCTCTGGCCATCCTCAGAGTTAGGGAGGTGTTTCTCCAAGATTAGACCTTAATAGATCACTCTATTGTTGCTGGATCTTTGTAGAGAGTGACCCTGTATAGCTCCTCTGGACTGTCCCAGCCAGGGAGTTCTGGTTGTGGGAGCAGCTCTGGAGTGTGGCACACCCTGATCCAGCAACAGGGCGGGGGATGGTGCACACGGTTCTGGGAGTACCTGGCGCCTGATGACTTTGGCACAGAAAGCCTGGGGCTCCAGCAATTTCTGGCTAGGAGGAGGGCTTTGTGCAGAGGCGTGGAGGGTTTCACAGGGAGGGCATGGGTTGTGTGTCTTCCAGAGTCCCTGGCCAGACTGTCGGGGCCAGTGCAGAGGCAGGGAGGGTGGATGTGGGTTGTGTGGCACCTGGAGTTCCTGGCCTTTGTGGGCAGACACCCGGTGGGCATGAAGCGTGAGGCCACACATTTGCTAGCAGAGCCCCTGGCCAGTGCAGGCACGGATTGCTGGGCTGCACGGTTGCTGGCGGAGTCCCTGGCGGGCAGTTGGGGTGGCTTGGTGCGGCCCCAGAGTCTCTTGGGAGGAGGGTGCTTAGTCCAGGAGACATGGAGGGAGGACACTGCTCACTTACCTCCTCCCTCAGTCTCTGCAGGGGTTAGGCTTCTGGTTCATCAAGTGAGGGGGGGAAGGGTGTACTGCGAGTTCAGAATGGCACGGAAAACTTTTGTTCAGTTTTTCTGCCTAGCAAGAGAGTGTTCAGAGTCACAGCTGGGTCCCTCTGAGGAAGTAGTCTCCACTTCCCACAGCACTCACCCGTAGGGTGAGACATGAGGTCCACAGTTCACCGCTTGTCTGTAGAAAACCTGCAGGAGCAAACGAAGAGAAAAAAAGAAAAAGGAGACAGAAAAACAAAAAAACCACAGCTTTCTTGTGAGAGAGGATGGACACTTGTCCTTTCAAATGAATTTTGTACCTGAAGGTTGGTTTCTTGGAGTCGCAGCTTGTCTCAGCATATGTGACCTGCAGTTATCATTTCTTTCTCAGCTGGGCTCCTAGTCTTCAGCATAATTGGGCTGTTCTGGACGTTATCTTTCCTTTTGGATAGGAGCCTCTTTTGGAAGCTGTTTCCAGTCGGCCATCTTGCCACTCTCACTCTGCTTTCAGATAGGAAGCCCACTGAACCAAGACAGGCATCACCCATCCATTGTACAGAGCTGGATGCACTGTTACTGCTATATTTTTCAAGATAATAATAATATAGATCATTTATCTCTTCCAGGATGGCAGATCTCATGTTCATTTATAACATTTTGGACATCTGTTTCAGTTTGTATCTTCATATTTAAATGGCTTTGCATTCATAATAATAATAATAATAACAATAATTATAAACTAAAGATGGTGGATATATTTCACATTTGAAACTTGGGGCTCAGAAATTCCAGACAGAATTTTTTCTTCTGGTTATTTACTATGTAGTACATGTATTATCAGGATAGTTTGCTGAATGCTACTTTCTTTTACTAATCAGTGAGATATTTTCTCTGTTTTTGAAGAAAGTCTTTTTATTCTCCAAATTAAATTCTCAAATTTATTATTTTTTGTATCATATGCCTCCTATCCCTATACACATACATGAATGTTATTAATACAGAAAATGTTTAAATATAAGGAATATTTTTTATATCTTTGAAATCCCCATACCACATCCAAACAGTCTGATCATTTGAACTAGATTAAAATTTATGCCAACAAAAGTAGTTTTCTTATATCACATTGCATATGGATATTCTTACATAGCATAATTTTTCTGTATTATATTCTTCATTCAAGTAATGATTAGTGCTTTTCTGAACTACACAATAATTTAAAACCATCAAGGCATTCTTTGCATATGTCTATGTATTTATGAAGTCACAGCAATCAATTGTAGGTAAGAAAGCTAAAAAATGACCATTTGATATCTAGTAGGCCAAAGCAACCTCTTCTGCTATTTTACTCAGTTGAGATCCTGATTTCAGTAATACGTACATGTTGTTTGTATTTAAGTACCCTGAAGTTCCTGGCTGGAAAACAAATCCCTGATGCTTCTCTATAAAATGTCAAACTACAGGGAAACTATTTTGAAGGCATTTATACATCACCCCAAAAATATTTTTTGAGAAGTAAAAGCATTATACTAAATCATATATGCCAACACATGTATGAAATTGATATGACAGGTTTTTTTTAATTTCTTTTTTGGATAAATAAGTAGTATGCTTACCACATCCATATATATATATCCTGTTAATGCATCTAAAATAGGTTTAGTATATTCCAAAATAATTTTTTCCCTATCTTTAACACTAAGAAATAGCATAGATCTGAAGAAGTAAGGTAAAAAAAAAAAAAAAAGAAAAGAAATTCACAGCCTCATCAGAAAAGATGAGATTATTTGAGGTACATCAGAGAAACTGCTGGATGTATTAGTGAAAAGAGAAGATGCATCTTACAAGGGTATATGTGAAACTTAGTAAATGTAGAATGTAAATGTCTTAACACAATAACTAAGAAAATGCCAGGAAGGCTATGTTAACCAGTGTGATGAAAATGTGTCAAACGGTCTATAAAACCAGTGTATAGTGCCCCATGATCGCATTAATGCACACAGCTATGATTTAATAAACAAAAAAAGAGAGAGAGAGAGAGAAGATGTGGAACTATAAAATAGCAATCTGGCTTTGGTTTCAAAATTTTCTAATCTGAACTCTATCAGGTGAAAACTGATAGTTCTTAGTTTATGTGTCTTAATATATATTCAACTCCTGTAGCAGCTCAGTTGCTCAATGGAACTGCTCAGAAAAGGCACAATTGATGACTGGGACTGCCTCTGTACTGCAGTGAAGTCACAAGTTTGTAAAGTGACAATTGTCATTTTAGATTCCTACCAGAGAAAGTAAAAAAGAAATTAATCTTTGTCAGTTCCAATGTTTTCTCTTGTTTTGTTATTATAAACTATTTTGTGCAAATGAAAAGTACATCATCCCTACAGTTTCATCCAAACTTAAAGCTAAATGTTAAAAATCTCATACTGAGCTCATACACAGGGAGAAGTCACACACATCTTCATGTTAAACGTGCAGATTAATCTGCATTGACTGGACACCTAGCTGTATTTGGCAGCTCGATTTTTGTGAGTAGAATATTAAAAGCCATGTAAGTATTTGTTGAAAAATAGTATGAGGAAATTAACATCTAAGTTTGTTTGTTTATTTCTTTCTACCTACCTTTCAAGTAAAGTATATATAGCTGAGTAAGAAAAAATGTTCAAGGCTATATAACTTTTCATGTAGGGCTATTTTTGAGAGATTCTAGTGAAAATTTTCATCTCTACCATCTTGTCATAGTACCTAGATTATCTGTGTTCAGAAACAGATTGATAGAGTGCCATTGCTGGAAGAGACCCGAGAGATTATTTACATGAGTTTTTTCTTCCTTTAACAAGAGAAACTAAATGACCTGCCAGAGTTCCTGAATCAGGCTAGTGGCAAAGAGGGAACTGGAGTTCATATCTCCTTGTTCCCAGCCAGTCTTACTTTTCTTGTTCCTAATAGATAATATTGCCTTTGACTCTAGAATTGTTAAGACATCAGGTACTCACTTAAAAAGGAAGCACTTTGCATTGCTGTTCTTTAAAATTTTAATGCAAAATAAATTTGCAGATATTTTCAATTATGACTGGCTAAAAAACAAGTCCCTGAGGTTCACTGCCTGTAGCTCAGCAGCTAAAGCACTATCCACATACACTGGAGCTGGTGGGTTTAAATCCAGCCCTGGCCTGCCAAACAACAATGACAACTACCACCAAAAAATAGCTGGGTGTTGTGGCGGGTGCCTGTAGTCCAAGCTACTTGGGAGGCTGAGGCAAGAGAATGGCTTAAACCCAAGAGTTTGAGGTTGCTGTGAGCTATAATGCCACAGACTCTACCCAGGGCAACATAGTGAGACTCTGTCTCAAAAAACAACAACAACAAAAAGTCCCTGAGGGATCAGGATATAGAACAGATACCTGGATAACAATGGTGTTAGAAGGAAGGAGGGGATATTTATTTTTGCTTTCATTCTAGACGCAAGGAAAATAAATTGATTAGTGAAGCCTTATACTTTTAATACATCACACGAGTATGGTATGTTAATTTGTATGCATGTGTGCATTTACTGGCCTACACAAAAGAACAAAGCACTACACTTAATTCTTTTATTTATACGCATATTTCAGAAATTTATTTAGTCTTTAATGTTCCTTTGAAGATAGGATTCATAATTATTGCATTACTCAACACCAACTAGAGGCAAGACAATCATGTTGCTGATTTGGGACAAACTTATATACAATAGTCTAAGATTAAATTCTTCAACATGTCCTGTTGGTTTATTCCTTAAGGTATCTTGCTCCCATCCAAATCAGGGTACATCTGGACAAAAAGTAAATTAATTCAGACTTCTGAATTTAGACTTCTTTGTCTAAACACAGTTCCAAAAGACCATGTATGGACTGCCTGAGTGGAATGACTAGCAACATCAGAAAGGGACACATCTAAGATACAGCCTTTGGTGCATATGAATCAATTAAAAGGGAACTACTATATTTTTTGAAGAATTGACTCTATGTTCACTCACTTCAATCTGTAGTTGTGCATCAGATGGTGAAATCAAGAGAGACAGCTTGGAGGAGCTTGATCTGGTTGTTTAAGGCTCCTTTGTAGGTTAATCACAAGTCTCCACTTTTGTTCAAGATAATTACTTAGCACCTCTGCTCTGTGTGCAAAAGGAAGAGAGCAACCCACCCTGGAGATTAAGAATTATATCCCCATATGAAATAAAGTGGCAGTTTCTTTTGAAGTTGAATCTTGCTCTGGGATGTCTCCATTAGGAGGAAATTCACATGCCATCTCCTGTGACAAGACCAGGAGCAGCTTTCTTTTCCAGAGCCCAATCTGATCCATCCATTACTCCTTCCAAATACCCTGTTCCTCCCACCTCTTACCTAGGAAAGAGGTGCAACCTCTCTGACCCATAGTTTTCTCATTTATAAAATAGATCACTTTAAAGATTAAATGAGATAACAGTAAAAGTGTGAAACGCACACACACACACAAAACAATAAAGGGCAGTCAATGTGTTGTATAATGTGAAAATGTGTTATCAAGTTATTTCCCTATTCCACGTAGCTTCCTATCCCAGCCCCTATGGCCTTGATCTAGATTGCTGCAGGATGGAACCAGGCCTGACTCGGATTAGAAGTACAAGCTTGTAGGAGGCTGGCTAACCTTGATTGCAGGGTAGCCCTGAGCAACCTCCACAGTAGCCTTTTATTAAGACAGTACAAGACAGGTAAGGGGAGTGTCAGACAATGACTATGTACTTAAGGATTGCCCTGGGCTCTGGCTCTTTCTCACAATGAGCACCTGTGGAGGAATTGCCTGAGGGTCCACCCCCCAGCTGCAAATCATCCTGTTCAGAGGTCCTCTGGCTCTTGGCATCCTCTACAGCTGCCGCCACTCATTCATTTTGTTCGGGCTTCCTTACCAATGTCAACTGACAAGGGTAATACCCTGTTGCCCCGAAAATAAGACAGTGTCTTATTTTAAGGTGTGCTCCTAAAGATGTGCTAGGTCTTATTTTCAGGGGATCTCTTATCTTTCCTGTAAGTAGGTCTTATTTTTGGAGGATGTCTTATTTTCAGGGAAATGGGGTACATCCTTCTACTTCTTGATTTTTGCTATCTCAAGAATATACTTAGCCGGGCGTCGTGCTGGGTGCCTGTAGTCCCAGCTACTCGGGAGGCTGAGGCAGGAGAATCGCCTAAGCCCAGGAGTTAGAGGTTGCTGTGAGCTGTGTGACGCCACGGCACTCTACCGAGGGCAATAAAGTGAAACTCTGTCTCTACAAAAAAAAAAAAAAAAAAAGAATATACCCATGATCCCTTTTCATATAAATCCATTTATAGTGCTTCCAAATGAGAAAACACCTATGGAGGCAAAATTTATCAACAAATCTGGAAACCCTGGGATTAAAAATTTATCAGATATATTCCTTTCTGACATTAAAAAAATGGCATATCATGCCTAATTACTATTACTCTTTCCTGATAACAAAGTCATTTTGAATGTGAATGATATTTTGAACAATGGAGCATGATACAGAAAGGTTGAGGCACAACTAGTTATTTTGGGGGATATTGCGTGTTCTCCTGATCTTCTCCCTTTAACATCATAGAGATCTCATCTGGTGTTTGTGGACTAATCTTGACAACCAAGTCTTCTTTAAGTTTAATTGAGCAATTCTTTTTTAGGGCAAATTCGAACCACCAGGCCCACCTTAGAGTTCTCCCTGCTCAATAGGAGAATACAACCTTTTGCTCTTTGTTACATCTTTTTCCCATTTTAGAAAAAGGTATCTTGTCATCTTTCCAGGAACCATAGTGAAACATGATTGGAGAAGGAAACATCTTTACATGGCTATAGGCAATATGCTGGCTTTCAACCTAAAGAAGTTTGAGAGATAGAACATGCAATAGAGCCAGCAGGAGAAGCATTGAAGTTAGACTGTAGCAGCTCTGTTATTTCTTTCTTGTTCCAGACTGTTTTCATCTAAAGTTTGAAGCTATAAGCCACTGACCAGGTAAAAGGAGAGGCCTGGGTTGGGTAGGTGACGGGACTGTGAGATTGTGGCTTTATAATGACCCTGAACAGGTGGTTACCTTCTCTTCCTATCCACACCTTCCTTCTTCCTAGACAAAGAATCCAAACCAACTTCTTACTTCCTCAAGAGCACAGCATTGAGTGAATGTGTGAGCTTCTCATTTGCCTTCGTAACCTGCCTTTCATGAGGCTTCCTCTCACTCAGCAGAGTACTGTGACTGATTTGCCTTTATTTCTTGGCAGCAATCAGCATGTTTCCCTGCAGCTCAGCAGAAGTGCAAACCTGCTGCCTCCTGACTTTTGAACTGGAAACCAGGCTTTCATGGAGGTCCTAGGGAGAGCTATGCACTCATCAGGCCCCCTGGGAAGATTATAGAGCCCCAGATGACACCAATGATATGGTTGGAGGTGTTAGCAAGGACCTGAGACTTTGTGGCCCAGGGAGTGAGTATAACACATTTGACGTTTTCAGCCTATGCACACATCATGCTGTATTATTAAGAGATTGGTGTGTGATGAAAAAATATGTAGTGGAAAGCCCAGTTTTGTTGAAGCATATTCTCTTACACCTGGTTAATTATTAGTGAGAACACACTGAAGTGATTGAGTTTATGTATTTGCAATTATGGACCTTAACTTTATAAGATGTCATGCAAAAAAATGAGGTATTAGTGAAATTCTAAGGGAAAAAGAGTCATTTGAATGTACTTTAAAACTTTCAAAACAACACCCATCATATTTGAAATTCTGTGCTTAATATTTTGTGTTTAATTCTTAATTTGTACTCTACCTATGGCCTGAAAATAAATATTCCATGAAGATGAGGACAGTGTCTGGATTATTCCCTTTATGTAGCCTGGAAGTAAAGCTCTGAGAAAGGAGCCAGAAGAGAGGGAATGTTTGGGTGGGGCAAAGGGGGGCAATTGAGCAAGGCAGTTACCCAAAAGTTCCTCCTTAGATATTGTCTGCCTTGATTGCTTCTTTTTAAATAGAAAAGAATACAAATTAACTTACTATTTCTTTATTATTATTATTATTATTACTATTAAATCATAGCTGTATACATTAATGCAGTTATTGGGTACAATATGCTGGTTTTATACGCAATTTGAAATATTTTTATCAAACTGGTTAACATAGCTTTCATGGCACTTTCATAGTTATTGTGTTAAGACATTTATATTCTACATTAAGTACAACTTACTACTTCTTAGAGATAGCAGCCTAGATCATATAAGGGGCTTCATAAATTCATATTCATTGAATGAATAGCTATATGTGTGAAAATGGCACTTTTTGTATGGAAACATAATTAGTGAACTTAGTTCCCTTCTACTCACCAGAGAAGTTGTTCCTCAGTGACATTTGAATCCCTTGACTTTTTGGGAGACTGTTGTCTTGACTCCTATTTCTGAGCACTTTCAATTCCCAACTATTATCAGTTTTCTTTCAGGTTCTCTACATTTTTATTTGTTTTTTCTCACAGTACCCACTATCAAAGTCTGTTCACTCACAAAACTTTGAAATTAGTCATATTACTTAAGTATTAATGTAAGTAATTTTGTTTCTTCTCAATGGTTATTTCTATATTTTATCCTTAGATTCTCCCGAAGTGTGTTCCTGCCTCCCTACAGCCTGATCTTCCCTACTCTTCCCTGCAGAGATTGGTCTGCAATCTCTGTCATCCCCCAGGTCTTACAGTGATCCTGTCAAAGTCAGGTAACTTATTGCAAATAAGTAAAAATTGAGAAAACAATGACTTAATACTGATTGCTCCTCTGAGTCTACTGGAGTAAAGCAGATCCAGATGACCCAGTGAAAATCACTGATCTCTCACAAACCACTCTATTCCTCAATCTAAACTACCTCCTCTTTACCTCTTACATTCCCAGTGTTTCTGATCCAAACCAAACAAAAAAGCCTCCCCCAAAAGAAAACAAACAACACTAAAACAAACAAAAATCTCCAAAGCACTGTCATCTTCCAGTTCCCCAAATAATTTCCAATTCATGAAAGTAATCTCTCAATTTCAAATTCAAAATCTATTTGGAATCTTCCCATTTTTCTCACCCCCTGACATCTTTAAAAGATCAGTTCTGCAAGGCACAGAATGGAAAAAGACATTTGTAGTACCCATATTTTTACAAAGATCTACTTACAAAAGAAGTAAATAACTTGTATAAATTTTAAAAATGCAACAAAATTAAGCAAAAGACATAGCAAAAACTGTTACAAAAGAGAAGACTTTAAAATATAATAAGCTGGAATTCTGAGAAGATGGCCGACTGGTAGCAACTCTCATCAGAGGGTCCTACTAGAGGGAGATAAACTGAATGGAACTGGACTCTATGAAACCAAAAGTGGGGAGCTGAACCAAGAAAGAAGTTCATCAGGCTATAACTCCAAGGAAGAACATTCAATAAAACAAATTACACGTACAAAGCCTAGTGACTAGAGGATGGGAGACCACTCCCCAAAGAAGGAGGCCCCACCACGGGCTATCTGTGGGCAAGGAGGGAACAAAAGACCTCTCATTTTACCTTGCTGGAGAGAGCTGCTAAACACCAGGTCTCTTTCTCCAGGGAGGTCCCAGTTATGAACCTAAACACCACCCTGCCAGGCATAAAATTGAACAGATATTTTTCCCCATAAGTCCAAACTTCCATTCCACCCTTCCCCCTCTCATGGTGGTCTGAAGTTCTGCCCCCTGCAATGCACAGAATGTTTGGTCTTTTCCTGAGATCTGGGCATAGTGTGGACCGCCAATCATCAGAACAAAATCTGTTACTAACAGGGAGGAAAGAGGTTGTGGGAAGAAAGGGATGCTCAGTGGGAGGAGAAGCAGTTCCCTGGTTATGATTTTGCCCCACCAGTGGTGATCTTGACCCTTGGTTTGGGCTGTGTTTGGTAGGATGGGGTACAGAAACCTTGGCTCTGATGGCACCCACAGAGGGAGAGTGGTTTCCCAATGTGGACTGAGTTCAACAGGCAGGACTTGTCCCCAATCACTGTTGGGCCTGTGAGCAGAGGCTTACCAGTTGTGGATTGAGACGTGAGGGCAAGGGCATGGTCCCCTGACTCAAACAGAACCCTCAAGCTGAGGCTTGGTGGGTGTAAACCAAGATGGACTGAGACCTACAGGCAAGTTGTGATACCCTGACTCTAACAGAGCCTGGGAACAGAGGCTTGCCAGCCAGTGGACTGAAACTGGCAGAAGGGGTCAGGGTGCCCTGACTCCACTGGTCTGGCAAGCAGGGGCTGGCTGGGTGTGGACTGAGACTGGTGGGCAGGGGTGTGGCCCCTGGCTCCAACTGGGCCATGAGCAGAGAAGCATATAACAGTATGGACTGAGTCTGGCAGGTGGGGTATCCATCCCTGGCTCCAATTGTGCTGTTGGAGACCTTTGAATCCCTCTCTGTTGAGCAGGGTTTGCACTTTCTGAGACAATTTAATTGGAACTTGTGTCAGGGGCAGTCAACTCAGAGACATTCTGAGGTTGACCTTCAAATTTCTGTAGTAAAAAGAACTAAAGGGTGGGGGCTGGGTGCTGTAGCTGTTTGCATCCCTTCATAGCCTAGATTTAAACCAAATACCATGGGTTCTTATGATAGGGTACAGGTTGGCTGAAATCAAAACAGCTAGCTTACACTATCTCACCAAGTAGGTCCTCAGAGTCTCTGACCAAAACTTTGAAAGGGGGCTTTGTAAGGTTGTAGGAAATAAGCTACAATTACAAAGCCTAAGCTTCGATAAAGGGCTGTCTCCACTACCTGGTAACCCCTACCCAATCTCACCCTACCAATCCTAATAACCAAATGATGGAAAATAAACATGGTGTGGATCCAACAGAAGAACTCTGGCAACAGGAATAACCAGAGTAAATCACCCCCCCTCCAAAGAAATGACAAAGGAGATACAACTGAAGATGCCATGCATAGACAAATGGCAGCAATTTCAGAAATAGAATTCAGAATATGGATGGCAAATAAGATAACTAGAATGGAAGAAAAGATAGAAATTGAATTCCAAAGATTGTCTTAAGAAAAAAATGAATTCAAAAACAAAGTCACCAAAGATATGGACATATTGAGAAAAGAGATCACAGAGCTCAAGGAAGTGAAAAAGGTAGTTGAAGAGCTCTGACATACAGTAGAATCCCTCAGTAATAGAGTTAACCAGGTAGAATAAAGGATCTCTGAAACTGAAGACAAAGATTTTGAATGTTTCCAAACACTCAAAGAGGCAGACAAATGGAGAGCAAAACCTGATCATGCCCTCAGGGAGTTGTGGGATCAATCTAAAAGATTAAACATCCATATTATAGGAATTCCCAAAGGAGAAGAAGATGGTCCTAAAGTGCAGATGTTCTACTCCAAGAGTTCTTGGAGGATAATTTCCCAAGCATTGCAAAAGATATAGAACTTCAGATAGTAGACAGTTTCAGAACCTCAGCAAGACTCAATCCAAACAAACCATCTCCTAGACACATTGTAATTAACTTTGCCAAAGTTGAGATAAAGGAGAAAATTCTACAAGCAGTAGACATAAGAAAATCATCATCTACAAAAGGAGAAATATAAGAATGACTGCCAATCTCTCACCCAAAACATTTCAAGCCAGAAGAAAATGGTCATCAACCTTCAATCTCCTAAAACAAAACAACTTGCAGCCCAGGATCCTGTACTCAGCTAGACTGAGTTTCATTTGTGATAAAGAAATCAAATACTTTAATGACATACAAACAATGAAGACATTTGCCATAACTACACCAGCTTTCTAGGATATTCTCACACTCATCCTTCACAATGACCAGCACAATGCTTTACCTCCAAAGTAAACCACCTAGAAATTTTTGAACAAAACCTTACTTCCACAGTAGTGAAAGGATTAAAAATGTCCACTGGACATGTGAAAATCATGACAACCCAAACAAAACCAGGCTTATCAATTCTCTCAATTAATGTGAATGGTTTTAATTGTCCTCTAAAGAGGCATAGACTGGCTGATTGGATACATAAACTCAGACCGGATATCTGCTGTATACAAGAATCTCATCTTAACATAAATGATAAAAGTAGATTCAGGGTGAAAGGATGGACTTCTATAATACAGGCAAATGGAAACCAGAAAAAAAGCAGGGATTTTAGTTACAGATACAATTGGTTTTAAACCAACAAAGATAAAGGAAGATAAGGTTGGTCACTACATATTTGTCAAAGGAAATGCCCAATGTGAAAAGATTTCAATAATTAACATTTATTCGCCCTACCAGAATGCTCCTCAATTTATAGAGCAAACCGGGGCAGTGCCTGTGGCTCAGTGAGCAGGGCGCCGGCCCCATATACCAAGGGTGGTGGGTTCAAACCCAGCCCCAGCCAAACTGCAACAAAAAAATAGCCAGGCATTGTGGCAGGCGCCTGTAGTCCCAGCTACTCTGGAGGCTGAGGCAGGAGAATCGCCTAAGCCCAGGAGTTGGAGGTTGCTGTGAGCTGTGTGATGCCATGGCACTCTAACGAGGACAATAAAGTGAAACTCTGTCTTTAAAAAAAAAAATTATAAAGCAAACCCTAATGCTTATGAACAACTTGATATCTTCCTGCACTATACTAGTTGGAAATTTTGACACCCCTTTGACAGTTGTGGATAGATCCTCCAAGAAGAAACTAAACAAAGAAACATTAGACTTAAACCTGACCCTAGAACAAATGGACTTTACAGACTTCTATAGAACATTTCATCCTAATAAAACTGAATATATATTCTTCTCAACAGCCCATGGATCATCCTCCAAAATAAACCATGTTCTAGGACACAAGTCTAACCTCAGCAAATTTAAAACAATAGAAATTATTCCTAGTATCTTCTTGGACCACCAAGGAATAAAAGTTAAACTCAACAGCATCAGGAATCTTCATACTCAAGCAAAGTCATAGAAACTAAATAATCTTAAGCTGAATAATAGCTGGATCAAAGACAAGATTAAGAAGGAAATCACCAAATTTTTGGAACAAAATGATAATGAAGACACAAATTATCCAAACCTGTGGGATGCTGCAAAAGCAGTCCTCAGAGGGAAATTTATAACATTGGAAGCCTTCAGGAAAACAGAAAGGGAGGAAGCCAACAACTTAATGGGACATCTCAAGCAACTGGAAAAAGAAGAACATTCCAACCCTAAACCCAGCAGAAGAAAAGAACCAAAATTGGGGTAGAATTAAATGAAATTGAAAACAAAAGAATCATTCAGAAGATCAATGAAACAAAAAGTTGGTTTTTTTTTTTGAAAAGATTAACAAAATTGATAAACCCTTGGCCAACCTAATCAGAAACAGAAAGGTAAAATCTCTAATATCATCTATCATAAATGGTAAAGGAAAAATAACCACAGACACCTCAGAAATTCAAAAAATTCTCAATGATTACTAGAAAAATCTTTATTCCCAGAAATACAAAAATCTGAAAGAAATGGATCAAAACCTGGAGGAACTCCACCTACTTAGAAAGAATTAGAAAACTTGAATAGACCCATAACAATCACTGAAATAGCATCAACAAAATCTCCCAAAAACGAAAAGTCTGGAACCATATGGCTTCACATCTGAATTCTATTAAACTTTTCAAGAGGAACTAGTACCTATCTTATACAACCTTTTCCAAAACATAGAAAAAAAAGGAATACTTCCCAACACATTCTATGAAGCAAATATCACCCGATACCAAAACTAGAAAAGGACCTAACAAAGAAAGAAAATTATAGACCAATATCATTAATGAATATTGATGCAAAAATATTCAATAAGATCTTAGCAAACAGAATCCAACAACACATCAAAAAAAATATACACCATGATCAACTTGGTTTTATTCCATGGTTACAGGGTTGGTTCAACATACGCAAATCTATAAATATAATACATCACATTAATAAAAAAAAAGATCATATGGTTCTCTCAATTGACACAGAAAAAACCTTTGATAATATCGGCATTCTTTCATGATCAGAACACTTAAGAAAATAGGCATAGAAGGGACATTTCTTAAAGTGATAGAGGCCATCTACAGCAAAACCACAGACAATATCAAATTGAATGTTGTAAAATTGAAAACATTTCCAATCAGATAAGGAATGAGGAAAGGATGCCCACTGTCTCCACTGCTATTCAGCACAGTAATGGAAATCTTAGCCATCACAACCAGGCAAGAGAAGGTGATCAAGCGTATCCAAATGGGATCAGAGGTATCCAAGGTACTCCAAGGATATCCAAACTCTCACTCTTCACTGATGATATGATCCTATACCTGGAAAATCCCAGGGACTCAACTTCAAAACTCTTAGAAGTAATCAAGAAATACAGCAGCATCTCAGGATACAAAATCAACACTTACAGGATGCAGAGCATGATGGCAGATGGGACAGATGTGTAGCCCGCCTCTTGCAAGTTGTCAGGTGAGAAGAAGGGGTGTCTGGACCTTTTCCCCATGTGGATTATTGGTCTGGACAGACAGCTGGAGAAGTGCTGTGAATTGGCAGATTGCTATATATGAGGTGTAATTTAAAACCACGGACTGTGTTGTAGAGATTTTCCTTGCTTGGCCATGCTGGCCGGCAGGCCCCTTGCTCACAGCTTGCAATTCCTGGTAAAACCCAATTGACAAAAATTTATTCCTGAACCGAGTTTAGCGACCTGAAAGGGGTCCCACTCAGAGCCACAAGGGAATAAGCAACATGATGGAAAATTGAAGGGAAGGGAAACCGCTCGGGAGACAGACATTTTGAATTGTCCAAAATGGCGGACACCTTCCCCCAGAACAACAGGAGTGATTAAATAGACTGGACCATTCCTGGTAGGGAATATTGGTGTGGGCTGGCAGTTCAGGCTGTGCAGTTAACTGGAGGGTGGCTAGACTCAAAAGTCCAGATTCAAAAGTGAGACTCAGAGCCACAAAAACTGAAGATAAGGTCTCCATGCACTGCAGCCATGGGAGCCGGCAGCAGCTAAAGCCGGTGGCAGCCAGCACTCTCCCCCACAGCTGATTGCAGTTGCCAGTTTATAGGAGAACATGGGAGCAGAGTGGAAAGATTTGTGAAGTGTGGACTCTTGCACCGAGTTGGGAGGTCAGATAGGAGTGCTGTCTGGAACAGAGCAGCTGAGGTTGGACAATAATTAGACAATAAACTTTTACAGAAACTCCAAAATGGCAATTGGCCATGTAGGGTGGTTACCACGGTAAAAGAGTAAACTGTGAACCAGGTATAAGCCTGGGAACCACTCACAGCGCCACCTGGTGTCCAGAAAGTATATTGCATTATAAATATATTCCTATGAAAGTTGATCCCTACGTCATACATATCGATGTATATTTCTACATATATAAAAGAATAATATTTTTGTGGTTGGTGCCTTTTTTTTCTTTTCCTCATCATTTTCTTGGAGGAGCTATTGATAATATTTTTATTATTTATATTATATATCTCTTTTATTTTTGTTTTTTTATATTCTTAATTTTTTCTTTCTTCTTTTTTAACTTTTTTATGAACACCACTTTTTTATTTCCTTTTTCTCTTTTATCTTCCTCTTCTTCCCTTCTTATGGTTTCTGAGAGTGCTTACTTCAGATGTTTAGACTTTTTTGTTTGTTTGTTTTTTGAATTATTTTACAATTATTATTTTTATTGTAGTTGTTTTTTTGTTGTTGTCTGTATGTCTATGTGTTTCTGATTGTTTTGTGCATCTGTGGGCTTGTGTGTCTGGTAGCCTTCTAATCTGTCTATTTGCTCATTTGGCCTCAATGAGTTTGGTGTTTTGCTAAATCCTCGGGTTGGCTATTTTCCCTAACTCCAATTTTCACATTCAACAAGAACAAGGGGGAACAGAGGATGACGGCTGACTGGAGCCAGCTCTCAATAGAAGCTACAGTCTGGAGGGAGAGATAATGACCAGAAAGAACCCACTAAATCTGCAGGAGGGGAGCTGAGCTGAGAGATGAAAGAGATAATTGCTCGTCTTCCATGCTGAGGCAAGCTTTGACTCCAAAGAAACTATTTTCAGAGGCGGAGACAAAATGGCTGACTGAAGCCAAATTTCCACAGAGGCTCCCATCCAGAAGGATAGTTAAAGGACAAAAATTTAGCAAGTAACTGGGTGGATTAGAGCTGCCCCAAAAGAGAAGGTTAAAGAACACACATGAACCCCTCTGAGACAAGCTGAGACCACAAGGATACAAACAAAAGGTACAAAATCCATCACCAAGTGGATGGGACTCCCCTCCCTCATGAGAATGGCTCGGAGTGCCTCACAAACAAATAAGCAGACTACAAAGTTCCTCCTACCACACTCCACAGGAGTGACCCTCTTAAAACTGGACCTACCTCCCCTACTAGGGTGCCACGGCATTCTCCTGCCAGGCATAAAACAGGATATAACTGTATATATTCTCTACCTGCAATTCTGAGCCCCCAGCTCTCCCCTCCACTCTCACTCTGAGATCTTGAAACCTGTCCCCAGGGAGTCCAGATTCCTGCGTGATTTCTCAAACAGTGTGGACAGGGCCTGGACTGCAGCTGCTCAGTGCAATTCTGCAGCACGGGAATGAGAAGAGGACGGTCGGCTGAGAAGGAATCACGCCAGAGCGGCAGTGCCCCAAGGCACAGAGCAGCAGCCATTTTGGGCAATAATAGGGCTCACCCCTGATATTCTAAAGCCACACCCCCTGTCTCCCTGGGCAACCAGAGGAGGCCTGACATCTTCTCAGATGCAAACACCGTGGAACAGATCTGGGACTGAAACACAGGGCCCATGAGTAAAGGGTTTGTATGAGGTGGTACAAGCCTGGGTGGAGCACAGGGACTAGAAAACACATGCACAGAGCTGGGAAATTCCCAGGATGGGGCTGACCCAGAGGACCACTTTACTGAGCCTAAGACACACTCGGCTCTCAGGGGATTGTCAGCCTATAGACAAAGTAAGGCAAGAGGCTAGAACTGACAGCTAACTGGGTTGTGAATACAAACCTGCAGGAGTAAAGACAGGGCCTGTGGCACAGGTTCTGGGAACTCAAAACAGCTTCATTTCTGCAGGGGAATTTACCCTGTTTCCCCCAAAATAAGACATCTTCTGAAAATAACACCTACATACAGAAATGATAAGATGTCCCCTGAAAATAAGACCTAGCACATCTTTGGGAGCACACCTTAAAATAAGACACTGTCTTATTTTCGGGGAAACAGGGTAGCAGGGACAGAAAAAAATTCCAACAAACTTGTTCTGTTCTGTCAATAACATCAATCTGGGCGGGGCTGGAACTGAGTGAATACCACCAAGCCTCTATCAAATGCCTGAGTTGTCAGGCTTCACCTCTCCCTGCTGGAAAGAGACAGAGAAAAGTGGCCTGGCTGATCAGATATAGATTTCCTTGTGATTCAGGCAGGTGCAAACCTCTGGAGTATCTGCTCATTGGAGGCAACTGGGTCACAGCCCTGCAGGGCTATCAGTGACTGGGTGTGACAGAGATGCAAGGTGGGGAATGAGACATCAACCTTCCCAAACCCTAATTTATTTGCTGGGTGGGTCCTCTGACTTCAAGGAGCACTGGAGCAAGGCATATTTGAGTTGTAAACAGACCCCTGCCAGAGACGATATAAGCTCTCCCACCTGAGACAGGTGCTGACTGAGACAACTGATCTGGACCTTTTGAACTGAGCCAATCGCCCAAGGACAATTCATGTGGTGCCCTGGGTGTGTGGTTGTAGGAAGGTTTGATTTTCCTTTTCCAATTGTTGCCTGTAAAGGCGGGTGACATAATTGCTAGTATTTCTCGACAGCTGAGACTTCAACCCAGAGTAACTGTTTCACTAGGGTCAGACAGAGACCAGCTGAAAGCAAGACTGAACCATTTAGCCCCACCACACCAAACAGGTCCCCAGATTCTCAGGACATAGCACTGTACAGGTCCTCGAAAAAGCTCCAGGGGAAAAATAAAACAGTGTAAAATAATCATGGGGTGTAATCAGCAGAAAAACTCTGGTAACATGAATAACTAGAATAGATCACCCCACCCCAAGAAAAGATATGGCAGATGTAACAGAAGATCCCATTCATAAACAGCTGGCCAAGATGTCAGTAATCGAATTCAGAATTTGGATTACAAACAAGATTAATAGAATGGAGGAAAATTTGGAATTAGAAATGTGAGGAATAATTCAAAAGTTGGAATTAGAAATTCGAGGAGAAATTCAAAAGTTGTCTCAAGAATTTAACAAATTTAAAGACAAAACCACCAAAGATTTTGATGCACTGAAGCAAGAATTTGCAGACATCAAAGATCTGAAAAATACAGTAGAATCCCTCAGTAACAGAGTGGAACAAGCAGAAGAAAGGATCTCTGACACTGAAGACAAAGCTTTTGAATGCTCCCAAACTCTCAAAGAGGAAGAGAAATGGATAGCAAAAATGGATAATTCTCTCAAAGAGCTCTGGGACAATTCAAAGAAGGCTTACATCCACCTCATTGGAATCCCTGAAATTGTTGAAGTGGCCTTGCAAGGTACAGAGGGCTTTCTTGATGAAATTATGAAAGAGAATTTTCTAGACATACCAAGAGATTCTGAAATTCAGATAGCAGACAGTTTCAGAAAGCCAGCGGGACCCAATCCAAATAAGATATCCCCCACCTATATCATAATTAACATCACTAAAATTAATAGGAAGGAGAAAATTCTGAAAGCAGTCAGAAATCCATTACCTACAAAGGGAAGAATATTAGAATGACTGCAGATCACCCTGCTGAAACTTTTCAAGCCAGAAGAGGGTGGTCATAGACTTTTAATCTCCTAAAACAAAATAACTTTCAACCCTGGATCCTGTATCCAGCTAAACTGAGTTTCATTTATGATGGAGAAATTAAATACTTTAATGACATTCAGATCTTGAAGAAATTTGCCATAACCAAACCAGCTCTTCAGGATTTTCTCAGACCTATCCTCCATAATGACCAGCCCAATACTCTACCACAAAAGTAAATGCACTCAGAAACTTTTCATCAAACTCCAACTTCCACAGTTGCGAAAGGATTAAAAATGTCCACTGGAGTTTTGAAAACCTCGATACCCAAAATTTATTGGACTTATCAATATTCTCCATTAAGGTGAATGGCTTAAACTGTCCTCTAAAGAGGCACAGGTTAGCTGACAAGATACAAAAACTCAGGCCAGATATTTGCTGAATAAAGGAGTCACATCTTACCTTAAAAGATAAATATAAACTCAGGGTGAAAGGATAGTCGTCCATATTTCAGGAAAATGGTACTCAGAAAAAAAGCAGGTGTTGCAATTCTATTGGCAGACACAATAGGCTTTACACCAACAAAAGTAAGGAAGGATAAGAATGGTCACTTCATATACATTAAGGGTAATACTCAATATGATGAGATTTCAATTATTAATATCTATGTACCCAACCAGAATGCACCTCAATTTACTCTACAGACATGAACAACTTGATTTGCTCCAGCTCCATAATAGTCAGAGATTTCAACACTCCTTTGGAAGTGTTGGATAGATCCTCCAAGAAGTAGCTGAGCAAAGAAATTTTAGATTTAAACCTAACCATCCACCATTTGGATTTAGCAGACATCTACAGAACATTTCATCCCAACCAAACTGAATACACATACTTCTCATCAGCCCACGGAACATACTCCAAATTGATCACATCTTAGGTCACAAGTCTAACTTCAGTAAATTTAAAGGAATAGAAATGATTCCTTGCATCTTCTGGGACCACCATGGAATAAAAGTTGAACTCAGTAATAACAGGAATCTGCATACTCATACAAAAACATGGAAGTTAAATAACCATATGTTCAATGATGGCTGGGTCAGACATGAGATTAAGAAGGAAATTTCCAAATTTCTGCAACAAAATGACCATGAAGGCAGGAATTATCAGAACCTCTGAGATACCACAGAGGCAATCCTAAGAGGGAAATTTGTAGCACTGAAAGACTTCCTCAAGAGAATGGAAAGAGAGGAAGTTAACAACAAATGGGACATCTTAAGCAACTGGAAAAGGAAGAACATTCCAACCCCAAACCCAGTAGAAGAAAAGAAACAACAAAATTAGAGCAAAATTAAATGTAATTGAAAACAAAAGAATTATAAAAAAAGATCAATAAATCAAAATGTTGGTTTTTTTGAAAAGGTCAATTAAATAGATAAACATTTGGCTAACCTAACCAGGAAAAAAAGAGTAAAATCTTTAATTTCATCAATAAGAAATGACAAAGATGAAATAACAACAGACTCTTCAGAAATTCAAAAAATCCTTAATGAATATTACAAGAAACTTTATTCTCAGAAATATGAAAATCTGAAGGAAATTGACCAATACTTGGAAGCACGTCACCTTCCAAGACTTAGCCAGAATCAAGTGAAATGTTGAACAGGCCAATATCAAGTTCTGAAATAGCATCAACCATACAAAATCTCCCTAAAAAGAAAATCCCGGGACCAGCTGGCTTCACATCAGAATTCTACCAAACCTTTAAAGAGGAAATAGTACCTATACTACTCAACCTGATCCAAAATGTAGAAAAAGAAAGAAGACTACCCAACATGTTCTATAAAGCAAATATCACCCTGATCCCCCAGCCAGTAAAATACTCAAGAAAAAAAAAATATAGACCAGTATCACTAATGAATATGGATGCAAAATACTCAAGAAGACCCTAACAAACAGAATCCAGCACACAGCAAACAAATTATACATCATGACCAAGTTGGTTTTATCCCAGGGTCTCAATGATGGTTCAATATACGTAAATCTATAAGTATAATTCAGCACATAAACAAATTAAAAAACAAAGATTCTCTCAATTGATGCAGAAAAAGATTTTGATAACATCCAGCATCCCATCGTGATCAGAACACTTAAGAAAATTGGTATAGAAGGGACATTTCTTAAACTGATAGAGGCCATCTACAGCAAATCCACAGCCAATATCGTATTGAATGGAGTTACATTGAAATCATTTCCACTTAGATCAGGAACCAGACATGGCTGTCCATTGTCTCCACTGCTCTTTAACATTGTAATGAAAGATTTAGCATCACAATTAGGGAAGAAAAGGCGATCAAGGGTACCCATATAGGGTCAGAAGAGATCAAACTTTTACTCTTCACAGGTGATATGATTGTGTATCTGGAAAACACCAGGGATTCTACTATAAAACTCTTAGAAGGGATCAAGGAATACAGCAGTGTCTCAGGTTACAAAATCAACATTCATAAATCGGTAGCCTTTATATACACCAACAACAGTCAAATTGAAAAAGCAGTTAAGGACTCTATCCCATTCACAGTAGTGCCAAAGAAGATGAAATATTTGGGAATTTACCTAACAAAAGACGTGAAAGATCTCTATAAAGAGAACTATGAAACTCTAAGAAAAGAAATAGCTGAAAATGTTAACAAATGGAAAAACATACCATGCTCATGGCTAGGAAGAATCAACATTATCAAAATGTCCATACTACCCAAAGCAATATATAATTTCAACGCACTCCCTATTAAAGCTCCACTGTCATATTTTAAAGATCTTGAAAAAACATTACTTCGTTTTATATGGAATCAGAAAAAACCTCGAATAGCCAAGACATTACTCAGAAATAAAAACAAAACAGGAGGAATCACGCTATCAGACCTCAGACTATACTACAAATCGATAGTGATCAAAACACCATGGTACTGGCACAAAAACAGAGAAGTAGATAACTGGAACAGAATAGAGAACCAAGAGAAGAACAAGTGATCCCATTGCAGGCTGGGCAAGGGACTTGAAGAGAAACTTCTCTGAAGATGACAGGCACACAGCCTATGGACAAATAAAAAAATGCTCGTCATCTTTAATCATTAGAGAAATGCTAGTCGAACCTACCTTGAGATACCATCTAACTCCAGTAAGATTAGCCCAAATGACAAAGTCCCAATACCAGAGATGTTGGCATGGATGTGGAGAAAAGGGAACACTTCTACACTGCTGGTGTGAATGGAAGTTAATACATTCCTTTTGGAAAGATGTTTGGAGAACATCTTTTTATTAACTAGAGATCTAAAAGTAGATCTGCCATTCAATCCTATAATTCCTCTACTAGGTATATACTCAGAAGACCAAAAATCACATTATAACAAAGATATTTGTACCAGAATGTTTATTGTGACCCACTGCATAATTGCTAAGTCATGGAAAAAGCCCAAGTGCCCATCGATCCACAAATGGATTAATAAATTGTGGTATATGTACACCATAGAATATTATGCAGCCTTAAAGAAAGATGGAGACTTTACCTCTTTTCTGTTTACATGGATGGAGCTGGAACATATTATTCTTAGTAAAGTATCTCAAGAATGGAAGAAAAAGTATCCAGTGTACTCAGCCCTACTATGAAACTAATTTATGGCTTTCATATGAGAGCTGTAACTCAGTTATAACCTAGAATATGGGGAAAGGGGAGAGGGAGGGGAGGGAGGGGAGAAGATGGGCAGAAGGAGGGTGATTGGTGGGATTACACCTGTGGTACATCTTACAAGGATACATGTGAAACTTAGTAAGTGTAGAATATAAATGTCTTAACGCAATAACTAAGAAAATGCCAGGAAGGCTATGTTAACCAGTGTGATGAAAATGTGTCAAACTGTTTATAAAACCAGTGTATGGTACCCCATGATTGCATTAATGTACACAGCTATGATTTAATAATGATAAAAAAATCAATACTTACAAATTGTAGCTTTTACATATGCCAACAGTAGTCAAGCTAAAAATATAGTCGAGGACTGTATTCCTTTTACAGTAGTGCCAAAGAATTTGAAGTATCTGGAAATTTACCTAACAAAGGACGTGAAAGATCTCCATAAAGAGAACTATGAAACACTGAGAAAAGAAATAGCGGAAGATGTTAACAAATGGAGAAACATACCATACTCATGGCTGGGAAGAATCAACATTGTTAAAATGTCTACACTACCCAAAGCAATCTACAGATTTAATGTAATCCTATTAAAGCATCATTGTCATACTTTAAAGAACTTCAAAAAATAGTACTTTATTTTACATGAAATCAGAAAAATTCTTGAATAGCAAATACAGTACTCAGAAATAAGAACAAATCAGGAGATATCATATTACCAGACTTCAGGCTACATTATAAATATATAGTGATCAAAATAGCATGGTACTGGTACAAAAACAGGGAGGTAGATTTATGGAACAAAATAGAAAACAAGAGATGGACCCAGCCACCTATCCTCCTTTGATCTTTGACAAGCCTATCAAAAATATTCAGTGGGGAAAGACTCCCTATTTAATAAATGGTGCTAGGTGAACTGGCTTGCAACCTGTAGAAGACTGAAATTGGACCCCCACCTTTCACTATTAACAAACATTGATTCTCACTGGATAAAAGACTTAAATTTAAGACATGAAACTATAAAAATACTAGAAGAGAGTGCAGAGAAAACACTTGAGGAAATTGACCTGGGAGAATATTTTATAAGGAAGACCTCCGAGACAATTGAAGCAACACCAAAAACACATTACTTGGATCTGATCAACACGAAAAAGCTTTTGCAAAGCCAAGAGCACAGTAAGTAAAGCAAACAGACAACCTTCAGAATCGGAGATTTTTGCAGATTATGCTTCTGACAAAGGTCTGATAACTAGAATCCACAGAGAACTCAAACTAATCAATAAGAAAAGATCAAATAACCCCATTTCTTAGTGGGCAAGAGACTTGAACAGAAACTTCTCTGATGAAGACATGCACATGGCCTACAAATACATGAAAAAATGCTCATCATACTTATTCATCAGATAAATGCAAATCAAAACAACTTTGAGATATCAATTAACTCCAGTAAGATTATCCCACATCACAAAATCTCAAAACTACAGATGTTGGCATGAATGTAGTGAGAAGGGATCACTTCTTCACTGCTAGTGGGAATGCAAGCTAAAAAGGCTTTTTTGGGAAGAAGTTTGGAGAATACTCAAGGAACTAAAATTAGACCCACCATTTGATCCTGCAATTCCTCTACTCGGTATATACCCAGATGATCAAAATTATTTTACAACAAAGATATTTGCACCAGAATGTTTATTTCAGCCAATTCTTAATAGCTAAGACATGGAAACAGCCCAAGTGCCCATGGACCCATGAATGGATTAACAAATTGTGGTATATATACATCCTGTAATACTATGCAGCCATAAAAAGGAAGGAGATTCACATTTTTTTATACTTACCTGGATGGAGCTGGAACGTATTCTTCTTAGTAAAGTATCTCAAGAATGTATAAAAAGTATACAATGTACTCAATACTACTATGAAATCAATATATAATCACCTATACATTCATATGAATGGTAAAACATAACTATACTCCAGAAAGTAGAAAGGAAGAGGAGAGAGAGGGGAGGGGCGGGGAGCTATGAGAGGAGTGAGGGTATTTGTGGGGACCTCACCTAATGTGCATGATGCAATGGTACATTTCAAAACTATTAAGAAACGAATATAATTGTGATGAATGTGTTACTTAGTTCAATTTAAGCATTTCACATTGTATATCAAAGAAGTAAACTGAACCCCGGCATCTGGGCACCGTGAGTCTGGGGATATAGGACTCCAGGCATCTCTGGCTGGTGGGATCTGCCTATCATCACCCCTGAGAGGATACAGGGAGTCAGCAAGAGACTTCTGGACCCAAAGAGGAGGACTAAAACAGTGGAAAACCGGCAAGTGGTCACGTGTGTTCAATCCATCTAAACCCGCCCGCAACTGTAAGTTCAGTAGCAGCGAGACTGCAAACCAGAAAGGCCTTACCTGTGAACTGTTTTGGTGTCTTTGGACTTGGCACTCAGCTGAACTGCCTTGGGGAGAGCATGAGAGGGAGTGCAGAGAACTTTGGCCTTTGTCTAGGCCCCCAGTCTGAGCCGCTGAGCCAGACAGAGCTAATAGTGTTTGGCTCTGGGTCACAGGCAGACATTGTGAGCGATCTGCCCCGGCAAGCTCCGCCCTCAGGGTCACAGAGCTGGAAATGGGTGGGAGCTGGTAACCCAGCGACCAACTAGCCTAAGGGCGGGCTCTGAGCTGCCTTGCAGCCCTAACCCTCGGGGGTAGAGGGAGACCAGTTTTGACACACAGGGTAAGTGGATAGCCACTTCAGCAGTGATTCCAGTGACAAGCACTTCCCTGAGAAAGCTTCTGCTCAGAAAGTGAACAAGTTCAAAGTGCCTTTTAAGTGGGCTGAAGAGAGATTTAGGGTGTCTACCTGCTGGGGTTTGAGACACTAGCAGCCTCCAGTTGTATCAGAACTGTGATCAACATCTCATACCCCAGAAGACCACGTGTTGCCCAGACAATATTCAATAACATATACATACTGCTTTGTTTTTGGTTGTGTTTTTTTTTTTTTTTTGGGTTGGGTCTTTTTTTTGTTTATTTTGATGTTGTGGATTGTTGTTTTGTTTTTTAAGTTCAACCTTTTCCATACAGATCCTTTTTCTTTCTCAATTTTCGTAGTTTAATTATAATCTCCCATTGCTGCCTATTTCAATTATTAGAACTTCATTTTTGTTAGTGTTTCTACCGCTATTATTTGGTTTTTCCAGCCAATTTTATCCCGTAAAGTTTTCTATTTGCTTGTTTTGGTTTGATTTATAGCATTTTTGTCTTTCCTCTCTACTTGGTGGAGGTGGGGTACTGTGTCTGATCAGGTTAGCAGAGAGCTGCTGACCTCAAGGGAACCAACCAACTGGGCACCCCCAGAAGGTGTTTTTTTTTTTAAGGTTGTATCAAAGTACCCTACTGTACACCTATATTGCTCTGTCTCCCTCTTTCTGTGCCTCTCTTCTTTTTGTCAATATCCCTTTTACCCACCCCCTCTCCTTTCTCTATTTTTCTCTGTTTTTTTTTCTTACCACTCGGTCCTCCTTTCTTTCATTCCCTTTTTTGCTCTTAAACCGTCTCACCCTTCTGGTCCTGTAACCCTTGGTCCACAGGCACGAGAATTTAAAGAGCAAGAGGAAGTGAAAGGAAAATTAGGGCAACGAAACAGATAAAAGAAATCACTCATGAGGAAGAATCAGCAGAAAACTCCAGGCAACATGAAGAACCAGTCCAGAACAACCCCGCCATGGGACCATGAGGTAGCTACTGCAGAGGATTCCACCTACACAGAAATGTTAGGAATGACAGAAAGGGAATTTAGAATACACATGTTGAAAACAATGAAAGAAATGATGGAAACAATGAAGGAAACTGCTAATGAAGTGGAAAATAACCAAAAGGAAATCCAAAAACAGAATCAAATCAGAGATGAACAATATGAAGAATATAAAAAGGATATAGCAGAGCTGAAGGAAATGAAACAGTCAATCAGGGTACTTAAAGATGCAATGGAAAGTATCAGGTTAGACCATGCAGAAGAAAGAATTTCAGAGGTAGAAGACAAAGTTTTTGAGATAACTCAGATAGTAAAAGAGGCAGAAAAGAAGAGAGAAAAAGCAGAACGTTCACTGTCAGAATTATGGGACTTTAGGAAGCGTTCCAACATAGGAGTTATAGGAATTCCAGAAGGGGAAGAAGAATGCCCCAGAGGAATGGAAGCCATACTAGAGAATATTATAAAAGAAAATTTCCCAAATATCAGCAAAGATTCTGACACATTGCTTTCAGAGGGATATCGGACCCCAGGTCGCCTCAACTCTAACCGAGCTTCTCCAAGACACATTGTGATGAACCAGTCCAAAGTCAAGACAAAAGAAAAGATTCTGCAAGCTGCCAGGAGTAAGCACCAGTTGACCTACAGGGGCAAATCCATAAGTGACAGCAGACTTCTCTAATGAAACTTTCCAAGCAAGAAGACAATGGTCATCTACTTTTAATCTACTTAAACAGAACAGTTTGCAGCCCAGAATTCTGTACCCTGCTAAGCTAAGCTTCAAAATCAACGGAGAAATCAAATCATTTACGGATATACAAACATTGAGGAAATTCGCCACAACAAGACCAGCTCTACAGGAAATACTTCAACCTATTCTGCACAATGACCACCACAATGGATCAGCAGCAAAGTAAGAACTCAGAAATTAAAGGACAGAACCTAACCTCCACACTGATGCAAAAGATAAAACTAAGCAATGGACTCTCACAAAATAAGATGAATAGAATAGTACCACACTTATCAATTATCTCAATAAATGTTAATGGCTTGAATTCCCCACTGAAGAGACATAGATGGGTTGACTGGATTAAAAAACACAAGCCATCCATTTGCTGTCTGCAAGAAACACACCTGGCTTCAAAAGACAAATTAAAGCTCTGAGTCAAGGGTGGGAAGACAAATTTTCAAGCAAATGGAATTCAGAAGAAAAGAGGAGTTGCAATCTTATTTTCAGATACATGTGGATTTAAAGCAACTAAAGTCAAAAAAGACAAAGATGGTCACTTTATATTGGTCAAGGGAAAAATACAACAAGAAGACATTTCAATTCTAAATATCTATGCACCCAATTTAAATGCTCCCAGATTCTTGAAACAGACCTTACTCAGTCTGAGCAATATGATATCTGATAATACCATCATAACAGGGGACCTTAACACTCCTCTTACAGAGCTGGACAGATCCTCTAAACAGAAATTAAACAAGGATATAAGAGATTTAAATGAGACCCTAGAACAACTGTGCTTGATAGACGCATATAGAACATTCCATCCCAAAGAAAAAGAATATACATTCTTCTCATCACCCCATGGAACATTCTCCAAAATTGATCATATCCTGGGACACAAAACAAACATCAACAGAATCAAAAGAATTGAAATTTTACCTTGTATCTTCTCAGACCATAAGGCACTAAAGGTGGAACTCAACTTTAACAAAAATGCTCAACCCCACCCAAAGGCATGGAAATTAAACAATCTTCTGTTGAATAACAGATGGGTGCAGGAAGAAATAAAACAGGAAATCATTAACTTCCTTGAGCATAACAACAATGAAGACACAAGCTACCAAAACCTGTGGGATACTGCAAAAGCAGTTTTGAGAGGAAAATTCATCGCTTTAGATGCCTACATTCGAAAAACAGAAAGAGAGCGCATCAACAATCTCACAAGAGATCTTATGGAATTGGAAAAAGATGAACAATCTAAGCCTAAACTCAGTAGAAGAAAAGAAATCTCCAAAATCAAATCAGAGATCAATGAAATTGAAAACAAAAGAATCATTCAGAAAATTAATGAAACAAGGAGTTGGTTCTTTGAAAAAATAAATAAAATAGATAAACCATTGGCCAGACTAACGAGGAATAGAAAAGTAAAATCTCTAATAACCTCAATCAGAAACGATAAAGGGGAAATAACAACTGATCCCACAGAGATACAAGAGATCATCTCTGAATACTACCAGAAACTCTATGCCCAGAAATGTGACAATGTGAAAGAAATGGATCAATATTTGGAATCACACCCTCTCCCTAGACTCAGCCAGGAAGAAATAGAGCTCCTTAACAGACCAATTTCCAGCACTGAGATCAAAGAAACAATAAAAAATCTTCCAACCAAAAAATGCCCTGGTCCAGATGGCTTCACATCAGAATTCTATCAAACCTTCAAGGAAGAGCTTATTCCTGTACTGCAGAAATTATTCCAAAAAATTGAGGAAGAAGGAATCTTCCCCAACACATTCTATGAAGCAAACATCACCCTGATACCAAAACCAGGAAAAGACCCAAACAAAAAGGAGAATTTCAGACCAATCTCACTCATGAACATAGACGCAAAAATTCTCAGCAAAATCCTAGCCAATAGATTACAGCTTATCATCAAAAAAGTCATTCATCATCATCAAGTAGGCTTCATCCCCCCGATGCAAGGCTGGTTTAACATATGCAAGTCTATAAACGTTATCCACCATATTAACAGAGGCAAAAATAAAGATCACATGATCCTCTCAATAGATGCAGAAAAAGCATTTGATAAAATCCAGCATCCTTTTCTAATTAGAACACTGAAGAGTATAGGCATAGGTGGCACATTTCTAAAACTGATTGAAGCTATCTATGACAAACCCACAGCCAATATTTTACTGAATGGAATAAAACTGAAAGCTTTTCCTCTTAGAACTGGAACCAGAAAAGGTTGTCCTCTGTCACCTTTACTATTCAACGTAGTGCTGGAAGTTCTAGCCAATACAATTAGGCAAGACAAGGAAATAAAGGGAATCCAAATGGGAGCACAGGAGGTCAAACTCTCCCTCTTTGCTGACGACATGATCTTATACTTAGAGAACCCCAAAGATTCAACCACAAGACTCCTAGAAGTCATCAAAAAATACAGTAATGTTTCAGGATATAAAATCAATGTCCACAAGTCAGTAGCCTTTGTGTACACCAATAACAGTCAAGATGAGAAGCTAATTAAGGACACAACTCCCTTCACCATAGTCTCAAAGAAAATGAAATACCTAGGAATATACCTAACGAAGGAGGTGAAGGACCTCTATAAAGAAAACTATGAAATCCTCAGAAAGGAAATAGCAGAGGATATTAACAAATGGAAGAACATACCATGCTCATGGATGGGAAGAATCAACATTGTTAAAATGTCTATACTTCCCAAAGCAATCTACCTATTCAATGCCATTCCTATCAAAATACCAACATCGTACTTTCAAGATCTGGAAAAAATGATTCTGCGTTTTATATGGAACCGTAAAAAAACCCGTATAGCTAAGGCAGTTCTCTGTAACAAAAATAAAGCTGGGGGCATCAGCATACCAGATTTTAGTCTGTACTACAAAGCCATAGTGGTCGAGACAGCATGGTACTGGCACAAAAACAGAGACATAGACACTTGGAATAGAATTGAAAACCAAGAAATGAAACTAACATCTTACAACCACCTAATCTTTGATAAACCAAACAAGAACATACCTTGGGGGAAAGACTCCCTATTCAATAAATGGTGTTGGGAGAACTGGATGTCTACAGGTAAAAGAATGAAACTGGACCCACACCTTTCTCCACTCACAAAAATTGATTCAAGATGGATAAAGGACTTAAACTTAAGGCGTGAAACAATAAAAATCCTCCAAGAAAGCATAGGAAAAACACTGGAAGATATTGGCCTGGGGAAAGACTTCATGAAGAAGACTGCCATGGCAATTGCAACAACAACAAAAATAAACAAATGGGACTTCATTAAACTGAAAAGCTTCTGTACAGCTAAGGAGACAATAACCAAAGCAAAGAGACAACCTACACAATGGGAAAGGATATTTGCATATTTTCAATCAGACAAAAGCTTGATAACTAGGATCTATAGAGAACTCAAATTAATCCACATGAAAAAAGCCAACAATCCCTTATATCAATGGGCAAGAGACATGAATAGAACTTTCTCTAAAGATGACACATGATGAATGGCTAACAAACACATGATGAATGGCTAACAAACACATGAAAAAATGTTCATCATCTCTCTATATTAGAGAAATGCAAATCAAAACAACCCTGAGATATCATCTAACCCCAGTGAGAATGGCCCACTTCACAAAATCTCAAAACTGCAGATGCTGGCGTGGATGTGGAGAGAAGGGAACACTTTTACACTGCTGGTGGGACTGCAAACTAGTACAACCTTTCTGGAAGGAAGTATGGAGAAACCTCAAAGCACTGAAGCTAGACCTCCCATTTGATCCTGCAATCCCATTACTGGGCATCTACCCAGAAGGAAAGAAATCCTTTTATCATAAGGACACTTGTACTAGACTGTTTATTGCAGCTCAATTTACAATCGCCAAAATGTGGAAACAGCCTAAATGCCCACCAACCCAGGAATGGATTAACAAGCTGTGGTATATATATACCATGGAATACTATTCAGCCATTCAAAAAAATGGAGACTTTACATCCTTCGTATTAACCTGGATGGACGTGGCAGACATTATTCTTAGTAAAGCATCACAAGAATGGAGAAGCATGAATCCTATGTACTCAATTTTGATATGAGGAAAATTAATGACAATTATGGTTATGGGGGGGGAAACAGAAAGAGGGAAGGAGGGAGGTGGGTGGGGCCTTGGTGTGTGTCACACTTTATGGGGGCAAGACGTGATTGCAAGAGGGACTTTACTTAACAATTGCAATCAGTGTAACCTGGCTTATTGTACCCTCAATGAATCCCCAACAATAAAAAAAAAAGGGAAAAAAAAAAAGAAGTAAACTGAACCCCATAAATGTATCAATGTAAAACGTTATAATTTAATAAAAATTAATTAAAGAAATTAATAAAATGTAATAGATTATGGAAAAGTACTAAACATCATTACCTATCAGGGAAATGCAAATTAAAGCTAAAATGGAATGCCACCACACGCGCACCACAGTGGCCAAATTAAAAAAAAAAAAAATCTGACAATGTCAAGTTTTTAAAGCGTTTGGAACATTCTGAACACACACAAAATGTTGATAAGAATACAAATTGGTACAATCATTTTTGAAAACTACTGGCATTTATTAATAGTACTGAACATCTGCATAATCTATGATCCATAAATTCACTTCTATATATAAATCCAACAAAAATGAGTGTAAATTCATAGCACAAAACAGGTACAATAAAATTAATAGCATCTTTATTCAGAACAATCAAAAATAAGAAATGGGGAAAGAAGGGTTGTATGTTAAGAGGACATCAGTAGAAGAACTATTATGTTGTATGTTAATATGATGGAAGAATGTAGGGCAATTAAAAATGTCTATTAGCAACCTTGTGAAATATCCCACATGACAATAAAAATAAGCTAGAGAACTTGACAAAAAGAATGCATAAAGATGATTCAGTGTATGTAAAACTAAAGACTGGGAACAACAAAAATTAATCTAGGTCAGGAAGGATGAAAATCAAAATAGCAGCAAAGAAGGAGCATTGAAGGTGACTTCTAGTGTGCTGGAAATCTTCAATACCTTGTTTTTGGTCCTGTTTACACAGGTGAGTAGACTTGCAAAAATTTATTGAGCTTCATGCTTAAGAATTTTTCAGTTTATGTGTGCAATACTGAAATATATGTTCAGAAAAAAGGACTGGGATATTTTTCCAGTGGTGATGACTTCTGGAAACTGGTGATGAGCAAATTGTTGAGACTTGAGCAGAACTTAATTTTTAGTGGTTCAGTGGTAAATGATGCTGGCATGTGAGGTTTAACAGTATAGAGAACAAGACTATTTCTGTGTCCTCATGTTTCTCCATATTTTATTGGCTAGACTTCTTTAGTTCTTGCTGGTTCTTCAGCATTCCCTTTGACTTTATAAGCTATTTAATACCTCATCATTTACTTTCTGATTAAATTGCTAGAATTTTTCTGTTTCACGCAAAAAAATAATCTCAGTAAAAAATGTATCAGAAATGAAATATTGCAAATTACTAGACCCCAAATATTCATGAAGTAGACAGTGAACACATAGTATAGGAGAGAGAAAGCCTCAATATTCCAGTAAAACATTTGAACTTTAACTTCTATATCTTAGAAGTGCATCAAGTACAACAAAAGCCTAGGAAAAAAGCAACATATTGGCCATTTTGAAAACAAAAAAAATAAAACACATCATTGTTAATAGAGAATTTCCTGTATTGAAAGAACTAATATCTTTGACATCTTTGATCCTCAAAGGGTCCCAAAGGCCTAAATATGATTTCCACTGCCCTAGCTAGATGTTACCTCCCATGAATGGGAAAAGTTCTCCACCCATTCAGTTACCCACTGGTCTGACCACACATGCTCAACACAGTCTTCAACCTAATGGTTTCCACCTTCATGCCAGACCTCAACATTAGTCAAGAAGGCCAGTCACATCCTCCCATGGGCCACTGACCCTCTTGTTTCTACAAAGCCTACCTCCCACAGTCCCTTCTGATCCACTCTGCTCCCAAGTACAGCACTTGTGTGTCCTACATAGGTATAACCTCAAGTTATAGGTTTACATTGCTAATACGTGGGTACCAACCTCTCTTGTTCAGTGTCAGTGCCATGTGTCCTATTTAGTTTAAGCTTTATTGTATGATTACAAAGAGGACAACCAAACTCCTCATGAAGATGTGACTTGAGGACAAAAGGAAATTACCAGCATCTCTCCATTAGAAACTGTCATTGTGACTCTCCTAAAGACAGATGACATCAGAAACTTTTAAAGCAAGGGCCTTAAAGATAGGAAAAGCTTAGAAGCCTTTTACTAGGAGACAAAGATCCCCAGACTAAAGTATACTGTTGAAACAAGATATATGTCTCTAGTTCAAAGCCCAATGTGGTCCAAAGTCAATCAGCCCTTCTGCCACACAGTCTGATGTGAAGAAATGAGGTCTGCTTCTACTAAGGCCATTCTGCCCTTGTGAAAATAACCTGACATTATAGAAAACAAAGAAAAAGACTAAGCAAATTGGCTCCTTGGCATCTCTCAACTACTCAAACAAACAAATTCTGAAGCAAGCCTTAGCCCTGGTCTTCCCATATATATGTAGAGCCATAAACCCTCATTGTTGTTTAAGTCAATTTGAATTGTTTTTTTCTATAACTTGTTCTTATCGACATAAGCGTTCCAGTCAACAGACCATAAAACAGTAGTTTTCTAAACTACTTAAAAATAAATTAGATTTTAATGATTGGAATATTCTTAGACACCTTAAGATTTAAATTAGACTTTTATCCCTCTGAAATAATCAATTGTTGATGGTTTTATGGGCATAGAGGACTCACAGATGCAGGATAGGTAAAAACTAAAAGAGACTCTGAAATTAATAAATAATAATGCTGGAATAGCAGGGAAAAGATGGGGGCAATTAAGATCAAGAAAAAGTCCAGATGAGTGGTACTTATGTATCATAAAAGTAAGGTGAAATGTTCAAAGATGATAGATAGGAAGGACTTGCAGGTACATATAAGTCAGAAAGTGGGCTACAAATATTTTTGAGTGCATGCTATGTATTCATAATGGCTATGCTATAAGCTGTTCTCTATGAATCTTGTTAAATGTTTCTAAATCTTTCTAAATTTTGATTAAAATCAATTAAGCAGAAGAAAGACTTTGATTCAGGAGGAATGCAGAGGAACAGTTATGTGAAGTACCTATGTTCTTCAAAACTAAAACATCCATTCTTAAATTTCATGATATTTTCTTTTCGTTGTTTTTTTTTTGTTGTTGTTGTTGTTGTTGTTTGTTTGTTTTGTTTTGTTTTTTGAGACAGAGTCTTAAGCTGTTGCCCTGGGTAGAGTGTCGTGTTTTCATAGCTCACAGCAACCTCAAACACTTGGGCTTAAGTGATTCTCTTCCTCAGCCTCCCAAGTAGCTGGGACTACAGGCACCCACCACAACACTTGGCTACTTTTGTTGTTGTTGTTGTTGTTGTTGTTGTTGTTGCAGTTGTCATTCTTGTTTTAGCAGGCGCAGGCTGGGTTTGAAACCACCCGCCCTAGTCTAGTGTATGTGGCCGGTGCCCTACCTATTGAGCTACAGGCACCACCTTTTTTCTTTTCTTTCTTTTTTTTTTGAGACAGACTCTCTCATACTGTCACCCTGGGCAGAGTGCTGTGGTGTCATAGCTCACAGCAAAGTCAAAGTCTTGGACTCAAGTAATCCTCTTGCCTCAGCCTCCCAAGTAGCTAAGATTACAGGCTCCTGCCACAACATTGGGCTAGTTTTTCTATTTTTAGTAGAGATATGGTCTCACTCTTGCTCAGGCTGCTCTCAAACTCCTAAGCTCAGGTGAATCACTCACCTTGGCCACCTAGAGTGCTAAGATTATAGGTGTGAGCCACTGTGACTGGCCTAACATCATATTTTCATTCTTAGTTTGTGCCCACCTCTTCTCCTGATTTTCCTACTCAGCACTTTTTACATATTCATAATATTCTGTCATGGACTCAGAATCACATGTGTCCCCTCTCATCCTACTGTAGGTTAATCCAAATACATTATACAAGTGAAGAAATTTATATACATGGCATACATATGGCTTGCTATCA
Organism: Nycticebus coucang; assembly: GCF_027406575.1. NCBI lineage: Eukaryota > Metazoa > Chordata > Mammalia > Primates > Lorisidae > Nycticebus > Nycticebus coucang. The sequence goes on from NC_069798.1 coordinate 32,159,105, forward strand.
TGTCATATCATGATACCATATCATGTATGGAAATATTGAGATATATCTGTAAAAAAAACCCTACAGAAATGCTAAGGGCTGGCTCAGTGCCCATAGCACAATGGTTATGACACCAGCCACATGCACCTAGGATGGCGGGTTCGAACCCGACCCAGGCCTGCTAAACAACAATGACAACTGCAACAACGAAAAAATAGCTGGGCATTGTGGCAGATGCCTGTAGGCCCAGCTCCTTTGGAGGCTGAGGCAAGAGAATAGGTTAAGCCCAATAATTTGAGGTTTCTGTGAGCTGTGATGCCACAGCACTCTACTGAAGGCGACATAGTGAGACTCTGTCTCAAAAAAAAAAAAAAATGCTAAGGGAAAGCAACCAGACCCTGGACATAGAATGGAAGTATCTGTGAACAACAACAGGTCACTGAACTACATTTCTGCTCACTTGTTCTCAGGACTTCCAATCATCTGTGGAATAAAATCCGATTCAGTGCATAACACACAATCATTATAAATACTCCACCTACCTGACTAGCACACTCTACGGCCATTTATTTTCCTTATCCTTCATACTTAAGCAAAGATAAAATATAGGTACTTCCCATAATAATACATAATAATACATAATGCTCCTCATTTTTCTAAAACTTTATGTTATTATTGTTACTTATATGTTTATACCTACGTTTGACCACCAACACACACTGATAGGTTACATTTTTAGCAAAACTTTCCCTGATATATCTATATTTTTCTAAATATCACAGCGTTGCCCAATTATTTTTATATAACAACATAATATTTTTGTATTTCAATCCTTTACTTATTTCCTTGGCCTAAAGACAGGGACCATGTCTTATTTATATTTGTTCTAGAGTATCTACATGATGCAGTACATATACTGTGCCAAAAATAAATTATCTGTTGTATGAATGAATAAAAGAGTCTGGGAAGGTCAACCATATGAACTGATAGTAAAATATATTGGCTATTTTTATATACACTATACAATGCTTCTGAAATATAGATAATATTCCTATTTAATGCATAAAGTTAAATATCAGAATTATTTTCTTGGTTTAACTTAAGACTTTAATTTCTTTCAAATATAAAGCTTCTTTGAAAAATAATCCTTTGTTAACAGTTTCTAAGATATTCTCAATTCACTGTGATAACAGCTAAATTTTCCCCTGGGTTTACCTATTCTTCCCTGACTCTTTTTGATACAAATATACTGTCTGGGAGATTAATGAAGACCAGGACTCTATATATATTCATTTATATATATAGCTACATATGTCCTTAAATAAAAAAGGGAAAGAACTGCAAAAATAATTTAGGGGAGTAAAACTATAACATTTCAGGTATATTGAAAGCTAATGTACTTGTGTGGAAAGGCTTATTAATGGTGGGTTTCCCTGATGTTTCCCACACAGAGAAACTTACATTTGGGATATAATTAATATCCCAAATGCAAAAATGGCAGACCTTAAAAAAATGACAAAAGTTACTCCAATAGAATCATTGTACTTTGACCTTCATTAGTTTTTTTGTTGTTATTTGCTTTCAAAGTGGAATAGATATAAAATAAAATCCTTTGTGAAAATGGATGGTGATAATATCACAAAGCCCTTACCAACAAGGCCACATTCGTTATCACCGCAAGATGAATTATTCACCATTTCAGTCTTCTTTCAACATTGGGATATGGAAAGAAGGCGAACTTTACAGTCAGCTTTGCACTTTTGGGGTCAGCCAAACACTTATCTTCAGAGCAGCAGAGGAAATGTTAATTTTACAAGGTCCTCTACTAGATCCTACTGCAATGGAAATCCAATCAGGACCTTATCAGCCTAAAAGATCAGCCTTGGAGCTATAAGAGACATAAATCACCTTGAAAAGAACGATCTCAGGAAGGGAAAGGGAAGAATTTTATTGCAGTGAATTTGCAGCTTCAGATATAAAATTTGCCTTTAATTTGTGCAAAAGTATCATTTTCATTTTTTAATTGGGACTTCTTTTGGTACATTTCAGAATATACTGAATTGAAGATTTCTTCTGTTTCTCTGATTCCATTACCCTGGAATGCTCATCTGTAGGGTATGTTTAAGGTCCAGTGATGAAACTGGCCATATTTGTCCCTCATCTTCCTCTTTCCACTCTTGTTTTGCCATATGTGATTTATTTTTCCTTCCATTTATTTCACTTTTACTTGCTGCTTTCAACAAGTGAAGTAATACATTAGTTTATAATGAAATTAGATAAATCATATCTTCTTTTACTCAGAAGAGATTTTTATTTAAGAAAGATGCAAAGTGGGAAGTAATCTAAATAGGTTAGTTCCTTGGACTTTTTTTTTTTAATTCACTCTTTCACTACATTCATGCTACCAACATTGGCTAAATACTTTCTTTTTATTTTCTTTCTTTCTTTCTTTCTTTCTTTCTTTCTTTCTTTCTTTTCTTTCTTTCTTTCTTTCTTTCTTTCTTTCTTTCTTTCTTTCTTTCTTTCTTTCTTTCTTTCTTTCTTTCTTTCTTTCTTTCTTTCTTTCTTTCTTTCTTTCTTTCTTTCTTTCTTTCTTTCTTTCTTTCTTTCTTTCTTTCTTCTTTTTCTTTTTTCTTTTTTTTTTTTTTTTGAGACTCTGTCTTGCTTTATTGCCCAGGCTAGAGTGTTTCGGCATCACCTGCTCACAGCAACTTTAAACTCCTGGGCTCAAGCAATCCTCTTACTTCAGCCTCCCAAGTAGCTGAAACTATAGGCCCCTGCCACAACACCCAGCAGAATTCTCTATTTTTAATAGAGATGGGTCTCTCTCTTGCTCAGGCTGTTCTCAAACTCCTGAGCTCAAGTGATCCTCCCACCTTTGTCTCCCAGAGTGCTAGGATTTCAGGCATGAGCCATCATGCCGGGTCCCCATGATTAAACACTTCTTATGTCCTCATATTTCCCTGAGATGATAGTTTCCCCAAGGACAAGTAGGCTTGAAGAGTGTTTGATATATCAAGGTCAGATCCTTGGTGATTTCTATGTCATCTGTTCTGAAACTGATTTTGTCATAGGATTGTTTTGCTGCCTTCCCTCTCACAAGGGCCATTCTCTAACTTTAAGAAAAAGATAAAAGAAACCTTCTTCTTAAAGAATATTACCTCCACAAGGTGAGGTATCAGAACCTACCTCCATGTCACCAAGCAAAGGAACAATTTGAAGTAGTGGTTTCTGGGTTGAGAAAGTGAAGAACTCTGATGACTAAAATTCCTTGTACAAATCAAATTTCTAGTATTTTTCTTTCAACAACATTGAGGGAAGGCTAAAGTATAGATTATTGAAAATAAATTTTAGGTTGTTCCACATCTCTGCAATTGTGAACTGAGCTGCTATCAACATCCAAATCCAAATGTCTTTATGGTAAAATTATTTTTTTTTCTTCTGGGTAGATACCTAGTAAAGGGATTGTGGGATCAAATGAAAGGTCTATTTTTAGCTCTTTGAGGATTCTCCATATTTCTTTTCAAAAAAGCTAAGTTAGTTTGTAATTCCATCAGTAGTGTATAAGTGTTCCCTTCTCTCTGTACCTACACCAGCATCTGCAGCTTTGAGACTTTATGATGTGAATGGATAAATAAACTGTGGTATATGTATACTATGGAATACTTTTCAGCCATAAAAATAGATGGAGACTTTACACCTTTTATATTTACCTGGAAGGATTTGAAGAACATCCTCCTAAGTAATGTATCACAAGAATGGAAAGAAAGTATCCAATGTTCTGAATATTAATATGAAACCAGTAGATGAACAACTACATGTCTGCATGAGAGAAAACCACATTTAAATTTTTAAAAGGGGAAGGGAGAAAGGGGGGAGGAAAGGGGATGTGGTAAGCTCTCACCAATCAGGTACAATGTAGGGGTATATGGCACACCTCCTGGATGAAGGGCTCAACCCCAACTTTATCTAACAAATGCAAACAATGTAATCTAATTGTATATACTCTTATATTAATGTGAAATTTAAAAAAGAAATAACATAAAAAAAGATTTAAAATAATTTAAATGCTAGAACACCATGTGATGTTTTTCTTTCCTTTTAACTGATTAGGTAGTCAAAGGATTGAAAGGCATCAACCTAACAAAATTCTTTCCATCTCCATTTATGTAGTTGTCACTTGTACCCCAACCCACAAAATCAGTATATGCTCAAATTCTGCAGTCACCTACGAGGAGTCCTGTGTATAAGAAAAGGAAGCCCTTGGTATTGACATGCTCCATCTCCCATGAATACCGTATTTTCTATCAGTAATTGGTTCTATTTATGTGAACAAGGATTATCATGTTTAGTTTTGTAGAGGCAAAGGGAGCCCCAGAAATCTATAAAAACTAAAATTGGGAAGCGAATTGAGGATGAATTCTGACTCATTCTAGAAATAATATTCATAATTAGCTGCATGAATTTAAAAAGTTATAAGACCCTTTTTATGCCTTTAAGGGATTGGTTCCAAGAATATTTTATTTTATAAGTGAAATAATGTACCAAAATTAACACAGCATACAACTTTGACCAATGGTAATCCACAGATAACTGTAATGATGAATTAGTCCAAAAAAGCTTTTTCAGTCCTAGAACCTGTGGTTACATGAAATTATATTGTAAGACCTCAGCTCAGGCCTGGACCATGGGAAGTCTGGACGTTCACTGTGGAGAGGCTAGCCAGGCAGCAGGTTGGAAACAGACATGGGACCACCTCTGAATCAGGAAAGACCCCGTGCCTTACTTTTGGGCTGACCCCTCCCTTCCAATGTTCGTGAATGAGAGTATGCCACCTGTCAGAAGTCATGAGATGACACCTTCTGAAGGTAGCTATTATCCTGGAAAGCTAATTTTTTTCCAGAGAATTTCCTTTCAAACCTCCCAGTATTTATACGGTAATTGCCAGTTGAGAATTGTGTCTTTCCAGCCCGAATTTCCACAAAAAGCATAGGCAAAGCCGAGTAGCACACCCCAGACTGTCCCCTTACCAGACTTGATTCTAGAGGTCTGGGGGACACGCCGCAGCGGAAATGTGATTCAGTTTCTCCACTGCCCCTGCAGGCCAAGCTGCACCGTGGACTCCTGGGTGATTATTACCCGCTACCGTCGGGTTTGTGGCCTTCGCCTACCGGGTCCTCTGTGTGCTGAGACTCCTTGTGCAGCAGCCATCCCCACAATCGCTGGTGGGGGTCGGACGCCCTGTACCAGAGCTCCACATGCACAGGCTGGACAAGCTGCAGGCACAGGTGGACCCGCCGGTTTCCTAAAGTTAGCTTTCTAATTCATTGATTGCCCACACTACAAAAAAAAAAAATTTCCCCAGTGCCTATGAAGCTCCCAAATTACCCAAGGTAAAGAGACAAGGGAGTTATATATGCTTCACAAGCATGAGTTACATACAACTTAACATGGCAGGTACTGTCTTAAAAACCTTCAAAAAGCTGAGGCAGTGGCTCATACCTGGAATCCTAGCATTCCCTATTGGCAAAGGCAGGAGGGTTCCCTTGAGCTGGAGCTTTACAGAACAGCCTGAGCAAGAGAGAGGAGACCCATCTCTGCTAAAAATAGAAAGATTGGCTGTGGGTGGTGATGGGTTCCTGTAGTCCATCTACTCTGAAGTCTAAGGCAGGAGAATCGATTCAGCCCAGGAATCTGAGGTTGCTGTGAGCTAAACAGAGGCCATAGCACTCTAGCCTGGGAACAGAGTGAGACTTTGTTTCAAAAAAAAAAAAAAAAAAAAAGGAAGGGATGGAAAGGGAAGAGAGGGGAGTGGAGGGGAGAAAAGGGAAGAGAAGGACAACCTTAAAAGAAAAACAAAAGCCAAAATGTGTGATTCAGAACTGGAGGAGGCTGGAGATTCTCTGGTCCCTGTGCATGTCCAGGCTAGCTTGAATGAGAGCCACTCACACTTTGATTTTATAGTCCATCTCTTGTATTGTCTTAGACCTGTTTTAGTATACATGTTTTTCATTTTGTTAGATTTGGTCATTGAAAAAATATAATACTCAATGCCTATTCCCCCCCCCAATTAAATTCTTTTTAAAGAACATTAAAATACGATTTTAATAATCATTCAATGACTATTTGGGGGAACTTACTATGTTGAGGGAGCCACTATCCATACAGGAAACTGAGGACCAACAATTAAAATATAAACATTATAAATGTTCTTACTGTTCACAGAGAAATATAAAAGAATAATCAATAAAAGCTTTTTTTTTTTTTTGTAGAGACAGAGTCTCACTTTATGGCCCTCGGTGAAGTGCCGTGGCCTCACACAGCTCACAGCAACCTCCAACTCCTGGGCTTAAGCGATTCTCTTGCCTCAGCCTCACAAGTAGCTGGGACTACAGGCGCCTGCCACAATGCCCGGCTAAATAAAAGCTTTTCAAACATAAAACATTAAATTTAGATTAAATTGGTGGTAATATATGTTCAGGGAAAGAAGAGCTTGTTAAATATACATACAAATACAATTAAGCAGGAAGGAAGGAAAGATCATTTCTTGGGGAAAACATAGCAATACATGTATTACTGAAATAACTTTACAAATTGGAGGAACTGCTGGTGATTATCAGTGAAGAATTGCTTGGAAAAGTAATGGAGACAGCAACTTACTAAACAGTTTTGTTGAAAGTAGCAACAAATTAAAAATTCTGCAGTGACTCTTTCTTCTCTCTACCAATGAGATGTGTTGAGTTCTTTTATGAGACTTCATCTTTTTTTTTTTTTTTTTTTTTCCGGAATACAGCCAGAAAAGTTCTATTTAATTCAAGTGTGGTGATTTTGAAGCCTTGGCCAAAAGCCAGAGGAGTTGAGTCTGAAATTTCTCAGGTTCCACTGGACTTGAAAATAAAATCCACAGTTCAGCTAAGAGAGCTAAATGTCTCAGCAACCAAGAAAATTAATGTTGGCAGTTCTCAGAAAGATGTCATAATCCTTATTTCCATTCCTCATCTGAAATCTTTACAGATGATCCAAATCCAGCTAGTACAGGAATTGGGGAAGTAGCTATATGTTGTGATTATTGCTCAGTGAAGAATTCTATAGTATCTAACATCTAAAAGCCATAACAACAACAAAGCAGAAGTATTTCATAGTATAATCCTTGGAGACTTGAGTCTTCTTCCCAAGTGCAACTGTAAGAGAATCTATGTGAAACTGGCTTCTACAGCAACATGTAGATAAAGCAAGGTAGAGCCATTAGAACACAAGGCTGGAAGTTTTCTTATTCTAGTTATATATAAAAAGCTTACAGGGCAGGATGTTATTTCTTAGCTCCCAGAGTTTCAACAGTAAATGTAGATAAATACATAAATAAAATCTACTATTTGTTTTACGAAGGACAGGAAGGATGGGGGAATTACTTGAATAATTTTTAAAAATCTGAGACATGGAGGCTTGGAGCTTAGGTTGTGAATTAATAGTGGCATCCATCATCATGGATTTTTTTTTTTCTCCAGCAGTTCTGAGTCCTTGGCAGAGAGTGGGGGAAAACTGCATTAACTAGGGCTAAAGTTTTCCAAAGTGGACGTGATGGAAAGGTGAGAGAATAAGTGTAATGGAGGTAGCTGGCAAAATAAATAAATAAATAAAATAATAATCAAAATAATGGACTCTGGTACCAAAGCTGGGTGGAGATAGGACCACAGGTAGAAATGGGTGTGACTATGGCTATAAATGTGCACAGGCTTACGGGCTCCTGGGATGGTGCATTGACAGGGAGCAAAAAGAAAGAGAGGAATGATTACAGGCCAAGGAACCTGAATGAGACTAGACAAGTTATGGTGAGAGAGAGATTAGATAAGATCAGAGTGGACTCTGAGAGCAGTATTTGGGAATTAGGAGCCTGGAGTATAATTTAAGTTATTAGATAAAAAGCAGGAGAAGAGATAATTTGAAAATTTGTTGGGGCAGTGAGTCTGTTAATTTATACTATAAAAATAACTAGATTTTATGGTTCACCCTGATCACCATCATAGAAAGCTGGCAAGCTGTCTTAGGATTTCACAAACATATTTTAGCCCTTTTACGTATGTGAAGTCAAAAGATAAAAGATTCGGGTTGTAAGCACAAAACAAAACAGAAAGTCAGGGAGACATGGAAGGGAGACGAAAGCTGCTATGAATCTAATTCTATGGATTTCTTTTTGTAGGGACTAACCTTGAGTTAAATAGCTTTTTCAAGTCACTTTGGCTTTATCATAGCTTTTGCTATGAAATAGACATAATTTTAGTCCCCTTTTAACATAGGAGGCAATTATGTTGACTAAAGGGGTATCACTAAATTTGCTCACATCTATTTCTTGCATTCCATCCCCTGAACTTTACCAGAAAAACAACAGTATGATATTCTACTGAGCATCTACTGTGTACTAAGATCTGACGATATGATACTGAAGTACTTGGACTTCTTACTGAATCTATCTGATTTTTGTAATTCAGTTTCCTTCCCCTGGAATATACTTTCTCCATTTTACCTTCTAAGATAGTCCTGCCCTTTCCTAAAAACTTAGCAAAGCATCACACACTTTACATTGCTGACACCCTTAGGCAGACAGTGATGCATTTTCCTCATAAGTTCATTATCTTTTGCCATTGTATTACAACTGATAATTTCACTTTTCTGGCCACAAAATTGAATTAATCCTCAAAATCAAACACATCATCAGTAAATGGAAGATAATAAATGAATATTTGCTAAATTAGTGTCTGATGCATGAATCAATTAATAAATAGATCTGCACCAATGTATTCTGCACAGTTCTGTTCCAATAAATTGCTACATACAAAAAGGAAAACATTGAGCTCCAGTCATAATCTCCAAGCAGATAATATCCTTTGCATTTTTAGAATCTCTTCCAAAACATCCTGCATTATTTGATCATAATCTAACATGGTTGGTAACAATGGTCATGTTTTTATTGAGAATTTCAGGAACCCTGATATCATTAACATTGAGAATCAATATAGGAATGAAACAGTATGAAGAACGTGGTTAAAAACAGCCACACCCAGTTAACACTGAACTGAGACCACATTTGCCCTACGTGCTATACGATCTCTTATTCCTCCCTATCCCACTAACTTACACCTTTATCACTTGGTAGTAAAATTTCTTTGCAATTTTCAAAGGACCTACCAGATATTGTTGGAAATGACACTGTAAGTAAATTAAGTAGGAGATTGTATGGGCTGATGAAGTACTGTAATATAATTTTATTGCATCAGTGGCAACAGTAAATAAATGCACATCATAACATGCTGAGATAGTCTATTGATCTTTTCAGTCAATATTGGATGAAAACTCCTAACAAAACATAAAATTACAATATTGTTAATAATATATTATTTTTAGGGGGCGCCTGTGGCTCAATGGGTGGGGCACTGGCCCCATATACTGAAGACAGCGGGTTCAAACCCAGCCCCGGCCAAACTGCAACAAAAAAATAGCCGGGCATTGTAGCTGGCGCCTGTAGTCCCAGCTACTTGGGAGGCTGAAGCAAGAGAATTGCCTAAGCCCAAGAGCTGGAGGTTGCTGTGAGCTGTGATGCCACAGCACTCTACCAAGGGCGATGAAGTGAGACTTTGTCTCTAATATACATATATATATATATATACAATTTTTAGCTTTTAATACTATGAGCAAATATAGAAGGGTAATTGTTTGATTTTACATACATCTCATTTATATATAGATGACCAAGAGCTAAATTCACAGCTCATCAGATCACAAATAGCAATAATATATTTATCTGAGGCTTACTTATTATGTTACCTCCTGGAGGTAGTAAGCCTAAGAGTAGGATAGGCTTAAAAGTTTATATTTAACACAAAGTATGTCACATAATCCAAGTACCTAAAGAAACTTTATAGGTTTCTTCCATCAGGTATAAAATGTCTCCTCCTAGGAGCCCATATTCAATCTGTAATCTCAGTTTTCTATTCAATGTAGTACGCAAAAAAAAAAAAAAAAAAAGGGAGTTTTGTGGAGGATTTACAAGAGAAAGACAGAATTATTATAATGACAAATGATAGTTACTTACTTGAAAGTAGAAGGCATGCTTCAAAAAACCTGGTTAAAAACAAACAAAATAAGCAAAGAAGGCTGACACCCTTTAATGTAGAGAAGATTGTGTCACATACCTAAACAACTGTTTGAATGTTTCAGATTTAGTTTGCCTTAAGAATAATTGGTAACAATCTCTTTTATTATGGGAAAGTAATATTGGTTTTAAATGTTTTAAAAATTTGACCTGAAAACACATCATAACTAGAAATTGATGATATTCCTGTCATAGTGAGTCTTTTACTCTATACTGAGACCACTTTGGCAATTAGAAAGTTTTCAATTATATTCAACTAATATGTGTTTATTTTCTGCTATGTATCAGATGCTCTGATAGACTGGGTGCAGTGGCTCATGCCTATAATCCTAGCTCTCTGGAAGGCCAAGGCAAGTGGATTGCTTGAGCTCAGGGCTTGCAGACCAGCCTGAGCAATAGTAAGACCCTATCTCTACTAAAAATAGAAAAATTAGCCAGACATGATGATGCATGCCTGTAGTCCCAGCAACTTGGGAGACTGAACCCGGGAGTTTGAGGTTGCTATGCACTCTACTCAGGGTGATAGATTGAGACTCTTCCAAAAACTAAATAAAATAAAATAAAATAAAATAAAATAAAATAAAATGCTTCTGCACAGCAAAGGAAACAATTGATAAAGTGAAGAGAAAACCCACAAAATGGGAGAAAATATTCCCAAACTATCCATGTGACAAGAAATTAATAACTGGAATATATAAGTAGCTCTAACAATTCAATATGAAAAAGTCAAATAATTTTATTTAAAAATGGGTAAAGGATGTGAATTAGACATTTCTCAAAAGAAGAGATAAAAATGGCCAACAGGTATATGAAAAAATGCTCAATGTTATTAGTTATCAGAGAAATACAAATCAAATCTAAAATGGCTTTCATCAAAAAGAATGAACAAATTCTGACAAAGATGTTGATGGAAATACTAATTTGTGCAACCACTATGAAGTACAGTATTGAGGTTCCTCAAAAAACTAAAAGCAGAACTACCATCTAACCCTGCAATCCCACTGCTATATATATTCTCAAAGGAAGGGAAATCAATACGTCAAAAACAATCTACATTCCCATGTTTATTGTCTCCGCACTATTCACAATAGCCAAGATTTAGAATTAACCTAAGTGTCCATCAACAGAGGAATGGATAAAGAAACTGTGGTATATGCTATGGAATATATAGCCACAAAAATGAAATCCTGCCATTTACAGCAACATGGATGGAACTGGGGAATATTGTGTTAAGTAAAATAAGCCAAACACAGGAAGACAAATCTCACATGTTTTCACTCAAATGTGGGAGCTAAATATTAAAAACAATTGATATCATGGAGATAGAGAGTATAGTTACTAGAGGCTAAGAAGGGTGGTAGGAAAGGGGGATAAAGTGGGAGTGGTTAATGATAACCAAGCAACATCCTGGTTATCAGTTTAGATTTCAAGATATTTTTAGGCTCGGCACCTGTGGTTCAAGTGGCTAAGGCGCCAGCCACATACACCTGAGTTGGCAGGTTCGAATGCAGCCTGGGCCCGCCAAACAACAATGACGGCTGCAACCAAAAAAATAGCCAGGCGTTGTGGCAGGTGCCTGTAGCCCCAGCTACTTGGAAGGCAGAGGCAGGAGAATCGCTTGAGTCCAGGATTTTGAGGTTGCTGTGAGCTATGAAGTGACAGCACTCTACCCAGTGCGACAGCTTGAGACTCTATCCTAAATAATAATAATAATAATATTTTAAAAAGGTGTTCATGGGCAGCGCCTGTGGCTCAGTGAGTAGGGCGCCGGCCCCATATGCCGAGGGTGGTGGGTTCAAACCCAGCCCCGGCCAAACTGCAACAAAAAAAAAATAAGCGGGCATTGTGGCGGGCGCCTGTAGTCCCAGGTGCTCGGGAGGCTGAGACAAGACAAGAGAATCGTGTAAGCCCGAGTTAGAGGTTGCTGTGAGCCGTGTGACGCCACGGCACTCTACCCGAGGGCGTTACAGTGAGACTCTGTCTCTACAAAAAAAAAATAAATAAATAATAAAAAAATAAAAAGGTGTTCTGGTTAAATGGCACTAGGTTATAGAGCAGAATAGTTCTCTACTGGCTAACTATACCAGAAGGCCTAGAAAAGTGGCATTTGGGACTGGGATTAGGTCAATCATCATCTAAGAGCTCTTGGGAACAGCTCTGTCATGCTTATCTGTGTTTTCTTCCTTCTGAAATGTATAATAGAGTTATCATGAGAACAAAACATCTCAGAAAAAACTTCACTGCTGCCTTCCTAATTATTGATCCTGAGACTAAGATAAAAGTTTCTGGATTACCTAAATTTGGGTTGGAATTGAGAACTTCAAGTTTGTACCCTGTTAATATTTCTAATAGAATTGAGATAAACAGAGGGTCACGGATGATCATTTAATAAATAATTTGGAGGACTTGCTAGGTTTAGGGAGCTACCATCCACATAGAATTGTGAGAACAATTAAAACATAAAGCCGTTTGATTATAGATTACTTATACAATAGGTCGAAAGATATATCATTGAAATACAAAACTAAAAGTCAGATTCATAGTCTGGAGAACAAAGATAACTACCTCTACTTTCCCCTGCCTAGGAGAGTGAGAATTGTTTCTTGGGATGAGCAACCCAGGAGACAGGCTCCCATTGTCTTTGTCCTGAGAAACACATGTTCTACACTGTCCAGCCTGGGCCAAGTTCCCTGTACTATCAACAGAACACCAGAAAGATTTTTCATACCTGATTTTGCTTCTGCTGGATTTTACTATTTTGTAGTTTGGTGTTACTTACTACTACTAACCCTTGCACATGAATGACAATGTTCATAACTACACTGATGATGATAATATTTTAAACATGCACATCCTTCATACATTGCAGAGTGTTCTCATTCTACTGCATACTCCTCCTCACAGTAAGTCAATGAGCAAGAAGATAGTGATATTCACCCCATTCAACAGGTAAGAATACTACAAATCCATGTGGTTATTTCAAATTTCAACACTGGAAAGTTAGAGGGAGAACCCAGAATAATAGTTAGCTAACAACTCTATGCCCTCTTTCAGGGGCACTTTTCACTATCAGTCATGCAGCAGGCAGTCTGCATGAGAGGAAATGCTTTCTCTTGGACATATGGAAGACAACCCTAGAGGTCTGAAAACATGAAGGCATAAAGGAGCCAGGGGCCTTATTTCTTTCATCCTCCTCAATGCTCTTCCTTTTCAAACTCTCTGGCCCACATAATTAGAGGAAAAATTGTGAACCAACATTCTTTGCAATGGCATAAATTTTAATTCATTCTTTACATGTGAATAATACCAAACACATTTCTTCTACTTTCAAGCTGCTTTCATTCCTTATTTCTGTTACATCTATAGGGTTTCAGAGTTGGTGGAGAGAAGAGAAAATACAGGTATTAACCATATAACAATAGAGAAAACATGTTTAAAATTTTTTAAAGTTTAGGGTAGAAACATGAACAGGATATTTAATTTTTAATTTTTTTATTTTTCAAGATCATAAGAGGAGATGATGAGAAGCTTTTAGGTGTTTTTCAAGATCATAAGGAGATGATGAGAAGCTTTTAGGTGTTTGTAAGAAAAAAATCCAGGGAAAATTTTAAAGACAAAAAAAGAATAGTAGAGGGGATGGTTTTACACAATACATTTTAAATGCCTTCCTTTTGAAATGTTTGAAATAAGTATTTCACATGCTCAACCACATATGTAATTCTCTTGGACAATCATTTTATTTTATTATATTAGCAGCCAATCCTGCAAAGGAAGCAACCTTGCTTTCTTCATCTGAAACAGAAGAAAGAAAGTGTCAATGGACTTGAGAATGCAGGGTAATTAGAAAAATCACCATAAATGTAAGAGGGAAAAATGTTGATGAGGAACAGAAAGGGCTAGAAGAAAATAGAGCAGCAACTCATAAGTGTCAAAAATGGTTGCATCTGGCAGAAGAGTGCTGGATTCATCTTTGCAAACATCTGACAACAGGACTTAAACCTATCCATCTTTGGACTGCCTCCAACTGCTACCAAAATACACTGAATTTCATGGATGGAGGCTAAATGTATACTTGGATGCCAACCTAGGGTATCTTTCCTTCTGATAAAATATGAAATAATCATTGCTAATCTCCTGCTAAATTTCTAGAAATCTAGAAATGAAAAGCTTTGGTAGTCATTTAATTCCACTATGCGCCATTTTTTCAAGTTTTATTCTGTTTGACTTTTGGTAGAGTTAATGGGAAAAGAGTCCCAGACTACAAAAAGGTGGCAAAAGTCTGAGTCTCAGCTCAATATATAATTAGGTGGAAGACCTCTACTGGATGCCTTAATAAGGCTGGGATTCATTTAAACCAAGGTAAGGGTTGTATTCTACCAGGTCTGACAATTAAATTGTTGAACTCACCCTAGAAAAAGTGTTCTATACCTCACTGCTGAATGTCACTGAAGTCAACATTGAAGTACTCCCCTTGGGAAGCTATGTACTGATGCCAGCACCTCATCCACCCTTCCAAGCAATTTTAGAACTCTTTTATTGGAATAGCCCTCAAAGCTGTTGATATATTACCCTTGATGTCTTGAATGTCATTAAAATGTCTTTCTTTAAATATTTCCTTTATCTTCAAGTAAAGAAAAAAGTCACTGGGGCCCAGATCAGGTGAGGGTGGAGGGTGTTCCAATATAGTTATTTGTTTACTGGCTGAAAACTCCCTCAGTGCCATGTAAGCTGGTGTATTATCATAATGTAAGAGCCATGAGTTGTTAGCAAAAAGTTCAGATCTTTTTTTTGTCTAACTTTTCCATTCAGCCTTTTCAGCACTTCCAAATAGTAAACTTGATTAACAATTTGTCCAGTTTGTACAAATTCCTACAGAACAATACCTCTGATACCAAAAAGTTTAGCTACATTGTTTTGATTCTTTTTTTTTTTTTTTTTTTGTAGAGACAAGTAGAGACAAGTCTCACTTTGCCACCCATAGAGTGCCATGACATCACACAGCTCACAGCAACCTCCAGCTTTTGGGCTTTGCCTCAGCCTCCCGAGCAGCTGGGACTACAGGCACCAGCCACAACACCCGGCTATTTTTTGGTTGCAGTTTGGCCGAGGCCGGGTTTGAACCACAGGCGCCACCCTGTTTTGATTCTTGATTCGTTCTGACAGAATGTATTTGGTTGTGGAGAATTGGCTGACTTCCATTGTTTACTTAGACACTTTGTTTCAGAGTCATATTGGTACACCCATATTTCGTCACCAGTGATAACACAGCCTAAAATCATCTTGCCTCTCCAAAAGGTCTTGGCAAATTTCAACTCTCCTATGCTTTTTATTCATCCGCAAGCTCCTTTGGGACCATTTTTTGCACAATACCTTTCTTGTGCTAAGATTTTCAGTTAAGATCTTTCTAACTGTTTTTCTGTGGATGTTTATTTGGTCTGCAATTGGCCAATTATTTGGATGCACAATTCAACACATTTTTCCAGTGTTTTTGCTAGTTCTGCATTTTATTGGCCACCCTGACCTTTCTTCATCAGTGACACTTTCTCTCCCCTCATAAAAATGTTTAATCCATCTGTACACTGCCTTTTTCCTCATGGCATTATCCCAATAAACCTGAAGTAACAAGTCTCTGATTTTACTTTCCTTCTTGCCAAGGTTAACAAGAAATTTAATGTTTGTTCAATACTCTAATTCAAGCTCTGACATTCTCATGATAGCACACGGAAACACACAACAATAATGAACAAAAACACTCAGTAAGACGCTGCCACACATCAACACAGGCACTCAGCTATGAGACACTGATACACCGGGGTCTTTGTACAGTGCTTCCGACAAAAGTGCACCATGGTAAGTTCACAGATTTAATCGTGCTTATATATGTGCTTATAAATAATAAGTTAAAAAGTTTTTATGTCTTGAAAATACTCATTTTAACAGTCTTTGTAATTTATTCTGGTCAAAGATAAAACAAAACACAATACTTAAATGTTGATATTCTCTTTCATATTCCAAAAGAAACTATATAGATAGCACTTACCCTAGAGCCAAGTTGAAATATATAACACATACTTATGCATTAACACATTTTACATAAGTACATAACAATAATGTTGATTATAAAAACCACAATTCTAGTTTAGAACCAAACCTCTAAAATTCACTTATTAATTCTATGTTGTGATTCTTCTTCAGCATGAATTACTTCTTGACACTGCTTTACTAAGAATAATTTAGTTTCTCACACACACATTCTCATACACCACCTCACACACTCATTCACAGCATCATGCCTACTACCTAGAAAGAATCTGGGACCTTGTTTTTTTTTGCCTTACCCTTTCAAATAATTAATTTACATCAGAAGAATAAACTGATTTATGGATATTATTTCTTCACTTATACTGTGTTGAGAGTTAAGATGTCTTCATAGCTCACCATTGTATTATAAATATGAAAGATGGGTTCATCTGTTATGATTTTCTTTCCACGGTTACTCAGTGATGATACTGTGTGTGAATGATACTTTTTTTATTTTTTTGCTGGATGATGGCTTCTTTCCATTCAATAAAAATATTTTATAAAATGTAATAATTATCATAAGCATAGCTTTATTTAATTTTTTCTAAGTATTTTTTTCATGTACCAAATCCTTTAACTCCCAGGACAACTTGGCAAAATAGCTATTATTATTATCTCATCTCTCTTTTGATAATGAGAAAACTTGAATCAGAGAGAGGCTAAGGAACTGGCTATAGACAATATAACTATTAAATGAAAAAGCACTAGGGTATTGACTCAGGCTGTTAAGCTCAGGGTCCATGTGTTAATGACTTTATTATAAATGGAGAATTAAGTATACACATTTTCAATTACTTTAAGGTAAATACAGTAGAACCTTCATTGTTGATCACCTCTCTACATTGACCACCTCCATAAGTTGAGCTAATTTTTGTAGACCAGACATGTACCGCATGTATGTATCAGTACAGGAGGACTAGTTCCTTACGTTGACAATTTCCGTATGTTGACTAGTTTTTTTGTAGTCCCTTGGGTGGTCATCTTCCAGAGATTCTACTGTATAATTTTTCTTAGTGATGACATTGTGTGCAGTTAAGATTACCTCAGAAGGAAAACTATGCTTTTCATATGTACCATACATGAACTCAAGCTAAGGTGTATGAGTTAGGGAGATGTGGCTTCCTCTTTCACTTACATGTATAGAGGGTTTGATATAACTGATGATTAAATGGAAAGAGTTTCCCTTTTCCCATTGAGTTCATCCTCTGTAATATTACAGATTAAAAAATGTAATCCTCTGAGAATATACTTGGATTCTCTAATTGGAAATACTTCTACAACTGTGTACATTTAATGCCACCAAACTTTTCATTTTAAATCACTCCCTAACAGAGTGAAAATAGGCTACTAAGAATTATGTGAGATAAATAACTTTTCTTTAGCTTTTAGTTTGAGTTCTATATGTACCCAAATATCATTTTTTGAAGTAAAATGAAATTATAGAATGATCTAGAATAGTTGTCTTCCCTTGTATATAGGCTCTAACCTATTCTAAAGAAAGATGTTTTGCCATATTCACTTTTGCATCCCTAGCACCTAGGCCTGTCTCTCATGTAGCACCTAGTGTTAAAAAAAATGTGTCTTGCTAAATTACACAAGGTGATTAAAAAATACTTATTCAAATATGCTCAAAATGCTTACATTGTAAGTATATAAACCCATGAATTATTAAGAAGTGAACACAAACCTATATCTACCACCAAGTTCAAAAAGAAAATTCCCCAGCATAACAGAAGATCTCCCCATGATCCTCTCAAGCTCTCTCTTTTCAAAAAGGAACCATGACACCATGACCTGACCTGTAACACAATAGAATATTTTTGCCTCATTTTGAGCTAGATATGAATGGAACATCACAATGTTCCATAACATACGGCTTGTTTCACTTACTAAAATGTCTTCAATACCCATTCAAGGCATTGTTTAGAGTTTTAGCACAGTCTAATTGTCTGTATATGTTATGCTATTGGTGAATGAAACGCAATTTTTCTTTCAACTGCTCTTGCTGTTTTTGAACATTTGAGTAATTTCCAGGCTTGGGTTCTCATAAAAAGTATTACTGTGAACATCTTTTCTGGCTGAGATAGGGATATGTTTCTGTTAGGTAGATATAAGTACTATTTCATTGGATAGGCATTTATTTAGGTTGGTACGTAATTGTGGATAGATTTCTGAAATGGTTGTACAAGTGTGTACTTTCTCCATAAGTATATTATAAATCTAGTGCCTATGTATCCTCTCTGATTGTCAGAATTTTAATTTGCAACCATTGTGGTGAGTTTTTAGAGGCATATTATTAAGGTTTACTCTACCTTTTCATCATTTCTGATTATGGGGAATGCCTTTTTACAAATATTTATCAGCCAGTCAAATTTACTATTTTGGGAATTGCCTATTTAGTATTTTACTCATGTTTTTCATGAGTTGACAGTCTTTTTTCTTGTTCAGAAAATAAGAATTGATTTCATAGGAAAAAAGAGAATTGATTTCATTACAACTTTATTTCCTGATTATAAATTTACTTATTATAAGAATTGGTTTTCTTATTATAAATGTATATATAAATAAATTATATATTATGGAAGTAAATATTTTACTGAATATATGTACTACAGATATATTTTCCTGCTCTACAGGTTGTATTCATTACACTATTATTGGTGTCATTGAATAAAGTTATGTTCTAAATTTTAATGTACTCAATCATTTTTGTGCATTTATTATAAAGATCATCTTTTTCTATCTGTCCTGTGGTACCACCTTTTTATAAATTAGGTATGAATGTGAATCTGAAATCTCTATTCCATTCTAATGGTTTAATCTCTGATCACACCATGCTAAATAATTATTGCCACCTTCTAAGAAGGTTTCATTATTTCATAATGTAGAAACTTCATCTAGGTTGCATTTCAACTTAATCTTGATTTCTCTTAACTCATATTTCCATATATACTTTAAAAATAGTTTTTCTTCTTCCTTAAAAGTAAACTGCTAAAATTTTATATATTTTATTGCATAATTACGTTAAATATATGTATTACAGTGATTCAAACTTTAAAAATTATGGACTTTTCCAGCTCATTAATATAACAATTTCTTTCATTCTATCTGAGGTTTACCCATCTTTCTTTAGATTTCTTTTTAAGTATTTGATCTCTCATTGATGTCATTGTAAAGAGTATGTTTTTAAAATATTTTCAGATTGTTATTTGATGTTACTTAGAAAAAACTATTTTTGTAAATCAACCATGTATCCAGAAGCTATCCTGCTTTTACTTATCACTTCATATAATGTGAGTAGAATTTGAACAGCCAATCCTCATCATTCACTGATTCAATAATTGTGAATTCACCTACTCGAGATAATTTATATGTAGCCCTGAAATCAATACTCATGATACTTTTGTGGTTATTTGCAAACAAGCACAGAGTGGTGAACAATTTGAGTTGTCAATACATCTATTCCCAGCTGAGGTCAAACAAGGTATCACTCCCGTCTGCCTTTTTTAAGTCTATTTATGCCACATTTTTGCTTTTTTGCTGATGACTTTTATTGTCTAAAGTAGCCTCCAAGCCTAATGCTAAAGCTCTATTCAATGTTTGTAAAGGCAGGAAGGCTGTGATGTGCTTTCAGGAGAAAGTACGTGTGTTAGACAAGCTTCATTCAGCCATGGTTTATAGTGCTGTTGGATATGAATTTAATGTAATGAATCAACAATGTATATTAATAAATTGTCTTTAAATATAAATGCACATAAATAATTTAATATATTGATCAGTGATAAAAAATGACGTAACCAGAGGCTCCCAGGGCTGCAGGCTCCCAAGTACAGAACCAAACCCTGTATTTCTCCTAGGAGCAATTGCTCAGTATTTGCTAATTCAGTGTTCAGAATGACTTCATAGAACATAACTACCACATACTGAGAATCAACTCTCTCTGTCCCCTCCCATGTATATGTATGTGTGTGTATATATGCTCCCCTTTGATGCCATTATGCTTATTTTGCATTATGGAACATAGGAACTATCATACCAAATATTTGTAGTATAAGTATTTGCCTTCTTTTCTGATCTTGGGGAAAAACTCCTAATATTTCATCACTAAGAATATAATCTGCTGGCCATGGTGGCCCACACCTGTAATCTCAGCTATCTAGAGGGTGAAGCAGGAGTTTGAGATCAGCTTGGGAAATATAATGAGACCTCATCTCTAAAAAAATGAACAATTAGCCTGGAAAGGTGGTGTATGACTGTTATTTCCAGCTACTTGAGAATCTGTGGTGGGAGAATCATGTGAGTCCGAAAGTTCGAGGCTGCAGCCATTGCACTCCACCATGAATGATAGAGAGCAAAACTCTGTCTCTAATAAATAAATACATTCCAAACTAAATAAATAAATAAATTAATTTAAAAAATTAGTGAATAAACAATAATGTTCACTAGCCTTAGGAGGGGTAGCATGAGTAGGAATCTTCAACCAGCTTCTCCAAAAAAAGCTTTGAGAATATTGACAAAAATCTTTAAATCAACTTTTCCAGAACTCTGGAAATTAATCAAAGTATTGAAAACCCCAAGGAGTATTTATTTTTAAAAAATGACTGAATTTTGATAGCAGTGTGTTTTACTGCATTTGTAACTTACCTTGTTCACTCCTCCTAGCTCCATGGTAGTCTTAGAAGCCAATAGCTCTGCAACTACAGTGAAAACCAACAGCCTAACTGCCTTGAAAGGGGCAAAATGGTCTTAAATATCCTCCAAAGTCCCATTCCTAGAGAATTATTATTTTATATGTTGTCTGATAGTTCCCTGGAAAAAAACCATTTATAGGCCTTATCTTTAATTTAACCTAATCCAACCTTCACCTATCACAAACATCATTTTCTCTGGGGCATCTGTCAAAAACAGTCAGCAACAATTGTTTAACAAAGTATGAACAGTGTAAGATTGCAAACACCTCTTCTAGATACTCTGTTCCCCCATAATCATCTTCTGCCCTTCCAAGCCCAGGTCCTTAGTGCCTTTCCCATGTCCAAAAAGCACAATGCTCCAGTGGAAAATGATTGCAGATAACTAATTTACTTCTCTTCTAAGGAAGAAAATTTTAATCCCTTTGATATTTGTTTCTACAACTTTATGACAATAAACAGAAGATTTTAGTATTTTTTCTGGTCTTCCCTTGACAAATCCTTCACATGCTGTAACTTTCTGCATTCAACTTAGAAGTGGAGCTCTCATCCTTGCATATTTAAACTATCTTTATCCTTACATTTAAAATACTACCTTTAGGTTGTATGTTGTTAGTTTTTTGTTACTGTTTTGTTTTGTTTTGTCTTAATATTCTCTGACAATCTGTGCTTTAATTGTAATTTAAATTCATCTATATTTATTTAATAATAATATTGTGGATATGTAGGGGGTTGAAAACTATATCTTACTATTTATTTCTATTTGCATTACAAATTATTTGTTTCTTTTCTATTTTTTCTCTTAGGTTAATCAAATATTTTTATTATACTCTTTCGACTTGTATTAGCTTATTATGTATGCTTTTACTATTATTTTAGTGTCTTAGTAATTTCAGCATGCATCATTGACTTATTAAAATATACCTTAAACTGGAACTTTTACCACTAACTAGAGAATGTAAGAACAGTAAACTAATAATGCTTTTCCATGCACTTCATGCATTTTGAAGTTTTTGTTTTATTAAGTTGCAATCCAACATATATTTTACATCTCTCACTATATTATTGTTGTTGCTTTCAACCAGAATCTAGCAATCTGCATTAGCACATGGGCCTGATCTAGTTCCCAGTCTATTTTTGACCTGTGAACTAAGAATATTATTTTTATATTTTCAAAGACGTTTTTAAATAAAAAGAATAAAGAATATGCATCAAAGGCCATATATGGCTTATAAAGCCTAAAATACTTAGTATCTGACCCATTGCAGAATATGGTGATCCCTGCTTTAACTATCAACAAAAACTTAGAATTACCTGTAGGTTTACCTTTTCAAAGTTCTGTGTACTTCTTTCATTTTTAGGTTCTACCTCAAGTTATTTTCTTCCTGTCTGAAACAATTACTTTAGGATACCTTTTAGTGCCGATCAGTTGGAAATACATACTCTCATTTCTGGTGGATATTTTTGCTTCATATAAAATTCTAGCTTGTCAGATATTTTTGTTTTTATTTTATTTTATTTTTTAGATGTTGTCATCAATTATTTAAAATCAGCTACCTATATTATCAATACTATTTTTAGAGTAATTGCTTTATTTTCTTTTTGGTTTCTTTTATGAATTTTCTCTTTGTCTTTGGTTTTCTCATATGAATATGCTATAGTAGCTTCTTTTTTCCTTGTATTTAGCTACATTTTATGTTTTATATTTATAAAGATTCTTGAATTAAAAATTTGATGCCTTGAAATAATTTTTGAATATTTTCAGAGATAATTATCAAAATATTATTTCTAATACATTCTTTCACCTCCTTTTTTTCTGATATTCATTTATATGTTAGAATGTCACACTAAGTTTTCTTTATTTTATGATCATTTTTATTATTCTACTTGTGTCCTCTTGAGCTTCAATCAGTTGAATTTCTCATGATCAGCTCCGTAATCTCTTTTTCTCGTCTGTCGAATCTGCTATTAACCCTATCTAGTGAATTCTTGCCTTATCTTATTCTGAAATTTCCATATACAGGTAATTTTACACTTATGTTTTTTAATATGTGTGCGTGTGTGTATTCTCAAAATGTCTTGTGAAAGTATTTATTTATTTATTTGAGACAGAGTCTCAAGGTGTCACCCTAGGTAGAATGCCATGGCAACATCAGAGCTCACAGCGACCTCAAACTCTTGGGCTCAAGTGATCCTCTTGGCTCAGTTTTTTTTGTATTTTTAGTAGAGACAGGGTTTGCTCTGGCTCAGGCTGGTCTCAAACCTGAGAGCTTAAGCAATCCACCCTCCTCAGTGTCCCACAGTGCTAGGATTATAGGTGTGAGGCACCATGCCTGGAATTAAAAGCATTTATTTTCAGATATAGATTTTCCCTATGGTTCATATTTATAGTATTTTTTATTTATGCCAAAATTTTCTGTTTTTTCTTCAATATTTTAAGCCAATTTTTTTACAGTTCATGACTGTTATCTCTGTGGTGGATGCCACATGAGTTTGTTTCTAAATCTTACTTCTCCAGATTTTTTTTTTTTTTTAACAATTTCTGGCCGAGGCTGTGTTTGAATCTGCCATCTCCAGCATATGGGACCAGAGCCCTACCCCTTTGAGCGACAGGTGCCACCCACTTCTCCAGGTTTTTAACTCATGATATTTTATCTTTTATTCTTACTGTTATTTTTTGATTAAGTACTAACTATTATATGGAAATATTTTGAGGTCTTGGGATATGTTATTTGCCACCAGAAAATATTTACATTTAATTCCTATGACTACGTGGGAACTAGTAATTCCAAATGACTTTAATTTGATTGGAGATTAAGGTGATTTGAGTCTGGGATAAGTTCCCATCAGGCCAGTTTATTGCTGATTGAAAATTGGTGTCATCTCTCTGGGTTTCCATCTCATGTGTTTTGGGCTCACAATTCTTCACTGTTTTTTTTTTTTTTTTAGAATTCTGATTCTGCCAAGTTATTTTTATTTTTTATATTTGTTTCAATTTTCTAGTTGTTTTTTAAACTATCTATTCTGTCATTTTCAAAACCAGACTCCTGTGAGGATAGTTGTCAATGTAATAATTTAATATTCATAATATTACATATAGAAAAAGAAAAATGGAGATCATAAGAAATTAAAAAATATTTAGAATGCAGTTCGGCACCCATAGCACAGTGGTTATGATGCCAGTCATATGCACCAAGGGTGGCGGTTTCAAACCTGGCCCAGGCCAACTAAACAACGATGACAACTGCAACAAAAAATAGCCAGGCATTGTGGCAGTCATCTATAGCTCCAGCTACTTGGGAGGCTGAGGCAAGAGAATCCTTAAGCCCAAGAGTTTGAGGTTGCTGTGAGCTGTGATGCCATGGCACGCTACCAAGGGTGACATAGTGAAACTCTGTCTCAAAAAAAAAAAAAAAAACTGTAGAATGGAATATAAGTTTGAAAAAAACTTTAGAATGGAATATAAGTTTGATTCACTGGCTTTTATATTTCAGTAAAGTAATATGTGAAAGCCAATACCATGGTGGTTGTGAACTCAATTAAAGTAAGAATCCACAATGAAACCTAGAGAAAGATAAGAATTAAGATACTTGCATGGTATGGGTGTAGAGACTGTGACTAGATCATGTGGACAAAATGTGTAGGAGGGATCTTTTGATGTCTCTAACACCTTTCCTATAGACATAATTCTCCAGACTTTATTTGTGCTTTATTCTCTGGAGGAATTCCTTACCTTAATTCTCTGGTCAACTCTCTGGAATAGGAGGAAGAAAAAAAATGATGAATGAATGGATTAATATTCAGTAGACACAAATGAACTTCCAACATGTGATTATAGCAAGGAGTTTAAATGTAATTGAGTCTATTATGTTGATTTATCCATTTATGGAATAGCTAAATAGATGGTGCAGCATACCAGGTATAATATCATGAAAAGAAAATGATCTGTAATCTTGATGAACACTGAGATAGTCTGAACAACATTCCGTCTGGGTCTATATACGTACCAGCAAACATGGTCAGAAGAATCACAACACAGTCCAAAGAATCATAACATGGCTAATATTCTCTGCTAAATGCTATTACTATTGCTGAGAGCAACAACAACTGACAGCAAGCAGTTTGCTAAAGTTCTGGGGGAAGCAGTTTGTTACTTTCCATTAATTAAGAACATACTTTCAGCATGAAAAACTATTCACTCAGAAAATTACAGAATACTTGTTATGGAATGGTAATTGTTTAAGGAACACTACTCAAACTGAGTATATAGTCAGTAAAATACTCTGAATTGAAGGGTGGGAGTCAAAATGGAATGAATTCTCAAAACTGTTGAGGCAAGATTTGAAAAAATAAGGTAAAGGACTTGAAAAATATGATAAAATAAGGGAGGGGGAAATGAACTAGAAAATAGACCATGGCTTGAAGTTTAAAGTGGTATCAACAAACGTTGAAGGATGACCAAATTAGCTTAGCTAAAGGAGGATAATTGAAAAATTTTGTTTTTAATTTGGATGAGGTTGTAGAGCACTTTGGATGGATGACCATGATTACTATTATCCAGTACAAATATATGCATATACACAGATGATATGATGTTTTTGTCTTCTTATACACTTAATTCATTCTGACAGATCATTTTTTAAATGTATCCATAACAATCATACTTGAATTATGAGAAAATTCTATTTTATTAAAACAATGCATCTGATAGGCTGATAATCCCCCTTATTTTCAAATCTACAGAAATTCCAATAGAAATATTTGCACAGTAATATGTAGAGAATTCTCTTAAGCGAGTAAGCATTAGTAAAACAGGAATCCCAGTATACTGTACCTTTTCTTTCCCCTCGTCTACATGGTGAAATGCATTCATATATAGATTTATAATAAACTGAATGGCTTTGTTTTTGTTTCTCTGTTTCATTACTTAATAACACATTTCAGCAAGTTCCTCCACCTATCTCATCCTGAGGCTTTTATGTGTCCCATGAAATGTTCTTGCCATTCTAAGAGCAGCAAAGCAGCTGTTGGAAGCGCTTGCTATTGCTCAAACAATGCCCCAGAGCACTCTGTAATTTCATGAAAAGTCAGTCAGGGGAGGGTGGAGCTCTTAGACATTCATAATGGGAACTTTCCCTGTAAAGAAAAATGGGCACCATTGCTTTGCCATTTGCATATAGATTCCCCCCTACTGTTACCTGTGAAAATTAAGAGCTTCCACCCTATCAGTTTCTTAAACATGTTCTTCAGAATGTCCACGTTTATGTCAGCACTTTTTCGACATCCTAATGATGCTTTTGAGAGGACTATGGCATCTGTATGGCTTGTTACCAGCCTAATGAAAAGTTGCTTTAGATGTCAAAATAAATCTAAGAATGTTCTACACTTTAGCTGACTGTAATATATCATCATGGCCTGCTTAAGTAGTATAAACTGCAACATGATAAAGCAGCTAACAAAAACCTATGAGAACCAGTAGCTAGAATAATGGGCATTTGGTGTGAGGATAATATAGCAGCAATAAAAATTTCAATAACCAAAGGTTATATACCATACTTTTTAATAGAGTTCTTGGTTAACTGAGCTTTCTTGAACACTAGACACCTGGGCAGGTTGATTCATTACAAGCATTCTTCTGATTTTTCTTCCCGTGTGGAATAGAACTAGTGGGCTCCTTCTTCGGGTCCCAAGATTCCCATTTGTTTAATTGTGTTTTTCAAGAATTAGCTTGAATCTTATCTATATTTACAAGTAAACCTCCAAAATATTTTGCAGAAAAATATAGAAGATTCAATAACTTTGTGATTTTTAAAACAAATACTCTATTTTCTGCAAAGTGAAGGACAGAGCCCTGAGACTAAGAAAAGCACCCTACCATGTCTACACACATTTGTTTGATTACATCGTGACTCCTTTCTCTTAAACTGGAGTCTCACCATTTCTGCAGCCCATGTTAGCCTATCATACCATTGCATTTGACACCATGAAATGCTCTTTTTTGGGACTGTCTTTCACTATCATAACCTACTGAAGCCTTTGTCATTTGTCCTTTACTACCCACCATATATATCAAATGCCTTACTTCTATGAAAGTTTCTCTGATAGTCTCTGCCAGAGTTTCTCCGTTCTCAACATGGGAGAAGAGAAAATAATCACAGGATTATTATAGTGAAGCTTAACTGATAGTTCCTAATTAGTCCAGAATCTTCCCTGTATTTAAGAGAAAACTGTGTCTTAAATAGTGTAACCAAACCTATGATTGTTTTGCTAATGAAAAATTTCAAACCTGGAATGATTTTTATAAAGGGTATACTGGCTGAGCACAGTAGCTCATGCCTTTAATCCTAGCACACTTGGATGCTGAGTCAGAAGGATTGCCTGAGCTCACAGGTTCAAGACCAGCATGAGCCAGACAGGGATCTTGTCTCTAAACATAACCGTGCATTGTGGCCGGTGCCTGGAGAATCACTTGAGTCCAATAGTTTGAGGTTACTATGAGCTGTGAGGCCATGGGTCTCTACCAAGGGTGACAAAGTGAGGCTCTGTCTCAAAAAAGAAAAGAAAAAGTGGCACCTGGGCGGCGCCTGTGGCTCAGTGAGTAGGGCGCCGGCCCCATATGCCGAGGGTGGCGGGTTCAAACCCAGCCCCGGCCAAACTGCAACAAAAAAATAGCCGGGCGTTGTGGCGGGCACCTGTAGTCCCAGCTGCTCGGGAGGCTGAGGCAAGAGAATCGCATAAGCCCAAGAGTTAGAGGTTGCAGTGAGCCGTGTGACGCCACGGCACTCTACCGGAGGGCGGTACAGTGAGACTCTGTCTCTACAAAAAAAAAAAAAGAAAAAAAAAAGAAAAAGTGGCACCTGTGGCTCAAGGAGTAGGGCTCCGGCCCCATATACCGGAGGGGCAGGTTCAAACCCAACCCCAGCCAAAAACTGCAAAAAAAAAAAAAAAAAGCATGTACTATTTAACTAAATTATTTATTTTAACCTCAAATGGTGATGCATAAAATAATTCTTTACCTGTAGTCCCAGCTACTCGGGAGGCTGAGGCAAGAGAATCGCTTAAGCCCAGGAGTTGGAGGTTGCTGTGAGCTGTGTGAGGTCACGGTGCTCTACCAAGGGCCATAAAGTGAGACTCTGTCTCTACAAAAAAAAATAAATAAAAAAAAATAATAATTCTTTAGAGTGGTGCCTGTGGCCCAGAGGAATAGGGCACTGGCCCCATATGCCAAAGGTGGCAGGTTCAAACCCAGCCCCAGCCTTAAACTGCAAATAATAATAATAATGATAATTAATAATAATTCTTTAATTTTTTGTTACTGACCAAGCCTTTAATTTGAATAAAAATCTGGTGATTATACTTTGTCATTATTTTCCTTGTCCAAACTGCTCCTTAGTACATTTATGATTTCCTGGGAAATTTAGCATGCATACTGCTTATGTCAAACCATCTCTCCTTTATAAACCCACTGTGCCTTTATGTAAATCCATACTTACTCAGCAAAGATAATGTGACTTTATCTAATGAGATAACTAAACTATCTGATGGGGAGGAGGGATGCTCCATTCCATCGCATGACCCATTTTGACTCATTTTCCTTCCCAATCCCCACTTTCTGTGTTGCCATTAAAGTTTATTATACAACTTCATCTTTAGCTGGTGAATCGTCTACTGCTTGTACATGACTCTGTTTCATCACTAATGACTTTGTTGCTTATTTTATCATTTTTCTTCTCAAGTTGACAACTTTTCCCTGTCACAACATGCAAAAGCTCAATTCTCTCTCATTTTAGAAAATTCTACTTTCAACCATACTACTTTGGTTGACTACACCATATCTCTTTTATATTTATTCATATTTCTGGAAAGAGTTGTCTGTATTTTAAGATGACAAATTACCGAATTTTTTTATCTAAGCCTCTCACTACAGTGTTCAGAAGCATTATAATGGAAAAATCTAAGTCTTCTCTTGAGATCTCCCCACAAACCTTCATTAGAAGGAAAATATTTTATAACTCTTCTACTTTTTCTGAATTATTTTCTCTATTGCTCCAGAGCATTTAAAACTTGATATTGACTTAAGTTGAACTTTAAACATTCCTATTCTTTCTCTTTCTCATTTGTGGCCCCTTTTTTCTAATAGACTTGAGCATGACATGTCAACTCACATTTATTTTAGACAATTAGACAATTGTTTGGCCATTTGCTGCTTTGATAGAAGTGAATGAGTAGGAAGCTCCCAAAAGGACAAAAGGTAAGGCTCTGTTAGGCTTATTAGGAAGTGAAAGCAAGGTTTTGAGACCACAGACAAGGTATTACCACCTTCAGGTAACAAAGTCAGGGTCTTTAAGGTATGATCACTTAGTAAGTCTCTTCCGTCACTTCCATTAATACCCCAAAGTCTTTGTCTATTTTGTTAACTGATGGATCCACAGTTTTTAGAATAGGACCTAGGACATATTAGGTGGCTGTTCAGTAATAGAATTGTAAACAGACTTATTTTTCTACTACTCTATTCTCTATAGCATAATGTAAAGTCTTTAAAACTTTAAAAAGCAGTTTCAGCTAACTCTTCCTCATTCTGTTTTAGTTGTACTATTAAGAATATTCTTTTAATCAAACTGATTTGACATTTATTCTGCTTTATGTTTCTGGATGCTTTATAATTTTTTAAATGAGTCCTTTAGCAGAAATAAGGTCAACATTCAGCTTTCCTGAAGTACTTCTAAAGTAATGACAACCCTCAATCCTTAAAACCATTGACTACATTTTCTTTCACTGAAGAATTTAGGTATGGAGGTGCTAAAAGCTATATAAATAATTAATGGAATGGAGACACTTAGAAGCATAATTCAATTGATTCAGACCAATAGATCAGATATGTTAGAGCCACAGCACTGGCAATAGATGGAAGACTTCTTTAGCAATATTAAAATATAAGGCTGAGAGAGTTACTGGTGTACAACTAGGATGAATTACTGCAGCCAGCCGAGATATAATAACAGTATGAATTATTGAATTGGCATCTTCCTGAGACAGCTTTGGTCACAGCCTTGCTATGTTCTGTAGATGATAGAAGGAGATTTGTGTGATGTAAATTTATAATCAAAGGATTTTCAGGATGAAAGATGACCTCCAAGGTTATGAACCTGAGCAGGAGACTGCATCATCACATGAAAAAGGAACTGTACAATATGAGGCATTCTTCAGTTAGTAGTCGGAAGCAAGGAAAACTCAACTCTCTCACAGATTTAACTCTGGGAAAGTTTCAGACAGGCAGAGATAGAATGTAAGATGCAAAGATAATCATTCCTCAGGTAAGGATTGAAGATATGTGTGGTATCAGCTTAAACATTTTTTCTGGAATTATGCTGAAGATAGGATTAGCAACTAATTAAAATTGTTGAGCTCTGAGGAACACTAAGATTTAGGGCCATTCACATACACTCACACCTACATACAAACTATAATAACCTTGCAAATAGATAATTTGGGTTGCCTACATAGCCAAAAACAGGATATTTTGGTAATGTACTGATTGTTTAATTTTACCTAAATCAAGAAGATGCTATTATTCTGGAAAATGAATTGAAAAATATGCTTCTAATCCTGCCAACCAGAGAGTTTTCCTTTTTCTTCTTCTGAGCTCAGCCAGCTGTGTAAGAGGAACCCAAACAAACTGCCACCACTGCTTGACATGCTGAGTGATGGAGATGGACTGGGAGTTGCCATCTTCTTCCTGTAAACAAAGTAGCCTTTAAAAACGGCTGTTAAACTGCTGTCTCATGTTTGATTATTCTGTCCTCAGTAAAGTCCTCTATTTTTTACTACAAAATGGTCACTTTTATGAATGACATTATTTTTGTCTGATGACTGTTTCTAGAAACGATAGGTCAAAAGCTCCAAACTATAGACCTGTGATGGCACTATGAAGAAAATCATCCCAAATAATGTATTATAGTCAGTTCAATCTAACAAAGCATCCTCCAGGAAATATTGGCAGACATTCATGGACTTTAGGGAAAATCTCTTATAAACATGGTTTTAATTTAATGTAATGAAACAGTAATACATAGATTTATACCAAGCAATAAGACATTTTTATGTCTATACATAATTTCAAATTACATATGAAAAATACAGTGACTCAAATTAATGTATTTCTAACATATGATCAATTGCATTGCATTTTCTGGCTGTTAAAATTGTGTTTTATAGCATCAATAACAAATGTAATAAAATGTATTTCCTTATTAGGTCCCTTAAATTTTTTTAAGAAAGGCAATAACCTAAAATTGTTATCTTCAGTATAACTTGCTTTTTAAAAATGGTTTAATTGTTCTTATATTGTGTAATAAAGAAAACAGACGGTATTGACAAAATTAATTCCAAAAAAAAAAAATGCCACACAATTTAGCTTTTATTTTCCTCTAATACAACAAAGATAGATCAAAGTCCACTGAAAAAATTATCCTCAAAAGGGAATTATTATTACTTATAAAGTGTCAGAATCAATAATATATAACCTGTTTGATTTATTGGCTTGAAGATTTTAAATCACTCCTCTTTTATTTTTACATAATTATTTTCAGAATTGTACTTACTTAAATAGAAATTATTTAAAACTTGTATTCAAAAGAAGCAGAAATTAGCTCATCTATATTCTCTCATCTGCAATGTGGATTATGTTTTCTTTCCATACCATGCACAGAGGATGCCCAACTGTCTCCCTGCTATCTCCTTGCTGTCCTCAAGCCTCATAAGAAGGTAATATTTCTTAGTTATAAAAAGGGGAGATCATTTAATAAAATAACTTGTAGAGGGGTTAGAAATTTCCTCTGTCTAATTGGGAAATAGATTTTGGTTTCAATTGAGAATAATACTATTTTAAATTCTATTTTTAATACTTTGGAAGCCTATTCTACCAACCCAAGATTTCTGGCATAATCAAATCATTTAGTAAGTAACCTTATTATTATGATGATGATGATGATGATGATGATGATGCAGAGTCCCACTATGTTGCCCAGGCTGGACTCAAACTTTTGGGTTCCTGGGCTTAAGATGTCTTCCTGCCTCAACTTCCTGAGTATCTGAGAATATGGGCATATGCCACAGTGCCCAACCCTAACAGCTTCTTTATTCAAAGAATCCAGGGTAAAAAAAAAAAAAAAAAACATATGGCCAGATACATAGGATTTAATACTTAGTATTACAATCCACTGAATTTTAATTTTATACATTTTTTAAAAAATAAAGCTACCCTTACGATCTGCTAGGATTGACTTAAAGTAGCCTTTTCTAGCCTATAAATCTATGGTACATTACAGTTTTCTCTCATCATATTGGATGAGATATACTGTATATTGGATATACAGTGAGCGTGTATCCAGTGCCCACCTTCAGCAATGGTCTAGTACTACATGCTGACCACATGTGAAATTCATTTAGGGAAAGACAATTAATAGAATATAGTGGTATAGCCCACTATGATAAAGATCAAGAAAGAACACATTTTATAATACATGTTTTAAGCTTTATTCATTGAATAATAATTTTCCTTTTCACTCTTATTCTTTTGTCCCCAATATATACATTCATGATTGGAACATTTCCCTTTGATGGGTGCATTATTTTGAATTACAGAGTTGTGTGAGGACTTTTTTGTCTCTACACTTAAGAGTGAATAATGTGCTTGCCTCCAAGGAGCAAACATTTTCTAGATTCTCTGGTTTCTCAGAAACCCAGGGACGAGTTTGGCAATTGACATCTTTAAATTACTGATGACCTATGGTATTAATCCTTTCACCTTGCTGAGACATGTCTGCTCGGCTATGGTAATAAGGTCTTTTTTGCTCATCATAATCCAATTAACAAATTAAAAGATAGACAAGAGCTTTTTTTTTTTTTTTTTTTTTACCAATTTCTCTGACAGGAAGCAGTGCAAAGGGGTTATAATTATGGATTATGTGTTTTATTATACATTGCAGCAAGCACACATTAGCCTAATTAAAAATACAGTGTGAATATTCAACTGCATTGAGCTGCAAATGTTTAAGAGCTGTCTATAACAGCTGAAAATATATTTTGGTCCCATAGCAAAACTCTTGTCAAGCTGTATGGAAAACTGAGTTTAAGGATTGAAGACTGCATATTTTCTGTTGGTAGATTTACCAACTTTTTTTTTTTTTTTAAGATAGTCTCACTTTGTCAACCCTGGTAGAGTACTGTGACGTTATTGCTCATAGCAACCTCAGAATCTTGGCTCGAGCAATTCTCTTGCCTCAGCCTCCTGAGTAGCTGGGACTATAAGCAGCTACGATAACACCTGGCTATTTTTAGAGATGGGGGTCTCCCTCTAGGTTCAGGTTTGTCTCGAACTCGTGAGCTTAGGCAATCCTCCTGCCTTGGCCTCCCAGAGTGCTATGATTACAGGAATGAGCCACCGCACCCAGCCAGATTTACCAACACCTTGTCATGTAAACACTTATTAGTCTAGGACCCAGAGAGACAAAGCATACCTGAATGAACAGCAGGAAAGTTTTCAGAGATTGACTAATATATAAAAATCCAGAGATTCAGCTTCACAAAATTCCCTTGACTAGCTTGAATTACCTTTAGAAGAATCTATCAATGAACAAAAATCAACCCCAGACCTAGATGGAAGATGCTCCTTCAGCACCTTTAGAAGATACCATATCATCAACTGCAGAGATACTGGGTTGGGATCACAGATTTGTAAAGCATCGGCATACACTGTCAATGCAGTCCAACTCTTTGAAATTAGAAGATCCAACAGTTGAAATGACTTATCTAAAAATTATAGGACAAAACTTAAAATGGGTAGTCAGAAACAATTGAGTGGATTACTCAAAACCCACCATTAGGAGGGCCAGATCATGAAAATTATAATGAATAATCTGCAGAGTCCCAGGAGGTGGCACTGATATCCCTAGTCCTTAGGCCATTTTATGACTCAGTACCTTCCGACTCTACCTCCTTTATCCATTAATTTTCTTTTAAACTTATCAGGACACCCTTCTGTCTCTGACCTAAATTCTTTTCTTAGAAATAGAAACTGTACCATTTTTTAGAAGGTATTTAAAATACAACATAATAAAGGGAATCCAAATGGGAGCAGAGGAGGTCAAACTCTCCCTCTTTGCTGATGACATGATATTATACTTAGAGAACCCCAAAGACTCAACCACAAGACTCCTAGAAGTCATCAAAAAATACAGTAATGTTTCAGGATATAAAATCAATGTCCACAAGTCAGTAGCCTTTGTATACACCAATAACAGTCAAGATGAGAAGCTAATTAAGGACACAACTCCCTTCACCATAGTTTCAAAGAAAATGAAATACCTAGGAATATACCTAAAGAAGGAGGTGAAGGACCTCTGTAAAGAAAATTATGAAATCCTCAGAAAGGAAATAGCAGAGGATATTAACAAATGAAAGAACATACCGTGCTCATGGATGGGAAGAATCAACATTGTTAAAATGTCTATACTTCTCAAAGCAATCTACCTATTCAATGCCATTCCTATCAAAATACCAACATTGTACTTTCAAGATTTGGAGAAAATGATTTTGTGTTTTGTATGGAACTGGAAAAAACCCCGTATAACTAAGGCAGTTCTTAGTAATAAAAATAAAGCTGGGGGCATCAGCATACAAGATTTTAGTCTGTACTACAAAGCCATAGTGGTCAAGACAGCATGGTACTGGCACAAAAACAGAGACATAGACACTTGGAATCGAATTGAAAACCAAGAAATGAAACTAACATTTTACAACCACCTAATCTTCGATAAACCAAACCAAGAACTTACCTTGGGGGAAAGACTCCCTATTCAATAAATGGTGTTGGGAGAACTGGATGTCTACATGTAAAAGACTGAAACTGGACCCACATCTTTCCCCACTCACAAAAATTGATTCAAGATGGATAAAGGACTTAAATTTAAGGCATGAAACAATAAAAATCCTCAAAGAAAGCATAGGAAAAACACTGGAAGATATTGGCCTGGGGAAAGACTTCATGAAGAAGACTGCCATGGCAGTCTTTTTGCCATGTCTTTTTGCCAATTGCAACAACAACAAAAATAAACAAATGGGACTTCATTAAACTGAAAAGCTTCTGTACAGCTAAGGGGACAATAACCAAAGCAAAGAGACAACCTACACAATGGGAAAGGATATTTGCATATTTTCAATCAGACAAAAGCTTGATAACTAGGATCTATAGAGAACTCAAATTAATCCACATGAAAAAAGCCAACAATCTCATATATCAATGGGCAAGAGACATGAATAGAACCTTCTCTAAAGATGACAGATGAATGGCTAACAAACATATGAAAAAATGTTCATCATCTCTGTATATTAGAGAAATGCAAATCAAAACAACCCTGAGATATCATCTAACCCCAGTGAGAATGGCCCACATCACAGAATCTCAAAACTGCAGATGCTGGCGTGGATGTGGAGAGAAGGGAACACTTTTACACTGCTGGTGGGACTGCAAACTAGTACAACCTTTCTGGAAGGAAGTATGGAGAAAACTCAAAGCACTCAAGGTAGACCTCCCATTTGATCCCGCAATCCCATTACTGGGCATCTACCCAGAAGGAAAAAAATCCTTTTATCACAAGGACACTTGTACTAGACTGTTTATTGCAGCTCAATTTACAATCACCAAAATGTGGAAACAGCCTAAATGCCCACCAACCCAGGAATGGATTAACAAGCTTGGTATATGTATACCATGGAATACTATTCAGGCATTAAAAAAAATGGAGACTTTACATCCTTCATATTAACCTGGATGGAAATGGAAGACATTATTCTCAGTAAAGCATCTCAAGAATGGAGAAGCATGAATCCTATATACTCGATTTTGATATGAGGACAATTAATGACAATTAAGGTTATGGGGGGGGAGGAAAAGCAGAAAGAGGGATGGAGGGAGGGGTGGGACGTTGGTGGGTGTCACACTTTATGAGGGCAAGACATGATTGCAAGAGGGACTTTGCCTAACAATTGCAATCAGTGTAACCTGGCTTATTGTACCCTCAATGAATCCCCAACAATAAAAAAAAAAAAAAGTAATACTTCTGGTCCAGAAAATGCACCATTATTAATTTCAGTGCACTGATTTAAGACTGTTCATCAGTCCCTTAGCACAAGACTGTTCATCAACTCACTTTTGGACCAAAGCTACATGTGTAAAAATCACTGAGCAACTATCAGTAGAAAAATGATCCTTCTACTGTGTAATACTATGATGGGGAAAACTCAATGAATATAATACATAATGTCATCCATTTGTGTTGGCAAAAGGATATCCAAATCTGGGTCACAATGTCAAAATTGAGTAGAACCTCCTTCAGAAACATGTATCAAATTCATTCCTTCTTTACATCTCTATTCTGAGCTATCATCCTTTTTCACCTGGATAATTCCAATGACCTGTACTTTGATCACCTATTTCCACAGTTGCCTTCCTTTAACCAATTTTCCACAAAGCATATAATATTCTTAAAGTGTAATTCTCATCCTATCTTCTCTCCTCTTTAAACCATTTCAGTGCTTCCTTAATGCCATTAAAATAGAGATCAAACCACTTACCATGGCTTTTAAGGTCAGGGCATCTCTCTTAACCTTCTCCAGCTGCCTTGGCAATCTTTTTTTCCCCCCACTTATGCACCCATATATCTCTTTTCATAGCAACTTTGAATCAATAACTTCCTTTTCCTAAAAGCCTTTTCTCATATTTTTAGAATAATAAATCCTCTTCTTTAAATTTTAAGTTTCAACTTAAATGTAATTTCATTAGGGAATTCTTCTAGTTTCCATCTTATAAGTGTGCCCTATACCTAAAGCAAACCATATTATTTTGAGAATATTTTGAGCCTTCTCATATTGTAGTTTAATGTGACTTAAATTTGCTATGTGTATTTTCCTCTAGATTAAAATTCCATGAGGTCCTAGACCCAGTATCTTATTTTCATCATTCTGTTTCCAACACAGAGTATAGTGGCTGCTCACAGAACATAAGTTGACATGTAGAATGAGTGAATGAATGGGTAACTGGGTAGCACATATTGTCAGCCACACACTGGTTTAATTAAATCAAACCTCTTACACTAAGAAGTCCTTGAACATCCTGTTCCATATGCTTGGAATAATCTAGTTTGTTTCACCTTAACTTCTTGTTAGCCTTTATAGCACTCCAAACATTGCTTTATGATTGCTTTATTATTTCATGTTTCACACCCTTAGGCTGCTTACCTCTGTGACACTCTTGTGACATCATTTTACTTTCATTTATAACATTTTTTGTAATAGTTTTACATTAAATCATGCAAAAACATAATCATTGTCTTGCTTATGTTTAAGCTTTAGTAGCACAACTAACATATTTTTTTCCCCAATATCCTAGGTACTTGGGACTGTGTCTGCTACATATTAGATTCTCAGAAAATGTTTGTGAAATGGATAAAGGAATAAACATGGATAAAGGGTTGTGTGTGCATATTTTTTAAAAGCATCAAGTCATTACTATGGGAAGAATTGAATTGTTACTTCAGTAATAGTAGCTATGTGCTATGTGTATTAACAGCAAGGAAATCCAGATCTTAATGGGATAATTACTGAAAAGAGTATTTGATGCACATATTCAAAAGCAAAGCCATATTTTCTATAGGGATTTCAGGTTTTGTTTCAAGCCCAGGTTCTTCAGAGTTCTGGTGAAAGGGTTCCTACTTCACATTTAGTTTGAATCCTTGCATTCCTTTATTCACTAACTTACCCCACTTGTCTCTCAGATCCAGGGAAAGATAACTTTGTAGGTAAGTATATCCGTAAAATATTCTGACAGAGCTGGTTGAAGAGAGAAGGTTGAAGCATGCACATCAA
The DNA here is from genome assembly GCF_027406575.1 of Nycticebus coucang. Lineage (NCBI taxonomy): Eukaryota > Metazoa > Chordata > Mammalia > Primates > Lorisidae > Nycticebus > Nycticebus coucang. The sequence goes on from NC_069798.1 coordinate 32,196,923, forward strand.
CCCTGCTGAGGAGAGCTGTGACCCCAAAGATACAAACAAAAGGTACAAAATCCACCACCAAGCAGATGGAAGTCACCTCCCCCATGAGAACCATTCAGAGTACACCATAAACAAATGAGCAGAGTTCAAATGTCTTTCCATTATACTCCACGGGAGAGTTGCTCTAAAAACTGGACTTACCTCTCTGACTAGGGTGCCATGGCGCTCTCCTGCCTGGCATAAAACTGTGTAAAACTGTATATATCCTCTACCTGCAATACTTTACCTGCAATTCTGAGCTCCCAGCACTCCCCTTCACTCTCACTCTGAGGTCTGGAAGGCCTGTCACCCAGGAGTCCAGATTCTTGGGTGTTTTCTTGAGAAGAGTGGACAGGGCCTGGACTGCTGCTGATCAGTGCTGATGCTGTGGCACGGAGTGAGGAGAGGATGGTCAGCTGAGAGGGTACCTGCCGGAGCGGCGGTGCCCTGAGGCACAGAGCAGAAGCCATTTTTGGCAACAATAGGGTTCACCCGTGGATATTCCAGAATCACACCCTCTGCTTCTCTGGGCAACCAGAGGAGGCCAGCATCTTCTCAGGCAGCAACCACCAGAAGAAAAGATCTGGGACAGAAACACAGGCCCCATGAGTAAAGGGTTTGCCTGAGGTGATACGAGTCTGGGTGGGGCGCAGGGACTAGAAAATGCATGCGCAATGCCGGCAGACTCCCAGGGCAGGAATGACCCAGAGGACTGCTTTACTAACCCTAAGATGCACCCGGTCCTCAGGGGATCATCAGCCTAGACAAAGGAGGGCAGGAGGCTAAAACTGATAGCTAACCGTGCTGCAAATACAAACTACCAGGCAAAAGCAAAGACAGGCCCTGAGGTGCAAGTTCTGTGAACTCAAAACAGCTTCTTGTCTACAGGGGAATTTAGCTGGAACAGAAACAAATTCCACAAAGTTGTTCTATTCTGTCAGAAACATCAATCAGATGTGGGGCTGGAACTGAGTAAACTGCCCCAGTCTCCTTCAAGCGCCCCAGGTTGTCAGGCCTCACATCCTCCTGCTAGATAGTGGCAGAGAGCAGAAGCCTGGCTGAGCAAACGTAGATCTCCTTGTGATTCAGGCAGGTGCAACCCCCTGGAGGTCACAGCCTTGTAGGGTTCTCAGTGACTGGATGTGACAGAGGTGCAAGGTGGGGAAGGAGGTATTAACCTTCCCAGGCTAATCTATTTGCTGGGTAGGTCCTCCTGACCGCATGGAGCACTGGAGCAAGTCATATTTGAGTTGTCAGCAGACCCATGTAAACTACTTGCCAGAGACCTTTTAAACTCTCCCACCTCAGACAGGTGCTGACTAAGACAATTGATTTGGATTTTTAGAACTGAGCCAATCACATGAGGACTATCCAAGTGGTACCCTGGGTGTGTGGCTGTAGGAAGGTTTGATTTTCCTTTTCCAATTGTTACCTGTGGGGGGGAGCGGGGTGACTTAATTGCTGGTATTTCTCCACAGCTGAGAATTCAACCAAGAGTAACTGTTTCACTAAGGTTGGACAGAGACCAGCTGAAAACAAGACAGAACCACTTAGCCCCACCACACCAAGTAGGTCCCCAGTTACTCAGGGCGCAGCACTGTATGGATCCTTGCCAAAGCTCCAGGGGAAAAGGTAAAAACACCAGTCCTAGCTTTTGGGCAAAGGGCGGGTTAATCACTACTCATGGAGCCCTGAACCCAACTTTTCCTTATCCATCCATTTAGTCAAATGGTGTAAAATAAGCATGGGGGGAAATCAGTGGAAAAACTCTGGTAACATAAATAACCAGAGTAGATCAACCCCCACCCAAGGAAAGACATGGCAGTAACTGAAGATCCCATTCATAAAGAGATGGCCAAGATGTCAAAAATCAAATTCAGAATTTGAATTGCAAACAAGATTGATAGAATGGAGAAAAAGTTGAAATTAGAAATTTGAGGAGTAATTCAAAAGGTGGAATCAGAATTTCGAGGAGCAATTCAAAAGTTGTCTGAATAATTCAATGAAATTAAAGACAAAACCACCAAAGATTTAGACATATAGAAGCAATAATTTGCAGCCCTCAAAGACTGAAAAATACAGTAGAATCCCTCAGTAACATAATGGAGCAAGCAGAAGAAAGGATTTCTGACATTGAAGACAAAGCTTTTGAACACTCCCAAACTCTCAAAGAGGAAGAGAAATGGAGAGCAAAAACGGATCATTCTCTCAGAGAGCTCTGGGATAATTTCAAAAATGGTAATATCTGCCTCATTGGAATCCCAGAAAGCGATGAAGTGGCTTCGCAAGGCACAGAGGATCTTCTCCATAAAATTATGAAAGAGAATTCTCCAGACATACCAAGAGAATCTGAAATTCAGATAGCAGACAGTTTCAGAATCCCAGCACAACTCAACCTGAATAAGACATCCCCCAGGCATATCATAATTAACTTCACTAAAGTTAATATAAAGAAGAAGATTCTGAAAGCAGACAGATGTAAGAAAACCATAACCTAAAAAGGGAAGAATATTAGAATGACTACAGATCTCTCTGCTTAAACCTTTCAAGCCAGAAGAGGGTAGTCATAGACTTTTAATCTCCTAAAACAAAACAACTTTCAACCCCGGATTCTGTATCCAGCTCAACTGAGTTTCAGTTTCATTTATGATGGAGAAATTAAATACTTTAATGACATTCACATGTTGAAGAAATTTGCCATAACCAAATCAGCTCTCCAGGATATTCTCAGACCTATCCTCCATAACCACAAAACCAATCCTCTACCACAAAAGTAAACTCACTCAGAAACTTTTGATCAAACTCCAAATTCCACAGTGGCGAAAGGATTAAAAATGTCCACTGGACTTTCAAAAAACTTTATACCAAAAATTTTACCAGACTTATCAATATTCTCCAGTAATGAGAATGGCTTAAACTGTCCTCTAATGAGGCACAGGTTGGCTGACTGAATACAAAAAAGATAAATCTTACCTTAAAAGATAAATATAGACTCAAGGTGAAAGCATGGTTGTCCATATTTTAGGCAAATGGAAATTAGATAAAAGCAGGTGTTGCAATTCTTTTTTGCAGATACAATAGGTTTTAAACCAACAAAAAGGAAGAATAAGAATGATAACTTCATATTTGTTAAGGGTAATTCCCAAAATGATGAGATTTCAAAGATTAATATTTATGGACCCAACCAGAAGGTGCCTCAATTTATAAGAGAAACTCTAACAGACATAAGCAACTTGATTTCCTCCAGCTCCCTAGTAGTCAGAGATTTTAACACTCCTTTGGCAGTGTTGGATCCTCCAAGAAGAAGCTGAGCAAAGAAATTTTAGATTTAAACCTAACCATCCAAAATTTGGATATAACAGACATCTACAGAACATTTCATCCCAACAAAACTGAATACACATACTTCTCATCAGCCCACAGAACATAATCCAATAATCAATCACATCTTAGGTCACAAGTCTAACCTCAGTACATTTAAAGGAATAAAAATTATTCCTTGCATCTTCTCGGACCACCATGGAATAAAAGTTGAACTCAGTAACAAAAGTAATCTGCATACTCATACAAAAACATGGAAGCTAAATAAACTTATGCTGAATGACAGCTGGGTCATAGATGAGATTAAGAAGGCAATTGCCAAATTTTTGGAACAAAACTACAATGAAGACAAGAATTATCAGAACCTCTGCGATATCATAAAGGCAGTCCTAAGAGCGAAATTTATAGCACTGCAAGTCTTCCTCAAGAAAACAGAAATAGAGGAAGTTAACAACTTAATGAGACATCTCAAGCAACTGGAAAAGGAAGAACATTCCAACCCCAAACCCAGTAGAAGAAAAGAAATAACAAAAATTAGAGCAGAATTAAATGAAATTGAAAACAAAAGAATTATACAACAGATCAATAAATCAAGAAGTTGTTTTTTTGAGGTATAGTTGGGTTATAGCCTTCATATGTATGGGAAAAGGGCCAAGGGAGGGGAAGGAAGGGGGAAGGTTAGGGTGAAGGGACAGTAATGGCAGGGGCCACACCTACAGTGCATCTTAGAATGGGTACAGGTGAAAATTACTAGATGCAGAATAGAAATGTCTACATACAATAACTAGGAAAATTCCATGAAGGCTACATTGAACAGTTTGATGAGAATTTTTCAAATTGTATATTAACCCAGCACTTCATACCCCTTGATTGTACAAATATACACAGCTATGATTTTACGATTAAAAAAATAAAATAAATAGTTTTTTTTTTGAAAAGGTCAATAAGATAGATAAACCTTTGGCTAACCTAACCAGGAAAAAAAGAATTAAATCTCTAATTTCATCAATCAGATATGACAAAGACAAAATAACAACAGACTCCTCAAAATTCAAAATATCTTCAATGAATATTGCAAGAAACTTTATTCTCAGAAATACGAAAATCTGAAGGATATTGACCAATACTTGGAAGCATGTTACCTTCCAAGACTTAGCCAAAATCCAGTGGAAATTTTGAACAGGCCCATATCAAATTCTGAAATAGCATCACGATACAAAATCTCCTTAAAAAGAAAAGCCCAGGACCAGATGGCTTTACATCAGAATTCCATCAAACCTTTAAAGAGAAACTAGTATCTACATTACTCAACTTGTTCCAAAATATAGAAAAAGAAGGAATACTACCCAACACGTTCTATGAAGCAAACATCACCCTGATCCCCAAACCAGGAAAAGATCCAACAAAAAAAGAAAATTATAGACCAATATCACTAATGAATATAGATGCAAAAATATTCTACAAGATCCTACCAAACAGAATCCAGCAACACATCAAACAAATTATACATCATGACCAAGTTGGTTTTATCTGGTCTTATGGCTGGTTCAATATATGTAAATCCAGAAATATAATTCAGCACATAAACAAATTAAAAAACAAAGACCAAATGATTCTTTTGATTGATGCAGAAAAAGCTTTTGATAACATCCAGCATCTTTTCATGATCACAACACTTAAGAAAATTGGGATAGAAGGGACATTTCTTAAACTGATAGAGGCCATCTACAGCAAACCCATAGCCAGTATCATATTGAATGGAGTTAAATTGAAATCATTTCGACTCAGATTAGGAACCAGATTAGGTTGCCCGTTGTCTCCACTGCTCTTTAACATTGGAATGGAAGTTTTAGCCATAACAATTAGGGAAGAAAAGGTGATCAAGGTATCCACATAGGGTCAGAAGAGATCAAACTTTCGCTTTTCGCAGATGATATGATTGTGTATCTGAAAAACACCAGAGATTCTACTACAAAACTCTTAGAAGTGATCAAGGAATACAGCAGCATCTCAGGTTACAAAATCAACATTCATAAATTGGTAGCCTTTTACCAATAATAGTCAAACTGAAAAAAACAGTTAAGGACTCTATTTTGTTCACAGTAGTACCAAAGAAGATAAAATATTTGGGAGTTTATCTAACAAAGGATGTGAAAGATCTCTGTAAAGAGAACTATGAACCTCTAAGAAAAGATATAGCTGAAAATGTTGCAAATGGAAAAACATACCATACTCATGGCTGGGAAGGATCAACACTGTTAAAATGTCCATACTACCCAAAGCAATGTACAATTTTAGTGCAATCCCTATTATAGCTCCACTGTCACACTTTAAATATCTTGAAAAAATAATACTTCATTTTATATGGAATCATAAAAAAACCTCGAATAGCCAAGACATTACTCAAAAATAAAAACATAGCAGGAGGAATCACAATACCAGACCTCAGACTACACTATAAATCGATAGTGATAAAAACAGCATGGTACTGGCACAAAAACAGAGAGGCAGATGTATGGAACAGAATAGAGAACCAAGAGATGAACCCAGCTACTTAACATCATTTGATCTTTGACAAGGCAATTAAAAATATTCAGTGGGGAAAAGATTCCCTATATAGCAAATAGTGTTGTGTGAATTGGCTGGCAACCTGTAGAAGACTGAAACTGGACCCACACCTTTCACCTTTAAATAAGATAGATTCTCACTGGATTAAAGATTTAAACTTAAGCCGTGAAACAATAAAAACGCTAGAAGAAGTGCAGGAAAAACTCTTGAAGAAATTGGTCTGGGTGAACATTTTATGAGTAGGACCTCCCGGACAATTGAAGCGGTTTCAAAAATACACTACTGGGACCTGATCAAACTAAAAAGCTTCTGCACAGCCAAGAACACAGTAAGTAAACCAAGCAGACAGCCCTCAGAATGGAAGATGGTATTTTCAGGTTATGTTTCCGACAAATGTTTAATAACCAGAATCAACAGAGAACTCAAACGTATAAGCAAGAAAAGAACAAGTGATCCCATCTCAGGCTTGACAAGGGACTTGAAGAGAAACTTCTCTGAAGAAGACAGGCTCACGGCCTACAGACATATGAAAAAATGCTCATCATCCTTAATCATCAGAGAAATGCAAATCAAAACTACTTTGAGATATCATCTAACTCCAGTAAGATTAGCCCATATCACAAAATCCCAAGACCAGAGATGTTGGCACGGATGTGGAGAAAGGGGAACACTTCTACACTGCTGGTGGGAATGCAAATTAATACATTCCTTTTGGAAAGATGTTTGGAGAACACTTACAGATCTAAAAATAGACCTGCCATTCAATCCGATAATTCCTCTACTAGGCATACACCCAGAAGACCAAAAATCACACTATAACAAAGGTATATGTACCAGAATGTTTATTGCAGCCCAATTCATAATTGCTAAGTCATGGAAAAAGTCCAAGTGGCCATTGATCCATGAATGGATTAATAAATTGTGGTATATGTACACCATGAAATATTATGCAGCCTTAAATAAAGATGGAGTCTTTACCTCTTTCATGTTTACATGGATGGAGCTGGAACATATTCTTCTTATTAAAGTATCTCAAGAATGGAAGATAAAGTATCCAATGTACTAAGCCCTACTATGAAACTAATTTATGGCTTTCATATGAAAGTAACCCAGTTATAACCTAAGAATATGGGGAAAGGGGAGATGGAAAGGGGAGGATGGGTGGAGGGAGGGTGAATGGTGTGATTATACCTACAGTGCATCTTACAAGGGTACATGTGAAACTTACTAAATATAGAATATAAATGTCTTTACACAATAACTAAGAAAATGCCAGGAAGGCTATGTTAACCAGTGTGATGAAAATATGTCAAATGGTATATAAAACCAGTGTATTGTGCCCCATGATTGCATTAATGTACACAGCTATGATTTAATAAAAAATAAAATAAAATATTCTGACAGCCTATGTAAAGCCAATAGGCAGAAAGAAAGCTGTCACCAGCCCATATTAATGACTTCATTTATACCTGGCTTGAATAAGAAACTAAGCAAAACCATCTGGTTTAGATGCTGAGAAAATGCCTCAGGAGATCATAAAATCCTCCCTCTGTTCTTTTCTCTAGGCTAAATGTCCCACTTTTTTGTAAGATTTCTTGATAGATTTTATTCCAGAAGAATACATTTTCTAGCCACTATTCCAAATTATAGAAATAAGTAATTCCTTCAAAGCTATACCTTGTTTTTAATTCTTATCTAAAAGGAGGGCACACTAACACAAAAAACTATGAGTTAACCAAAATATGAAATGAAAAGAAACTTAGTCCAGGTTCTGTGTGGGCAATATTGTCCTTTATTCCACTCATGTGCCAGTGAGCTGAGTTCAAGAAGGAAGTTAGCACATGGGTTAAGGTGGATGGAAATTTAAAAAGTTGGAAAGGTAGAGGTTGGGACATTCCTTCTTTCTTAGGTGGAACATTCTATTTGGGAGGGTTGATTCTATTTGTGTGGCTCCCTCCATTGGTCTCTATTAGTAATGAAAAGATGAACCAACTTTTGTCTTCTGTTGTGACAGTACATGAAAACTCAGTTTGTTCTCACTTTTCTATGCTATTTGTGGATGGCAAATTGGTACAATCTTGCTAGTGAAGAATCTATTACTAAAACTTATGTGTTTATTTTAACTCCAAATTTTACTACTATAAATTTTTCTTAAACACAGTAAGAAGGGTGCAAATATGAGTATATGCATTTATTCATGCCATCATAGCATTTATTTGCAAAAGTTTAAGAAAGGACTAAATAGCTACTAATGGGCACTGGCTAAATAGAGTATATCCACACATTTTAGTATGCTACCTAGCTGTTAAAACATATATGTATGTATGTGTACACACACATACCTATACATATATGGAGAAAGAGGCATTGGGAGGTGTCTTTAATATTACTGAATGAGAAAAAGTAGATTATAAAGTAGAAATTGGATTACAGTTCCATTTTTAATAATATGTGTATTTGATATGTGCATATACACACACATACCTTCTTTTTTCTTAAATTTCTAATATATTTTAAGGAGACGAGATAAATAATTGAGAGCTAGTCTCAAAAATATTAATAGCAATTATTATAGCAAATAAGATTTATATATTTTTCTTTTCTTTTATATTTAGTCTTTTGTAACAGTGAACTCTAACATTCTTTATTTTATCAGGATAAACCTTTATTTTAGGAACATAATGATTTGTTTGAGCAACCTCTTACTGTCTCATAAAACCAGAGTTGTGATCTATGAGTTGTGTCTAAAGAGGGTAAAAATTCTGATTCTGGTTTTGTGTATATTGCTAACCCCTTCACAGCACTAGCAAGAAAGCATTGAGCAAAGGAAGCTGCTGTGTGGGTGGAGGTGGAGTTCATTGTAGAGTTTTGGAAGAGATTGCCGTCTGCTGAAGGTGTGGATGCTATACTGCAGAATTCTCCACTGCATTTGTAAGAAAGAGAAAAGGTTTTGTTATATTTTTCCCAAACCTCGAGTTTACTAGGGGTTGGGGAGTATGTGGTGTTTACTGAAATTAAAGTTTCCAAGCTACTATTGACTTTAACTTATTTTTTCTCCTTCATTGAAATCCAGCAACGTAAAAGTATGAGAATTGTCAAATACAGGGAGGAACTCAGAGTCGCATCTGAAGAAAGCGTCTATCTGGAGGTCCATTAGGAAAGACCTTGAAAGCTACTTGTAGACTTTCATCTCATGGTTAAACTATTGACTTTTTTGAAACCAATAATCACACGTTCTGAAGCCAAGCCATAAGCTGAAATCAGACAATCCTTAAATATTATAGTGCTTCAATGATAAATGCAGCTGTGCCAATGAGTACAAAGTAGAGGATTCTTCCTTCCTATCCAATTGATGTGGAGACATCGCAAACCTCAAACAATTATACCAAGTAGGGTGTATATTACATTCTAGAAGAATACAATAGTGTGTGTAAGTGTTATTCAGTGATATTATTTTGTTAAGTCCTGAATTATGAAAGGTAATAATATTAAGCAGAGAAGGAAAACTTCCTCCAAAAACTAAATCTTCCAGAAAGCCTATGGCTTCATTTTTCCAAAAGGATAGTACCAATTATTACCCAGAGAATATCTGTGTTCTGAATACAAGGTCCCTTCATCATTGGCATCCTGCCTCTCATGCTCCAGAATTCATAGTCACAGAAATATCTCCATGAGTCTCATAAACCTTTCCCATCTTTCTCCCCACTGCAATTACTTGAGTTCAATTCTCTATGAATTTTTGCTTGAATCGGTGAAAGAGCTGTTTTATTCCTGCTCTTTCTTTGTCCTCTTCTGATCAAATTAACCAGTGCAGTTTTTCTAGACATATCTCTGACTCTACCAGTCTCCTCCCTAAATGCTCCATCAGCTCCCCATTTTCAACATCATGAAATCCAAACCCCATAGGATAACACACACAGTTCTGTGTGGTTGATGCCCTCTTTTTGTCTCCCCAGTATCATCTCTACTTGTTTTTATGGAGATAAAGACACTTTTTGGTCTTCATCCTGAACTACTACTCATTCCCATAACATATCAAGTTCTTCTCACCTTGCACATGTAGACCCTCCCCCAATCAGATACTCCCATGATGCATTTCCTACCTGAATGACTTTCGGTTCATCCTTTAGAATTCAGTTCTGGTGCCTCTTCCAGGAAGATTTTCTGTCTGACCTATGCATTAGGGGGTTATAGCCTTCCATCATGCCTGTAACACTCCACATGCGTCTCTAATTTAGGGATTGTCACAATATCTGTAAGTTTCCATGTGCACTGTCAACTCCTTGAGGCCAAGAACTGCATCTTATTCATTGTTGTATCCTAAAACAGATTCTCACTTTACGTCCAGTATATGATGGGTGCCCAACATTTGTTAAGTTCAAAAATGAATGGATGAATGAGTGGTGAAGAGTATATGCTATAAATAAAATTATTGAAATGTGAACACTATCATGAATGTAGAATTAAATAGCTATATAAGGGAGTACTGAATGATATTAAGAAAAATAACAGACTCAGACTATGGAACCAAACTTTTCCAAAATTTTATTTAGTGATCAATCTACATATATTGTACACCATGGAATATTATGCAGCCTTAAAGAAAGATGGAGACTTTACCTCTTTCATGTTTACATGGATGGAGCTGGAACATTTTCTTCTTAGTAAAATATCTCAAGAATGGAAGAAAAAATATCCAATGTACTCAGCCCTACTATGAAACTAATTTATGGCTTTCATATGACCTAAGAATAGGGGGAAGGGGGAGAGCGAAGGGAGGGAGGGGGGCGGAGGGAGGGTGATTGGTGGGATTACCTGCGGTGCATCTTACAAGGGTACATGTGAAACTTAGTAAATGCAGAATATAAATGTCTTAACACAATAAAAGAAAATGCCAGGAAGGCTATGTTAATCAGTGTGATGAAAATGTGTCAAACGGTCTATAAAATCAGTGTATGGTGCGCCATGATTGCATTAATGTACACAGCTATGATTTAATAAAAAAATCCACATGTATTAATAGTTATATATCATTTTATGTGTGTATATATTTCTACAATATATTTAACATTCTAATTAACATTAAGAATATGAGAAATATACACAGACCCACACACACTATATATAGTGAAAGAACTAAGGAAATTTTATCCCAAAATATGACTTTTTAACCTAAAGAATATTTTGAATTAAAGGTCATTCACAACTAGGAAGCATAGGAAAAGCTTTCTCTCTATCCACATAAAACCAGACTGACATGATCAGGGAACCAAAGAGGGCAACTGACTTTCTTTCCTCCCATGGATTTGCTAGCAGACCTTGCCCAAATCATTTAAAGCACAATACCTGTCTTTCAGGTTAATTTACAAGTCAGTCTGTTAGCAACCACTTGCTACACCCTTACTCCATATTCTCTACCCTCTTTTCAAAAGGGCAACTATAAAGGTATCTGACCAGCATCGAGACATTGGGTAATTATTCTTGTAGTTCCCTTTACCATATGAATTATATTTGGGAATAAAATTTTTCTTATTAATCTATTTTAACTGTGAACTTTCAGTGGAAAAATTGGTAAGTTTTGCAGTGTTCCCTACAATACACACACATACGTATAAAAATACACATAAATACGTGTGTGTGTGTGTAGATATGTATAATATTTGCATATTTGCACATACACATTTCTTATATTCTTAATGTGAATTCAGCTGAGCTCCTATCAGTGTACTCACTCTATTCACTAACCAAACCTGCGGCTTATAGAAGAGTCTGCATTGTCTACTGCATGTTTTCCTATGTTTAAGTCCTCATTAGGTTCTAGAGTACAGAATCTATTATTTTGCATGATACATGGTGCCTAGTTCTGTTTTAAACACTCAGTAGTTACATTCATGGGAGGAGATGTACTTGACCTCATGAGTAAGGAAAGGGATTATTTATTTGTTCTGAAGAAGTAGAAATGTAGGTTCCAGGAATTCAGCACAAAGCACCAAACCTAATATTTCATGAATTTAGGAAAGTTTTTCAAAGGAAGATTAATGAACAGGAGTTGACATCTTATTAATAATTCCTTTCTTGAGAGACTCAGGCAGCTTGGGCTGTTTTCAACTCTTTCAAGTCCTCTCTTCTGCTGATGTAGTGAGAAGCAGCGAATTCGAAGTAAAGCTGAAAGAAGCCTAGAAGCTCAGCCTCTGGGCAGTCATATTCAGTATTTGTGAGAGCCTGTAAATGGCTAGTGAGCTGGTGGTAACATTATTGATTCTATTTTTAACAGTTGACTTCCTTATATTCAATGGGATTGACCAAACCAACTGTCAAGTCAGCAGCAACAAGAGGATGGCCACACTGAGGTCCATCAGCGTGGCTTGTGGCTCTAAATGCGTTTACACCATCAACAAAGCCTTGAGGCAGGGAACACATCCCCTGGCACCAAGTATCCAACTTCTGTCACTGCCACCTTGACCCCATTACCATAATAAATGGGTGGACAAAGGCCAGAAGTAAATTATGCAGCTCTTTAGCACCCTCTGGTGTCCAGTCTTCCAAAAACCCCAAATTCTCCTGGGTTCTCAAAAATTAGATAGTGGGTCTTCCTACCCAAAGCTATATATTGCTTTGTGATGTACTGGGATCCCGATTAAGAAATTCTTTCACTCAACATTATCATTCCATGGACTAAACTATTAATGGGGAAAAAGTTTCCCTTCAAATTCTCATGTAATTAAGAGACTATCACATAGTCAGCACATTTTCACATAAAGGGAAGTGCCTGCTTTTAAATCTGAAATACATTTAGAGTTATACAAAATAAAATTTTCTAGAAAAGAGATTAAAGTGGTTCACACCTGTAATCCTAGCACTCTGGAGTCTGAGGCAGATGGATTGCTTGAGCTTAGGAGTTAAAGACCAGCACAAGCAAGAGTGAGACACTGTCTCTACTAAAATAGAAAAACTACCTGGGTGTGGTGGTGGATGCCTGTAGTCCTCTTGGAAACCTGAGGCAAGAGGATTGCTCAAGCCCAAGAGTTTGAGGTTGCTGTGCGCTATGATGCCATAGCACTTTAACCAGGACAATTGTGTGAGCTCTGTCTCCAAAAAGAAAAAAAAAAGTTTGTTTATGTAGAAATCATTAACTGATTTAAATTTCTTTAGCAAGAGAATGGAAGGTATACTAGCAAGCAGTACTAACCAAACTAGCACACTTATTTTACTCTGAGGACTTCTCTCCCCACCTGTATGTATTAAGAAGTGTTGTAGAAGAGAAGTGTTGTAGAGTGGGTGTCAGGTCCGGACCCTGGGCTTTATTCTTCTTTCAGTTTCAAATTTGACTTTGGACACATCACAATCTCTGTGAAGCTCAGTTTTCTCAACTATGAAATATAAACATGGGTATAGATCATCTTTATCATGTTGAGGAAATATGGAAATATAAGATATCACATGAGGTTATCAGGGTTTGGGTTTCCATACCACCTGAAAATGGCTGATGGGTTTCCATACCACCTGAAAATGGCTGATGGCTAATGACCAGAGTCGTTATCTACTTGTGCATAGGTTTGAATCTTTCCATAATAAAATATTTTTAAATGACTTTCAGTTGGAATCAATTTTCCATGCTCTCCTGAATATCAAATTAATGAGACTCTATGGCAATACTGAAAACATAAGAAGAATGGTTGATTCTCATTTTAGACTCTCTCGTGATTATATATTTTAGAATAAGCACTGGTAGTTCAATAAAATTTTCCTTTTTTCAAAAGGTAGCCTTAAGCAATGTATGAGAAGAAGTGAATTAGAAACAGGGATTTCTGCAGAAAACTGCCAAGTATTCTTCATATAAGTTTTTATCATAACCGTGCTCATTTTATTTAATCCTCCTAACATTCTTGAAAGGTAGATTTTATTCTCATTTTGTAGAAAAGGAAACTAAGCCTCAGAGATGCAAAGCAATTTGTCCATGTTAACATACAACTTGTAGAGCTAATATTCAGACCTAGTTCAAACTGAACCCAAAGCCTGTTTTCCTTCCATAAAACCAACCTCTTTTAATTTAGAGAGCAATGGTAAGGAGGAAGGAATGTCTGAACCCCGTTGTTCTGGCAGATCAGCTCCAGGATTTCTTTTTCTAAGAATAGATGGCTGTAAGAAATCCTAGACAGGCAATGTGGTTTGTGCAGGCAACAGCCTGCTGATGCTGTTCTCCCCATTTAATGACCCACAAACTATGTAGTCAGGAGTTTTTCTTGATGATTCACCTCTCCACAGATTTTAACCAAGCACCTACTATGTGCCATATGCTTCCATGATGGTGAAATGAAACTGGAGCTATTTATTTAAAAGTCATTCTATGTCAGACCAAACATCACAGATGCCTCTAATTGGGCCCTAGGAAAGGCCTTGGTATTTTCCTCCTATGAGGAACTCACTACATCCTGATCTCTAGAAGAGGTCAGCATACTTGTCAGAGTTGGAGCTCACATTCATCTGGTCTTCAGTCACTGCAACCAAGTAAGCCCTTTGGTCCAGGTACTGGTAAGAAGTGAGTTCGAGTCAAAGAAGAGGAGAGGCAGAATGTTTTCACATCTTAAAAATAATTATGGAAATTTTGTTGTCAAAATTGTATATAATCACTCTGTAGTCACAGTGACATCACTGAGAAGTCTAAACACCCACCTGAATTTCAGAGTGTCTCTCTGCTCTACCTCCTGTGCCAGCATGCCTCAGTCCAATTCACTGGAAAGACAGCTTTGCAGGACTGATATTCTAAGGCCAAAGAGGGCTCACTCTATACATAACCTCTGGGGTTTGGTTTGGCAAAAAAAAAAAAAAAAAAATTAAACAATTGCCTGTTAGCTGTTTCTCTTTCCTTTAGCATGGATTTTTCTTTCTGGGTGTTAATAAACTTTGTTCCAACATCCTCCATGACGACAAGCAGTCTTGCCTTGGATGATAGGTTGGAAATTCTTGGCACTGTGAGTCTTCAGCATTTTTATAGTTTGAAAGTCTCTTATGACTTACAGACACACAAATCAGAGATGGAAACAAAGAAAGAATATCCAAAGACTACAGAAAAAAGAAAGCGAGCAATCTAGCTAAACACAAACAGCTAGGAAAAGGAATGGAATGCATGGTGCAAATGCAAAGACATTTTTCTCTCACAAAGCTCCAGAGGTATTGCAAATTCAAGTGTTTAGAAAAGCAAACCGTTTTGTCATATTTTTTCTTTCCATTTCTTCTTAGCTTATACTAAATCCTCCATTTTCCCTTCCAATTCTTTATTTCAGGATCACTGGATTCTACTGTTTGAGGGTAAGAAAAGTAGGCACTATAAACCTAAATTATAGCCAATCAGATTGTACTCACAGCTCAACTACTAGACAAATTGCAGCTCATGAAATTTGCTATGGGTCAGGAGACTGAGTAATTTTATTTTAATCAGTTTTATTTGAAGGTGGAATGCCTTTGCAGCAAATCCTCTCAACAGGATTTCAGAGGAAATGCGGAATGGTCCTTTTTCCTCTCTTTCCCCTTGCTTTCTTTTTTCCTAGTAAACTGTTCCAGGTTTCTGGCAGATAATGAGAAATGAAAGTTGAAATGGTCAGATTATGTTTTAGGTCTGAATGAAAGCTGCCTAGAGCTTATGTTGGCTTCAGCCTTTCTTCCAATGCAGCTCTCCAAATCTCCTCCCTACCATTCATCAGCATTGTGAAGATGGTGCTCAGGCCCCTCCCCAAGACTACATACACTCTGCTGATCATCTGGCCTTACAGTAGTTCAGATTTCTCAAACATTATTTTATGTCACAGGAGGCCTTACAAGCTGCTGTTTAGTCAGGTGCCCAGATATCACTACCACACAACCACCACTTCTGGAAGTAGGAAGCAAATAAGACCTTTTTAGAGTCACTGAATATAGAATGGACTAAGCTTTAGCAATTCTCAGCAATCCCTCAAATTCCAAATGTGATATTGGCTGCATCTGAAAATACAGTCACATCTCCAAAGAGGGACAGACAATGTTCACTGTGTGAGGACAAAAGATGGCTTAAGCATTTTATTATACAATTTTCTCTCCTCTAACTCTGTAACCTAGTATGTGGAAGGATCCACTCACTGGTAAATGGGGAAAGGTCTGTTTTCCAAGGAAGGGAATTTAGCAAAAGTCCAACCTGCTGGTAGATGTCAGCTCACCCAAGTTTTAAAGAACAAGCCCACATGCATAACAATACTTCTTGACTGACAAACTAAAGTCATCTATACCATTCCTTTTCATTGTAACATTCTTATACATTTATATTTCTCATCTTCAATTTCTTCCCTTTTGTTGGGTCCAAGAAATTGATATCTCTTGCCAAATAATCCATAATAGCTAAAGTCTGGCAAAGTAATACACAGAGAAACACACAAAAGACCAGTTTGACACTTTTAGAAGCTTATCTATTTACTCATATTTAACTTAATACAGGATTATAAGCCTTCTTTTAAGGCTAAACACAAAGGACAAAAAAATACGTGAGAAAATATTGTTAGTAATATCAAGCAGCTAAGGCTTTAGGTGGCCAATTATCTGAGGGTACGAGGTGGACCAGGAATCACACATTTCTGCTGGGATGGGACAGACACAGGAAGAGATCTAGCTGCAGAGTCCATTCTACCCAAAGACCATAGCAGCATAATCCAGTAAGGTCACACCCATGGACAGCAATGTTAGCTAAGACTTAATACATATTTCATTCCAGGAACTGTTAAGTGCTTTACACAATATCATATTTAATTCTCACCACAGCAAAATCCCCATTGTGCACAAAAGAAACAGAAACACTGAATTTCCATCACATACTCAAGGTCAACCAACCAGTAAGGGACAGAATTGGAATGTTGACTCAGATGATCTCTCTCTAAAGTGAGTGGTTCCATTTCTAAGACGTGTAGAAATAGACAGTTTGAGAAAAAAGGCTTTTCCTACATAATTTTAGGGAATTCTCCATGTGACTTTGTCTAAATCCTCCAAGGGAAAGGGAAATATTTATTTCTTAATGAGTGAATGAGTGAAGAAGAGTTGTATTTTCGTGTATTATAACTACATTCGGTTTCTTGGGGGGGGTGTTAATTGTTTATTTGTTTTTGTTTTGTTTAATTGCTTAATCGGGATTCCCTGAAAATAATAATTGTGTTTGTAATAAGCTCTCAAAATTTTACTTAAGGCTTTTGCCCCTTTATCTTTTTTAATAAAAAGAACTTAAGAAAACAGAGAGAAAAGCAAACTCATCCAAGAACCATGTTTCTTTCTTCATTGGCTTTTCACCAACAAAGTCAAATAATCCGTGCTAAGAATATTTTTTAACAACAACAACAAAAAGTTTTCAATGAGATTTTTTAAGAACTTGATTTTATTACAAGGTGAGTAATTATCACAAACATTTAACAGTTGCTTAAGTGATTTTTCTACTTCATTGTAAACTCCTGAAGGGTACATTTATTTGTTGGAGTCTGAGATAGACATTTAAAAATGTATGACCTGAATTTGTATTTCCCCCAGCATCCCCAAACTCTGCCTTCCCTCTAAAACTTTACTCACTGCTCCCATGCATTTTGTTGGCTGAAAACATTCTCTACCTAAACTTCATCAGTTACTGTTAAATTTCTGCAGTGAATGCATTTTTCATGATTAAAAGTCATAGCAGGCTTCTTGTCTAGGGAACACAGTTCTAGGGGAGCAGTCATTCTTAGTTATGAGTTCCTAAGTCACAAATAGTTTAAAACTTTGAATCACTTCAAAAAAACAGATTTAGCAACAAACTTGTGGCGCTATGATGTTGGGACAAAGTCTATATGTTGCAATTTTATTTTTATGCAAGTGTTGTACACAAGTAAGACATCCCAGATTCACCTTATCAGTATCCCAGATTCACTGTATCAGTCGGGGTCCAAGCACAAAATGGATGAGGAACACAATTCTTTTTGTAATTCCAGGGGAATATAATTACAGAGAAGTAGGCTGGTACAGAAGGAGTATAAGTGGTGGAGGAACCTGGGATTAGCAGGAGAGGAGCTGTTGTTACCTCTCACCTGGAGGGTCAGGAGATGAAGGAGTTCCTAGGATTCAGAATAGAATTGCACTGAACAGGCCACTTTAAGAAAAATAGTGTTTTTCTATTGAGGAACACAGATATTCCAAGGAGAGTTTACAGGGAAGGATACAGGTAATAAATAACTCCACCTTCCCCCTCCTGCTTCCCTTTTCCCATCTTCCTCTTAGGCTTCTTTTGACAGAATCCAAGTAAAAACCAAATGACAAGAGAGCCCCTTAATATAGTACATTACAGATCTAAAAGAAAGATGGAGGCAGTGGGAAAAAGTTCTTGGGATGAAAGGAAGCTACCTGAAGCTACATGCATCACCTGCCACCCTGTGGTGGTGTCATGTAAGGGTCTAACACACCTGGTTTCAGTATTTGCTCCGGCATTTAGCATCTAAATTACCTTTGGTTGGTCTTATGGAATCACAAGCCTGGTTTTCTCCTCTGGGGTATGAAGATCCAAATTTCTCCTTGAAGGGATTAGATAAATGAATATACGTATATCAACATGATGCTAGTTCCTGGAGCGCATGTAGAACTCAGGGAGGATGTCTTCCTCCCAAGTCCCTTTACAAGTGGCAACTTGTTTTCAGATTATTCTTATTCTCTTTCTGGCTGCTCCTTCAGCAGAAATCAGATATGTACAGAGATAATATCTTACTTCTTGAAAAAATATGAAGGTAATTGTTCAGGAATTGAATCTGGAACTTTATCTCCTTTAGAGAAATGCTAAACTAGCAGGAAGAGAATAGTTTTCTGGTGATGAGCTTCAAAGAACTGAATCTGATCAGATACAAGTTGATAAATCTTGATTTAAAAAAAAATACCAGTTTTCTGACATAATTGATAAAGTATGTTTCTTAGAAATATCCGCTTAGTGATGAACTGATACCCACAGATTACTGAAGTGGGAGTTCCTATGTTTCAGTGAAGAATTCCCATGGAGAGGGTCAACTGTTTTCCAGGAGGGACACATCTCTATCCACCTGGACCTCCCTAAACTATAGCTTAGTGGTTTTAATTAGAATTTGCAAATAAAGCTAATCATAATACTTGAAGAGTTTAAAAGAGATAATCTTTTAACTTATAAGAAAATGATAAAGCATGAAAAAAATTAGTTTGAGAGGCAAAACTGGAAAAAAGGTAGATTCTTCCTATCCTTGGATTTGTTAATATTTATCAATAACTTCCTCACTTGCATCCTGGAAATTGCTATTCCTCATAGGGAGAACTAATTTGTTTACCGCAGTCCATCAGTAGAATCTTACTTCGCATTTCTTGAGCATTTTAGGATTTATTTAGTCTTTCTTGTGTATTATCCCTAGAGATCTTTAGAACAACAAATGGGGCAGGCATATTGTGTATGTATGTGTTTGTGTGTATATATGCATGTATGTAATATATGTGTAAATAATATATGCTTACTGGGTGGTGCCTATGGCTCAGTGGGTAGGGTGCTGGCTCCATATACCGAAGGTGGTGGATTGAACCCAGCCCTAGCCAAATTGCAACAAAATATAGCTGGGCATTGTAATGGGTGCCTGTAGTCCCAGCTACTTGGGAGGCGGAGGCAAGAGAATCACCTAAGCCCAGGAGTTGGAGGTTGCTGTGAGCTGTGATGCTACGGCACTCTACCGAGGGCAATAAAGTGAGATTCTGTCTCTAAAAAATAATAAAATAAAAATAATATATGCTTACATTATATGTGTGTACATCAAATATGTGTGTATATATTATATTTATATATTTTTGCAATCCTCTTCACACATGAGGAAATAAAACAAGGACTCAGTCAACAAGCATATAGCATATAACATCATTTTTAACATTCCCTCACATTTCACTTAAAAGTTGCCAGAATTGAAATACTGTGCTAGGGCAGGAGGTTAAACACTGTAATGATTAAACCAACATCTCTTCCCTTAAGTAACATGTTCCCAGCCCTTTGCTAGGCTCTAGGAAAAAAAGGTGAGGATAATAATGAGTTTCGTCTAAATAATAACCAAGTTTTACTTGAATCTAGAACCTTACTTATTCAGTATTTATATATGACTGATATTCCCAATGACCCAAATATTTCTTTAAACACTTTACTTGGTTGGTATAAGAGGTAGATGTAGAAGTATATGACTTGTTTTCATGTTAATGTAACATCATTCATCTCACTCACTCTTTTAATCAAACATAAATTGAGAAATTAGAAATACCTGAGAAAAACAATCACAACTACTTGTAGATTTAGTGTTGTTATTCCTAGATATTGATTTCTTCTTCTATCCCCCTCTTTCCCTATGAAAACTTTTATACAGCAATGCCTGCCTTATTCTATTATAGGTTGAAAATCAAAACTACTTTGAAAATAAAAATTTTCATATATGAGATATTTCCAGTTTAAAAGGGAAATATGCAATCTCAAATCAACAGTCATAAAATGTAATTGTTTAGAGATGTTTGAATATAGAATTCTATAGTATAGGGAGTTTTCCAGATGAAAATGAAAGTTTGTGCAGACAGAATGAAAAGACAGAACTGAGTGGAGAGAAGGATTGATGTCTGTCAATAAGAGGTGAAAGCCTGGCATGAGCAAAACACTAAACAGCTTTATAAACTGTTCCATGAAAACCCACTCACAACAGCAACCTTGATTCCCAAGAAAAAATGAGAGAACTTCCTATCTCTTAGATTAATTTCTCTCTGTGTCTCTTTCTCTCTCATTTTGAAGGATTCTTTTGTTCTATTTTGAAGTGCAAAGTTCCAGATGGAAAGTCTCTTGACTAAAATTTAAAACTTCAGGGCCCCATGCAACACTGACATTAGATTAACATATAAATAAGGACTAACTAATGAAGATGTTGAATCATGAGGTGTGCAGAAAAGGGAAGGCCTGCACCTTTGAAGGATGGTTTGGATAGGCATAGAAATCATATTCAACATGGAAACATCTGCTGTAACATGGGTACTTTCATCAGAACAGATGTGTGACCAGTCAAAATAGTTGCTAGAATTAAGTACATACTCAAAATCAATGCTGGTTGTACAGGAAGGAAAAATGTCTGAGATCACTCTTCAAATCATCCTGCTAAAATAGTTCTGAATGTTTTGAGGAAACAGTGAAGAAAGAAAACTAATAAAGCCCTTACTTCTGTTATCCATGTCCTTGTCACCTTTCAACTGATAGATCATCAGTCTTCACTGTAGGAGTTCCCTTCCTAAAGCACCAATTTTCAAATGTAACTCAGTTAGTAAATCTCTATTAAAGTCCTAACTCTTTAGCATGAAAAATCTCCCATAATCATGTCTGATTTGATCGTTTTGAACCTACCCCCCCACACTCTTCCATTATACCCTGTTTCCCCGAAAATAAGACGGTGTCTTATTTTAAGGTGTGCTCCCAAAGATGCGCTAGGTCTTATTTTCAGGGAACGTCTTATCTTTCCTGTAAGTAGGTCTTATTTTCGGAGGATGTCTTATTTTCGGGAAAACAGGGTAGGAGCGATCTGGTCAGATTAAATATGGCCCCTACATCTTCAGTATTACCTCAGAACATTTGGTGTAACATTTGGTGCTGAGCTTTGGTTCAGCATAGTTCTATGTGAATCTTCTTTCTAACTTCTGTGACCTTTGGCTACTTCATTAACTTTGCTGAATCTGTTTCTTCATTTAGAAAATAGGATGGATAATATCTACCTTACAGGGCTGTTTTGAGTATTAGAGATCATTTTATAAAATGTCAGTGATGTGCTCTGCACATAATAGCTTCTCAATAAATGGTGGCTGTTATTGTAATTTCTTTCTCTGGGTTCCTATTTGGCAGCTCCTGAGCATTTTTGTACTCCCCAAGGTGTTGTCCCAGTTCCTGTTCAGTTCATATCAATTAATTCTTTCTAAATTGTTACCTGGTGCAGAATCAAAGGCCATGGCTCCTATTTTGCCATCAGCACATTTAATAACCCTGAACAAGTCACCTACATTTTCCTGGCTTCAGTTAGCATAGCTATAAAGTAAGGCGGTTGATTACATGATTTCTAATTCTGCTTCCTGCCCTATGATTATAGATTCTATGATACTGATTGGTCGAGAGCAGTGTCTATCAACCTTTTCTTTTTTATCTCACGGCACACTTGAACCTATAGTTAAACTTCTGTGGTGCATTTAAAGTACATTGATTAAAAAAAAAAGTAAAGAAAAAAGAATATACTTACTGTCTTTTGAACTTCTTTAGAAAATAATTTAATGAATGACCTTTAAGAATTTTTGTGGTACACCTGTGATCCTCTCACTTCACACCAGTTGAAAATCACTGGTCTAGAGTCTTGTGAATTTCTTAGATTCAAGAATAATTTCCTATACTTCACTGTATACTAAGATTCCCCTACACATCTATTCCTGATTAATGATTACTTGTGATGACAATAATGTAAATCAATAGCTCAACTCATTGGCTTTTCCTGAGATAACGCTGAAAACAATTGTGGTATATGTACACCATGGAATATTATGCAGCCTTAAAAAAGATGGAGATTTTACCTCTTTCATGTTTTCATGGATGGATCTGGAATACAGTCTTCTTAACAAAGTATCTCAAGAATGGAAGAAAGAGTATCCAATCTAGTCAGCCCTACTATGACACAAAGTTATAGCCCAAGAATATGGGGAAAGGGAATAGGAAGGGGAAGGGAGGGGAGAGAATGGATGAAGGGAGGATAATTTGTGGGACCACAGGTATGGTGCATCTTACAAGGGTACATGTGAAATTTACTAAATGTAAAATATAAATGTCTTAACACAATAACTAAGAAAATACCATGAAGGCTATGTTAACCAGTTAGATTAAAATACTTCAAGTTGTATATAAAACCAGCAGATTGTACCCTACAATGTGTTAATGTACACAGCTATGATTTAATAATGAAAAAAAGAATGGAAACTCTGCTTGTTGTCAACAGATCAAAAAATATATATATATATATATATATAAAACCAAGGAAATAAAGGGGAGAAAGTAGATGTGCTTTATTGGTGAAATTTCAAGGTCCTTTCCTTTTAGACCTCAATTTTTCATAGACAGACATGAAAAGGTCCAGCTATTATCAACCACATGGGTTGTAGTGATTGGTTGCCCACGTGGGTTATAATAATTAGACCATTTTGGCAAGAAATCTGCATATATAGCTACCTAAAAACTAGTAGCAAAAATAGAATACGCATGAAATGCAAACAATTATGTCTGTAAACTGGATTGGGAAAAAAGAAAAGAAGAGAGTTATCTCCAATGTCAAGATGGTCAATGATCAAGGAGCAGGCTACACAAAGTGAAATGAACACATGATCTTGATGAATCTTTTCTTTATATTAATTTTTTTCCTTTCACTTTCAAATGGAATACTCCAAGTCATCATCAATTGCCCAGAGACTATGCAGCCCAGATCAACTTTTCTCTATGGAACTTAATGCTCGATCGCCCCCAGTCAACATCATCATTGCACTCAACCTCACCAAGAGCTCAATATTTTTCTACTTTTTTAAATATATTTTTTTTGTCAAAAATTTTGCTTTTAAATAATGGGAATCAGAAGTTTCTTTAGAGTTAATGTATTACATTTTTGATATTTCTTGCAAAGGTTTATTTCTATCATCACATCATCTTCTACATTATCATGGGCATAGAGACACATAATGTTGTTCACTCATTCAAAAATATCCATTTGATTTTTTCCTTTAATGCCCTAGAGAATGAGCTAAAAGCTGGTTTTACAGTGGGTAATGGAACCAACTATGTCTCTACTTTTATGGAGATTTTGGTCTATTAGGATAAACAGAAAATAAGAAAGCACAGAAAACAATCATAAAACAGGTCATAGTAAGGAAATAACTGGATGGTGAAGAGTAGACTAGCTCCCAAGGAAGGCCTCCTTCATAAGGCGCACACTGATGGTGAGGGAACACAAATACTAGTGCCAAAATATTCTTACAGTTGTGTAACACCATTAGGTCATGGACCCTCTGTCTTGCCCCCACATTTCAACAGGTATAAATTTGAATCTCTTTGCCTTTGCCAAAACCTTGATATGTCAGGCTCTTTCTTCCCCTTCCTTCAGTTTGTATATGTTCTTCTCACAGGATGAAAAAATATTAAACTATTTCAGTATGAAAAAATATTTCAAGATAAATCTGAAATCATTCAAAAGCAAAGTCTCTAAGAAGATTATACTGGTTTGGATAATAAACTAGTCTCAGAATATACAGCTATCTACGTTGGCAAGAATAAAATATGCTAGTTTATGCAATGTCTATTCAAGCTCTCACATAGACCTAACAAGCATTTACACCTACAAGTAAGCTTTCAAGAAGAGTTGACAGAGGATGTGGATTTTACCCCCCTTGCATAGATTTTTGTTTGTTTGCTTTGAGAGAGTCTCACTATGTCGCTCTTGGTAGAGTGCCGTGGTGTCACAGCTCATAGCAACCTCAAACTCTTGGGCTTAAGCGATTCTCTTGCCTCAGCCTCCAATGTAGCTGGGACTACAGGCGCCCACCACAATGCCTGGCTACTTTTTGTTATAGTTGTTATTGTTGTTTGGCATCCTGGGCCGGGTTTGAACTCACTTACCCCAGTATACATGGCCAGCACCCTAGACACTCACCTACAGGTGCCAAGCCCCTTGCATAGTTTTCAAATAATAGGTCAATCCCTTGTAATGAGAGAGGCCACACATGTGCTTTTTCGGTGTGCTTCTGAACTTTTCCAGAAATGGGCAGTTTGAATAACTGCCTAAGAAAGAAGCATGAGCCAGGCTCAGAAGCATGCCAGCAGGAACCTGGAAACACTATTGCAGGACTCTAGGATTCACATACTCTAAATCTGCATAGAAAAGCAATTAGTCAATCCAGATGCTCTGACAGCAATAGTTTTGCTGAGGTCAGGTGATTACCTCACTAGGCTCCTATTTGTGAAACTGCAGTGGTCAGGAAAATGTCGGGTGGCTATAAGCCCAACAGCTGGATAGCTGGGAAAACCAGTTCGGAAAGTTGTCAGTTGAGGGATGTTTTCAACATATCAGCAGGATGATGTCCAGATAGCAGATTGCATAACAACTGGTGTAGCAAATGAATGGATTTCCCACCCCTAGAGGAAAATATTTGACTCAAGAATATGACCTATTTTTTTTAGCAGACTTTCTCCATGAGGGTCTTGCTAAACTTACCACACTTGTGTGCCAAGCAGAAGGCAGCATCCAAAAGTACAAAGCTGTCTCATTTTTAATTGGAAATCAAAAACTAACCCTAAATATAAGAAAGCATTTTCCAACAAATACTCCTTTGAAGAAACCAACCCATCTAGCATCCTTTGAAATACTGTATATATGTGTATAAAATCTAACACATAACATTCATTACATATTCTGTAATGTACATTTAGCTTGAAGATCTACTTTTTTCTTTTTCTCTTAATTTTCTAATTTTACCTCACTTTGCCTTTTCTAGGTGAGAACTTATCAACATCAAGCCTCAAATAATGACATCCTTAATTCTTTTTAAAACTAGTTTTCACTGTGTAGTTCTTTATGTGAGTTATGGTGCAGCAGAGTTGACCGAATTCTAAGAAATTAATCAAATTAATCAAACTGCCAGATGCTTAAATACAAAATATTATAAATTAGATATTGCTTTTGACAGCCAACAAAATGGACCATAATGAACAAATGGAAAATACAATCAATATTTTTCTTTCCCATCTTATTTTTCTGGTTTTGATATTTAATATGTATCTTTAGACTTTGTTGTCTCAGAAATAAGTAATTTAATTTATTTATTGAAATAATAGCTGTTTTTGGCAAGAAACACCACATAATGGTAAAATATCAGCTGTATGTCTCCTGGTAGATTTGATAATCCTGTCAGCAGTGTTCTTCAAAGACACTGAGAATCATATGTTTTAAAGCTTTACATAGTTTCAAGACTTCTAGTTCTACATCCTGCTTTCAGGAAGATAAAATAATATTTCCATTTTATACTATCTGAGGTTAAGAAAGTTTAGATAAACTCTTCAGGATTTTATGCTGGGGAATTTTAGAATTTGAGCTTCTGTCTCACAATAGAGTTTTTTTGCTATTTCAATATGACATCTTACCTATAATTAACAGGCTTGTGTTGTGGGTTATGAAAGGCAATTTTCTTCAAATGTGTGCTCTATGATTCAAGGGTTAATAGGTCCCACAGGAAAAGTTTAAGAAAGTGGTATTGTTTAGCTTGGCAAAGAGGAGATGAAACATTGCTCTGAGAATTGTGTTTGAAATATGATGATCTATTAAAGGGAGGACAAGAACCAACTGTTCCTCTTCTCCAGTGAGGAAAGAATAGGAAATTGACTCAATACAAGAATAGGATTTGGGCATAATAGGTCTTCTCTAATTAACCCCATTGCTTTTCTGAACATTATCATCTTTACATCAGAGCCCTGGTATTAACATATAACATAGGTGCATATATATATATATATATATGTATGTATATATGTGTATTTATATTTGTATATATGTATATATATAAATTCATAATATATATTATATCATACACACACATATATATACTTCTAATGTCTTTCCTAGATATTTTAGTTTTTATTTGTCACAATACATATTGAGTACCTTCCATGCACTAAATAGTGCGTAGGATCTATTCCCATCTCTTCAGTAAGCAAGACAATGGCCTAATCATTTCCCTAAGAAACATTTGGTAAATGCCTATGATTTGCTTGATATCCTGAAACTTTCTGAGCATGAAAAACATACCAAAACTTACTGCAACTCTCCATGGTAAGCTAAGAACCATTACAAATATCTCTTAACTATATGCACTGTATCGCGATTCAAGGCAAAGTATTTCCACATGAAAGAAGAGATAATCTGGATATTATGTCACATCGTGACAGAAAATTAGCACATCAAATCACTTTGTTAAGCACAAGCACATCAAACCTGTTATGGTCAATATAATGACAAAATACAAAATATATATACTGTAACCACAAAGGAGACCCTGGCCTTCTTCTTCAAAAGCACAAACATCATGGTACTGGCACAAAAACAGAGAAGTAGATGTCTGGAACAGAATAGAGAACTAAGACATGAATCCAGCTACTTACCATTATTTAATCTTTGACAAGCCTATTAAAAATATTCAGTGGGGAAAAGATTCCCTATTTAACAAATGGTGCTGGGTGAACTGGCTGGCAACCTATAGAAGACTAAAACTGGATCCACACCTTTCACCATTAACTAAGATAGACTTTCACTGGATTAAAGATTTAAACTTAAGACATGAAACTATAAAAATACTAGAAGAGAGTGTAGGAAAAACCATTGAAGAAATTGGTCTGGGCGAGTATTTTATGAGGAGGACCACCCGGGCAATTGAAGCAGCTTCAAAAATACACTACTGGGACTTGATTAAACTAAAAAGCTTCTGCAAAGCCAAGAACACAGTAAGTAAAGCAAGCAAACAGCCATCAGAATGGGAGAAGATATTCGCAGGTTATGTCTCCGACAAAGGTTTAATAACCAGAATTCACAGAGAACTCAAACACATAAGCAAAAAAGAACAAGCGATCCCATAGCAGGATGGGCAAGGGACTTGAAGAGAAACTTCTCTGAAGAAGACAGGCTCAGGCATATAGACATATGAAAAAATGCTCATCATCCTTAATCATCAGAGAAATGCAAATCAAAACTACTTTGAGATATCATCTAACTCCAGTAAGATTAGCCCATATCACAAAATCCAAAGACCAGAGATGTTGGCATGGATGTGGAAAAAGGGAACACTTTTACATTGCTGATGGGAATGCAAATTAATACATTCCTTTTCAAAAGATGTTTGGAGAACACTTAAGAGATCTAAAAATAGATCTGCCATTCAATCCTATAATTCCTCTACTAGGTATATACCCAGAAGACCAAAAATCACATCATAACAAAGATATTTGTACCAGAATGTTTATTGCAGCCCAATTCATAATTTCTAAGTCATGGAAATGGCCCAAGTACCCATTGATCCACGAATGGATTAATAAATTGTGGTATAAGTACACCATGGAATATTATGCAGCCTTAAAGAAAGATGGAGACTTTACCTCTTTCATGTTTACATGGATAGAGCTGGAACATATTCTTCTTAGTAAAGTATCTCAAGAATGGAAGAAAAAGTATCCAGTGTACTCAGCCCTACTATGAAACCAATTTATGTCTTTCACATGAAAGCTATAACCCAGTTATAACCTAAGAATAAGGGGGAAGGTGGGGGGGGCAGGATGATTGGTGGGATTACACCTGTAGTGCATCTTACAAGGGTATATGTGAAACTTAATAAATGTAGAATGTAAATGTCTTAACACAATAACTAAGAAAATGCCAGGAAGTCTATGTTAACCAGTGTGATGAAAATGTATCAAATGGTCTATAAAACCCATGTATAGTGCCCATGATCACATTAATGTACACAGCTATGATTTAATAATAATAAAAAAAGAAACAAAAGCACACCTTTCAGATGAGAGTGAAAAAATGCTCAGATGTGAATATTTCAATTTTAGGGAGGTCCTATGTAGACATGGGATGTTTTCAAAAATAGAATTCATCATTGGAAACAAAGGGGACATCATTAATTTGAGTATGGGGCAGGATCTTCTCTGGAATAGGGGTCTTATGACCCATAGTTATTAGGACCAGAGGTAATGAAATAAGGCCTTTAAGAATAAATAATCCAGACACCACGAGGCAATGGGACCTACTCCTACTCCTTATTTTAATGTATTAGCTGATACCCACTCTGGGCTTGTGCCACAGTATCTTTGGTCACCTCAGGTTCCTGTTGCTCAACAGATGTTAAATTTTTCCTGAGAAGAGCAAGGAAAAACCTACTGATTTGCAGAATTTTGGTCTCTGTACTGACATTTACTCCAAGAAAACATTAGGAAAGAGTAAAGGCACTAGTGCTGGAAGGGAATGGACTGAACAGGAGACCCTCCTAGTCCTCAAGGCCCTGGAGATGTACTAGGATGATTGGAACAAAGTGTCAGAACACGTTGGAAGTCATACTCAGGATGAATGTATCCTCCATTTCTTAAAGCTTCCAATTAAGGACCCATACATTTAGAATTCAGATGCTTCCCTTGGGCCTCTGGCCTACCAGCCTGTTCCCTTCAGTCAGTTAGGAAACCCCATCATGAGTACTGTTGTTTTTTTGGTATCTGTAGTGGACCCTCATGTGGCATCTGCTGCAGCTAAAGTGGCTTTGGAGGAGTTTTCTCAGGTCCAGAAGGAGGTACCACTAGAAATGGTTGAAACTCATGTCAAGAAAGTACAAGAAGCAGTCAGACTCTTTGGGAAAGTGGATCCCACCTACAATCTGGAAAGCAGCTATATTGCAGGCACAGGGCCCGAGGAACCAGAAAAGTTGGAATGAGCTAAAGAGGAAAAAATGGAAACAGCACCTGATGGTCAGCAGCCTGAAAAGGCAGAAAACAAAGTGGAAAATGAAACAGAAGAAATTGGTAAAGCACAAGATGGATAAAATGAAAACAACAACAACAACAACAACAGTAAGAAAGAACAGGATAGTGAAGTTAGTGAGGATACCAAATCAGAAGAAAAGGAAACTGAAGAGAACAAAGAACTAACTGATATATGTAAAGAAAGAGAAAGTGATATTAGGATGAAGAAAGTAGAACATGAAATTTCTGAAGGAAATATTGCCACAGCCACAGCAGCTGTTCTTGCCTCAGCAGCTACTAAAGCCAAGCATCTTGCTGCTGTGGAAGAGAAAAAGGTCAAGTGCTTAGTAGCTCTCCCTCTCTTGAGACACAAATGAAGAAACTGGAGATCAAACTTTGAAATTTTGAGGAGCTGGAAACTATCATGGACAGAGAAAAAGAGGCTCTTGAACAACAGAGGCAGCAGTTGCTTACTGAACGCCAGAACTTCCACATGAAACAGCGAAGTATGCTGAATTACGAGCCCGACAGCAAAGGGAACAGCAGCAGCATGGCCCGAATCCTCAACAGTCACACCAGCACTCAGGAGGACCAGGTCTAGCCCCACTTGGAGCAGCAGGGCACCCCAGTATGATGCCTCATCAGCAGCCCCCTCCCTAACATCTAATGCACCACCAGATGCCACCACCTCATCCACCCCAGCCAGGACAAATACCAGGCCCAGCTTCCATCATACCTGGACAACCCATGCCAGGCTGCATGATTTCCACCATTGCAGCCAACATCCTCCCTTCTGGAAGTGGCTCTACCCCTCCTGGTGTGCGTCCAATGCCAGGAAATATCTTAGGAACCCGGGTACCCCTCACAGCACCTAACAGCATGTATCCCCCTCTGCCGCCACCACGGCAGCAGCCTCCACCACCACCTGCTGATGGGGTCCCTCCATCTCCTCCAGGACCACCAGCTCCTTAGCCTGGAAGATAGAGGGAATATTCATGCCCACTGCCACTAGCTGGGTGGGGATGGCAAGACTTGTGTTTCTCAGCTTTCTTGGGTTCCTTTCAGAATTTTTCTTCTTATATCCCCAAGTATTATGTCCCTCCCCACTGCCCCTCTTGCCACCTCTCTGCATGCTCTGACACTTCTTGTGTCAGGTCCTCAGCCAAAACTTCAGGGGAAACCTGTGGTGACGATGTGTACTGGTCATCCTAAATATAACTTGCATCTCCCCTGTTCTGGGGTAGAGGTGTGCTGACAGTTTCTCAGCACATTTTGTCAACATTAGTATTCTGTATCTTTATCACTTTTGCTCTCCTGCAGTTTTTTGCTTTGTCTTATGCTTCTATGGATAATACTCTACAATCATTATCTTCTTTCTTTCTGTTGTCATTATTGTTTTAAGGGAGAGCAATCTAAGTTAATAGGAACCAAAAAAGGGTAGTAGGCAGAAAGGGATAGCCATAGGGGACAAACCTTAAGGCATTATAAGTGACCTTATTTCTGCTTTTCTGAGCTAAGAGTGGTGCTGGTCGTGAATTGTGACAGATAATGCACCAAAATTAAAAGAGATGGGGAAAGAGGACCTCACTTGATTTTATTTCCTAGTGAGGACTGTGAGAGCCTCCGCTCTGCCTGGCAGAACATATCACTTTAGCTAGTACATGGTAGAGGAGAGCACAACATTAGAACAAATTAACTCCTTCCCCGGGCTTATTGGTTCTGGTTTTCTATGCAGATGATTTGTTGGATGGGGGTTGGGGGGTTGTTTTGTTTTTCTGGAGATAGTGTGAGCTTTTGAGTATTGGAATATTGGGAGACATTCCTAGGCTGCCCAGGAATGTTTTAGGAGTCTGGGGCAATGGCCCCACACTGAATCAAGCCCTACTATTCACTTCTTGGTGTGCATTCCTTTATTTTTTTCCTCTTAAAAAAAAAAAAAGGAAAAAACCTTTTAAAAGAAAAATAGTAGATAGTGCTAAACACTAAAGTGTTTCCTAACTTGGTTAAGCTGGCTGTGGGTCCAGGTCCCCAAACTACCTCTTGCATTAGCCAGGGTAAGTGGAATTTTGTGAAGCGTTACTTTAGGTTTGGAATGGGATTGGACAAGCAAGGCAGGATCATCAACTTCTCATACATATCTATCTTCTCCCTTCCCTTTCTCAAGATCTCACATTCCATCTATCATAGAGTCTTCAAAGAGATGCTAAAAGTAGCAAGGAATTCTCTTGGCAGTCAGAGCATCATGCTTTGAGGTTTAAGGTGCTCATACTGGGAGGTGGAATGTCATTCCAGAGGAAGAGGCACAAAATGCCTTAATTTGAGCCCATATCTGTGTTGATGAGTTACTTTAGAATCTTGGTTTTCTCTTCTTGTCCTTCCCTCCCTTCTATCCTTTTATGAATGGAGAAAGGGGTTTTTTTGGTAGAGCTTGGTTTCCAAAGCGCCTGGCTTCTTCATTTCACATTCTTAAGTGGAAGTTCCATTATTTAGAATGCAAGGTGGAACATCTTTTGGATAGCTTTTTCTATATATTTCCTAAAGCTTTGCATACTAGAGAGTGTAGGGATGTATTTGTAAAACACCTTAGAACCTTTTCCCTCAATATCAGAAAGCAAAAAAATAAAACCACAATTGAGATTTGCCTTTCAAATCCTCAGGTTTTCCTCTAATCAGGGACCCTGGTCACCATCAGAGTAGTAGAATACTGGAAGCAAAGAGACCTTGTTCCTTTTTATGTTTTTTTTTTTTTTTTCTGGACTTTTGGTGTGTAAATGACAATGAGCTTCTTCCTACGGAAGTTTAGTTCCAATGCATTTGCCTCCAGAAAGACTCCAGTGCCTTTTGATAATGGCCAGGGTTTTCCTTACTTCCTGCCAGTCTTTCCCAAAGGAAACTCATTCCAAACATTTACCTTTTCTTCTGGAGTTCTAGAAGTTCTGGTTCATACTGTGGTCCCTTATAACCTCATGTCTGTAATGTGATCACTTTCAAATTTAAATGACTCCAGATGGAAATATTTTTACTATGCTGGCAATAATCCTACAAAATACCTTAATTCTTAACACTGTTATGTTTTGGTGTAAAGGTTGACTTTTTCTTTTTTCTTTTTTCTTTTCATGTCTTCAATCTGGTTTTATTCCTGTAATACAGCTGCCTGATTTGGGGGACGGGCGGAATAATATGTTGTTTTTGTACAAAAAAAAAAAAAAAGAATAAAGGGTACAACATTATCTCTCTTAAAGCCCAGTCAGGAAGTAGGAAACTTAGGAATCTCCATCTTAATTAAATCTCATGATTAAAGGCTGTCTTTTAGGTGCTCCCTAGTTTGTCTCTCCCACAGGATTGGTTGTTATTTCCCATTGTTTGTGGTGATTAACATGTTTCATAACAGGCCCCATACCCGGTTGGATATATGAGTTTCCTTTTCTACTCATGCAGCTCCACTGATGCTATGCTGTTTAGATGGTAATGAACCCTAGGTCAGATAAAGGTCACTAGGAATTCCTTACTGTATATGTTCCCACCAGGGAACAGTTCCCATTCATGATTAGGTTCCTAGCTACCATTGATTGCTGCTCTCTGACCTTAGACACTTTCTTGCCACCTGTTTACCCTCCATCAGACCTTACAGGCTGGGCTGAAATTCCTGGGCTCAAGGGATCCTCCTGACTCAGCCTCCTGAGTAGCTAGGACTACAGGTGTTTAGCACTGCACCTGGCCTAATTTGATTCCTAACCAGAAACTTTATAAACACACACACACACACACACACACACACACACACACAATGCATTCTAGGTCACAATGAAGAACTGAAAAAAATTTACAAATTTTACTTCATTTCTGAAATTAAAATCTTCTACCAAAACATTATGAACATTGCCAGTCAACACATTACCCTATAAACGTGTAGAGATTATAGAAATTCTAAATCTTGTTCTAGCATATCCAATTCTGTCAAAGAATCTGATTCAGCCTCAATCTACATTTTCCATGAAAGAGTAAAGATAAGTTAATTAGATGAAGTTTATTTTATCTACATAGGCTGATATGCGATAGATTAACCTCAACCTCAATCAAGGTATTTTTTTTTTTTTTTTTTTTTTGTAGAGACAGAGTCTCACTGTACTGCCCTCGGGTAGAGTGCCGTGGCGTCATACGGCTCACAGCAACCTCTAACTCTTGGGCTTACGCGATTCTCTTGCCTCAGCCTCCCGAGCAGCTGGGACTACAGGCGCCTGCCACAACGCCCGGCTATTTTTTTGTTGCAGTTTGGCCGGGGCTGGGTTTGAACCCACCACCCTCGGCATATGGGGCCGGCGCCCTACTCACTGAGCCACAGGCGCCGCCCTCAATCAAGGTATTTTAAAAAAGGTTTTCTTTGGGGGTGTGAGTGTGTGTATGTGTGTTCCAAGGACTGATTTTAAAATGTGAGTCAATAGTTGAGTTCAAGTGCATTGTGATTTTCTTCTAGCTCCCCTGGGGGTCCTTAAGCAGGATCTTGTTAGCACCTGAAAAGTTTGGCACACACTAAAGCAATTAACTTTCTTTCACATATAAATTCACCTCCACCCCATGAAAACTTACAGCTGTCCTCTTGCATTTGTTACTCAAATCTCCCTGGCAAACACTGAATCAGGAGGCTGAGGCAACATAAACTTACTGGCCTCCTAGGGGCCTGGTCCTATTACAACATTCACTTCACTATCCTTACCTGGGAAGTCATTTTCCACATTTAGCATGGGAATAGTGAGGGCTTGCTATATTGCCTTTTGACATAATAATAGTGGAAAATACAGAGCATTTTTAAGCCTTAGAATTTCCACTAGTTTCTCTCTGTATTTTCACTGTTTTATTTTTTAAACAGGCAATTAATGAATATTTTTATTTCATCAAAGTTCTTATATATTTAAAATTGAAGCATTAACTATGATATATAATATTATTGACTATTGATATTAAAAAGTAATTAAAACCTTATTTCTACCTTTTAGATGTGTAGAGTAAAAGAAGGAAAGCTTCCCCTTAGCTCTCTGAAAGTTCATTACAAATTAACTGATAAAAATGGGGGCACCTGTGGCTCAGTGAGTAGGGCGCCGGTCCTATATGCCGAGGGTCGGGGGGGTTTAAACCCAGCCCCGGCCAAACTGCAACAAAAAAATAGCGGGCATTTTGGTGGGCGCCTGTAGTCCCAGCTACTCGGGAGGCTGAGGCAAGAGAATCGCGTAAGCCCAAGAGTTAGAGGTTGCTGTGAGCCGTGTGACACCACGGCACTCTACCCGAGGGTGGTACAGGGAGACTCTGTCTCTACAAAAAAAAAAAAAATTAACTGATAAAAGACAGATTGATAAGAGAAAAAGAATACAAATTTTATTTTAATGTACACTGAGAAAAATTACAGGAAAATGATTACCTGAATAACCCAATGAGGTCCAGATAATTATCTATCCTTTCTCATAGGGCAGAGGGAAATGGGGAATGTAGATAATTCTTTTGAGGGGTATTAAAGTGATAATTAAGAAGCATAGACTAAGGGGACAGAAATTAGCTTGCAAAGGATCCTCTTTGGAATTTGATATTATCTTGTGAAAAAGCTTCTCCAGGTGTAATTATAGTCTTCGGGACTTTTTTTTACATGTGATAAATAATCAATTTCCAGAGGGGAATGGGAGACAATTTTGTTCTCAGTGACAGGACCATGTAAATGTAGATAAGGGATTAGCAGAGTAGAACCTATTCCAGCATCTGCTGAACTTCAAGCATTTTAATTTAAAATAATCAACATACCAGGGTGTCATAACTGGGGTAAAACTTTCTGGGCTCCTTTGGATGCATAGTTATACATCAGTCATTGCAAAAGTTTTGACACAGTCTACATAATGGTCCATTATTTCACTTCCAAGAAACGAAGTCAACAACATCCTTTCTGATTTGCATGCAAGTTTCAACTTTCCTGGCTTATCAGTGTTGCTGGGACAGCTTCATTTGCTTCCATCCTGGCAGATTTTATGTTTCTTGATTTTTATGTATCTCAAAACTTTCTTAATTACCCATTTTGATAAAACACAACTGGGCATGATATATGTAGAACACTACTTTTACTATGATATTTGAAAGACATGTATAAAGTCCTCAAATAGATCCTAGAAATTCCAGATTAAAAATATTTTTGAAGATTGAGTCATCACAGTTGTTCAAAGAAGAAATATGGGAGAGGAAATGTCATTGCCAGACCTTGAAATATAAATGTGTTCACTCATTCTTTTGAGGTTCAAATTCAGCATTTCATAATCAGTTTCCTATCTGTCATAAGTTAAATGTAGAAAAGTGGAGTGAGTATTCTCTGGGGGAGGCTTATTTAAATAGATTCATTTAGGTGGAAATATAAACTAACGTAATGGTAAGAACACCAGACTTGACAGTAAATGTCACTTAGTACTCAGTAGAAGAATTTTTCTACTGGTCAATATTAAAGAATGAGGAAATATAGGAGTCATAATATTTAAAGGGGGAATAGTACACATAGAAAACCAAAAGGGAAAACCTTGGCTTCCCAAGGTAGGCCTGAGGGACCCTCAATTTCTGAAAACTGAACTACTGGGTCCAACTCAATCATGGAATGTGGCTGAGTAGTAGGCTGCCTGATAAGTGAATAAATGCTGCTATACCTGAGAAATCATCATCTCAATTTTGAAGATATGTCAAAAGTGGTCAATTCTATCCCCAAAGGCCTTGAAGACCATGGGGGCTGGCACAGTGTGTCAAAGCTTGTGAAAAAAATTTTTCTTTTTATTTCCTGTATAAAATAATCAGTGTCAATCATGGCCGATTAACAAGGATCGCATATACCAGTCTTGGGCAGGCAGTTATAAAACAAGGAAGGATTCTAGAGACCGTAGATATTAAAATCTAAGTGACAGTATTCAATGTGAGTGGCTGATAATACAAAATTTACAAGCAGTTTAAGATAAGCTGAAATGAGAGAGGATCCAGAAGTTGTGAACCTTGGTGGTCAAACCTCTGCAAAAGGGACCATTTTAAATAGCTTTATAATAATTTGAATGTGATAATATCTGTAATATGAAATAAGTATTCCTGTTTCTTTCTGACATACATTCTATGTGGACTATTCCATAAGTAACATTTGGATATAGTTTGTTATAACCAATTGTATTTTATATATTCTTAAAAATAATTACTACTACCAGGCATCGATCTTCTTTTTTTTTTCCTTCCTTTCTCTCTTATTCCTTCCTTTCCTGTCTTCCCCCTTTTCTTTCTTTATTATTCCCTTTTTCTTCTTTTCTAATATTCTTTCCTCCTGCCTTCCTTCTTTTTCATTTTTCCAATTCTTGAAATATACATAATTCTTTTTTTATCTTTTATTTTAAAAACAGCTACCTGAACATAAGCAAATATGCATCCAAGGAATTAAAAAACTTCTTTAAGACTTGTAAGAAAACCATAGCTTCTGTACAATGCTGAAGATTTTTCTCAACATTCGTGGTATCTTCAGACATTCTTCCTAAATTTCCAGTTGTCCAGAATGTCTTCTAAGTCTACAGAAGCTAGCATTAAGTTTTACCTTCTTATATTAAGATAACAAAACAAAAACAAACAAAGAAGCAAGCAAAAAACAAATAAGCAAACTAACAAAAACATCCTTAAAGAAAGATGGAGACTTTACCTCTTTCATGTTTACATGGATGGAGCTGGAACATATTCTTCTTAGTAAAGTATCCCAAGAATGGAAGAAAAAATACCCAATGTACACAGCCCTACTATGAAACTAATTTGGGACTCTCACATGAAAACTATAACCCAGCTACAACTTAACAATAGGGGGAAGTGGGAAAGGGGGGGGTGGGTAGAGGGAGGGGAATCGGAGGGATCACACCTGTGGTGCATATTACAGGGGTATTTGCGAAACTTGGTAAATGTAGAATGTAAATGTTTTGGCACAGTAACTGAGATAACGCCAGAAAGGCTATGTTAACCACTGTGATAAAAATGTGTCAAATGGCTTATGAAGTGAGTGTATGATGCCCCATAATCATATCATTGTATACAGTTATGATTTAATAAAAAAAAAAAAACGAAAAAAAAAAAACATCCTTATCATAAGCCCCACAGATTTGATTTACGGCTCCTTTATTGATCTTACTGGGAAAATTTCTTCATTGTAGTCAACAGCCTTAATGTTCTCAAGTATAAAGAAAGCATGTTAGTTTTCTATACTATGTAAAAAATTAACACAAACTTAGAGGCTTAGTATAATACACACTTATTACTTCACAATCTCTGGGGGTCAGAATTCTGGGCATGATTTATCTTGGCATTGTTAGGTTTCATAAAGTTCCGGTCAACATATGTTTTGGCTGGGCTGCATTCTTATCTGGATGTTCAACTGAGGAAAAATCTACTTACAAGCTCACATAATCTTTGGTAGAGTTTACTTCCTTGTGGCTAGATGACAGAAAGCTCCAGCCCCTTGCTGCTTGTCATTGGATTCAGCTTCAACTCCTCAATTCCCTCCTCTGTGGTCTTCTCCAAAGGAAGTACATAAGACAGCTGCTTACTGCTTTAGGCTAATTAAAAAGTCTGTTAGCAAGACTGAGAATATGTAACAAAACAAAATAATGTCTCTGACACACTACCACCATTGTCATATTCTACTATTTAGAAGAAAGTTACAGATTACATTCATCTTCAAGAGGAAAAGATTATGTGAGAGCGTGAATGCCAGAAGATGGGAGATGGGGGTCATAAGGCTAATTTAAAGTAGTCTGCCACAGATGTGGTATGGTTTAACATTCAGAGTCCTCAATGTTGGAAACAAGCAATCAACATGGTTTCATTTATCACAGCACAGTTGATCATCCCATCCATTTCAAGAAGATCCCCAGAGGTAAGAAATGTAGTGCTATAAAATAATGATAATATTAGTGGGCAACCTGTTAGGTGACTGGTCAGTAATGAAGTTGCTGTTCTTCTCACTATTATTTGTGGTATGAGCTTCTGATTTCTAATCTTAGCTGTGATTCAGGGTCTATTAATGATGACAGGCCTAATTCCTGTTTAACTTCTCCTTCAACTTTCAAAATATAGATGATGATAGACATCAATCTTAGAAGAGCTTAGCATGTAAGGAATTCAGTACATAGAGGCTTCATTTTTTATTTACTTTAACACTGGCAACCCTTTGTATATGTAAAGATGGTCACCAAGATTTTCTTATAATCTTCTCTTTCTTCAGTCACCATTCAGAATTTTCAGTTCTTCAATATGTTAAGAAGAATTAAGTTTTTCTAGAAGTTTCCTCTTGCTCCCCAATATTGATATACTAGAAACAATATCATAATAGGCCAAAATCCTTAGCTAGGTATGGATGGATTGTTGACTCGCCTATGAATGTAAATTCAAAACCAGTTGCTTAATCAGTTCATCACAGGCACAGACTGCCTAATAAAAGTAACAGCTGAGTGAGCACACAATAAAATCTGAGCTGCAAAGGCCATTGAACACTAAAGATATATTGTAGAATGGAACTTCCTTAGGTAAGAACTTCCTGCCCAGTGCCACACCATGATGATTAATGTGTGCATATTTGAACTTTATGAAAAAGATAATGAATTGATTGTATTCTTAAATGATGCCACTTTAAATCTGTTTGGCTTCCTCTTCTCCCTTGGGAATTGGCTGACCACACTCTGTTAGTTTAAACAAATGAACATCTAATGTTGGCCATTTTGCAGACCAAGTTGGGGAAAATGGAATCATTTATCAAGGAAAACAACAAAAAACAAGGAAGTAGCCTTCTATTCTGGGAAGAAGGTCAATACTAGAAGTTAGCAAGAAACTGCTTTATAGAGTGGGAGCATTCAAATACAAAAAATAAATCCCACTTGGTGATGTTGAACTCTCTATCAAAACCACTCCAGAATGTTCTTCTGTTTCCTTTATGAGGAACCAGCCAATTCTCACTGGTGTGTGGCATGTTTTTAGAGAAACTAAAGACAGATGGATGCTAAAGGATCTATACTAGTTTCCCCATGGGGGGAAAATATGTTAATATGTGCTTATTGTTTGACATAATAATCACCCCCCCATATCAATTAACATATAATACAAGAGGAGAATAATGTATTAAAAAATGTTAAGTACAATTATATTTACACTAAGAAAATTTTAGAAGCAACTTCATGTGCAACTCAAAGGAAAATCAGAAAATTTTCTTTTAGTTTTACAATACAACTCTCAAGAATTTTTATCCCAAATGCTCACCAACCCAGGAATGGATTAACAAGCTGTGGTATATGTATACCATGGAATACTATTCAGTCATTAAAAACGATGGAGACTTTACATCCTTTGTATTAACCTGGATGGAAGTGGAACACATTCTTCTTAGAAAAGCATCACAAGAATGGAGAAGCATGAATCCTATGTATTCAATTTTGATATAAGGACAATTAATGACCTACTACAGGGGAGGGTTGGGGGAAGGGGAAAGCAGAGAGAGAAGGAGGGAGGTGGTGAAAGAAGAGAAGAACCTGGTTTCTTGTAACCTCAATGAATCCCCAACAGTAAAAATAATAATAATAATAAAGCATATAGTCTATGAAAAACACCTTAACCTATTATAAGAAATTATTAAAATATACTCTTCCTCTTTTCTTCCTTAGCCTATGTCTCAAATGAGTAATGTAACACACTACATCATGACAATTGTAGATAAATATTTTATACCCATGTAATATTTGAAATTTCTTGTTGGCAGCAATAGTATCTTAGCCAGAGATGGAATCAATCCTTAATTGATATAAAGGACAAGGAGGTTGTGCAAAGTGTGATAATCTTTGGAAGAAAGATTTGGCTAACATATTTTTATAGCCATGCTCCTGAAATAGAGTGTGCAAAAAAGAGGGATGGATAAGAAAACAATGGTTTTTCTGCTGGGCATGCAGAAAATTACAGACAAACAAAGCTACTTAGATTTCTAATTTCAGGTAGATGTCTTTGAGCAACACTTCTAGATTTAGCAGTCCCTCTAGGTTTTCCCAGAATCAATTTGTCAAACTTCAGGTCTGCTGCCCACCTCAGATCTGTGGTATCTGTCTGGCCCATGATGTTGGCTCCACAAAATCTGAAGCCCCCCAGAGGCTGCTTTTCCCATTCCAGGGTTCCAAGATTGCCTCAGGCACTGATGCCCAGACTGTTCCTTCCTTTTTAGATTTTTTTTTTTTGTTTTTCAGGTGATTTGAAAGAAAGTCCAGAATTCTGTCATTTTACTGTTACTTCCCCAAACAGTACTCATTCCTCTGTGCTCCAAGGGAAGAAAATGGTTGTTCCCACACAGTTTGCTGAAGAAACTTCCACCACACTACACTGTCATATTAGATAATCATTTAATCACTGACTAAATCTAAGACACTTGAAATCAGAGGATTCAAGAACTCTGGGAGACTTTAAAAACCTTTCCAAATTAAGCATTTATTGTTACTTCATTGCTCCCTTGCTATTTAATTTTCTTGAATCTCATTTTAGGAGAAATTTGCTCCTTTAGCCTTACTCACTTCATCTCAATCAATACACTATTCTCCCTAGAAGTCCAAAATTATTCTTTTCAAATGTCTTTTTTATCTACCTTTGGAAACAAGACAAGCAAATGGAGTTTTATTTCCAGCTGTCAAATCAAGTGTTGAGGCAAACCCTGTGAGCATGAATCACTCAATCTTGCTTTGTTCAATCTGGGTAATATGGCATAATCTCAAGAATTCTCCCCTACACCGAGAGACAAATGAGTAAAAGATGAATGGTATCATTTCAAAAAGTTGGGGAATTTATTTATCGATTATAGATTTTGCATTAACATATAAACTAGTAGCTAAATAATGGATTATTGTTTATGATTCTTGGGCTGCTTTCATCAGTCAGGGTAAAGAATTAGAAGTGGAAGCTAGGCCAGGTGGCTCATGCCTGTAATCCTAGCACTTTGGGAGTCCAGGAATCCAAGACAGGAGGATTGCTTGACTTCAGGAGTTGGAGACATACTTGAGTAAAGTGAGACCTCATCTCTACTAAAAATAGAAACACAAGAGGGGCAGAGCAAGATGACTTACTGAAGCCAGCTTTCCACAGAGGCTCCCATCCAGAAGGAGAGTTAAAGGACATAAATTTAGCAAGTAACCTGGTGGATTAAAGCTGTACCAAGACAGAAGTTTGAAGAACACATATCAACCCTGCTGAGACAAGCTGCGACCCCCAGGATACAAACAAACAGTAAAAAATTCATTGCCAAGTGGATGGGAGTCCCCTCCCCCATTAGAACAGCTCAAAGTACCCCATAAACAAATGAGCAGAGTTCAAAAGCCCTCTCATTATATCCCACGAGAAAGAACCTCTAAAAACTAGACCTACTTCCCCTACTAGGGTGCAATGGTGCTCTCCTGCCAGGCATAAACTGTATAAAACTGTATATATTCACTACCTGCAATTCTGAGCTCCCAGCAATCCCCTACACTCTCACTCTGAGGTTTGGAAGCCTGTCCCCTAGTAGTCCAGATTCTTGGGTATTTTTCTGAGAGTTGTGGGCAGGGCATGGACTGCCGCTGGTCAGTGCTGATTCTGTGGCATGGGAGTGAGGAGAGGGTGGTCAGCTTAGAGGGAACCACAAAGGAGGGGTGGTGCCCCGAGGCAGAGAGCAGAAGCCATTTTAGGCAACAATAGGGCTCACCCCTGGATATTCTGGAGTCACACCCCCTGTCTCTTTGGGCAACCAGAGAAGGCCGGGCATCTTCTCCAGTGGCAGCCACTGATGTTATAGATCTGGGACTGACACACAGGCCCCGTGAATAAAGGGTTTGCCTAAGGCGGTACCGGCCTGGGTGGAGCCGGGGACTAGAAAACGCATGTGCAGTGCTGGCAGATTCCAGCACAGGGCAGGGCTGACTCAGAGGACTACTTTACTGAGTCTAGGACACACCCGAACCTCAGGGGATCATTAGCCCAGACAAAGGAGGGCAGCCAGAGGCTGGATCTGACAGCTAACCATTCCGCTGGAATATCAGCTGTGCTGTTTGGCACTGAGACTGGGCAACAGCACGGACAGGGCCTGAGGTGCAGGCTCTCTTTTGCAGGGGAAGATAGCCAGGACAGAAACAAATTCTGCGAAGTTGTTCTGTTTTGTCAGTAACATCAATCAGGGATGGGGATAAAACTGAGTGAACAGCCCCAGCCTCCGTTAAGCACCCAGTGGACAGCAGTGGCCTGGCTGAGGAAACATAGATCTCTTTGTGATTCAGGCAGGTGCAAACCCCTGGAGTATCTGTTCATTGGAGGCAACTGCGTCACAACCCTGTGAGATTCTCAGTGACTGACAGTGACAGAGGTGAAAGGTAGGGAAGGAGGTATCAACCTTCCCAGAATAATCTATTTGTTGGGTGGGTCCTCACAACCTCACAGGCACTGAAGCAAATCATATTTAAGTGTCAGCAGGCTCCTGTGATATAGTTGCCAGAGACCTTTTAAACTCTCCCACCTGAGACTGGTGCTGACTGAGAAAATTGATTTTGACCTCTTGAACTGGGCAAATCTCCTGAGGACTATCCAAGAGGCACCCTGGGTGTGTGGTTGTAGGAAGATTTGATTTTCCTTTTCCAATTGTTGCCTGTGTGTGTGGGGGGGGGGGTGACTTAATTGCTGGTAGTTCTCCACACCTGAGACATCAACCCAGAGTAACTGATTCACTAGGGTAGGACAGAGACCAGATGAAAATAAGACAGAGACACTTAGCCCTACCACACCAAGTAGGTCCCCAGTTTCTCAAGTTGTAGCACTGTATGGGTCCTTGCCAAAACTCCAGGGGAAAAGGTACAGACACCAGTCCCAGCTTTTGGGCAAATGGCTGGTTGATCACTACTCCTGGAGCCCCGACCGAACCAAACTTTTCTTTATCTACTCGTCTAGTCAAATGGTGTAAAATAATCATGGGGTGAAATCAGTGGAAAAACTCTGGTAACATGAATAACCAGAGTAGATCAACGCCACCAAGGAAAGATATGGCAGATGTAACAGAAGATGCCACTCATAAATAGATGGCTTAGATGTCAGAAATCAAATTCAAATTTGGATTGCAAACAAGATTAATAGAATGGAGGAAAAGTTGGGATTAGAAATTCAAGGAGCAATTCAAAAGTTGTCTCAAGAATTCAATGATCACACTAATGTACACAGCTATGATTTAATAAAATAAAAACATAAAAATAAAGAAATAAATAAATAAAAAAGAATTCAATGACTTAAAAGACAAAATCACCAAAGATTTTGACACATTGAAGCAAGAATTTGCAGCCCTCAAAGATCTGAAAAATACAGTAGAATCCCTCAGTAATAGAATGGAGCAAGCAGAAAAAAGAATTTCTGACATTGAAAACCAAGTTTTGAACACTCCAAAACTCTAAAACAGGAAGAGAAAAGACGAGCAAAAATGAACTTCTCTCAGAGAGCTCTGGGATAGTCTGAAGAAGGCTAATATCCTCCTCATTGGAATCCCTGAAAGCGATTAAGTGGCTTCACAAGGCACAGAGGCTCTTCTCCATGAAATAATGAAAGAGAATTTTCCAGATATGCCAGGAGATTCTGAAAATTCAGACAGCAGACAGTTTCAGAACCCCAGCACTACTCAACCAAAATAAAACATCCCCAAGGCATATCATACTTAATTTCACTAAAGGTAATATGAAGGAGAAAAATATCAAAGCAGCCAAACATAGGAAAACTATAACCTACAAGGGAAGAATATTAGAATGACTGTAGATCCCTCAGCTGAAACCTTTCAAGCGAGAAGAGGGTGTTAATCTCTTAAAACAAAATAACTTACAACCCAGGATCCTGTGTCCAGCTAAACCGAGTTTCATTTATGATGGAGAAATTAACATGTTGAAGAAATTTGCCAT
The DNA here is from genome assembly GCF_027406575.1 of Nycticebus coucang. Lineage (NCBI taxonomy): Eukaryota > Metazoa > Chordata > Mammalia > Primates > Lorisidae > Nycticebus > Nycticebus coucang. The sequence continues at coordinate 32,241,356 of NC_069798.1, forward strand.
AACCAAACCAGCTCTTGGAGATATTCTCAGATCTATCCTACATAATGACCAGCATAATCCTCTACCACAATAGTAAATTCACTCAGAAACTTTTGATCAACATCCAACTTCCACAGGGTGAAAGGATTAAAAATGTCAACTGGACTTCCAAAAAATTCAATACCCAAAAATTTTACCAGGTTTATCAATATTCTCCATTAATGTGAATGGTTTAAACTGTCCTCTAAAGCGGTACAAGTTGACTGACTAATTACAAAAATTCAGGACAGATATCTGCTGAATAAAATAGTCACATCTTACCTTAAAAGATAAATATAGACCCAGGGTGAAAGGATGGTCAACCATATTTCAGGAAAATGGTAATCAGAAAAAAACAGGTATTGCAATTCTATTTGCAGACACAATAGGCTTTAAACCAACAAAATTAAAAAAGGATAAGAAGGGTCACTTCATATTTGTCAATACGATGATATTTCAATTATTAATATTGATGCACCCAACCACAATGCGCCTCAATTTATAAGAGAAACTCTAACAGACACAAGCACTTTGATTTCCTCCAGCTCCATAATAGTCAGAGATTTCAACACTCCTTTGGCAGTGTTGGATAGATCCTCCAACAAGAAGCTGAGCAAAGAAATTTTAGATTTAAATCTAACCATCCAACATTTGGATTTAGCAGACACCTACAGAACATTTCATCCCAACAAAACTGAATACACATACTTCTCATCAGCCCACAGAACATACTCCAAAATCGATCACATCTTAGGTCACAAGTCTAACCTCAGTAAATTTAAAGGAATAGAAATTATTCTATGCATCTTCTCAGATCACCATGGAATAAAACTTGAGCTGAGTAACAACAGGAATCTGCATACTCATACAAAAACATGGAAGTTAAATAACCTTATGCTGGGTCAGAGATGAGATTAAAAAAGAAATCGCCAATTTTTTGGAACAAAACAACAATGAAGACACGAACTATCAGAACCTCTGGGACACTGCAAAGGCAGTTCTAAGAGGGAAATTTATAGCACTGCAAGCCTTCCTCAAGAGAACAGAAAGAGAGGAAGTTAATAACTTAATGAGACATCTCAAGCAACTGGAAAAGGAAGAACATTCCAACCCCAAACTCAGTAGAAGAAAAGAAATAACCAAAATTAGAGCAGAATTAAATGAAATTGAAAACAAGGATTTTACAACAGATCAATAAATCAAACAGTTTGTATTTTGAAAAGGTCAATAAAATAGATAAACCTTTGGCCAACCTAACCAGGAAAAAAAGACTAAAGTCTCTAATTTTATCAATCAGAAATGGTAAAGATGAAATAACAACAGACCCCTCAGAAATTCAAAAAATCCTTAACAAATATGACAAGAAACTTTACTCTCAGAACTGTGAAAATCTTAAAGAAATCGACCAATACTTGGAAGTACGCCACCTACCAAAACTTAGCCAGAATGAAGTGGAGATGTTGAACAGGCCCATATCAAATTCTGAAATAGCATCAGCTATACAAAATCTCCCTAAAAGAAAAGCCCGGGACTAAATGGCTTCCATCAGAATTCTAAAAAACCTTTAAAGAGTAACTAGTAACTATATTACTCAACATGGTCCAAAAGTTAGGGGAAAAACAATACTATCCAACACGTTCTATGAAGCAAACATCACCCTGATATGCAAAACAGGAAAAGACACAAGAACAGAAAATTATAAACTAATATCACTAAAGAATATAGAATCAAAAATATTCTACAAGATCCTAACAAACAGAATCCAGCAATACATCAAACAATTTATACATCATGACCAAGTCAGTTTTATCTACAAGTCTCAAGACTGGTTCAATATGCATAAATATAAAAATTAATTCAGCACATAAACAAGTTAAAAAACAAAGACCATATGATTCTCTCAATCGATGCAGAAGAACTTATGATAATATCCAGATTTTGTCTCAGGTTACAAAATCAACATCAATAAATCAGTAGCCTTTATATATACCAAAAATAATCAAGCTCAAAAAACAGTCAAGGACTCTATTTCATTCACAATAGTGTAAAAGATTATGAAATATTTGGGAGTTTATCTAACAAAGGACATGAAAGATCTCTATAAACAGAACTATAAAACTCTAAGAAAAGAAGTAGCTGAAGATGTTAACAAATGGAAAAACATACCATGCTCATGGGTGGGAAGAATGAACATTTTTAAAATGTCAATACTACCCAAAGCAATATACAATTTTAATGCGATCCCTATTGAAGCTCCACTGTCATACTTTAAAGATCTTGAAAAAAATTATATGTTGTTTTATATGGAATCAGAAAGAACCTTGAATAGCCAAGACATAACTCAGAAATAAAAACAAAGCAGGGGAATCACACTACCAGACATCAGACTATACTATAAATAGATAGATGGAACTGGCACAAAAACAGAGAAGTAGATGTATGGCACAGAATAGAGAACCAAGAGATGAACCCAGCTACTTACCATTATTTGATCTTTATTAAGCCAAATGAAAACATTCAGTCGGGAAAAGATTCCCTATTTAACAAATGGTGCTGTGTTAACTGGCTGGAGACCTGTAGAAGACTGAAACTGGACTCACACCTTTCACCATTAGCTAAGATAGACTCTCACTGGATTAAAGATTTAAACTTACGATATGAAACTATAAATATACTAGAAGAAAATACAGGGAAAACTCTTGAAGAAAATGGTCTGAGTGAATATTTTATGAATAGGACCCACTGAGCAATTGAAGCAGTTTCAAAAATACACTACTGGGACCTGATCAAACTAAAAAGCTTCTGCACAGCCAAGAACACAGTAAGTAAAGCAAGCAGGTAGCACTCAGAATGGGAGATGATATTTGCAGGTTCTGTCTCTGACAATGATTTAATAAATAGAATACACAGAGAACTCAAACATATTAGCAAGAAAAGAACAAGTGATCCTATCTCAGGCTGGGCAAGGGACATGAAGAGAAACTTATCTGAAGAAGACAGGTGCATGACCTACAGACATATGAAATAATGCTCATCATCCTTAATCACCAGAGAAATGCAAATCAAAACTACTTTGTGATATCACCTAACTCCAGTAAGATTAGCCAATATCACAAAAATCCCAAGACCAGAGATGTTGGTGTGGGGAAAAGGGAACACTTCTACACTGCTGGTGGGAATGCAAATTAATACATTCCTTTTGGAAAGATGTTTGGAGAACACTTAGATATCTAAACATAGACCTACCATTCAATCCTATTATTCCTCTACTAGGTATATACCAAGAAGACCAAAATCACATTATAACAAAGGTATTTGTACCAGAATGTTTATTGCAGCCCAATTAATAAATGCTAAGTCATGGAAAAAGCCCAAGTGCCCATCGATCCACCACTGGATTAACAAATTGTGGTATATGTACACCATGGAATATTATGCAGCCTTAAAGAAAGATGGAGATTTTACCTTTTTTATGTTTATATGGATGGAGCTGGAACATATTCTTCTTAGTAAATTATCTCAAGAATGAAAAGAAATGCATCCAATGTACTAGCCCTACTATGGAATTAATTTATGTCTTTCACATGAAAGCTATAACCCAGTTATAACCTAGGAATATGGGGAAGGGGAGGGGGAAGTGGTGGGGGAAGGATGGGTGGAGGGAGGGTGATTGGTGGGATTTCATTTATGGTGCATCTTACCAGGTACATGTGAAAAGTACTAAATGTAGAATATAAATGTCTTAACACAATAACTAAGAAAATGCCAGGAAGGCTATGTTAACCAGTGTGAGGAAAATATGTCAAATAGTATATAAAACCTATGAATTGTGCCCCATGATTGCATTAATGTACTCCATTATGATTTAAAAATAAAAAATAGAAACCCTAGGCAGAATCCAGCAAGTGGCTGCAGCGGGCACATGCACACCCCGCGGTGGCCAAGCACGGTGCCTGCTTCTCCCACGAGCACACACCTTGCACACAGACTCACGTTCATTATCCCTCCCTCGCCGGGGTCTCAGTGGTAGTGGCTACAGCTGGCACTTCGCGCCGTGAAGCACCATAGTGGCCACCGCAGGCTGGCCGGCTGGCCATGGAGGTGGATGGGGCCAGCGAGCAGATGCGACTGCTACTCACCAGGTGACAGAAAGCCGGATCTTCTTCCTTTGCTCCAGCCATTCCCAGAAGACATATTGTTGGCATTCAAGCTGGGCCGGGACCCATGATAGGCACCCTCCCAGACCTCCAGAACAGCTGCACTGGGACCAGCAATCAGCACCCTCTCAGACCTCCATAGAGCTGCCAGTACCCATGATTGCCACACTCCCAGACCCCAGTAAGAGCAGTGCTGGGACCTACCTGGACCTCCAGTAGAGCTGCACCCTCCAGGACCCCGGTAAGAGCTTTGAAGCAACCCATTACCCTGCCCACCGGTCCTCCCCATTCCCTGACCAGGAACTCTGGGAGCTGCACAACCCTGCATCCTCCCCCCTGTACCCTCCCTGCCTCCACACCACCTACTCATCTGGCCAGGTACTGGTAGCCACATGCCCACCAGATCCCTCCCTGCCTCTGCGTGAAGCCCTTATCCTGGCCAGAGACTGCTGGAGCCTTGGGTCCTCTGTACCAAAGTCACTGGGCACCAGTCACTCCCAGAACCATGTGCACCACCCCCTGCCTGTTGCTGGATCCTGATGTCACACTCTGGAGCTATTCCCACAACCATAACTCCCTGGCTAAGGCAGCCCAGAAGAGCTAAACAGGGTCACTCCCTACAAATATTCTGCAACAATAGAGTGATCCCCCTGGGATCTAATCTCAGAGAGACACCACCCGAACTCTGAGGATGGCCAGAGGCAATGGTGAAAAACAATCATGAGACAAAATTAAGGGAAAAATTCTGGCAATATGAACAATCAGAGTAGATCAATTCCCCAAAGGAACAATGGGGCAGACACAGCACAAGAGCCCATGCACAAACAAATAGCTGAGATGTCAGAAATCAAATTCAGAATCTGGATAGCAAATAAGATCAACTTAGAATTCTAAGCAGTAACCCAAAAGATGTCTCAAGTATTCAATGAATTCAAAGACCAAATGACCAAAGATTTTGACACATTGAGACAAGAAGTTGCAGCCTTCAAAGACCTGAGAAACATAGTAGAATCCCTAGTAACAGAATGGAGCAAACAGAAGAAAGGATTTCTGACATTGAAGACAAAGCTTTTGAATGCTCCCAAACTCGCAGAGAGAAAGAGAAATGGAGGGCAAAAACAGATCTCTCCCTCAGAGAGCTATGGGATAATTCTAAGAAAACTAATATTCGTCTTACAGGAATCCCCAAAAGCGATGAAGTGGCTTCACAAGGCACAAAGTCTCTTCTCCATGAGATTATGAAAGAGAACTTTCCAGACATGCCAAGAGATTCTGAATTTCAGATAACTGACCCTTTCAGAACCGCAGCATGACTCAACCCAAATAAGACATCCCCCAGACACATCATAATCAATTTCACTAAATTTAATATGAAGGAGAAAATTCTGAAAGAAGCCAGAAAAAGGAAAACCATTACCTACAAGGGGAAGAATATTAGAATAACTACAGATATCTCTACTGAAACCTTTCAAGCAAGAAGAGGATGGTCATCCACTTTTAATCTCCTAAAACAAAATAACTGTCAACCCAGGATCATGTACCCAACTAAACTGAGTTTCATTTATGATGGAGAAATAAAATTCTTTAATAACATTCACATGTTGAAGAAATTTGCCACAACTAAACCAGCTCTGCAGGATATTCTCTGACCTATTCTCATAAAGATCCGCATAATCCTCCACCAGAAAAGTAAACCCACCCAGAAAATTTTGATCAACTTCCAACTTCCACAGTTGCAGAAGAATTAAAAATGTCCACAGGACTCTCGAAAGGCTTATCAATATTCTCAATTAATGTGAATGGTTTAAATTGTCCTCTAAAGAGGCACAGGTTGGCTGACTGGATACAAAAACTCAAGCCATCAAGCCAGATATCCACTGCATACAAGAATGTCATCTTACATTAAAAGACAAATATAGATGTAAGGTGAAGGGATGGTCATCTCCACTCCAGGCAAATGGAAAGCAGAAAAAAGCAGGCATTGCAATCCCATTCGCAGATGCAATAGGCTTTAAACCAACCAAAATAAGGAAGGATAAGGATGGACACTTCATATTTGTTCAATGTAATACTCAATATGATGAGATTTCAATTATTAATATTTATGCACCCAACCAGAACACACCTCAATTTATAAGAGAAACTCTAACAGACATAAGCAACTTGATTTCCTCTAGTTCCATAGTAGTTGGAGATTTTAACACCCCTATAGCAGTGCTGCATAGATCCTCAAAAAAGAAGCTAAGCAAAGAAATCTTAGATTTAAACTTATCCATTCAACATCTGGACTTAAAAGACATCTACAGAACATTACATCCCAACAAAACTGAATAAACGTTCTTCTCATCAGCCCATGGAACATACACCAAAATTGACCACATCCAGGTCCACAAATCTAACCTCAGAAAATTAAAAAATAAAAAATAGAAATTATCCCTTGCATCTTCTCAGACCATCATGGAATAAAAGTTGAACTCAATAACAACAGGAATCTGCATACCCATACAAGAACATGGAAGCTAAATAACCTTACTCTGAAGGAATGATGGGTTATAGACAAGATTAAGAAGGAAATTGACAAATTTTTTGAACAAAACAACAATGAAGACACGAACTATCAGAACCTCTGGGATACTGCAAAGGCAGTCCTAAGAGGGAAATTTATAGCACTGCAAGCCTTCCTCAAGAGAACAGAAAGAGAGGAAGTTAATAACTTAATGGTACATCTCAAGCAACTGTAGAGGAAAGAACATTACAACCCCAAACCCAGCAAAAGAAAAGAAATAACAAAATTCAGAGCAGAAATAAATGAAATTGAAAACAAAAGAATTATACAATAGATCAATAAATCAAAAAGTTGTTTTTATGAAAAGGTCAATATATAGATAAACTTTTGGCTAATCTAACCAGGAAAAAAAGAGTAAAGTCTCTAATTTCATCAATCAGAAATGGTAAAGATGAAATAACAACAGACCCCTCAGAAATTCAAAAATCCTTAACAAATTGACAAGAAACTTTACTCTCAGAACTGTGAAAATCTTTTTTTTTTTTTTTTTAATTTGGCCAGGGCTGGGTTTGAACCCACCACCTCCGGCATATGGGACTGGCGCCCTACCCGCTGAGCCACAGGCGCCGCCCAGAACTGTGAAAATCTTAATGAAATCGACCAATATTTGGAAGTACGCCACCTACAAAAACTTGGCCAGAACAAAGTGGAAATGTTGAACAGGCCCATATCAAGTTCTGAAATAGCATCAACTATACAAAATCTCCCTAAAAAGAAAAGCCCGGGAACAGTTAGCTTTACATCAGAATTCTTCCAAACCTTTAAAGAACAACTACTACCTTTATTCCTAAACCTATTCCAAAATATAGAAAAAGAAGGAATACTACACAACACATTCTACAAAGCAAACATCACCTTGATCCCTAAACCAGGGAAAGACCCAACAAGAAAAAAAAATTGTAGACGTTTATTGCTAATGGATATTGATGCAAAAATACTCAATAAGATCCTAACAAACAGAATCCAACAACACATCAAAAAAATTATACACCACAACCAAGTGGGATTTACCCCAGGGTCTCAAGGCTGGTTCAATATACGTAAATCTATAAATGTAATTCAGCACATAAACAAACTCAAAAATAAAATATGATTCTCTCAACTGATGCAGAAAAACTTATGATAATATCCAGCATGCCTTTATGATCAGAACACTTCAGAAAATTGGTATAGAAGGGACATTTCTTAAACTAATAGAGGCCATCTACAGCAAACCCACAGACAATATCATATCGAATAGAGTTAAATTGAAATCATTTCCACTTATATCAGGAACCTGGAAAGGTTGCCCATTGTCTTTATTGCTCTTTAACATTGTAATGGAAATTTGAGTCATTGCAATTAGGGAAGAAAAGACGATCAAGGGTATCCACATAGGGTCAGAAGAGATCAAACTTTCACTCTTCGCAGATGACATGATCGTATATCTGGAAAACACTAGGGATTCTACTACAAAACTTTTAGAAGTGATCAAGGAATACAGCAATGTCTCAGGCGACAAAATCAGCACCCATAAATCTGTAGCCTTTATATATACCAACAATAGCCAAGCTGAAAAAACAACCCAGGACTCTATTCCTTTCACAGTAGTGCCAAATAAGATGAAGTGTTTGGGAGTTTATCTAACAAAGGATGTAAAAGGTCTCTATAAAGAGAACTATGAAACTTTAAGAAAAGAAATAGCTGAAGATGTTAACAAATGGAAAAACTTACCATGCTCATGGCTGGGAAGAATAAATATCGTTAAAATGTCTATACTACCCAAAGCAATATATAATTTTAATGCAATTCCTCTTAAAGCTCCATTGTCATATTTTAAAGATCTTGAAAAAATAATACTTGGTTTTATATGGAATCACAAAAAAAAAAAAACTCAAATAGCCAAAACATTACTTAGCAATAAAAACAAAGCAGGAGGAATCATGCTACCAGACCTGATGAGATTGTACTATAAATTGATAGTGTTCAAAACAGCATGGTACTGGCACAAAAACAGAGAGGTAGATGTCTGAAACAGAATAGAGAACCAAGAGATGGATCCAGCTACTTACCATTATTTGATCTTTGACAAATCAATTAAAAACATTCAGTGGGGAAAAGATTCCCTATTTAACAAATGGTGCTGGGTGAATTGGCTGGCAACCTGTAGAAGACTGAAACTGGACCCACACCTTTCACCATTAACTAAGATAGACTCTCACTGGATCAAATATTTAACCTTAATACATAAAACTATAAAAATACTTGAAGAAACTGCAGGGAAAACTCTTGAAGGAATCGGCCTGGGTGAATATTTTATGAGGAAGACTCCTCAGGCAATTGAAGTAGTATCAAAAATACATTACTGGGACATGATCAAACTAAAAACTTCTGCACAGCTAAGAACATAGTTAGTAAAGCAAGCAGACAGCCCTCAGAATGGGAGAAAATATTTGCAGGTTATACCTCCCATAAAGGTTTAATAACCAGAATCCACAAAGAACTCAAACGTATTAGCAAGAAAAGAACAATAGATCCCATCTCAGGCTTGGCAAAGGACTTGAAGAGAAACTTCTCTAAAGAAGACAGATGCACGATCTACAGACACGTGAAAAAAAGCTCATCATCCTTCATCATCAGAGAAATGCAAATCAAAACTACTTTGAGATATCACCTAACCCCAGTAAGAGTAGCCCACATAACAAAATCCCCAAACCAGAGATGTTGGCGTGGATGCGGAAAACAGGGCACACTTCTACACTGCTGGTGGGAATGCACTTTAATATTTTCCTTCTAGAAGGATGTTTGGAGAATACTTAGAGACTAAAAATAGACCTGCCATTTGATCCTATCATTCCTTTATTACGTATATACCCAGAAGACCAAAAATCACAATATAACAAAGACATCTGTACCAGAATGTTTATTGCAGCCCAATTCATAATTGCTAAGTCATAGAAGAAGCCCAAGTGCCCATCCACCCATGAATGGACGAGCAAATTGTGGTACATGTATACCATGGAATATTATGCAGCCTTAAAGAAAGATGGAGACTTTACCTCTTTCATGCTTACATGGATGGAGTTAGAACATATTCTTCTCAGCAAAGTATCTCAAGAATGGAAGAAAAAGTATCCAATGTACTCAGCCCTACTATGAAGCTAATTTATAGCTTTAATATGAAGGCTATAATGCAACTATAGCACAAGAATATGGGGAAAGGGCCAAGGGAGGGGAAGGGAGGGGGGATGTCAGGGTGGAGGGAGAGTAATGGGTGGGGCAACACCTATGGTGTATCTTAGAATGGGTACGGGCGAAACCTACTAAATGCAGAATACAAATGTCTACTACATACAATAACTAAGAAAAAGGACTCTGGCAGGTGGCTGTAGTCCTTCCTAGCAGCTTGAGAGGCTGAGACAAGGGGACCACTTGAGTCCAAGAGTTGGAGGTTAATGTGAGCTATGATACCAGGACACTGTAAGCCATTGCTCCCAGGGTGACAAAATAAGACACTTTCTCAAAAAAAAAAAAAAAAAGGTTTGAAAAATGGATGTTTTAAGTGAACCATTCTCTTACTGCAGTTAAGCATTTAACTCATCCCTCTATAATTTCAGCTCTGAGAATACACATCCTGAAAAATGTGATAAGGTTTCTTTCTATGTTTTAGGGGCTGAAAATTCCTTGTTCAGATAGGTCAATATTCAAAGTGTGAGCAATTGTTGACTAAAATATAAAAAGGGCTATTTTCCGGGAATATTATGAAATATTATTAAGAAATCTTGGTGGTAGTCATTGTAATATGTTACAAAAATTGAATTCAATTAAGCATTGAATTCATTGTTGATAATTAGAGACAACAAAATTTATTACACTGAGGTGAAATATTAGTTTCTATGTTGGTTGATGTGCTGCCTCTGTTCAGAACAAAATTGTATTATCTCTGGGCCTAATTTCAGGATATTGTAGTGAGTTTCACACACACACACATATACACGTGTTTTACTGTTGAACCTTATAGATTCTGTTTTTTAGCCTTGAAGGTCCAATTCTTCTGTTCTCTGTGTATCTTCCAGAGGCTCCTATGCCATAAAACATGCAAAAGAAACAAACAAACCCCCTGCGTGTTCTCCTGATGATTGTTGTGTAATGGCAGCAAAGATGCTGAAAGTTTTTAAAACTAAAATGCTTAAGCAGGTACAGAGATATCATCCAGATATGTTCTATGTGCTTTTTATGGTTCATTCAATTTTCTTCAAACAAAGGGCATCAATTCTTTATTTTCCACTCTCCACTGTCCCAAATCCTCAGACATTATCAAAGAACGCCTTGAGCTCCACCTCCCACATTGTGCTCCCCACTGGTGCCAATCTTCCAGCTAACTCCATTTCCTCTTTGTAAATGCTTGATGTGCTGACCTACTTAAAAATATAACTCAGGTGCCTGGCGAATCATGATGCCTGCCAGCTCTTCAGATAAAGAGGATCCACTTACTAATCTGCTTTGTCTCCATCTGCCTGCTCAATTGGGATTGACTACTTGCTGTCCAGACCAATACCAGGGAAATCTGATTGAGGACAAGAATCTCTTTGTACATTTTCCCCACTGATACAGCACAACAGGTCTGTTGCAGCCAGGGAATTAAGCTGATGTGACATGATGTCGGATGGCCTGCCATTGTACATCAGAAATTAAAAAGAAAATATTCTTACAAATTGGAATTCCTTATGTGATTTTTATTTCCTTGGGCTTTGAGCAGATTGAGTATTGAATTGCTTGACTGGAGTCCATGGATAATTTAATACCTGCAACATTTGTCCCTGGGTGAATTTCAGCCACATTTGACTTGTTCAGCATGGTGTCTCAGTTCTAACCATTTCATGGAAATACTGTAAATATTGATTGATGAAATCCCAAAGAATTACTTTTTTCTAACTCTGATTCTGAAATGCTTCAGAAGGAAAGCCCTGATTTCTGTATCCAACCTCTCCACTCCAAATCTAATTGTATAAGAAGTAAACAAGAATTTTTGACCATCATTTATTTTTCTGAAGTTAGAAAAATCAATTCTTACCATTAAAAAAAAAATAAAATGGTGTGATTTGTTCTTCTAAATTAGGCCTGAGTTAAAAAATGAATAAATAAACTCAAACCATGTTTGTATAATCAAAATATTATTGATTCTTTATTTCTAGGGATTTTTTTATCCTTTAATTTGAAGTATTGACTACCTAATGTTGAATATTCAGAAGAATGCAAACATTGTATATATATATATATATATATATATATATATATATATATATATATATATACATGGCTTTTGTGCACTAAAGGATAAGCATTCTGTTTGCAAAATATTTAGATATTAGTGGGAAATTTTACTTGTACTGAAAAGGCAGAACTAGCCTTGGTTCATTTCTAGATTCAAAACTAAATGACACATAAAGTCTCTAGAATGTATTTATTAAGATCAACGATAGTTAATGATCTTATGGAACAAGTTACAAGAAATAAAATCTTGTCACTTTCTTAACATTCAACTTTTACTTTCTAGTAAAGGCTGATCATTTCTTAACTTATGTAAGGTCCAGTGCTTAAAAATTCACATGTAGCACTAGCCAATGGGTGGTGCTGGAGACTGTAGGAGGTGCGTGGGCTCAGCAGCACTGGGTCTGAATTCACCTGGCTCTGTGCAGAAAATGAAAAATATCGATATGAGTTATGTCTCAGGGTAACTTAACGGAATCCAAACATTGTTTAGAAATTGGAGCTGTTTTCTAAGACACTGGGTATCAGTAATGAATTACTGTTACTATCCTAAAGATACTAAGAGCAAATGGCATGAGATCAGAAAGCATACCATTTTTAAAGTTCCTTTTTAAAAGATGTGATGCAGGGGGAGTGAAGACAAGTAGAGCTCAGAGTATTAATGTTGACAAGATAGAGCTGAAGTTCCAGGGAGACTGAGAATGAACTTGCTTACTTCACTCCTCTGACTGCTCTGAAGGGGGCGGAGACAAGATGGCTGACTGAAGCCAGCTTTCCACAGAGGCTCCTGTCCAGAAGGAGAGTCAAAAGACAGAAATTTAGCAAGTAACCTGGTGGATTTGAGCTGCATCAAGAGAGAATATTGAAGAACGCACAACAACCCCGCTGAGGTGAGCTGCGACCCCAAGGATACAAACAAAAGGTACAAAATCCATCACCAAGCAGATGGGAGTTTCCTCCCCCATGAGAATGGCTCGGAGTGCCCCACAAACAAATGAGCAGAGTTCAAAGTTCCTCCCACTACACTCCATGGGAGAGACCCTCTAAAAACTGGACCTACCTTCCCTGCTAGGGTCCCACGGCATTCTCTTGCCAGGCATTAAATTGTATAAAACTGTATATATTCTCTACCTGCAACTCTGAGCTCCCAGCACTCCCATCCACTCACTCTGACTTCTGGAGGCCTGTTGCCCAGGAGTTAAGATTCTTGGGTGATTTTTCGAGGGTTTTGGCCAGGGCCTAAACTGAAGCTGGTCAGTGCAGACTCTAGGGCATGGGAGTGAGGAGAGGATGGTCGGCTGAGAGGGAACCACACTGGAGCAGCGGTGCCCCAAGGCACAAAGCAGCAGCCATCTTTTAGCAATAATAGAACTCACTCCCAGATATTCTGAAGCCACATCCCCTGTCTCCCTGGGAAACCAGAGGAGGCCAGGCATCTACTCAGGAGCAACCACCACGGAACATATCAGGGATGGAAACGCAGGCCCCTTGAGTAAAAGGTTTGCTTGAGGCAGTACCGGCCTGGGTGGAGTGCAGGGACTAGAAACGCATGCGCAGAACCGTGAAGTTCCCAGGGCAGGGCTGACTGAGGGGACCACTTTACTGAGCCTAAGACACACCTGCTATCAGGGGATCATCAGCCTATTGACAAAGGAAGACAGGAGGCTAGAACTTACAGGTAACCAAATACAAACCTGCAGGAGTAAAGACATGGCCTGAGGTGCAGGCTCTGGGAACTTAAAACAGCTTCTCTTCTGCAGGGGAATTTATCAGGGACAGAAACAAATTCCTGCAAAGTTGTGCTGTTTGATTCTGTCAGTAACATCAATCAGGGTTGGGGCTAGAACTGAGTGAACACCCCACAGCCTCCATCAAGCACCCAAGGTTGTCAGGCCTTACCTCAACATTGTAGATAGAAGCAGAGCGCAGTGGCCTGGCTGAGCAGAAAAAGATTTCTTTGTGATTCAGTCAGGTACAAACCCCTGGAGTATCTGTTCATTACAGGAAACTGGCTCAGCCAACTTCCGGGCTATCAGTGACTGGGTGTGACAGAAGTGCAAGGTGGTGAAGGAGGCATCAAACTTTCCAAACTCATTTATTTCCTGGGTGGGTCCTCCTGACTCCACGGAGCACTGGAACAAGCCATATCAGAGTAGTCACCAAAACCCTACAATCCAGTTGCCAGAGACCTTTTAAATACTCCCATCTGAGACAGGTTCTGACTGAGACAATTGATTTGGACCTTTTGAACTGAGTCAATCGCCGGAGGACTATTCATGTGGTGCCCTGGGTGTGTGGTTGTAGGAAGGTTTGATTTTCCTTTTCCAATTGTTGCCTGTGGGTTGTGGGGTGACTTAATTCCTGGTATTTCTCCATAGCTGAGACTTCAACCCAGAGTAACTATTTCACTAGGGTCGAACAGAGACCAGCTGAAAACAAGACAGAACCACTTAGCCCCACCAAACCAAACAGGGCCCCAGTTTCTCAGGACATAGCACTGTATGAATCCTAGACAAAGCTTCAGGGGAAAAATAAAAGGATGTAAAACAATCATGGGGTGGAATCAGAGGAAAAACTCTGGTAACATGAATAACCAGAATAGAGCAACCCCCTACCCAAGAAAGATATGGCAGATGTAACTGAAATCCCTTTCATAAAAGCTGGCTGAGATGTCAGAAATCAAATTCAGAATTTGGCTTGCAAACAAGATCAATAAAGTGGGGGGAAATTTGGAATTACAACTTTGAGCAGCAATTCTAAATTCGGAATTAGAAATTCGAGGAGAAATTCAAAAGTTGTCTCAAGAATTCAACGAATTTAAAGACAAAACCACCAAAGATTTTAACACACTGAAGAAAGAATATACAGCCCTCAAAGATCTGAAAAACACAGTAAAATCTCTCAATAACAGAGTGAAGCAAGCAGAAGAAAGGATTTCTGACATTGAAGACAAAGCCTTTGAACACTCCCAAACTCTCAAAGAGGAAGACAAAGGGAGAGCAAAAACGGATTATTCTCTCAGAGAGCTCTGAGATAATTTGAAGAAGGCTAATATCTGCCTCATTGGAATCCCAGAAAGCGATGAAGTGGCCTCGGTAGGCACAGAGGCCCTTGTCCATGAAGTTATGAAAGAGAATTTTCCAGACATGCCAAGAGATATTGAAATTCAGATAGCAGACAGTTTCAGAACCCGAGCATGACTCAATCCCAATAAGACATCCCCCAGGCATATCATAAGTAACTTCACTAAATTTAATATGAAGGAGAAAATTCTGAAAGCAGCCAGACGTAAGAAATCAATTACCTACAAAGGAAAGAATATTAGAATGACTGCAGATCTCTCTGCTGAAACTTTTCAAGCCAGAAGAAGGTGGTCATCGACTTTTAATCTCCTAAAGCAAAATAACTTTCAATTCCAGATCCTGTATCTAGCTAAACTGAGTTTCATTTATGATGGAGAAATTAAATACTTTAATGACATTCACATATTGAAGAAATTTGCCATAACCAAACCAGCTCTTCAGGATATTCTCAGACCTATCCTCCATAATGACCAGCCCAATACTCTACCACAACAGTAAACTCACTCAGAAACTTTTGATCAAACTCCAACTTCCACAGTGGTGAAAATGTCCACTGGACTTTAAAAAACTGGATACCCAAAATTTTATGAGACTTATCAATGTTCTCCATTAATGTCAATGGCTTAAACTGTCCTCTAATGAGTCACAGGTTACCTGAATGCATACAAAAACTCAGGCCAGACATTTGCTGCATACAAGAGTCACATCTTACTTTAAAAGACAAATATAAACTCAGCGTGAAAGGATGGTCATCCATATTTCAGGCAAATGGTAATCAGAAAAAAGAGGGTGTTGCAATTTTATTTGCAGATACAATAGGCTTTAAACCAACAAAAGTAAGGAAGGATAAGAATGGTCACTTCATATTTGTTAAGGGTAATACCCAATGTGATGAGATTTCAATTATTAGTATCTATGCACCCAACCAGAATGCACCTTCATTTATAAGAGAAACTCTAACAGACATGAGCAACTTGATTTCCTCCAGCTCCATAATAGTTAGACAATTCAACACTCCTTTGGCAGTGTTGGATCTATCCTCCAATAAGTAGCTGAGCAAAGAAATTTTAGATTTAAACCTAACCATCCAACATTTGAATTTAGCAGACATCTACAGAACATTTCATCCCAACAAAACTGAATACACATACTTCTCATTAGCCCATGGAACATACTCCAAAATAGATCATACCTTAAGTCACAAGTCTAACCTCAGTAAATTTAAAGGAATAGAAATTATTCCTTGCATCTTCTCAGACCACCATGGAAAGAAAGTTGAACTCAGTAACAACAGGAATCTGCGTACTCATACAAAAACATGGAAGTTAAATAACCTTATGCTGAATGACAGCTGGGTCAGAGATGAGATTAAAAAAGAAATCGTCAATTTTTTGGAACAAAACAACAATGAAGACACAGACTATCAGAACCTCTGGGACACTGCAAAGGCAGTTCTAAGAGGGAAATTTATAGCACTGCAAGCCTTCCTCAAGAGAACAGAAAGAGAAGAAGTTAACAACTTAATGGGACATCTCAAGCCATTGGAAAAGGAAGAACATTCCAACCCCAAACTCAGTAGAAGAAAAGAAATAACCAAAATTAGAGCAGAATTAAATGAAATTGAAAACAAAAGAATTATACAACAGATCAATAAATCAAGCAGTTGGTTTTTTTAAAAGGTCAATAAAATAGATAAACCTTTGGCTAACCTAACAAGGAAAAGAAAAGTAAAATCTCTAATCTCATCAATCAGAAACGACAAAGACAAAATTACAATAGACTCCTCAGAAATTCAAAACATCCTTAATGAATATTACAAGAAACTTTATTTTCAGAAATATGAAAATCTGAAGGAAATTGACCAATAATTGGAAGCACTTCACCTTCCAAGACTTAGCCAGAATCAAGCGGAAATGTTAAAGAGGCCCATATCAAATTCTGAAATAGCATCACCATACAAAACCTCCCTAAAAAGAAAAGCCTGGGACCAGATGGCTTCATGTCAGAATTCTACCAAAACCTTTTGAGGTATTACTACCTATATTACTCAAACTATTCCAAAATGTAGAAAAAGAAAGAAGACTACCTGACACGTTCTATAAAGCAAACATCACCCAGATCCCCAAACCAGGAAAAGACCCAACAAGAAAAGAACATTATAGACCACTATCAGTAATGAATATATCTATTCAAAAATATTCAACAAGATCCTAACAAACTGAATCCAGCAACACATCAAACAAATTATACATCAAGACCAAGTCGGTTTTATCACAGGGTCTCCAGGCTGGTTCAATATACATAAATCTCTAAGTATAATTCAGCACATAAACAAATTAAAAAACAAAGACCATATGATCCTCTCAATTGATGCAGAAAAAGCTTTTGATAATATTCAGATCTATTCATGATCAGAACACTTAAGAAAATTGGTATAAGCAGTGTAACCTGGCTTATTGTACCCTCAATGTATCCCCAACAATAAAAAAAAAAAGAAAATTGGTATAGAAGAGACATTTCTTAAACTGATAGAGGCCATCTACAGCAAACCCACAGCCAATATCATATAGAATGGAGTTAAATTGAAATCACTTCCACTCAGATCAGGAACCAGACAAGGCTGCCCATTGTCTCCATTGCTCTTTAACATTGTAATGGAAGTTTTAGCCACCGCAATTAGGGAAGAAAAGGTGATCAAGGGTATCCATATAGGGTCAGAAGAGATCAAACTTTCAATCTTCACAGATGATATGATTGTATATCTGGAAAACACTAGGGATTCTACTCAAAAACTCTTAGAAGTGATCAAGGAATACAGCAGTGTCTCAGGTTACAAAATCAACATTCATAAATCAGTAGCCTTTATATATACCAACAATAGTCAAGTTGAAAAAACAGTTAAGGATACTATTCCATTCAGAGTAGTGCCAAAGAAGATAAAATATTTGGGAGTTTATCTAACAAAGGATGTGAAATATCTCTATAAAGAGAAATATGAAACTCTAAGAAAAGGAATACCTGAAAATGTTAACAAATGGAAAAACATACCATACTCATGGCTGGGAAGACTCAATCTTGTTAAAATATCTATACTACCTAAAGCAATATACATTTTTAATGCAATCCCTATTAAAGTTCCACTGTCATACTTTATCTTGAAAAAATATACTTCATTTTATGTGGAATCAGACAAAACCTTGAATAGCCAAGACATTACTCAGAAATAAAAACAAAGCAGGAGGAATCACGCTACCAGACCTCAGACTACTATAAATCGATAGTGATCGAAACAGCATGGTACTGGTACAATAACAGAGAGGTAGATGTCTGGAACAGAATAGAGAACCAAGAGATGAATCCAGCTACTTACCATTATTTAATCTTCAACAAGACAATTAAAAATGTTCAGTGGGGGGCGGTGCCTGTGGCTCAGTTGGTAAGGCGCCGGCCCCATATACCGAGGGTGGTGGGTTCAAACCCGGCCCTGGCTGAACTGCAACCAAAAAATAGCCAGGCGTCTGTAGTCCCAGCTATTTGGGAGGCTGAGGCAAGAGAATCGCTTAAGCCCAGGAGTTGGAGGTTGCTGTGAGCTGTGTGATGCTATGGTACTCTACCGAGGGCCATAAAGTGAGACTCTGTCTCTACAAAAAAAAAAAAAAAAAACAAACATTTAGTGGGGAATAGATTCCCTATTTAACAAATGGTGCTGGGTGAACTGGCTGGCATTCTGTAGAAGACTGAAACTGGACCCACACCTTTCATCATTAACTAAGATAGACTCTCACTGGAGTAAAGATTTAAACTTAAGACATGGAACTATAAAAGTACCAAAAGAGAGTGCAGGGAAAACCCTTGAAGAAATCGGCCTGAGCGAGTATTTTATGAGGAGGACCTCCCAGGTAATTGAAGCAGCTTCATAAATACACTAATGGGACCTGATCAAACTAAAAACTTCTGCACAGCCAAGAACACAATAAGTAAAGCAAGCAAAAGCCATCAGAATGGGAGAAGTTATTTGCAGGTTATGTTTCTGACAAAGGGTTAAAAACCAGAATTCACAAAGAACTCAAACATATAAGCAAGAAAAGAATAAGTGATCCCATCACAGGCTGTGCAAGGGACTTGAAGAGAAACTTCTCTGAAGAAGACAGGCGCACGGCCTACAGACATATGAAAAAATGCTCATTATCTTTAATCATCAGAGAAATGCAAATCAAAACTACTTTAAGATATCATCTAATTCTAGTAAGATTAGCCCATATCACAAAATCTAAGACCAGATGTGTTGGTGTGGATGTGGAGAAAAGGGAACACTTCTACCCTGCTGGTGGGAATGCAAATTAATGCATTCCTTTTGGAAAGATGTTTGGAGAACACTTAGAGATCTAAAAATAGATGTGCCATTCAATCCTATAATTCCTCTACTAGGCATATACCCAGAAGACCAAAAATTACATCATAACAAAGATATTTGTACCAGAATGTTTATTGCAGCCCAATTCACAATTTCTAAGTCATGGAAAAAGCCCAAGTGCCCACTGATCCATGAATGGATTAATAATTTGGTGTATTAATAATACACCATGGAATATTATGTAGCCTTAAAGAAAGATGGAGACTTTACCTCTTTCATGTTTACATGGATGGAGCTAGAACATATTCTTCTTAGTAAAGTATCTCAAGAATGGGAGAAAAAGTATCCAATGTACTCAGTCCTACTATGAAACTAATTTATGTCTTTCACATGAAAGCTATAACCCAGTTATAACCTAAGAATTGGGGAAAGGGAGGGGTGGGAGGGGGTAGGTGGATGGAGGGAGCGTGATTCGTGGGATTACACCTGCAGTGCATCGTACAAGGGTATATGTGAAACTTAGTAAATGTAGAATGAAAATATCTTAACACAATAACTAAGAAAATGCCAGGAAGTCTATGTTAACCAGTGCGATGAAAATGTGTCAAACGGTCTATAAGACCAGCGTATGGTTCCCCATGATCTCATTAATGTACACAGCTATGATTTAATAAAAAAAAAAAAATTCACGTGTAAATGGAACATGTGGCTGATACTTATTCTTTATGGTAAATTAAACTATATGAAATGTAAATATTATTGGAGAAAATAGCATCTCATCCATTCAATGATAATAATTCTGGAAAAATTAATAAAGTGGCCTCTCTTTCATCTTCACTTGGTATGAGAGTACATGCTTTGTATGTAGGTGAGGTGGAGGTAGGTAAACACAGGTATTTGAAGCACTGGAGTGAAAAAGAACTTCAACAGATGAAGTAAGGACAGCAAGAACAAAGTGATGAATTTCAGATTTTTTTTAAAATATCAAGATATTTTCTTAATAAATAATAATTATATTGTATAATATTTCCTCAAAATTTAAAAAGAAAAATTTCTTTGCCCAAATATTTAACACTAACATATAAGAAGAAAAACACATTTATAGAGATTAATGTGAGAAAATTATTCTGTTTTAATCTTGCTATATTGATTTAATGTTTACTTAGAGCTTGATTACTTCTTACCTCCATTTCCATTTTCTCCAAATTTAAAGTAAAAAAAAGATAGTTCCTTCAAATGCATGTTGTTTATACTAGACAGGAGATTACATTTTTAAAATCTTTTCTGGATGAACTGGGTTGAAGAGAGAAAACCTAGATGAAAAGTAGCTTGTAGAATCTCCCCTAAAGTGCATAGTCAGAGCCAACAGTAGGTACACAGCAGCTCTTTGTTTATGCTGTTCTGGTGCTGCAGGAAAATGAGGCTCCATAGGGAGAAAGAACAACTGAACACGATGTTTAAAAGACAAAGGGCTTTATTTCCACCTCCACCTCATTCCCCAAGAGACCCTGTCTTTTCCCTTTTATCTCTAGCCAAAGGTTCTTGGTCTACAGATATTATTATCATTGGTCAGTTTAATCAAGCTGGAGAAGGCAGCTCAGGCTTTACAGAAGCAGAAGCAAGCATTAGCTTCATGATCCCAGGAAGTTAAGTTTCTACAAATTCCTAACAGCTGAGTCACCATGGGGAAGATTTTGTTCTTTCAGACTACTTTTCCCAGATATCCTTTCTCACTGGGACCTGAGTTAAAGGAGAAACCCTTGTATCCCATGATTGCACTAACAGCTATAATTCAATAAATAAATAGATAAATAACCTAAGCCCTGTGATGGGGAAAAAATAAGAAATATAAATATAGATGGAAAAGATCAAATCACTGCAACCACAGATTTTTCAGAAAGGTGGGCATCTTTATTCCACATGGATATTTAGGGTGGGAGCTAAATTTACAAAACAATAAGAATGGGAGACAGGCAGGGAAGGTTGCTTATGGCCTAAAATCACCAGAGCAGCCATGTCATGTATGCCCCAGCCTGACAGCCTCCATTTTATTCTCACTACATGTGCTTTCAGTAGCAATCAAAGATTGGCATAAATTACTCAAAGTTGCAGGTTTCTTTTTGAAGGCAGGGACATACCAAATGAAATTATATCTATTTACATATAAATTTGTAAATAGATCCAGAAAGAAAATTATTTCAGATTCCTAAGGGATAAAAATACTAAAAGCAAACAAATGCTATTTCTTGAAGAAAGGAGGAACAGAGAAAAATGAAAAAATGAAGGTTGCTCGTTGTTAATTTGTCATTTAGGTCAAGGAAAGTTTGCAGGCAGACTGGCTTGCATCTTAAATTGAGTATTTTCCCCCTTCACATGATACAATTCTAATAGCATTTTTTTTTTTTTTCAAATCATGTTTTCTTCTTATCAAGAACCTTGTTTGAAGCCAATCAAAGTGGGAGACCGGAGGGTTGATAAGGAAGTCATGATAACAATTGAAATGGAAGATATAAAACAATTCATTTTAAAGAGTAGGGTATATTTTCTATTAGCATTGGTGATATGATTCAGTTTCTCTTCTCCTTTTTCTCTATCCCTATCCCTCAAGTGCTCTGTGGTAGAAAACTCTGACCTTGCTGAGAGAAATAATAACACAACATATCTGTACTATCCGTGTGTGATTAATCCCACCTCTGTAAGAAGCACCTCGCCTGGCAAGATACAAGTAAAATTCATCAACACAGTAAGGCACTCTTTGCCTTCTTCACCTCCTTTCTAAATAATGCATCAGTTTAATGATAATGACATTCAAATATCATAATTACAGCCGACTTTTTAAAAAAACATCAATTGTGGGGCCAAAAATGGAGCAACCAGCCCTCGCTCCTTTTTCCCACCATTAGCTCTTAATGCCAAAATATGATCTTTATTCATTTCACTGACATAATATAAAACCCATGTAGATTTCCCATTTTTCATAAAATTTTTATCTACACAATTAGTTTCACTGATAGCAGACTGCAAAATGTTGTTAAGCTACAAGATGGAAGACCCTGCAAAAAACCTCAGCATGTTAAGAAGCCATAAAATTTTATTCAGTTCATTTACTGCTACAGTCCAGTAACCCTATAGCGAGAGTGTGCTATTTTTACTGTGTATTTATTTAAAGGTTGAATATTCTTGTCCCTGGACTAGACATCTAACAGAGTTAATCTGAATTCCTAATACACTGACTTGCATTCTACTTTGGGGTTTATTATTTCCTTGAAAACATTTTTGTATTTTGGTTGTTGTGGAAGAGATGATAGCAGAATACTGCAAACAAAAGCTGAGCTTTGGGTAAGTGGCTCATTTGTGCTCAGAATTAAACTACCAGAGTCAAAGTCGCACATGATGTTGAGGAGAAAGACTCCTGTTCCCGTCCTCCTCTGCGATCTCACTCTCTTCAAAAGCAAATCTCAGCAAATAGTGCAGTCTAAAAGACTTTGTATCAGACAGTCTGTCACTGGGCTGGGGATGCTTGACTGTTCATACAATCTTGCAGAAGTCAGCCACATTTCTCATTTACTGCTTTGTCAGTATATCTTAGCCATTTGGCATAAATAGATAATCTTTTTAGATAAGCATGAGACAGAATCTTTTTAGATTAGCATGTGTCTACTAATAACCATAGATATTTAAAGCTAGCTTACCAATATTAATTATTATATTATATGAAAAATTGAAGAATGACGATACAGGGGAGAGAAGACATATGATGCACTTCTTTTGCCAGTATATCAAATATATCTAAATATCCTTGAGAGGGCCTCACAAACAGGCTTCTTGGACTGATGCAGCGATAAGAGTTACACCAATAGTGACTCTCTATGAATAAAAGCAACTTGTCAAATGAAGCTAAAAAGCATACAGAAGGATAGTAGATTGGGCATTTGGGCTGTTTCCCTGGTACCAGAATTTTCTGTTATAACTAGGGTGGCTATACTAGGTTTAGCAAACTCCTGGGAAATTCATTACTGTGTAAATTTACTTGGGTCTCAGGAATGAACAGTTCCTCCACTCGGTCCCAATTAAAGGCCACATGAAACTCCAGATGTGGCAAATAGATAAACTAACAACAAAACCTACAATAGCAAACAGGCCAGACAAATGATCTACACCATCCATAATACTTTCCTCCTGTGCCTGTGACTTGTTAGAAACCTAGAAGACAGACTTGTCCTAACTTGGTCCCCCTTATCTATAATACAGGCTGATAAGAGAAGCTGTGCCAGTTGCAGTGTTTTCTCTTGAAAGTTCAAAACATGGGGTTGATAAAAGCAAAATGTGCATTTTTTAAAGGCACATGAGAGAGAGATTTGAATCACCCGAGATATTCTGTATTTATTCATTCCAAAGAGGTACAAAGGCTCTGTCTGGGTAGCATTAAAGAGTAAAGGTTCAAAAGGAATATGTGAGAGGCCCCAGAAGACTGGAAACATAAGAATGCATTAAAATGAGATGGAGAATGTGTCCCAAAATAGCCAAATAATGACTATTCGTAGTTACTATCTTGTTAGCATCGATTGTGGAGGACCTGGGAGAATCAATGTATATGGTAAACAATCACCTCCTAAACTGAAATGTCAGAGATACGATACAGAATAATGAATATAAAATCTAGACAACACTAATGACCAAACAAGATGAACAAATTAAAACAGATAAGCCACAAAGGGTGAGTGACTAACTATTAAGTTAGGCATAATACCAGTGAAAATCTGTCCATTTGAACAGCCTTTGCTGGGTGGCGTCAGCATCGGCTGACAGCTGAGCCCGGCTTGCCTCCCTTTAGCTTCTGGAATATAAAATAAGGACTGTGGAGGCTGAGATGCAGGAGCTAGGTACTCAGGCAGAGGCAGGTAAAACCATTTTCAGATTTTACACTTTCACAACCATCCATTTGTCATTCCCAGAGGTGAAAGGTTGTGTCTTCTGTTCATTGTGCACCTGGCACAGGGGTTTTGCATTCACAGACATCCCCCTAAAAATGATTTTGAAACATTTTTTCCTTCATTTTTTTTGTTTAATTTCTTTTAAAGGATGCCAAAAGTCCTACATGATGTCTCTTTAAGTTCTCCTTTATTTTGTACAATTCCCTGCTTTTGTATTTTGAATTCATTTGTGAACCTTTTTTTTTTTCTTTTGCAGCTAAATGAGACAGCAGAGATGGGATGTTAATGGGTCTCATTGGACTTCGGTCAACATTGTTATGAAATAAAAGGAGCCAGTATGCTTTCACCGTGCACTCCAACAAAGAAAAACTCCTCTTCCAGGCTCCAATCATTTAGCAAGTCCTTATATCCCAAAAGGGCAGTATAAGGAGCACCTGGGATTTTGACACAATCTAATCTCTGCAATGTCTCTTTTTCACCCTGAGGGTCTCTTGCTGCCTTCTGTCCTTACACTACAACATTCACTGGCTTCCCTTCTACCTTAAACATTTCTCCATTTTCATATCTAACCATTAGACTTTTCTTTCTTTATTCTGCTCTATTCAAATCTGATCATAAGAAGGTTATGTTAAATATTGTGACGGTGGAAAAGATCTCATACAAATTGAAAATGGATGGATACTATATACTGACTGAGAGCATTGCTTTTCCCAGAGATATTTGCCTTGAGCAAGAATCTCCTCTTTGTATTAAAAAATATATGCATAATAATAAGAATTTCAGACAAAATGATAGGTAAGTAGCAGGAATTTCTTTTGATCAGAGCAGTTTATCTCCACACCATGCAGGGGCAGCACCTATTCTGTCTGCCTATAGCTAAGGCTTACCCAACTTGACATTTTGAGAACATTCTTCTGTTTTTGTTTGTTTTTTTTTTTTTTTTTTTTTGGAGACAGAGTCTCACTATGTCACCCTCAGTAGAGTGCCATGGCATCACAACTCACAGCAACCACAAACTCTTGGGCTTCAACAATTCTCTTGCCTCAGCCTCTGGAGTAGCTGGGACTACAGGCATCTACCACAATGCCAGGCTATTTTTTGGTTGTAGCTGTCATTGCTGTTTGCAGGCCTACAGGCCTAGGCTGGACTCTAACCTGCCAGCTTTGGTGTATATGGCCGGCACCCTACTAACTGAGCTACAGGCACTGAGCCTTCTTTTTTCTTTTTATAAAGGGGAAAAGGGGCTGAAAATTTTTCACTCAGCAGCTTCAGCAGAAGTAAATTTTAGAATATTTAGACAGTAAATTAAATACATCATTTATAATAATTCAATTTTGTATTTTCCTAGCAATTTCTTTAAACAAATATTTTTTCAAATATATCCTATGTGGCTATGAAATTATTTCTAATTACTAAAGATATAACTATATAACTGTTATGATATTTATACATCCCTTCTGGGTACTATTCCTATAATGGGTCAACTAATTTAGAAAGGTAAGGTCAAATTTGTCCAGGCTTAATTGAGAGGATCAGTGACACCAACCATATTGGGCATAAAAGGCATTCAACTCTTTGGCCATTATTGAGGATGAAAGAATTACCATGTACTTTCTCTATGCAGGACATACACCAGCCCCGTTGTATGTGGCCAGTGCCCTAACTGTTGAGCTACAGGCACTAAGCCAAGTTTTTCTTGTTCTCTGTTGGTGCCCTTCCTAGTATATTCCACTGAGTAAAATAAAACAAAACTCCAAAATCTACTTTAGTCTCAAATAAATGTCTGATAAAGTCTAGTGAATAAAATATGAGAAAGGAGAACTAATATTACACATCCCTTATTGTGATAGGTTCACTCACAGCCTAGATTGGCATAGGCCTTGGCTTGGATCTAGCAGTGATTTTTCAAATCCTAGAAGGCGACACTTTTGAATGGCACATTTTCCTCTTGGCTAGCTGCAGCAACATTTGCAAATGCTTTGAACCATTTTTTTTTTTTTGGATGTTCAGTATGTCCCATGCATGGACAACAGGAATTAGCACTTTCTACATTCATCCAAAATACAGGATTAGTTTTAGCCATCTTTTACACTCTTGGGGAAATCTTCCTTAAAGTGAAAATAACTTAACTTCATTTCTCATTTTCTTTGCACCTCCGCACTCTTATCTTTGAAAGCCAACAGCTTATTTTATATTTTCTCCTCTTGGTTACTATACTCCTCAGAGTAGGGTATGTTATGCACTATATAACAAACAACCTCCAAATCTCAAAGGCTTAAAATGAATTTCATTTCTTACTCATGCCATTTCCACTGCATGTCTTCTGGAGAGTTTGTCTTACTTTATCCTCACTATGGGATTCCAGCTGAGGAGCCCCACACCTTGAACACTGTATATTGTCATGGCTTCAGCTCTGGCAGCATTTGCCTTGAGTGATGTTGCTACCACTCACATTTTAGTTGCCAAAGCTTGCATCATGGTTACACCCAACTTAAATGGAATGGGAAGTGCAATGCTACCATGAGGCAGGAGGAAGCAGCAGAACCGCATGGTGATCATTGTTAAGGACAACACATTACATAGACTTTGACCCAAATCTTTGCTTATGGTTTTGGCTGAACATTCCTTCTCATTTCACAGCTTCACTTCCCAGTTGAGCTACTCTCATTATTTACACTGATGACATTTTCCTTAAGCCAAAATGTTTTAATACATTGCAATGGAGAATTATTGCATGAAATAATGTAAGAGAAATTATATATATATCTGTCTTTTTTTTTAAGTGGCAATTGAACAAAAGTTCTGAATTTCAAAGCAACTAATGAAAATAAGCACACATTCTTCAGATTTCTCCTCTTCCCTAGGGCTCACTAGTTTTTAGAAGAAAAAAATATGAGAACCCAACTGAGATGTGATTCCCTCCATCAACTCAACAGAAAAAAAGGTAGAACATTGCTGATCCCAAACTTCAAATACTGAGTGACCAAAATGACATTTCAATAAATGAAAGAATTTTTGAGTATATTCTTTGGTTGCAAGATTTTCTTCTCTATTTATGTCTTTTCCTCTCGACAGATGAATTTTTAGTGTGTGAGAGACAGACACATTGAGAGAATTAGTGATTAGTGATGTACCTGAGTCTGCTGACACCTACCAGACAAGCCAGACTAGCCACAATGGGAGTATATTTACACCATGGAAACTAAAAAGTGTGCGTGAGACTGTGAGGGAGCAGAGACAAGCAGAGAGCATAAACATTTGGTTCAGGTTTATTGGAAGAAAACAATCTCCAGCCTGGGTAGTGCTAAGATTGTGTTTGTGCCTGGGGGCAGTTAGAGACCCCTATTATCTGGAGCCACAGTGGGTGGGCAAATTCCACAGTTTGCTCAGAGGGCTTTGGTGGGTTTGAGTCCTTTGGCACAAACTTCTGGAGTGGGGCTAAGTAGGTCCTCTGTGTCCTTTGTCTTAGGAGGGGGAGGGAGAATACTTATGTAAGGCCATGTTAGGCTCCTCCCAACAGAAGTCACAATGCCACACATATAAATCAGGTTTGTTCATTTGTTCTCCAGAGAATTTGTTATCCCAGGGAGAAATAAATCAGAAGAGAGAAAGAAAGGAGAAAAAACAACCCGAAAAAGAACACATGTAAAGTAAAAGAAGGAAAAATGTAAGAAACAGAAAGGAAAAGGAGCAGGTTTATATTTAGAAGAAGAATAATAGTGAAGTTGTCCTAAATTTTAGCATATAAAATCCTTTCTTTTCAAAAGTGAAGGTGTTTGGAAACAAGCAAGTTTGCAAAGACCTATAATCCCTGTACTTTGGGAGGCTGAGGCTAGAGGATTAGGATTTCTTAAGGCCAGGAGTTCAAGACAAGCCTGAGCAACAGGGTGAGAGTTCATCTCTACAAAAAATACAAAAATTAGCAGGACATGATGGCACATGCCTGGAGTCTCAGCTACTCTGCAGACTGAAGCAGGGGGATTGGTTGAGCCAAGGCATTTGTGGTTGCAGTGAGCTGTGGTTTTGCTACTGTATTTCAGGCTGCTCCACAGAGTAAGACCCTGTCTCAAAAAAAAAAGTAAATGGGTTTAGTTTTGTATTGTTTATGTAACTGGCTCTATGACTTTTATAGGTTTTTTCATAATCCTTTCTCTTAAACTATTTGACCTTTGAGTTGGTTCCCAGTTATTGTGGACATTTTGCAAAACAAGCTGAGATTCTGAAGGCCCCTGGGCAGACTTTCTGATGCCAAGATTCACCATCTCTCAGAACTTGCACTTAATGTGAGGTGTTCCTTGTTAGTTACCCCAGGGCCAGCCCCAAGACATGTGGCCTGTCCTTTAAAAGCCTGTGATCTCCATTAGTTGGGGAGACAGAATTGAGGCAGCTTCTCCCTTTCCCCATTCTCCTGAGAAGATTTCTTTCATATTAAAAGTTCCTTTCTTCCTTATCAATCCTTACTGTCTCAATAATGCATCTTTGTGCAATGAGCAACCACATCTAGGGCAAGCCCCCTTGCTGTTTCAGCAATATATTGATCTGGAAATGTTTAGCTTTTCATTTATTTTTAACCAGTTATAGTCAAATGAGAACCAAAGAAATGCCTGCACACTTTCCTCAGAGACAGTCTTTGTCCTCTGCTGGTAATGAGTGAGCCTCTAAGGGAAAGAAACACACAAACATTCTCTGCTACAGACACCTGTTTCTGGTCTGACTGAGATTTAGAAGGAATAGTCCTCTCACTTGAAAGTAATGAGATTGGCCACTCAATCTGAGTGCATGCATATTGGAGTACAAATTCAACAGTGCTTAGATCCCTACCACGGAAGCTTCTATTTTTTTTTATTATTTATTATTATTATTATTATTTTAGAGATAGACTCTCACTTTGTCACACTTGGTATAGTGCAGTGACATCACAGCTCAGAGCAACCTCCAGCTCTTGGGCTTAGGCAATTCTCTTGCCTCAGCCTCCCAAATAGCTGGGACTACAGGGGCCCACTACAACGCTGGGCTATTTTTTTGTTGCAGTTGGTCGGGGCTGGGTTCGAACCCCCAACTTTGGTATATGTGGCCGGCGGCACCCTACTCACTGAGCCACAGGTACTGCCTGGAAGCTTCTATTTTTTAAAGATTTGATCTCTGTATTTAAAATGTTAAACCTCTGACTTACTAATACTTTAAACATTTATATCTAAGTTTGAATGAGCAGCTGACATTTTTTGTATGGGGGAAAAAAAACTGAAAGATCCAAATGCAGAATTTTCTCATTTTATTTTTTCCCCTTAGGCTATTTAAATGTCCCCACTATAAATATTAAAATATATCAAAAGGGAAGAAAATATAAATAAACACAAATATGAAAGTATTCATTTCATTATTAAAATTAAATAAATAATGACAATAAATTTAAGGTTACTGCTTTGATTTGTTCTGTTTTTGTTTTTCTTTAAAACAAAGAGTTAAGGGAATTTATTAAGGCCTAGATGGTGAACATTTTTTCATGTGTTTGTTAGCCATTCATCTGTCATCTTTAGAGAAAGTTCTATTCATGTCTCTTGCCCATTGATATATGGGATTGTTGGCTTTTTTCATGTGGATTAATTTGAGTTCTCTATAGATCCTAGTTATCAAGCTTTTGTCTGATTGAAAATACATAAATATCCTTTCCCATTGTGTAGGTTGTCTCTTTGCTTTGGTTATTGTCTCCTTAGCTGTACAGAAGCTTTTCAGTTTAATGAAGTCCCATTTGTTTATTTTTGTTGTTGTTGCAATTGCCATGGCAGTCTTCTTCATGAAGTCTTTCCCCAGGCCAATATCTTCCAGTGTTTTTCCTATGTTTTCTTTGAGGATTGTTATTGTTTCATGCCTTAAATTTAAGTCCTTTATCCATCTTGAATCAATTTTTGAGTGGGGAAAGCTGTGGGTCTAGTTTCAGTCTCTTACATGTAGACATCCACTTCTCCCAACACCATTTATTAAATAGGGAGTCTTTCCCCCAAAGTATGTTCTTGTTTGGTTTATTGAAGATTAGGTGGTTGTAAGATGTTAGTTTCATTTCTTGGTTTTCAATTCGATTCCAAGTGTCTATGTCTCTGTTTTTGTGCCAGTACCATGCTGTCTTGACCACTCTGGCTTTGTAGTACAGATTAAAATCTGGTATGCTGATGCCCCCAGCTTTATTTTTATTACTAAGAACTGCCTTAGCTATACGGGGTTTTTTCTGGTTCCATACAAAACGCAGAATCATTTTTTCCAAATCTTGAAAGTATGATGTTGGTATTTTGATAGGAATGGCATTGAATAGGTAGATTGCTTTGGGAAGTATAGACATTTTAACAATGTTGATTCTTCCCATCCATGAGCACGGTATGTTCTTCCATTTGTTAATATTTTCTGCTATTTCCTTTCTGAGGATTTCATAGTTTTCTTTATAGAGGTCCTTCACCTCCTTCGTTAGGTATCTATATATTAGAGAAATGCAAATCAAAACAACCCTAAGATATCATCTAACCCCAGTGAGAATGGCCCAGATCACAAAATCTCAAAACTGCATATGCTGGCGTGGATGTAGAGAAAAGGGAACACTTTTACACTGCTGGTGGGACTGCAAACTAGCACAACCTTTCTGGAAGGAAGTATAGAGAAACCTCAAAGCACTCAAGCTAGACCTCCTATTTGATCCTGCAATCCCATTACTGGGCATCTACCCAGAAGGAAAAAAATCCTTTTATCATAAGGACACTTGTACTAGACTGTTTATTGCAGCTCAATTTACAATCACCTAAATGTGGAAACAACCTAAATGCCCACCAACCCAGGAATGGATTAACAAACTGTGGTATATGTAGACCATGGAATACTATTCAGCCATTAAAAAAATGGAGACTTTACATCCTTCGTATTAACCTGGATGGAAGTGGCAGACATTATTCTTAGTAAAGCATCAGAAGAATGGAGAAGCATGAATCCTATGTACTCAATTTTGATATGAGGACAATTAATGACAATTAAGGTTATGGGGGGGAAGCAGAAAGAGGGACAGAGGGAGGGGGGTGGAGCCTTGGTGTGTGTCACACTTTATGGGGGCAGGACATGATTGCAAGAGGGACTTTACCTAACAATTGCAATCAGTGTAACCTGGCTTATTGTACCCTCAATGAATCCCCAACAATAAAAAAAAAAAAAAAGGCCTAGATGAAAGACAACACAGCCTTCTCAAGAATATGTATGTATTCCTGTATCTTTGTGTCTATCTTTGTGTGTGTATGTGTGTGGTAGAGTTTTTAGTCTGTTGCCCTGGGTAGAGTGCTGTGGCATCATAGCTTACGGCAATCACAAACTCTTGGGCTCAAGCCATTCTCTTGCCTCAGCCTCCTGAGTTGCTGGGACTACAGGCACCTGACACCACAATTCCCAGCTATTTTTTTTTTTTTTTTTTTTAGAGACAGGGCTCTTGCTCTTGCTGGGCTGGTCTTGAACATGTGAACTCAGGCAATCCACCCACCTGGGCCTCCCAGAATGCTAGGATTACAAGTGTGAGCCACCACACCCAGCTCACAGAAGATACTCCTGTATCTTCATCAGTTTCATGTCATAGGTGGAGAAAATAACAACTCATTGTAGAAAGAACTGGCTCCATGAACCTCATTGTTTTTATTATCCTCTCACTAAAATTACTTCTTGATCCTTTGAGTTATTTCCCAGAAATAATAGATTTGAGCTCCTTGATAAGAGGCAAATATAGGAATCCGCCCAAATAGAACCATCCCACCAAAATAGAACAGGCCCACCCAGGAAGAAATGTGTGCCTGAAAGTCCCACCCAGGCAAAAGTGAATGTACCAATCCCTAGTCCTCTGACCCTTAAATCCCCATCCACCTTTACCCATGTTCAGCCTCCTTTCTCGGACTCAGCTCAGTCAAGGCCCAGGACTGGCCAGGTCTCGGCCTGGCTTAACTAGGTTCCAGAGGAAGCTATCTTGCTCAGGAACAATTTATCTTAGGTGCCTGAGGGCTATCTACTTTAGTTGAGGGAAGGGGGGAAAGAGAGAGTCTTAGAGAGGGTAAAGCAGTCTTAGAACTGATAGATCTTAGTCTTTAGTAGAGCTTGCTAATCTTCAGCAGAGAGATGCTGTGCTGGCATTCTGCAGGCAGGAGAGGAGACATAGAGTAAGCAGGTCCCTGATAGAATGTGCATGCTCCTGACTGCCTTCTCTTCCAGCCTAATATAAGGCTGATCTTATGCCACTCAACACCACAGGTGTAGAGACTGCCAATTCACCAATGCTCTCATCTAGAGAGCTCTCTAATGCTTGTTAGGAGAGCTAAATTCCTCTCCATACCCTTTTCATCAAAGTGTTCCATTATTGAGCTATACAGGTATTTCTTGTAACTTTCACTCCTCCTAGCCATAGACTATAGGGGCTGCTACACAGCTCATTTGCACCAGGGTGGAAATAAAGGCCATATTGCCCACACAGGACCTGGACTCTTGATTTCCTTTTGTTCACATTTCAGAATAATCTTTTATTTTCGGTCCTTAAGGTTTCACTACTAGCTCAAGTAATCCTCATGCCTCAGCCTCCCATAGTGCTGACATAGGCATCATAAGGATTGTCTTTATAGTGAAATGATAGAAAAATTATTAGCTCATGGCTTTCCAGTAAGAACTAAAATCAATCTCTCTCGTTCTCTCTCTCTCTGCCTGCTTTCTTTCTCTTGCTCTTGCTTGCAGCTCCTCCCCCTCCATGGAATTCCCTTTTCACAAACCACTGCAAAGAGCAGACCAAAAGAAAATGTAAATTCTTCTCTTGACATTCACCAGCCCCTTTATCTTAGAATTTGTTCCTTTAGCCTCAAGTAGTTCCTGAGTGTCCCAGATAAATAATGGAATATGCACATCAGGCCTTAGATCAGAAACATCTGAAAAATGTCTCTCTTCAGCCCTGCCAGAGGAAAAGCAAATGGACTAGTTTTGGCTACACCTGTGAATTTGACTGTAATTATTTTTTTTTGTCCCCCCCTTAAATTCTACTAATCACTTGACCTCAACTGTGGGGCTTCTTCCTTCCTTCCTTTGGGATACCAGGCCATCACCCTGCTGTCTTTTCTCTTTTTCCCCACTTTCTTTCTCTCTTTCACTCCCTTTCTCCTTCTAAAGATAAAATAAACTTACACTTTTGTATCATAATCTTGGTCTAGAGAAATTCTATTCTCTTCTGTCATGGAGCACCTACTGAGCTTTTCATTCTATCAAGCATGAGCCACCACACTCAGCATTAAATGATGGATTTTATGCAAGACAAAGAAGTTCAGATTCAGAAACCCCCTGGGCAGATTTCCTGCTGTGAAGATTCACCATCTCCCACAACATGTCTGAAATGCCTGTAACCTTTTGTGAGATACACCACAACCTGCCCGGAAGAAGGTGGTTCCTTCTTTAAAAGCCACTGATATCCTCCTTTAGTTGGCAAAATGAATGTGAGGCAGCCTCTCCTGTTCTTCTGTAAAGATGTATGCTTATTAAAAATACCTTTGTGTCAGGCCAAGTGTGGTGGTTCATACCTGTAATCCTAGCACTTTGGTAGGCCAAGACTGGTGGATTGCTTGAACTCAGGAGTTTGAGACCAGCCTGAGCAAGAGCAAGACCCCTTTTCTACTAAAAACAGAAATATCAGCTGGGTGTTGTGGCAGGTGCCTATAGTCCCCGCTACTCAGGAGGCCGAAGCAATAGGATAGCTTGAGCCCAAGAGACTGAAGTTGCTGTGAGCTATGATGATGCTACAGAACTCTATCCAGGGCAACAGAGTGAGACTCTCAAAAAAAAAAAAAAAATTCCTTTTTTCCATGGCAATACTCATTATTTTAATAATTAAACTTTTGTCAGACAAGACACTGAACATAGATGGAAAAACCCCTGTGGCTTCAACAATAAAACCAGCCTGAAAATTCCTACAATGAGGTCCCCAATTTTCAAGGAGACTTTTAGAGTTCTCATACTCTAAGTTTCTCTTCCCACTTTGGGGGAAAGTGTACGTACTCCAGGGCCTGGATGCTGGATAGGTCTGTGTTCTCAGCTTTGAAGGGGAGCATGAAGGGGGCCACAGACACTGTAGCTGGCCATCTGGATGTGAACAAAAGTACAGACCACCACATGTAAAAATGAAAAAATGTAGTTTCCCAAAAAAAGTGCTCTTCTCTGATTCTAAGAATTGTTCCTTCTAAAATGGGCCTATGTAAATTCTCATTTTTTATTCTAGCATTTGGTGTGGCAACCCATACAAAGTCTAGAATAATGTTAGTCACATATAAAAAGTTTATCAGTTAGCAACTGACTAAGCCATGGAACCCATTTGTTTTGATGGCCATTTTTACTGTGGTTACTGGAATCTTTATCTCCCCACCCTGTCCAGGCTTCTTCTGTATCTCTTTCCTCTGGGTAGGCATATACAGAGAAAAATATTTGCCTCTTTTCAGCGTAGCCATTCCTAAAGTCCTTTCTCAGACTCAATTCCATAATGGAAGCCCCTGTCCCTCCTCTGAACTCTCCTGGAGTACATTCTTTTCTTAGGGACTAATTGGCCATCCATATTCTGCCTTGTGCTACAATTTGATGCTAGGTCCATGTAGGTCTTATTTCTTCATTAATATTATGTGAAATCCAGGGATTCACACCACAGTTTATCTCTGTCTACACTCCCAGTGCCTAGCCTTATGTATAGAGTTGGCTTGTGATGAGTATTTGTTGAAAGAATGAAAGAAAGAATCAATTCATCGCTCAGGTAATCAGGTCTTTAAGTGGCAGTAGGTTACTATTTAAACAATAAAATCATTGTCTTTAACACAATCTTTTTTGGGGCGAGAATATACAATCTCTGTGATCAGGGAAGTCTTTCTCCCACTTGATTGCCTATTTTAAGTAAAATTTCATCATTTCTTGGGGTTTTCTGCACAGATGAGACCAAATTCAATTGGTTCCTTGATTTACACATCTATTAGGTTCTTTGTCTGCAATGGATATTATGTATACAAAGGAAAATGCCAAAGTCTATGTTCTCAAAGAATTCATGTTGTGTAGAGGAAAGGAAAAAATTAATGAAATATTATAAAGACTTTTTTAAAAACAGGCATGTGAAACAAGCTGTTGGACCCATAGAAAGGAATTCTCTTCATGCCATGTCTTGGAATGGGACAGGGAAAGACTCAGAGGAGGAGATTATCCATCTAGTTTATTAGTTTTACTTACACACAAACGGCACCTTGGAAAAAAGTGGTCCACATGTATTAAGTAAAACATACATTACTTAATGAAATAACAAAAATTCTGTATTATTGAATGGTGATTACCTAGTTTTTATTTTTTAAATGTATAGTCCAATGTATAAAATAATGAAAGTAGAAATATTCTGTTTAGGTTAGGAAGGAGTGACTTATTCCCCTCTCTTCCTTTTTCTTGCCCAGATCATAGAAAGAGATCTTAAAAAGGCAATTTAAAATTCATGATCAAAAACTTAGAGTGAACATTAAAAATTCTATTAAATCCTGAAGACTAAGTAGTTGAAGTCAGAGTATGTCCCTGCAATCTTGAAGTATATAATTTGAGAACTAAAATATGCCCCCATGTATTGTGAGACTTAAATAAAGATTTAAAGTAATAAAACATATAGAGAAA
This sequence comes from Nycticebus coucang, assembly GCF_027406575.1. Lineage (NCBI taxonomy): Eukaryota > Metazoa > Chordata > Mammalia > Primates > Lorisidae > Nycticebus > Nycticebus coucang. Next base: position 32,277,391 of record NC_069798.1, read on the forward strand.
ATCTATTTGATCATTAGAAAATAGGGTAACAAATCTCATAATCCCAAGAGGTGGTATGAAGTAAATGGTGAATATTAAATTAATTTGAATAGTTTAAGATACTTGCAGACCATAGCACTAAAATGAATCATCAAGGAACATCTTCACAAGAACAGCCCTCCAAATGTTAAGAGATTGATGCAAACACAACAATCATTTCCCAGAATAGGGGTATGATTTTCATCAGCCATGGGCCAAGACTGAATGAATCATGTGGCTGACTTGGAAACATTTTCTGTGTTCCTAAATGTTCATAAATTGAGGAAGTAATATTATGTTGATGTCAACCTAAAATAACCAAAAGGGTTAGAGTCTAGTTTAGAGAGAGTTTATTCAAGCACAAAGTTTGAGGACGAGCCACTCAAGAAGCACAGATTGCACAGAATGAAAGTCAGTTTTATAAAGTACAGAAGTTCAAGATTGTTTATACAGACAAAGCTTAACAGTATTTCAGCATCTTTCTATGGAACTTAATGCATAGTTCCAATAATCTGATTTCTTTGGGGAAAGGTATATGTGCATAACATTTTACACTGAAGATGTGATGGTCATAGAGTTGTGGGTGCATTCTAGTCTGAGTTAAGTATAGGATAACAAGGCAGTTGATCTATGACTAAGATCAGGGATTAGAAGGGGATGATGTTTGGCCTCTCCTAGTCATTTATGGAAGAAGAACAATGAGGAAGAGAGTTAATCTATAATGTAAGAAGCAGAATTTCAAACATGCTACATGACTCAGTTTCCAGGGCTTAACTTCCCCCTTGGCATGGAAGGAACCTGGACAATTTCACCCCAAAATACGACTCCTTGGCATAAGGAATATTTTGAATTAAAGGGTCTTATAAGTCACAGGTGTGAAAAGGGACTTTCCTTCTATCTTCATGAAAACCAGACAAACCAACCAAGAACAATTGTCTTTCCTTCCCTACTCCGCATTCTCAAATTATTGCAGGGAAGATCAAGAATACAACCAAGCTTGGCCCAACCCATTTTAAAGATAATATCTGTCTCTCCGGTTAATTTCCAAAGAAAATAACTTACAGGTCAATCTGTTTTCCCCTATCCAGTCCTTCTAGTATCTATTCATCCTCCTTAATAATCATTTATTGCCCCTAAACAGAATAACATACATTGCTTGTCTACTTCTCCCCTCTGAAATGAGGGTATATAAACTTCTGGACCCCTCTGGGATATTGGTAATAACTTTCTTATTCTCCTCATGCACATTGTAAATAAATTTGTAACCCATTTCTCTTATTAATATGCCTGATGGTAAGTTGAACTTTCAGCAAACTTTCTGGAGTAAGGGAAATTTTCCCTCCCTATTCATAGCATAATACATTTAGAGAGTCCTACCTAAAATGTTATTTTCCTTTACACTAGGAGGAAAAAATGCCATGTTTTTTTTAAGCCCCAAGTGATATTTTCTTTTTCTGTATGCTAATATTTTAAGTGAAAAAGACTTTTTCTATTGAGTTTACAGTAAACACAGAGTCAATCATATTTAACAGCATGAGTATGTCTAAGTAACACGTTCGTTTTGTTACCTTCCTAGGGTCATATGTTCGATGTTTTAGATAAAGACCTTTCTAGGGTCATATGTTCGATGTTTTAGATAAAGAGGCCAAGTTGTGTGCACACAATTTGTGTTTATAGCAGTGGAAGGGAGGCTTAGCACAACTAGCTCCATTTTTCTTCTGGTCCCCTGAAGTAACATCCTTTAGGTTAAAGCCTTCTGCTTAGCTCTGCATGTAGGCTAGCTAACTGCATTAATAGGAAGAATTTAGTCTGTAGTTCAATTCCAGAATAAGATACTAATTGTTTCTTTCCCGAAACTAACTCTTGGGGAGATAAGGAAAATATGTATATGAGTAACAATGATATGTTTAAGACTTATAGAAACATCATCCGGGGAAGAAGAGACTGAGAGGCTAAGGCAAGTACATTGCTTTAGCTGAAGAGTTTGAGACCAGCCTGAGCAAGAGCCCAGACCCCTGTATCTACTGAAAATATGAGAATTAGCCAGGTGTTTTGGTGAGTACCTATAATTCCAGCTACTCAGGAAGCTGAGGCAAGAGAATCTCTTGAACCCAGAAGTTTGAGGTTGTTATGAGCTATGATGCCAGGTTACTCTCCTAGGGCAAGAGTGAGACTGTGTTATAAAAAGAAGAGGAAGAAGAAGAAGAAGAAGAAGAAGAGGAGGAGGAGGAGGAGGAGGAGAGAATTTTTTTTACAACTTCGTCACACCTGGACCCTCTCTGATGGCCAGATGTCTGCACTCCTCCATTACCCTTTGCAATACTCCTCCTCTTCCATCTCCTCTTACCATAAAAAGGACCCTAAAGTTAATACTAATTTCTGATGGTTCTTTAGGACATTAGTCTGCTATCTTCTAGCTTTGCTGGCTTTCCAAATAAAAGTCACTTTGCTTGACCCAATACCTTCTCTCTTGACTTATTGGCTGTCCTGCAGCAACTGATATGAACTTGGACAGGTTCAGAAGGAAAGAGACTTGGCTCTGTCTTTCCTGAAACTATAAAACCTGCCATATTCATCTGAAGGAAGTGTGTGCTTGAGATTTTCTCCATTGTGCTGTAATTAATGACTCAGGGAGAAAGGCATCAAGATGTTGATTTGAAACTGCAAATTACTAGGAACAATCATCTGCTTTATATTCTTCCATTTACAAATTATGTAGGGGAAAACAATAACAACCTATCAGAAATCTTGGAAAAGAAACAGAGTGACAGAGGAGAGCATTGTTCTCTGTAGTGCCACACATCAAAAAGCTGTTGAAGTGAAAGAACTTGGATTTTTTTTTCCTTTTTGTTTGTTTTTGTGTTTTTCCCTTTGGGCCTTCTGCAAGTGAACCAGTCTAAATTGGTTTAATCAATCAATAGGAATTTGCAATTCTATGCTAAGTGCAATGAGAAGTAGTAAAAGACTGTAAAATACAAAGAGGTATTCTGGGATATGGAGGCATTACAGGAGGCAAGATTCCACTGCTCCTTTGATCAATGTCTCAGATACCTCATAGGAGCTGAATACCACCATGTCCCCAATTCCAAGCATTCCAATAATGGCTACCAAAAGGGAAAAATTTACTCCTGGTCAGTCATTCTAATCAGATCTTTAGACTTAATATGGCTAAGCGATAAAGGTCCATAAATCACATGTAATAGTCTTTGAAAAAGCCTTTCAAAAAACTAAGAAAAACTTAATCACACTTAGATCAAGTGTGAGGTTTTCTTGCCTTGTGTAAAATAACAACTAATTAGAGCTGATAGGTTCTGGCATAGAACCAGGGTGAGGGTCCACAAGAAAGGAGAAGAAGCCAGTCCAGGGAAAAGTGAGACTTTAATAGAGGGGAAAAGGAGAATGGAGACTGACCAGGTGTCAGCTCCACCTCCCCCCTTACCCAGCTATTCAGGAAGTTGCAAAAGGCTTTTGTCAGCCTTACCAAGATAGCTGAAATGGAAAGTGAGCCAGGAGTATCATCCAGAGTTCTTCTGTAGTGCAATTTAGGATTATGACTGTATCTTTAGGGTCAAGACTATGGGCATATCCTTAAGCCAGGATTGTGGGTAGGGTGTTTCCAGGAACTCTGGTCTAGAGATGCTTCAGGAGTCTAGGGAGGGAATTGCTGCTTTCTGAACTGATTTTTCAAAATGGCTAGACTCCTATCAGTTTGTGAGAATTCCTTTCCCACAGGAGTAACTGCTTGAAAGTGAGTTATCTTGTGCTGAATAGAACATTTGCAAAGTATATATTTAATGATTAGTAAAAATGTTAAAATGTATGTTATTAAATAAAAGTATTTAAAACATAGGGTTCTCAGGGGAAAAAATTGTGTGTGTATTGTTTGGGCTCACAAAACAATATCTCAAAATATGGCACTTTGTCAAGTTAAACTAAAGCAGTCCCAATGTCTCTCTGACTTTTTCTTACTTCCTCCTGTCTATCAACTTTCTCTCTCTCCCAAAGCAAAGGATAGGTTTTTCTCTGTTGTTCCTTTATATACTTTAAGATTGGACCCACCAAAGAGAAAAAAATTGCCTTCCATCCATTCACTAAAATCTCATTATTTATCACAGAAAAGAAGACAGAAAAGCGAGCATACCTAGATAGATTTTTTCCATAAGATAAATAAAGTCTGCCTCCTAGGCTCATTCAAATTTCAGAGTGAATCATTTACAATTTCTGCCAGCCAGTCCCATTTGCTCCTCCTTCTCCTGTGAAGAAAGGCCTACAAATATATAGATCTTGTTTTGTTATTGGCTTATAATTCTCCTGTAATTCTATCATGCTCATGCACATTAAGAATATTATATACTTCCAAAAATAAAATCTCTAGTAACCTCAATCAGAAATGATAAAGGGAAAATAACAACTGATGCCACAGAGTTACAAGAGATCATCTCTGAATACCACCAGAAACTCTATGCCTAGAAATTTGACAAGGTGAAGGAAATGGATCAATATTTGGAATCACAACCTCACTCTAGACTTAACCAGAAAGAAATATAACTCCTGAGCAGATCAATTTCAAGCAGTGAGATCAAAGAAACAATAAAAAAAATTTCCAACAAAAAGATGCTCTGGTCTGGATGGCTTCAGACCAGAATTCTATTAAACCTTCAAACAAGAGCTTATTCTCATACTGCAGATATTATTCCAAAAAAATGAGGAGGAAGGAATCTTCCCCAACACGTTCTATGAAGCAAACATCACCCTGATACCAAACCAAGAAAATACCCAACTAAAAAGGAGAATTTTAGACCAATTTTACTCATGAATTATAGATGCAAGAATTCTCAACAAAGTCCTAGCCAATAGATTACAGGTTATCATCAAAAAAGTCATACATCATGATCAAGTAGGTTTCATCTCAAGGATGCAAGTCCATAAACATTATTCACGTATCAACATAAGCAAAAACAAAGACCACCATAGGTATGAACCCACTAATTGTACACAACTATGATTAAATAAAAAAAAGAAAGACCATATGATCCTCTAAATAGATAAAGAAAAAGCATTCAATAAAAACCAGCATCCTTTTCTAATTAGCGCACTAAAGAGTATAGGCATGGGTAGCACATTTCTTAAACTGATTGAAGCTATCAATGACAAACACACAGCTTATATTTTACTGAATGGAGTAAAACTGAAAGTTTTTCCTCTTAGAACTGGAACCAGACAAGGTTGTCCTCTGTCACCATTACTATTCAACATAGTGCTGGAAGTTCTAGCCAATACAATTAAGGAAGACAAGGAAATAAAGGGCATCCAAATGGGAGCAGAGGAGGTCAAACTCTCCCTCTTTCTTGACAATATGATCTTATACTTAGAGAACCACAAAGACTCAACCACAAGACTCTGGAAGTCATCAAAAAATACATTAATGTCTCAGGATATAAAATCAATGTCCACAAGTCAGTAGCCTTTGTATACGTCAATAATAGCCAAGATGAGAGGAAAATTAAGGACACAACTCACTTCACCATAGATTCAAAGAAAATGAAATACCTAGGAATATACATAACAAAAGAGGTGAATGAACTCTATAAAGAAAATTATGAAAACCTAAGAAAGGAAATAGCAGAGGATATTAGCAAATGGAAGACATTGCCATGCTCATGGCTTGGAAGAATCAACATTTGTTAAGATGTCTATACTTCCCAAAACCATCTACCAATTTAATGCCATCCCTATTAAAATACCAACACCGTACTTTCAAGATTTGGAAAAAATGATTCTGCATTTTGAATGGAACCAGAAAAAAACCCGTATAGCTAAGGCAGTTCTTAGTAATAAAAACAAAGCCATGGGCATCAGTATACCAGATTTTTGGCTGTACTACAAAGGCATAGTGGTAAAGATAGTATGGTACTGGCACAAAAATAGAGACATAAACATTTGGAATTGAATAGAAAACCAGGAAATGAAACTAACAATTTACAACCACCTAATCTTAGATAAACCAAACAAGAACATACACTGGGGAAAAGACTCCCTATTAAATATATGGTGCTGGGAGAACTGGATATCTACATGTAAAGGACTGAAACTGGACCCACACTTTTCTCCATTCAAAAAATTGATTCAAGATGGATAAAGGACTTAAATTTAAGGAATGAAACAACAAAAATTCTCAAAGAAAGCATAGTAAAAACACTGGAAGACATTGGCCTGAAGAAAGACTTTATGAGGAAGACTGCCGTGGTAATTGCAACAATAACAAAAATAAACAAATGGGACTTAATTAAACTGAAAAGCTTCTGTACAGCTAAGTAGACAACAACCAAGAGGGAGGAGACAAGATGGCTGACTGAGGCCAGCTTTCCACAGAGGCTCGAGTCCAGTAGGAGAGTTACAGGACAAAAATTCAGCAAGTAACATGGTCGATTTGAGCTGCACTAAGAGAGAAGGTTGAAGAATGCACATCAACCCTGCTGAGGTGAGCTACAGCCACAAGGATACAAACAAAAGGTACAAAATCCATCACCAAGAGGACGGGAGTCCCCTCCCCCATGAGAACAGCTCAGAGTGCCCCACAAACCATCAGGCAGAGTTCAAAGGTCCTCCCACTACACTCCACAGGACAGACCCTTTAAAAACTGGTCCTACATCCCCTGCCAGGCATGGCATCCCCCTGCCAGGCATAAAACTGTATATAGTCTCTACCTGGAATTCTGAGCTCCCAGCGCTCCCCTCCACTCACACTGAGATCTGGAGGCCAGTCCCCTAGGAGTTCAGAGTCTTGAGTGATTTCTCGAAGGGTGTGGATGGGGCCTCGACTGCAGCAGGTCAGGGCCTGCTCTGGGGCATGGGAGTGAGGACAGGATGGTCGGCAGAGTGAGGACCGCACTGGAGCGGCAGTTCCCTGAGGCACAGTGCGACCACCATCTTTTGGTGAAAATACAGCCAGGCATAAAACTGTGTGTGTTCTCTGCCCACAACCCCAGGCTCCAGTGCTCCCCATGGTCCCCTCTGCTCTAGCTCCAAGGTCTGGAGGCCTATCCCCCAGGAGTCCAGACTCTTGGGTGATTGCTTGAGGGGTGTACACAGTGCCGGGCTGCAGCCGGTCAGTGCAGACTCTGGGGCATGGGAGTGGAGAGAGAATGGTTGGCCAGAAGGGAGCTACACCACAGAAGTGGTTGCCTGAGGCATAAAACAGTAGCCTTCTTTTGCTAGCAATATGGCTTACTACCGAATATTTTGAAGCCACACCCCCTGTCTCCCTGGGCAACCAGAGATTGTGACTATAGGATTTGCCTGAGGCAACTCCAACTTGCAAACCGGGGAAATTCCCAGGGTGGGGCTGACCCAGAGGCCCGCTTTACTAAACCTAAGATACACCTGGCCCTCAGGGGATAGTCAGCCTATAGACAATACAAGAGCAAAGACAAGCTGATTTGGAAATCAATTCAGCTTCTCTTCTGCAGGGGAACTGCAAAATTGTTCTGTTCTGTTCTGTTAGTAACATTAATCAGGAACAAGACTGGACCTGAGTGAAAACCCACCAACCTTCGTCAAGCACCTGAGGTTGTCAGTCCTCACCTCCTCCTGCTACAGAGAGGCAGAGTGCAGTGGCCTGAAAGACTTTCTTGTGATTCAGGCAGGTGCAAAATCCTGGAGAACCAGTTCACTACAGGCAACTGGGTCAGCCAAGTGCAGAGCTATCAGTGACTGGGTGTGACAGTGGTGCAAGGTGGGGAAGGAGGCAGAAACCTTCCCAGACTGATCTATTGGCTGCGTGGCTCTTCCTGACTCCATGAAGCACTGGAGCAAGCCACACCAGAGTAGTCACCAGACCCCTGTGATCCAGTTCCCAGAGACCTCTTAAACAATCTCACCCAAGAAAGGTGCAGACTGAGACAATTGATTTGGACCTTTTGAACTAAACCAATCTTCTGAGGACAAATCAGGTGGTGCCCTGGGTGCATGGTGGTAGGAAGGTTTGACTTTTCTTCTCCAATTTTTTGCCAGTGGGGGGCAGGGTGATTTAATTTCTGATATTTCTCCACAGCTGAGACTTCAATCCAGAGCACCTGATTCACTAGGGTGGAACAGAAACCAGCTGAAAATAAGACAGAACCACTTAGCCCCACCACACCAGACAGGGCCCCAGTTTCTCAGGCCACAACACTGTATGGGCCCTCGACAAAGCCCCAGGGGAAAAAATCAGACGGAGTAAATCAACCATGGGGCGGAATCAGTGGAACAACTCTGGTAACATGAATAACCAGAATAGATCAACCCCCCCAAGGAAAGATATGGCAGATGCAATTCAAGATCCCATTCATAAACAACTGGCTGACATGTCAGAAATCAAATTCAGAATTTGGATTGCAGACAAGATTAACAAAGTGGAATTAGTAATTCGAGGAGAAATTCAAAAGTTGTCTCAAGAATTTAACCAATTTAAAGACAAAACCACCAAAGACTTGGACACACTGAAGCAAGAATTTGCAGACCTCAAAGATATGAAAAATACAGTAGAATCCCTCAGTAACAGAATGGAGCAAGCAGAAGAAAGGATTTCTGACATCGAAGATAAAGCCTTTGAATGCTCCCAAACTCTCCAAGAGGAATTGAAATGGAGAGCAAAAATGGATCTCTCTCTCAGAGAGCTCTGGCATAATTCAAAGAAGGCGAATATCCGAATCATAGGAGTTCCAGAAACAGATGAAGTGGCCTCACTGGGCACAGAGGCCCTTCTGCATGAAATTATGAAAGAGAATTTTCTAGACATGCCTAGAGATTCTGAAATTCAGATAGCGGACAGCTTCAGAACCCGAGCACGGCTCAACCCCAATAAGACATCCCCCAGGATTATCATAATTAACTTCACTCAAGTTAATATGAAAGAGAAAATCCTCAAAGCTGCCAGGAGAAAGAAAACCATTACCTTCAAAGGGTAAATATTAGAATGATTGCAGATCTCTCTGCTGAAACTTTTCAAGCCAGAAGAGGGTGGTCACTGACTTTTAATCTCCCAAAGCAAAATAACTTTCAACCCCAGATCTTGTATCCACCTAAACTGAGTTTCATTTATGATGGAGAAATTAAATACTTTAATGACATTCATATGTTGAAGAAATTTTCCATAACCAAACCAGCATTTCAGGATATTCTCAGACCTATCCTCCATAATGACCCACCAAAGACTTAGACACACTGAAGCAAGAATTTGCAGCCCTCAAAGATATGAATAATACAGTAGAATCCCTCAGCAACAGAATGGAGCAAGCAGAAGAAAGGGTTTTTGATATTGAAGATAAAGACTTTCAGCGCTCCCAAACTCTCAAAGACGAAAAGAAATGGAGAGCAAAAACGGATCATTCTCTTAGAGAGCTCTGGGATAATATTAAAAAAGGCTAAAATCCGAATCATTGGAGTTCCAGAAACAGATGAAGTGGCCTTGCTGGGCACAGAGGCCCTTCTGCATGAAATTATGAAAGAGAATTTTCCAGACATGCCTAGAGACTCTGAAATTCAGACAGCGGACAGCTTCAGAACCACAGCATGACTCAACCCCAATAAGACATCCCCCAGGCATATCATAATTAACTTCATTAAATTTAATATGAAGGAGAAAATTCTCAAAGCTGCCAGGAGAAAGAAAACCATTCCCTTCAAAGGGAAGAATATTAGAATGGATTTAAATTTTCTCCCCTGCCCCAGTTTGGGTTTATAGAAAAAAAAAAGTGGCTCAGAACAGCCTTCAGAATGTGAGGCTTGCAAAATTATATCTTAAGGCGCCCCCTATCAGCTGACTGAATGGACTCCCTCTTGCCAAGACAATCCTTAAAACTGCGTTTCCAGCCTTGAGAAAGGAGATCAACAAAGTCTCATCATGCCTCCTCCCCTTCTTAGACACATCTTCTGTGACTCACTAACAGGCCTAAGGTTATGAAAGAACTACCTGCAGGTCCTAAACATACACAGCAAACCACTTGACATCTGTCTAGTACTTTGTCTCTAATTAACAGACCCTTCATCTTAAACATTTCTTCTCACTGACTCTTAGTCTTTTAGCTAAAGCCTCACTCTTCCAGTCAACTGTCAGCTAAAGAATCTTTAAACTCATCTATCACCTGTAAGTACCCGGTGCTTCCAGATGTTCCACCATTTTGGGGCCAAACCAATGTGTGTTTTCTATGTATTGATTAATTACCTCACCTGTCATTCCTGTCTCTCTAAAATGTATAAAACCAAACTGTAACTGTACTACCAGCCAGCTACTTGCTCAAGTTTTCATGGGTGTAGCTCTTGGTCATGGTCCTCAAATTTGGCTCAGAATAAATCTCCTTAAATTATTTTGCTGGTATGCCTTATCTTCCATTGACAATACACATAAAATGTGCTCCTAACTCACTCTATCTTTCATTTGGTATTAACAGTACTGTTAGGGATTTGAATCTGTCCTAGTAGTTGTAGTCATAAGTGTTTAAATTGGAAGTTTTAGATTTTCCTCCATCTCATCCACTCTTGATTTTGCTGGATGGTTATGTATACATTGCTTCACTTTAATAATGTTTTTGCCTAGGGAAAAAAATTCATAAACTGTAAATTTTGTATAGTAGCTTAAAGATTTAGAAAATTATTGCTAAAATACAAAGAGAAAAATCTCAATACTCTTTTGAAATACTGCATGTACTCAAGTTTTTACCCAAGTTAGAAAAGGTTTTAAAAACATCCTAATCTTAATCCTCATGCAGGAAAAAAAACTTATTACTACTTTGTCATTGTTTGAGGTGCTAATGGAAGGTGCTGAAGGTTTTCTCAGTTAAAAGTCAAGTGATAGAACTGAACTCAGCGGAGACAAGATGGCTGACTGAAGCCAGCTTTCCACAGAGGCTCTCATCCAGAAGGAGTTAAAGGACAGAAACTTAGAAAGTAACCTGGAAGAATAGAGCTGTGCCAATAGAGAAGGTTGAAGAACACATATCAACCCTGCTGAAGCCAGCTGCAACCGCAAGGATACAAGCAAAAGGTACAAAATCCATTGCCAAGTGGACGGGAGACCCCTCTCCCATGAGAACAGCTCGGAGTACCCCATAAAATAATGAACAGTGTTCAAAAAGTCCTCCCATTATACTCCATGGGACAGACCCTCTAAAAACTGGATCTACTTCCCCTACTAGGGTGCCATGGCACTCTCCTGCCAGGCATAAAACTGTATATATTCTCTACCTGCAATTCTGAGCTCCCAGCACTCCCCTCCACTCTCACTTTGAGGTCTGGAGGCCTGTCCTCCAGGAGTCCAGATTCTTGGGTGATTTCTCAAGGGGTGTGGACAGGGCCTGGACTGCAGCTGGTCAGTGCTGATTCTGTGGCATGGGAGTGAGAAGAGGAAAGTTGGCTTAGAGGGAACCATGACAGAGTGGTGGTGCCCCAAGGTGCAGAGCACCAGCCGTTTTTTGGCAACAATAGGGCTCACCCATGGATATTCTGGAGTCACACCCCCATCTCTCTGGGAAACCAGAGGAGGCCGGGCATCTTCTCAGGTGGCAACCACCCATGGAACAGATCTGGGATGGAAATGCAGGCTCCATGACTAAAGGGTATGCCTGAGGTGGTATCGGCCTGGGTGCAGCATAGGGACTAGAAAACACTTGTGCAGACCCGGGAGATTCTTAGGGCAGGGCTGACACAGAGGAATGCTTAACTGAGCCTAAGACAGACCCAGTCCCAAGGGGATAATCAGCCTAAACAAAGGAGGGCAGGCAGAGGCTGGAACTGACAGGTAACCATGCTGCAAATACAAACTATGGCCTGGCTGAACAGACATAGATCTCCTTGTGATTCAGCAGGTGCAAACCCCTGGAGAATCTGCTCATTGGAGGCAACTGGGTCACAGTCCTGCGGGGTTATCAGTGACTGGGTGTGACAGACGTGCAAGGTGGGGAAGGAGGCTTCAACCTTCCCAGACTACTTTATTTGCTGGGTGGTTCTTCCTGACCTCATGGAGCACCGAAGCAAGTCATATTTGAGTTGTCAGCAGACCCCTAAGATCTAGTTGCCAGAGATCTTTTAAACACACACACCAGAGACAGGTGCTGACTGAGACAATTGATTTGGACCTTTTGAACTGAGCCAGTCACCCAAGAACTGTCCAAGTGGTGCCCTGGGTGTGTGGTTGTAGGAAAGTTTAATTTTCTTTTTCCAATTGTTAACTGTGGGGAGCGGGGTGACTTAATTGCTGGTATTTCTCCACAGCTGAGACTTCAACCCAGAGTAACTGTTTCACTAGGGCTGGACAGAGACCAGCTGAAAACAAGACAGAGCAACTTAACCCCACCACACCAAACAGGTCCCCTGTTTCTCAGGCTGTATCACTATACGGGTCCTCAGCAAAGCACCAGGGGAAAAGACAAATGGTGTAAAATAATAATGGGGTGGAATCAGCGGAAAAACATGGGTAACATAAATAACCAGAGTAGATCAACCCCACAAGAAAAGATACGGGACATGTAACTGAAGATCCCATTTATAAACAGCTGGCCGAGATGTCAGAAATAGAATTAAGAATTTAAATTACAAACAAGATTAATAGAATGGAGAAAAATTTGGAATTAGAAATTCAAGGAGCAATTCAAAAGTTTGAATTAGAAATTCGAGGAGAAATTCAAAAGTTGTCTCAAGAATTCAACGAATATAAAGACAAAACCACCAATAATTTTGACACACTGAAGCAATAATTTATAGCCCTCAAAGATCAGAAAAATACAGTAGAATGCCTCAGTAACAGAGTGGAGCAAGCAGAGGAAAGGATTTCTGACTTTGAAGACAAAGCTTTTGAACACTCCCAAACTCTCAAAGAGGAAGAGAAATGGAGAGCAAAACCAGATCATTCTCTCAGAGAGCTCTGGGATAATTCAAAAAAGGGCAATATCCCCCTCATTGGAGTCCCTAACGTGATGAAGTAGCTTTGCAAGATACAGACGCCCTTCTCCATGAAATTATGAAAAAGAATTTTCCATACATACCAAGAGATTCTGAAATTCAGATAGCAGACTGTTTAAGAATCCCAGCACATTCAACCTGAATAAGACATCCCCCAGCACATCATAATTAATTCACTAATGTTAATATGAAGGAGAAAATTTTAAAAACAGCCAGATATAAAAGACCCATAACCTACAAAGGAAAGAATATTAGAATGCCTGCAGATCTCTCTGATGAAACTTTTCAAGCCAGAAGAGGGTGGTCATCGACTTTCAATCTCCTAAAACAAAATAACTTTCAACACAAGATCCTGTATCCAGCTAAACTGAGTTTCATTTATGATGGAGAAATTAAATACTTTAATGACATTCACATGTTGAAAAAATTTGATATAACCAAACCACCTCTTCAGGATATTCTCAGACCTATTCTCCATAATGACCAAACCAATCCTCTACCACAAAAGTAAACTCACTCAGAAACTTTTGATCAAACTCCAAATTCCACAGTGGTGAAAGAATTAAAAATGTCCACTGGACTTCTGAAAAACTCAATACCCAAAATTTTACCAGATTTATCAATATTCTCCATTAATGTGAACTGTTTAAACTGTCCTCTAAAGAGGCGCAGGTTGGCTGACTGAATACAAAAACTCAGGCCAGATATCTGCTGCATATAAGAATCTCATCTTACCTTAAAAGACAAATATGGACCAGGGTGAAAGGATGGCCATCCATATTTCAGGCAAATGGTAATCAGAAAAAAGAATGTGTTACAATTCTATTTGCAGATACAATAGGCTTTAAACCAACAAAAGTAAGGAAGGATAAGAATGGTCACTTCATATTCGTTAAGGGTAATACTCAATATGATGAGATTTCAATTATGAATATTGATGCACCCAATCAGAATGTGCCTCAATTTATAAGAGAAACTCTAACAGACATGAACAACTTGGTTTCCTCCAGCTCCATAATAGTTAGAGATTTCAACAATCCTTTGGAAGTGTTGGATAGATCCTCCAATAGGAAGCTGAGCAATGAAATTTTAGATTTAAACCTAACCATCCAACATTTGGATTTAGCAGACATCTACAGAACATTTCATCCCAACAAAACTGAATACACATACTTCTCATCAGACCATGGAACATACTCTAAAATAAATCACATCTTAGGTCACAAGTCTAACCTCAGTAAATATAAAGGAATAGAAATTATTCCTTGCATATTCTCAGACCACAATGGAATAAAAGTAGAACTCAATAACAACAGGAATCTGCATACTCATACAAAAACATGGAAGTTAAATAACCTTATGCTGAATGATAGCTGGGTCATAGATGAGATTAAGACTGAAATTGCTAAATTTTTGGAAAAAAATGACAATGAAGACATGAATTATCAGAACCTCTGTGATACTGCAAACGCAGTCCTAAGAGGGAAATTTATAGCACTGCCAGGCTTACTCAAGAGAATGGAAAGAAAGGAAGTTGACAACTTAATGGGACATCTCAAGCAACTAGAAAAGAAAGCACTTTTCAAACCCAAACCCAGTAGAAGAAAAGAAATAACCAAATTAAAGCAGAATTAAGTGAAATTGAAAACAAAAAAAATATACAACAGATCAATAAATCAACACGTTGGTTTTTTGACAAGGTCAATAAAATAGATAAACCTTTGACTAACCTAACCAGTGAAAAAGAATAAAATCTCTCATTTCATAAATCAGAAATGACAAAGAGGAAATAACAACAGACTCAGAAATTCAAAACATCCTTAATGAATATTACAAGAAACTTTATTTTCAGAAATATGAAAAGCTGAAGGAAATTGACCAATACTTGGAACCATGTCACCTTCCAAGACTTAGCCAGAATGAAGTGGAAATGTTGAACAGGCCTATATCAAGTTCTGAAATAACATCAAATATGCAAAATCTTCCTAAAAAGAAAATCCTGGGACAAGATGGCTTCATGTCAGACTTCGACCAAAACTTTAAGGAGGAACTAGTACCTATATTACTCAACCTGTTCCAAAATATAGAAAAAGAAGGAAGACTACCAACACGTTCTATGAAGTAAACATCACCCTGATCCCCAAACAGGAAAGGACCCAACAAGAAAAGAAAATTATAGACCAATATCACTAATAAATATAGATGCAAACATATTCTACAAGATCCTAACAAAGAGAATCCAGCAACACATCAAACAAATTATACACCATGACCAAGTCAGTTTTATCCCAGGGTCTCAAGGCTGGTTCAATATACGTAAATCTAGAAATATATTCAGCACATAAACAAATTAAAAAACAAAGACCATTTGATTGTCTCAATTGATGCAGAAAATCTTTTGATAATATCCAGGATCCCTTCAGGATCAGAACCCTTAAGAAAATTGTTATAGAAGGGACATTTCTTAACTGATAGAGGTTATCTACAGCAAACCTACAGCCAATATTGTATCGAATGGAGTTAAATGAAAATCATTCCTACTCAGATCCAGAACCAGGCAAGGTTGCCCGTTGTCTCCACTGCTTTTTAACATTGTAATGGAAGTTTTAGCCATTGCAATTAGGGAAGAAAAAGTGATCATGGACATCCTTATAGGTTCAGAAGAAATCAAACTTTCCTCCTCACAGATAATGTGATTGTATATCTGGTAAACACCAAGGATTCTACTACAAAACTCTTAGATGTGATCAAGGAATACAGCAGTGTCTCAGGTTACAAAATCAACACTCGTAAATGGGTAGCCTTTACATATACCAACAATAGTCAAGCTGAAAAAACAGTTAAGGACTCTATTCCATTCACAGTAGTGCCAAAGAAGTTGAAATAATTGGGAATTTGTCTATCAAAGAACATGAAAGATCTCTATAAAGAGAACTATGAAACTCTAAGAAAAGAAACAGCCAAAAATGTCAACAAATGGAAAAACATACCATGCTCATGGCTGAGAAGAATCAACATTGTTAAACTGTCCATACTACCCAAAGCAATATATAATTTCAACGCAATCCCTATTAAAGCTTCACTGTCATACTTTAAAGATCTTGAAAAAACAGTACTTTGTTTTATATGGAATCAGAAAAATCCTTGAATAGCCAAGACATTACTCAGAAATAAAAACAAAGCAGGAGGAATCATGCTACCAGACGTCAGACTATACTGTAAATCAATAATGATGAAAACGGCATGGTACTGGCACAAAAACAGAGAGGTAGATGTATAGAACAGAATAGAGAAACAAGACATGAATCCAGCTACTTACCGTTATTTCATCTTTGACAAGCCAATTAAAAACATTCAGTTGGGAAAAGATTCCCTATTTAACAAATGGTGCTGGGTGAACTGGGTGGCAATCTGTAGAAGACAGAAACTGGACCCATACCTTTCACCGTTAACTAAGATAGACTCTCACCGGATTAAAGATTTAAACTTAAGACATGAAATTATAAAAATACTAGAAGAGACTGCAGGGAAAACTTTTGATGAAATAGGTCTGGGGGAATATTTTGTGAAGAAGACCCCCCCAGGCAATTGAAATAGCTTCAAAAATACACTACTGGGACCTGATAAAACTAAAAAGCTTCTGCACAGCCAAGAATACAGTAAGTAAAGCAAACAGACAGCCCTCAGAATGGGAGAAGATATTTGCAGGTTATGTCTCCAACAAAGATTTAATAACCAGAATCCACAGAGAACTCAAATGTATAAGCAAGAAAAGAACAAGTGATCCCATTGCAGGCTGAGCAAGGGACTTGAACAGAAACTTCTCTGAAGAAGACAGGCGCACAGCCTACAGACATATGAAAAAATTCTCATCATCCTTAATCATCAGAGAAATGCAAATTAAAATTACTTTGAAATGTCATCTAACTTCAGTAAGATTAGCCCACATCACAAAACCCCAAGACCAGAGATGTTGGCATGGATGTGGAGAAAAGGGAACACTTCTACACTGCTGGTGGGAATGCAAATTGATACATTCCTTTTGGAAAGATGTTTAGAGAGCATTTAGAGATCTAAAAATAGATATGCCATTCAATTCTATCATTTCTCTACCAGGTATATACCCAGAAGACCAAAAATTACATTATAACAAAGGTATTTGTAACAGAATTGTTTTTGCAGCCCAATTTATAATTACTATGTCATGGAAAAAGCTGAAGTGCCCATTGATTCACGAATGGATTAATAAATTGTGGTATATGTACACCATGAAATATTATGCACCCTTAAAGAAAGGGTGCACCCTTACCTCAGTCATGTTTACATGGACGGAGCTGGAACATATTCTTCTTAGTAAAGTATCTCAAGAATGGAAGAAAAAGTATCTAATGTACTCAGCCCTATTATGAAACTAATTTATGGCTTTCATATGAAAGCTATAACTCAGTTATAACCTAAGAATATGGGGAAGAGGGAGAGGGAGGGGAGGGAGGGGGAAGGATGGGCAGAGGGAGAGTGATTGGTGGGATTACACCTATGGTGCATCTTACAAGGGTATATGTGAAACTTAGTAAATGTAGTATATAAATGTCTTAACACAATAACTAAGAAAATGCCAGCAAGGTTATGTTAATCAGTGTGATGAAAGTATGTCAAATGGTCTATAAAACCAGTGTATGGTGCCCCATGATCTCATTAATGTACACAGCTATGATTTAATAATTTTTAAAAAGTCAATTGATAACAAGTTGGCATGGAAAACTACCTTAAAGCAAAGGCATCAGAATCAAAAGTTCTCTGACCTTCCCTTGTCCTCCTGCCTCTTGTTCTAATTCTTCCCTGAAGTTAGCCATAGAAATCAGAATCCTTCTTTCCCAAGCCAGGTCATAAAAAACAGAACTCCTTTTTTGGAAAACTAACCATAAAATCTAAAATTCTTCTATGTAATAATTGTCCATAAAGTCATAATCTGAACTAGTTTTTTTTACTGTAAACCTCCCCATTCCAGAAAGAGCCCTGCTCCAATTCTGAGAAGGAAGGAATGTACACTTAGAGGTGAAACAAAATTTAGATATGAAGGACTTGTTGAGTTTCCCCACCAGCCTGTTAGCATGAGCTCAATCACATTTCTAAACTACTCCCCACACTTTGCTGATCCTGACCATAAAAATAGACAATTTCTTTGGTATCTCTGAGTGTTCCTTCTGAAGGTTCCCATAGATAAGTTTGCAAATTTTCCTCCTATTAATTACTCTGTTGATTAATTAATCTGTTGATTAATTAATTAACAATTTTTATTAAACTACATAAGTTTGCTTTTCTTGGTAAGATTTATGATATTAAAAGCAGTAGCTAAAACTATATTTTAATCCCTGGCCCATGTTATATATATATGTATTGTTTTTATACCCTGTAAATTTACAAGGGTACATGTGAAATTTAGTAAATTTACAGGGTATAAAAACAATTAGCAATAATAACTTAAAATTATAATTAAAACCTGGGAAAACTGCTAAGGTATGTTAGATAATTAAAAGATTAGTCATCTGAATAAAAACGTTTGTTGCAGAGCTGATAAATATAAATCCTGCTACTGTTTGTATGTTTGTCTATTTATGTTACATGCATGTGATATTTCATTGCCAAAATAGCTAAAAGACCTCTGATTAATTGACTTAAAAAAGTAAGCACTTACATCAACTATTTGATCAGAAAAACAGAAAGGAACTTATACCTTTTTTATTCGTGTGACTTTGGTAATATTTGATAAATAAAATTAGTTTTAAAACTGTTATTATTAAAGTTCAGATATTTAAAGGTCTGCCACTTCTAGAAAAAATATTTCTAAATTTTGTTGGACTCAAATATGAGGTTGTGTTCTTGGTTTTGAGCCTCTGAATTTTTAGGTCTAGATAGGTGCCCATGGCAGACATGTCGAGGGACATATTCTTGGTATCTAGGCCAGCTGCAAGGAGGCACAATCTAGCCCACACAGCCCTTCTTCCATGCACCGGTTTTGCCTCCTGGCTATTCTGGGAGAAATTTATTCCTCCAGTCATCCTATTTTCTGTCTTTGTACCTGGTAAGTTAATTAAGGTCACAAATATGTCCTGACCTTTGGAGCCATTTTTAATGCCATGTAGCCATATGACACTTAGGAAAACCAAGAAAAACATTAGGGATGACACCTATGTTAGGGTTTCAAACTTATTTTCAGTAATTTAAAATCTAAAAATCATGTTATAGAAAGTTAAAAAATGATAATTTTGTCTAACTTGTCATACTTTAAAGAACTTGGAAAAAATAGCACTTCAATTCATGTGGAACCAGAAAAAAAAACCCAATAGCAAATACAATTCTTAGAAATGAAAACAAATCTGGAGGCATCACATTGCCGGATTTCAGGTTAAGGCTATAGTGATAAAAACAACATAGTACTGGCACAAAAATAGAGATGTAGATCTATGGAACAGTGTAGAGAATCTAGAGATGAACCCACTCACATATGCTCATTTAATCTTTCATAAGCCTAACAAAAACATGCAATGGGGAAAATAATTTTTATTTAACAAATGGCGCTGGGAGAACTGGTTATGTACATGTAGAAGATTGAAACAGGACCTGCACCTCTCACAGTGGACAAAAATTGATTCTTGTTGGATAAAAGATTTAAATTTAAGACACAAAACAATAAAAATTCTAAAACAGAGTGTGGGGAAAACACTTTAAGATGTTGGCCTGGGAAAAAAACTTTATGAGGAACACCACCCTAGCAATTGAAGCAACACCAAAAATAAATAACTGGAACTTGATCAAGCTAAAAAGCTTCTGCACAGCTAAGGGTACCACACACAATGCAAACAGACAGCCTTCAGAATGGGAGAAGATTTTTGCATGTTATGAATCTGACAAAGACCTGATAACTAGAATGTATGGAGAATTTAAATTAAACAATAAGAAAAGTACAAACAATCCTTTCTATAAGTGGGCAAGAGATTTGAACAGAAACTTCTCCGAGAATGACAGACAGATGGCCAACAAGCACATGAAAAAATTCTCATTGTGACGTGGTGCCTGTAGCACAGTAGTTATCATGCTGGCCACATACACAGAAGCTAGCAGGTTCGAACACAGCTCAGGCCAGCTAAACAATAATGGCAACTACAAGAACAAAAACAGTAGTCAGGTGTTGTGGTGGGTGCTTGTAGTCCCAACTACTTGGGAGACTGAGGCAAGAGAATCGCTTAAACCCAAGAGTTTGAGGTTGCTGTGAGCTGTGGCGTCACAGCACTCTACCAAGAGCAACATAGTGAGACTCTGTCTCAAAAAAAGAAAAAGAAAAAATACTCACAGTCTTTAATAATCTGAAAAATGTAATCAAAACCATTTAACCCCAGCAAGATTAGCCCACATCACAAAGTCCCAAAACACCAGCCTGTGGCATGGATGTGGAGAGAGGGCAACACTTCTACACTGACGGTAGGATTGCAAACTAGTACAGCCTTTTTGGAGAAGTATGGGGAATTCTCAAAGATCTAACAGTTGACCTTCCATTTGACCCCGCAATCCCATTACTAGATATCTATCCAAAAGAACAAAAGTCATTTTAGCACAAAGACATTTGCACTAGAATATTTATTGTGGCTCAATTCATAATTGCCAAGCTGCGGAAGCAACCTAAGTGCCCACCAACCCATGAATGGATCAACAAACTGTGGTATATGCATACCATGGAATATTATTCAGCCATTAAAAAAGATGGAGACTTTATATCTTTTACATTTACCTGCATGGAGTTGAAATACATTCTTCTTAGAAAGTATCACAAGAATGGAAAAATAAATATCCAATGGACTCCATACTAATATGAAATAAATATATAAATAATTACATGTTTATGAGAACAATGAAACACTTTTATAGTCCAGTTTGGGGTAGAGGGAAGTGCGAAGGGAGAGCGGAGAGGATGTATGGCAGAAGGAGGGAGGGCATGAGGCAGGATCTCACCTAATGTGCACATTATGAGGGTGTATAACATACCCCCTGGGTGAGGGGCTCTTCTATAAATGGAATTTTACCCTAGAAGTGAGAGCAATGTAACCTAAAAATTTTACCCTCATATTAAATTGAAAAAATAAAAAAAAACTCAAAAAAATTATAAATAAAAATGGATATGTGGTTCAGTTACTGGAAGACAATTTTTAGTATACATGGAACAATTTGTGACGCTATCTTTTCAGCTGTCAACTTTATGAAAATTAAATAACTGAACATGTATTTCCAATGAAAATTAGTGCCTGATTGAAACATGTTCTAAGTGTAAAATAAACACTAGATTTTTAATATTTAGTTAAAAAATCTAAAAGTCATGTTATATAAAGTTAAAAAATGATAATTTTGTCTAACTTAAGGGTTTTTAGAATTGTTTTAAACTAAAGCAAATGATGATTTAAACTGTAGTGAAATAAAGGCTAAAAGTAAAGGTTATAAAAGATTTTTGCTCACCTTTTGACTTCTGTAATTCTCTCTCTTTTTTTTTTTTTTTTTTTTTTTTTAGAGACAGAGTCTTACTTTGTCGCCCTTGATAGAGTGCTGTGATATCACAGCTCAAAGCAACCTCCAACTCTGGGGCTTAGGTGATTGATTTGCTTGGCTCAGCCTCCTGAGTATCTGGGACTACAGGCACCTGCCACAATGCCTGGCTATTTTTTGTTGCAGTTTGGCCGGGGCTGGATTTGAACCTGTCACCGTCGGTATATGGGGCCAGCACCCTACTCACTGAGCCACAGGTGCCACCTAAACTTCTATAATTCTTAAATATTGATTGTTTAGAAAACTGAGACTTCTCTCCACCAAAACTTAAGATTTTTACTTTTAGAAATCTTCTGATTGGGCGGTGCCTGTGGCTCAAGGAGTAGGGCGCCGGTCCCATATGCCGGAGGTGGCGGGTTCAAACCCAGCCCCGGCCAAAAAAAAAAAAAAAAAATCTTCTGATTATCAGGTTGGCTAGGTGAATGACTTAACTTTGTAGTAAAACTGTGATCATCTTTTATGGAGGGATTTACATGTGATCTAGTTGATTATAAGTTAAGAAATTTAGTTAAAACAACAAAATTCTTTAAAATATTAATTCACTTTTGATGAAATTACCTGACCTGTCTCCTTTCAATTAAAAATGCAATACAGAAGTTATTTTTTCTTTCTTTCCCTCCCTTCCTTCCTTCCTTCCTTCCTTCCTTCCTTCCTTCCTTCCTTCCTTCCTTCCTTCCTTCCTTCCTTCCTTCCTTCTTTCTTTTTTTTAGACAGAATCTCACTTTGTCACTCTTGGTAGAGTGCCATGGCTTTGTAGCTCAAACCAACCTCCAACACTTGGGCTCAAGTGTATCTTTTGCCTCAGCCTCCCCAGTAGCTGGGAATACATACAGGAGCCCACCACAATGTCAGGCTATTTTTAGAAACAGGGTCTGGCTCTGGCTAGGATGGACTGGAACTGGTGAGCTCAGGCAATCTACCTGCCTCACCCTCTCAGAGTGCTAGGATACAAGCGCGAGCCACCATGCCAAGCCTAAAAGGATTTTTTTTTAATTTCCTTTTTAATAACTGAAAAACTAACCCTTGAAAGAGTTAAGATTTACAACTGTGTAAATTCCTATATTTCCTTTAGAATCTTTTGATTTGTGATTCTATTCAAACAAATGTGTTAAGCCTTTAATATTTGACAAACCTTTCAAAAATCAAAATTCTGAATTTGGTTCTTTTGATCTCAGATTAGCTTCTTAAATATTAGAACCACTGAAAGTCTAAGAGAAATATATTAGCCTTGTTTGGTGTATTAGAACTGGATATAAGAAACATTGTCAAATATTAAATGGTATCAATACTATAGAATATTGATATATCTTAGTATTTGTTAAATTGTTGTATGTCACAAAAATGACCAACTTTTTTTCACTTGTCTCTTTAATCATGGGTATTCTAAGATTTTTGTTAGAAATATTGGCAATTATTATTTTATTTTAACTTGTCTCAGAAAGTAGGTTTGTTTTTTTTTTTAAACTGGATAGGTCCAAAGTTTGTCCTTTAAGAACAACCACAGAAAGAATTGACAAGTTCTCTTGGATACAGATTTTTTATAGCTTTGGAGATTATATTCCATCAGACTATTAAAAAAAAAAAAAAACTTCCAAAACTTTAATAAGAAAACTAACATGTCCATGAGTACTGCTAACTTGACCTTAAACAGAACACAAATTACATGGGACTGAGCTGAATGTTGTGATTCTTAGTATAAAACATTACTGATTCTCTTGCTTTGTTTTCTAGACTCATGTCAATTTTTGAGTAAACAGCAAGTTTACCTGGTACATCCCAGGTATCAAGACTATTGAATCCTGCCTTGCACAACCTGTTAGTCACTGCCTACATCCTGCTAGTCAACATCCTTCCTCTAGGCCAGTGGTTCTCAACCTTCCTACTGCCATGACCCTTTAATATAGTTACTCATGTTGTTGACCCCCAACCAAAAAATTGTTTTCAAGAAGTTGCAATGAAAATAATTTCATGGTTGGAGGGTCACCATAACATGAGGAACTATATTAAAGGGGTGTGGCCCTGGGAAGGTTGAGAACCACTGCTCTAGGCCCAGGGATTATTACAGAAGAGAGGGTAGGTGATATTGTAAGGGCTGGAAGGGATGGAATTAGTTTAAACCCTCCAGATGAAAGCACACAGAAACCTAAGCAAATACGAAATGAGAGACTTTGCCTTTCTCGGCCACATGGTACAGGCATAAATCCCAATCATAAAAAATGTCCTGTTGTCCATAGACTTAAGAACTTCCTGAGTAAAATTATTTTCAGTGATGAGATTTATGCAAAAGAAGATATAACAAGAAATTTATCAGCCACCTCATGATAAATTAGTAAAGAGACCAAAACGTCACAATACAAAAAAAGTCTCTAAATCCCTTAGCTTAAATGGTTAACAATACTTATGTTTGCTATAAGTTTGCAACTAAACCCAAGAATACAGTAGTAGTTCATTGCTTACAGACAAATTAATTTTGTAGACTTGCCTTTGATGTTTTGATTTTTACTCTTATATTGTCTAGAAAGGTTTAAATTTTAAAGAGTTGTTGACAGGCTGTCCACCTCCATTCCCATCTAGCCTAAAACATTTAATTGACTATAAACCCTTTTGGATTGTTCAGTCCTCTTGGTCACAAAGGTCCCACTGAAGGCCTGGATGGATCTGTGGCAGTGGTTAAACAATCCTGGCAATGCAGGGGACAAAAATAAGTGTTTTGTCATCAATGATCCCTCTAGTAGATCTTCACCAAAAGGGGGGAATTGAAAACCCTTAGAACTGACTGACTAGAACCCCTCTTGGCTAAGGGGATACCTAAAACTGAGTGACTAGCCCTGAGAAAGGAGATCAGACAGGCCTCATCACGGCCCTTCCCTTTCTTAGAGAGGTGCTTTGTGACTCACTGGCAGGCTTAAGGCTATGCAAGACCTACCTGCAGGTCCTCAATATACATGATAAAACACTTGAGTCTGTCTGATACTTTGTCTCTAATTAACAGACCTTTTATCTTAAGCATTTCTTCTCACTGACGCCTGGCCTTTTAGACAAGGCCTAATTCTTTCATCAACTGTCAGCTAAAGACTCTTTAAACCTACCTGTGTCCTGTACACCCTCCTCCCTTTTAGGTGTCCCACCTTTGGGGACCAAACCAATGTAGGTTTTTCTTGTCCTGATTTATGTCCTCACCTATAATTCTCATCTTCCTAAAATGTACAAAACCAGACTGTAACCTCAGGACTGCTTGTCCACTAGCTCAAGTTTTCTTGGGTGTGGCTCTGGGTCATGGTCCTCAAATTTAGCTCAGAATGAACCTCCTTAAATTGTTTTACTGACTATGGCTTCTTTTCTGTTAACACATGGAACTTCAGTAACATGCCCCACCCCCATACCAATGCCTGCAGGAAGTGTTCAAAGGCACTTTTCTTTTCTTCCCTATATTTTCCAGACTTTATTTTTTTAATATTACTATAAGAAGTGTAATGAAGCCCTGACCCATTATCTGCTTGATCCTGAAATTTGTGATGCAATGAATAATGCATAACAAATCATGATTTATTTTAAAGAGCCAATGTACATTCTTGATAAACAATTAAGGAACTTCTCCCTAACTTCTTTTATTTCCCTTTACTATTGCTAACCAAAACATTTATTCATAACAATTTAAACCTGTGACTCCTGGACTGGTGTTCTCAACCTTTGTTTAAATAAATTTTCTACTTCCATGAATTTTGCCTCAGTTTCTCCCTCCAGATCAACACAGTTTATACCTTTTGATTCAGCTTATCAGGTCAGTTGTCTACTCGTGGTTCCTTGTGTGTTCTTGACCAAAGAATGACCACGCACACCAATGACCACGCACACCAATGACCACACACACGGATTGTAAGGCAAGCAAGAAGTGATGTTTATTGAGCAAAGTAAGCTATGTTTGCCACAGAGAGCAAAAGGGTTCCCTGTCATAATGGGAGGCCTTGATTACAGTCTGGAGTCAGTCCTGTTTTATATCAACTAGACCGGGCCTTCCTCATAATTTGTGGTTCAAATGTGATCATCAAACCACTTTGAACACTGGGGTTTAGTGTGCATAAGGACCTCCCTTAGGCTCTCTGAAATCTCCCTGGGGTGGGGTGGAAAATTGCAATGCAGATTTAAACTAATGACATGATAATGAGCCTTAGGTTACACTAGGTCACTTTCTGTACCCTATTGCTGCCTGTGCTGTTTGGCCCCCAAACTTCCACCCCTCATCCCTTCACCCCTGCCCCCTCCGACTTCTACCCCTTCACTCTTCTGCAGCTGGTGCACTAAATCCTGCTGGACAGATTAGCAGGGTGGTTCTTCTTCCTCCAAGTATAGCAGTTGCTCAGGGCAGCACCAAGGCAGGGCACCTGTCTTTGTCCCCAGGAAAGCCCCTCACTATCTACCTAACAGTATGACTGAAAAACAAAGGTCACTCGGACTCAGGTCATAAGATGATGAATAAATATGGCAATATTAGAGTAGGATATTTCTATACTTTTATTTGGGAGTCAAAAAATATTTTGTCCAAATAATTCCTCATTTCCAAGTTATAGGAATTCTGGCTGTTAAAGCATGTCCTTGAAAGTTTGATTAATATTGATCAGTATACCAGAATATGCTTATATTAATTAAATGAAGTGAGTAATTTAAATCATATACACCTGAGAATGGAGGAAATGACCTGTATTTATGTTAAACCCAGTGAAAATAAAAGAAAGAAAACTTTATGATGGATTTAGCCAGCCTGCCTGTGCACTGGCTTGTGCTTCACACAGGCCAAAAGAAAGTAAGTACAGATCATGTTCTCAAGGTGAAGTGTGCTGTTGTTTCTATAAATGAATAGTATGGATTCTATAAATAAATGCATACTCCATCCCTTCCTGCACATGCTCTTCCCTCACCTCCTACCTCTTATAGCTCCATTGCTTTAAAGAGCATCTATGTGTTGTGATTCCTCAATCCATATGTCTTAAGCCCTCTTTTCGGAACATCAAATGTGAACATTTCACTACATCTTTAACCTCTCCATATTTAAGTCTTTAAAGCATCCATGCTTAGTGTGCCCAAAACAAGACTATCGACAACTCTTCTTCCCACACCAATCAAAACTACTTCATCCCCAGTCTCAATCTCCATCTGAAGACAAGTTATTCTAATTATATTCTGTTAGGGTCTAGAATGCCCTTCCTTGTGATATTAGCAGGGCTAGTTTCTTCTTAGGATTGCCAAAAAATAACTCAAAGATAATTAGTTGCAGGATAGTTGAAGTGTCACTTATTTGTGAGGGAACTTAATCCTGTATTGACTGTCTTCTCAAACAAAGACAAAGATTGAGCTTGTAAAAGTAAAAACCATTTGTACAAGGGGAAAGGGAAAGTTTCTCATTCACAGCTAGAAGTTTCACTGAAAAATTAACTCACAAAAAGGCTGATTAATAAGAGAAAAGGCAAACAAATTTATACTACTATGCACATGGGGAGAATCCCAGAATGATTGCCTAATATCTCAGTGGGATATAGATGCTTATATACCCCATTTCTTAGGAGAAAGAGAGATAGGAAAATAAGGATGATTTTAGGAGGACAGTAAATTACTTTTTTGGAGAATTCAATAGACTAAAAGAACATACAGTGGTCTGGGACAAAATCTTTTGAGCCCACAGAGCAGATGATAGTTTGTGACAAAAATCTATCCATGTCTGATGGCAGATTTAGTCTTTCTTCCTGAAATATGGTTTCAGTGAAGTGACCAGAGTAATTGTTTTCTACTTTGCTAGGTCCAGACTATAAGAAAATAAGGAAACTTCAGAATACAATTTTTCCTGTGTTTTGGGAGAAGTAAAGAATTTGAGAGACGGGGGGAAGGGGTGTGTGTGTGTGCGGTGTCAGAGAGAACTTGAGGGTTCTTTTTCAGTTCAGCATGTACAGTCATATTTTGGGGTATTGCTTTCTGGGCCCCAACATTTGCTATTTATTGGTCTGTTTTTGCTTTTATTTTCCTTTTAGTAAACTAATTAAGTGAAGGCATGACCTTTACTTAATCGGTTTAGCCAAAGGTGAATAGAGTTGTCAGAGAAAGTATTTTTTTTTTTAAGGGGCTTTTGAGAAGCCTTGAGCTTTGGGCTATTGTATTACATCTTTGAGTATGGGCAGCATAGCGCATTTTGGTCAATACCTATACTTCATTAGGTCAGACCCATTCCGTTTCCCTTCATTATATTTTATCATCATTAATAGCATAGCTCATGTCATGCACTGAAACAGATTTTCCTTCAGTAGGTATCGCAGAAATCTCAGACTCTTGGGCTCAAGAGTTCTTGCCTCAGCTTCCCAACTAGCTGGGACTGTAGCCACACCTTTCATCTTCTTCACGTCTTCTTATTTAATATTCCTTACAAAACATAAGTTGAACTGACCTTTAAAATGTATTTTACCATTGCTTATTACCATTACTTACCTTTCCTCCCTTGAAACTCATATTCCTGGAAAGATGATCTATTTTCTTCCCCAAGAACAATTCCTGTCTGTGATAGAGGAGACGTTCAATTTATATGTGTTGGAATAAAATGATGAATTTTCAAATGGCTAAACATCAGCCATGATGCAATCTACTTTAGTTAATAAGTTTCCAAACCCAATTTTATAACACAGCATTTCTTAAACTTGAGTGCTGAAGGACTACAGGGAACTTCACCCCAAACTATGGCTTCCTGGTATAATGAGTACCTTGAGTTAAAGGCCTTTAGAAATCAACAGATCCTGGAAGATATTTTTCCCCTGTCTACATCAATTCTGGAGGGACCCACCAAGAACTACACTTATTTTTCCTTACCTTCCTTTATCTCATTATCTATTGAGAAAAGAAGATCAAGAATGTAACCACACTGAACAGACTTTTCCACAAGATAATGTCTGTCTCCCAGGCTCATTCAATTTCCAGAAAACATTTTGGCTGATCTCTGTTCTCCATCCATTCATTCTCCCTAGGAATCACTTAGTGACCCTCAATAGAATTACTCATATTCCCCAACTCCCCCCTCCCTTCTGAAATAGGGCTATATATTTGGGCCCCATGGGGATATGGGGCAAGTATCACTCTGATTTTCCTCCATGCAAGCCAATATATGTATACACTGTTTCTCTTTTCATCTGCCTTTTGTGAGTTTATTTTTCAGCAAACCTTTAGAGCACAAAGGGAAAGTTTTCACTTGGCCCACATAGTGATAGTTCTGTTATCACTTCATCCTATCAGCACCCCCTACAATAGTGTTGGTTTCGTGATTTTGTTTGTTTGGAGAAGCAGTCTCACTGTTACACTGGGTAGAGTGTCTTGTGTCATAGCTCACAGAAATCTCAGACTCTTGGGCTCAAGAGTTCTTCGTGCCTCAGCCTCTCAAGTAGCTGGAATTACAGGTACTGGCCACAACATCAGGCTAATTTTTCTGTTTCTTATTTTTTATTTTATTTTATTTTATTTTTTGTGAGATAGAGTCTCAAGCTGTCATCCTGGATAGAGTGCCGTGGTGTCACAGTTCACAGCAACCTCAAACTCTTGGGCTTAAGCAATTCTCTTGCCTTAGCCTCCCAAGTAGCTGGGCCTAACGGGGCCCACCACAATGCCTGGCTGTTTTTTTTTTTTTTTTTTTTTTGGTTGTACTCGTCACTATTGTTTGGCTGGATTCGAACCCACCAGCTCCAGTGTATGTGATTGGCACTCTAGCTGGTTGAGCTAAAGGCACCAAACCTCTTATTTTTTTATTTTTAAGTAGAGATGGGGTCTAGCTGTTGCTCAGGCTGGTCTTGAACTCATGAACTCAGGAGATCCACATGCCTTAGCCTCTCAAAGTGCTAGGATTACAGGCATGAGCCCTTATCCCCAGCTTACACCAGTGTTTTTTAACCTTTTTTTTATCTCACTGCACACTGAACCAACAGTTAAACTTCCGCAGCACACTTAAATCATGTTTATCAAAAGAAAAAAAAGGAGTTAAAAGAAAAAGAATATACTAACTGTGCTTTGAACTTCTTTTGAAAATAATTCAAGTTATGATCTTTAAAAAAAAATGTTTGTGGCACACCTAAAATCCTTACAGTGCACTGGTTGAAAATCATCGCCCTACAGGAATTCCAAGCATTAAGCTTTCCCAGAATCATATGTAACATCTAGCTACTGCTACTTTGTTCAATCTGCCCACCAAGCCTGCAAACCATAACTTGTTTTATTTTTCTGAAATCATGCCAGTGAAATTTAAATATATGTATATATTTACTGTAAAAATGTCAATAATTAAAGATGTATATAGACTAAACTTTAAATATCTTCTCACCTACACACCAAACTCATACCAATCTTATCAGAGGAAAGCGCTGGTAACAGTTTGGCTTCATCCTTACAGACTTTTTTGAAGGAATGCCAACTTTTCTCATCAATATCTGTCTTTCTCAAATCCATCTTCCTAGGAAAACTTCCCCAATCTCTCAGCACAATCCATCTTTTCTTCAAGACATTCTTTTGCCTGAATGAGATATAGTTTTGAGCTGAAAATTAATTTTTCAACTAAAAAGTTAATTTCTTCCCAGCAAATGTTGAAATTCCAATAGAGGCAGAATAATTTCTTCTACTTTGAATTTCCCACTGTTGTAGGCACAGTGATTTTTTTTTTTTTTCCTATTTGTAGAAAGAAAGTTGATGTCTTTTGGAGTACTAGTGGAAGTTTTACAAATACTGAAAATGTGAAATAAAGTCTGGAAAACATTAAAAACACATACAACTATGCCCACACCCCTTACGTGCTTTTATTATCAACAATGCTTTAGACTCTGTGGGACACTTTTATCTAAAAAGGAGGTGATTTAAAAAAGTGTTTTACAACCTCTCTACTATATGTTTAATCAAAAATACTTTACAAATGGGACTGGAATAGAAATACATCATTTCAAAGTTTAAGAATTTTTTGTAATCAGACCATTTCTATATGGACTTACATACCAAAAGCTCTGAATAGCTACCTCACTACAACTTGTGTTACACACATTGATTTCATTAATTTCATATTTTAGAGATGATCTGGTTAGTTTATTGTTGTTGCCTTTTTATTTTATTATTCTATTATTGGCTAAATCATTAGAGAAAACCCGTGAGTGAATGAGAGAACCGGAGATTTATTCAATTTAATCAAAGTCAAAATAACTTGGAACTCTGAAAGAATACATTCACACACATCTGAGATATACATGTGTATACATATAGATAGATTTATATTGAGCCTACATATTCAAGTCAATAGGTTAGCAGGAACCAAGTGAGAGGGTCCTCCAATTCACTTTGTCCTTAGAGTCTCACTTGACTCTGAGTTTCAAGTTTATGGCTACTGGTTTTAAAGTTACTTACTTTGGACCAAAGAAAAGTTTATATTGAGCCTACATATTCAAGTTGATGGGTTAACAGGAACCAATATCATGCATGGTAACTCTACACAGTAAAAAGAATAACTGACATTTAAGCAAGCTGGGTTCTTATTCCCCTGATTACTTACACTCATTGTTGATGTATGTGGACAGCATCTCTCTCTGAAATCCTCACCTGTATAACAGGAGAAACCAGCTACCCAGTTGGCTAGGTAGCTAACAATGCTCTCACAAATTGTCTATAAGTATGCGTACCTATATGAAATCTTAGTTTCTGAAGTCACGCTTAGGGAGAACAGATTTTGACAGAAAATACTATTGTTATCTGATCTTACTGAAAAATCCTAGGCTTGCTACTTATTTTCCTGTTGTTCCCTTCAGAACTAGAACAATAACATTTTTTTTCCCTTTGACTCTTGGCATGACTGCTGGCGACAACACTGCTGAAGTGCTTGAGTAAATAGAGAATAGGAGATTTCTTAAACAAATGAATTATTTAAATCTGCATATGCAATGAGATCTGTTAGGCAAAACTTCTGTTTATAAGACCCTCAGGCTCTTAGGAAGATATTTGATATGTAATTTCCTAAACTGCTTACTGTAGTTTTTGCATCTTATTGTTTATTTTGCACGAAATTGTATTGTCAGTAGGAATGTTCCCGGAGAGAGCTTTGATTGAAATATGCTTGGATGAGCATTAAGGTTTATTTTTTTGTGCATGTAATAATTTTAAATCTTCATGTTATTGCTAGTTGGATATTTGCCAAGATTTGAATCAAAATGGTTTTTATTTTTAGTGTTTTCGTTCTGTTTGTTCCTTTAAATAATGCACATTTCCCACTTAGTTAAGCAAAAATGACATAAAAGTAAATGAAATGTATTTAATTAGTATACATAAGCATTTCTAATACATGCCTACCCCAGTTTGGGGATAAGAAAGGATCACCCAATCCACTTTGTCCTTATAGTCTCATTCGGCTCTGCGTTTTCAAGTTTATGGCTACTGGTTTTAAAGTTAACTTACTTTGAACCAAAGAAAAGTTTATATTGAGCCTACATATTCAAGTTGATAGGTTGAATTTCAAGTTAGCAGGAACCAAGCATTGGCAATGGGTCCAAGATGGTGTTTGTCACAATGGTGAAGCCATAAAACATAAGATGAAGATTCTGTGGAGGTGAAGCATGATGGCGGATGGGATGAACATGTAGCCCACCTCTCCCCAGTCATCAGGTGAGAGGAAGGGTTGGACCTTTTCTCTGTGTGGACAATTGATGTGGACAGACAGCTGGAGACACGCAGGGAATTGGCGGATTGCTGTATATGAGGTGTAATTTAAAACCATGGACTCTGTTGTAGAGATTTTCCCTGTTTGGCTATACTGGCCAGCAAGCCCCTCCTCATGGAGGACAGCAACTTGTAATTCCTGGCAAAACCCAATGGACAAAAATTTATTCCTGAGCCGAGTTTAGCGCTTTGAAAGGGGCTAAGAAACCCGATGGAAAATTGAAGGGAAGGGATCCTGTCTGAGAAACAGACATTTTGAATTGTCCGAAATGGCAGACACCTTCCCTCAGAACAACAGGAGTGATTAAATAGACTGGACCATTCCTGGTGGGGAACATTTGTGTGGGCTGGCAGTTCAGTCTGTGTGGTGAACTGGCAGGTGGCTAGACTCAAAAGTCCAGATTCAAAAGTGAGACTTTGAGCCACAAAAACTGAGGATAAGGTCTCCGTGCACTGCAGCCACGAAAGCCAGCAGCAGCTAAAACCGGCAGCAGCCAGCACTATCCCCCACAGTCGATTGCAGTTGCCAGTTTACAGGAGAACGTGGAAACAAAGTGGAAAGATTTATGAAGCGTGGACTCCTGCACTGAGTTGGGAGGTCAGATAAGAGTGCTGTCTGGAACAGAGCAGCTGAGGTTGGACAATAATTAGACAATAAACTTTTACAGAAACTCCCAAATGGCCATCAGCCATGTAGGGTGGTTACTGTGGTAACAGTATAAACTGTGAACCAGGTATAAGCCTGGGAACCACTCACAGCTTCAATTGGTGTCCAGAAAGAAAGTATATGGCATTATAAATATATTTCTATGAAATTGATCCCTATGTCATACATATTGATGTATATTTCTACAGATATACAAGAGTAATATTTTTGTGGTTGTTGCCCTTTTTTGTTCTTTACCTCAAAATTTTCCTGGAGGAACTATTGTTATTTTTTTATTATATATATTATATATAATATATATAATAAAATATATAATATTTTATTTTTTTCGATTTTTAATTTTTTCTTTCTTCTTTTTTTACTTTTATGAACAACACTTTTTTTCTCCTTTTTCTCTTCTCTCTTCCTCTTCTTCCCTTCTTATGGTTTCTGAGAGTGCTTACATTAGATTTTTAGGGTTTTTTTGTTTTTTTGTTTGTTGTTTGTTTTATATCTTTTTTCAATTATGTTACGATTATCATTTTTATTGTAGTTTTTTGTTGTTGTTGTCTGTATGTCTATGTGTTTCTGATTGTTCATGCATCTGTGGGTCTTGTGTGTCTGGAAGCCTTTTTATCTGTTTACTTGCTCATTTGGTCTCAATGAGTTTGGTGTTTTGCTAAATCCTCAGGTTGGCTATTTTCCCTAACTCCAATTTTCATATTCAATACGAACAAGGGTGAATGTGGGACGATGGCTGATTGGATCCAGCTCTCAATAGAAGCCCCAGTCCGGAGTTAGAGGTAACGACCAGAAAAAAAAACACCAAAGCTGCAGGAGGGAAGCCAAGCTGAGAGATGAGATAGATAATTGCTCGTCTTCCTTGCTGAGGCAAGCTTCAACTATGAATAAACTATTTTCAGAGGCAGAGACAAGATGGCTGACTGAAGCCAGCTTTCCACAGAGGCTCCCATCCAGAGGAGAGTTAATGGACAGAAATTTAGCAAGTACCTAGGTAGATTACAGCTGCACCAAGAGAGAAGGCTGAAGAATGCACACCAAACCTCTGAGATGAGCTGCGACCCCAAGGATACAAACAAAAGGTACAAATACATTACCAAGAAGACAGGAGTCCACTTACCCATGAGAATGGCTAGGAGTGCTCCACAAATAAATTAGCAGAGTTCAAAATATTTGAGTAGTCAACAGACCCCTGCAATCCAGTTGCCAGAGATCTTCTAAACTCTCCCAACTGAGACAGGTGCTGACTGAGACAATTGATTTGGACCTTTTGAACTGAGCCAATTGCCCAAGAATTATTCAAGTGGTGCCCTGGGTGTGTGGTTGTAGGATGGTTTAATTTTTCTCTTCCAATTGATGCCTGCAGGGGGGTGGGTTGACTTAATTGCTGGTATTTCTCCACAGCTGAGACTTCAACCCAGAGTAACTAGAGTTGGACAGAGACCAACTGAAAACAAGACAGAACCACATATCCCCACCACACCAAACAGGGCCCCAGTTTCTAAGGCCATAGCACTGTATGGGTACTCAACAAAGCTCCAAGAAAAAAGTCAAATGGTGTAAAATAATTATAGGGTGGAATCAGCAGAAACACTCTGGTAACATGAACAACCAGAATAGATCAATCTCTCCCAAGGAAAGATATGGCAGATGTAACTGAAAATTCCATTCAAAAACAGCTGGCTGAGATGTCAGAAATCAAATTCAGCTTTTGGACTCCAAACAAGATTAATAGAATGGAGAAAAAATTGGAATTAGAAATTAGAAGAGGAATCCAAAAGTCAGTATTAGAAATTCGAGGAGAAATTCAAAAGTTGTCTCAAGAAGTTAACAAATTTATAGACAAAACCACCAAAGATTTTGAAACACTGAAGCAAGAATTTGCAGTTCTCAAAGTTCTGAAAAATATAGTAGAATCCCTCAGTAACATAGTGGAGCAAGCAGAAGAAAAGATTTCTGACACTGAAGACAAAGATTTTGAACACTCCCAAATTCTCAAAGAAGAAGAGAAATGGAGAACAAAAATGGAACATTCTCTCAGAGAGCTCTGGGATACTTTGAAAAGGCTAATATCCACCTCATTGGAATCCCTGAAAGTGATGAAGTGGCCTCACAAAGCTCAGAGGCCCTTCTCCATCAAATTATGAAGGACAATATTATAGACATGTCAAGAGATTCTGAAATTCAGATAGCAGACAGTTTCAGAACCCCAGCACAACTCAACCCAAATAAGACATCCCCCAGGCATATCATAATTAACTTCAATAAAGTTAATATGAAGCAGAAAATTCTGAAAGCAGCCAGATGTAAGAAATCCATTACCTACAAAGGGAAGAATATTAGAATGACTGCAGATCTCTCTGCTGAAACTTTTCAAGCCAGAAGAGGGTGGTCATCGACTTTTAATCTCCTAAAACAAAATAACTTTCAACTCCAGATCCTGTATCTACCTAAACTGAGTTTCATTTATGATGGAGAAATTAAATACTTTAATGAAATTCATATGTTGAAGAAATGTGCCATAACCAAACCAGCTCTTCAGGATATTGTCAGACCTACCCTCCATAATGGCCAGCCCAACGAATCCTGTACCAGAAAAGTAAACTCACTCAGAAACTTTTGATCAAACTCCAATTTCCACATTGGTGAAAGGATTAAAAATGTCCACTGGACTTTCAAAAAACTCGATACCCAAAATTTTTTAGACTTATCTATATTCTCCAATAATGTGAATGGCTTAAACTGTACTCTAAAGAGGCACAGGTTAGCTGACTGGATACAAAAACTCAGGCCAGATATTTGCTGAATACAAGAGTCACATCTTACCATAAAAGATAAAAATAGACCAAGGGTGAAAAAATGGTCGTCCATATTTCAGGCAAATGGTAATCTGAAAAAAGCAGGTGTTGCAATTTTATTTGCACTCACAATAGGCTTTAAATCAACAAAAGTAAGGAAGGAAAAGGATAGTCACTTCATATTTGTTAAGGATAATACTCAATATGATGAGATTTCAATTATGAATATTCATGCACCCAACCAGAATGCACTTCGATTTATAAGAGAAACTCTAACAGACATGAGCAACTTGATTTCCTTCAGCTATATAATAGTCGGAGATAGCAAAAATCCTTTGGCAGTGTTGGTTAGATCCCCCAATAAGAAGCTGAGGAAAGAAATTTTAATTTAAACCTAACCATCTAACATTTGGATTTAGCAGACAAAACAGAACATTTTATGCCAACAAAACTGACTACACATACTTCTCATAAGCTCATGGAACATACTCCAAATTCTATCACATCTTGGGTCACAAGTCTAATCTCAGTAAATTTAAAGGAATAGAAATTATTCCTTGAATCTTCTTGGACCAACATGGAATAAAAGTTGAACTTGGTAACCACAGGAATCTTCATGCTCATACAAACACATGTAAGTTAAATAACCTTATGCTGAATTATAGCTGGGTTGGAGATGATATAAAGAATAAAATTGCCAAATTTCCGGGAAAAAAATGACAATGAAAACACGAATTATCAGAACCTCTGGAATACCGCAAAGTCAGTTCTAATAGGAAAATTTACAGCACTGCAAGCCTTCCTCCAGAGAATGGAAAGACAGGAAGGTAAAAACTTAATGGAACATCTCAAGCAACTGGAAAAGAAAGAACAGTCCAACCCCAAACCCAGTAAAAGAAAAGAAATAACCAAAATTAGAGCAGAATTAAATGAAATTAAAAACAAAAGAATTATACAACAGATCATCAAATCAAAAAGTTGGTTTTTTGAAAAGGTCAATAAGATAGATAAAACTCTGGCTAACCAACCAGGAAAAAAAAGACTAAAATCTCTAATTTCATCAATCAAAAATGACAAAGATGAAATAACAACAGACTTCTCAGAAATTCAAAACATCCTTAATGAATATTACAAGAAACTTTATTTTCAGAAATATGAAAATCTGAAGGAAATTGACCAATACTTGGAATGACGTCAACTTCCAAGACTTAGCCAGAATCAAGTGGAAATGTTGAACAGGCCAATATCAAGTTCTGAAATAGCATCAACCATACAAAATCTCCCTGCAAAGAAAAGCCCAGGACCAAATGGCTTCACTCAGAATTCTACCGAACCTTTAAAGAGGAACCAGTACCTATATTACTCAACCTGTTCCAAAATGTAGGAAAAGAAGGAAGACTACCCAACACGTTCTAAAGTGAACATCACCCTGATCCCAAAACCAGGAAAAGACCCAACAAGAAAAAAAATTATAGACCAATATCACTAATGAATATAGATGCAAAAATATTAAACAAGATCCTAACAAAAAGAATCAGGCAACATCAAATAAATTATACATCATGACCAAGTGAGTTTTATATCAGTGTCTCAAGTCTGGTTCAATATAATCTAGAAATATAATTCAGCACATAAACAAATTTAAAGAAAAAGACCATATGATTCTCTCAATTGATGCAGAAAAAGCTTTTGATAATACCCATAATCCCTTCATGATCAGAACACTTAAGAAAATTGGTATAGAAGGGACATTTCTTAAACTAAAATAAGCCATCTACAGCAAACCCACAGCCAATATCATATTGAATGGAATTAAATTGAAATCATTTCCACTTAGATCAGGAACCAGAAAAGTCTGCCCATTGTCTCCACTGCTCTTTAACATTGTAATGGAAGTTTTAGCCATCACAATTAGGGAATAAAAGGTGATCAAGGGTATCCATATAGGGTCAGAAGAGATCAAACTTTCCCTTTTTGCAGATGATATGATCATATATCTGGAAAACACCAGGGATTCTACTACAAAACTCTTAGAAGTGATCAAGGAATATAGCAGTGTCTCAGGTTACAAAATCAACATTCATAAATCGGTACCCTTCATATATACTAACAATAGTCAAGCTGAAAAAAAATTTAAGGACTCTCTTCTGTTCACAGTAGTGCCAAAGAAGATGAAATTTTTGGTAGTTTATCTAACAAAAGACATGAAAGATTTCTATAAAGACAACTATGAAACTCTAAGAAATGAAATAGCTGAAAATGTTAACAATGGAAAAACATACCATGCTCATGGCTGGGAAAATCAACATTGTTAAAATGTCCATACTACCCAAAGCAATATACAATTTTAATGCAATCCCTATTAAAGCTCCACTGTCATACTTTAAAAATCTTGAAAAAATAATACTTCGTTTTATATGGAAACAGAAAAAACCTTTAGTATCCAAGACATTACTTAAAAATAAAAACAAAGCAGGAGGATTCACGCTACCTGACCTCAGACTATACTACAAATCGATAGTGATCAAAACAGCATGGTACTGGCACAAAAACAGAGAAGTAGATGTCTGGAACAGAATAGAGAACCAAGAGATGAGTCCAGCTACTTACCATCATTTGATCTTTGACAAGCCAATTAAAAATATTCAGTGGGGAAAAGATTCCTTATTTAACAAATGGTGTTGGGTGAACTGGCTGGCAACCTGTAGAAGACTGAAACTGGACTCACAACTTTAACCATTAACTAAGATAGACTCTCACTGGATTAAAGAGTTAAACTTAAGATATAAAACTATTAAAATACTAGAAGAAAGTACAGGGAAAACCCTTGAACAAATTGGTCTGGGCGAGTATTTCATGAGGAGGACCCTCTGGGCAATTGAAGCAGCTTCAAAAACACACTACTGGGACCTGATCAAACTAAAAAGCTTCTGCACAGCCAAGAACACAGTGAATAAAGCAAGCAGACAGCCCTCAGAATGGGAGAAGATATTTGCAGGTTATGTCTCCGACAAAGGTTTAATAACCAGAATCCACAGAGAACTCAAATGTATAAGCAAGAAAAGAACAAGTGATCCCATCACAGACTGGGCAAGTGACTTGAAGAGAACCTTCTCTGAAGAAGACAGGCGCACAGCCTACAGACATATGAAAAAATGCTCATCATCTTTAATCATCAGAGAAATGCAATTCAAAATTACCTTGAGATACCATCTAACTGCAGTAAGATTAGCCCAAATCACAAAATCCCAAGACCAGAGATGTTGACATGGATATGGAAAAAAGGGAACATTTCTACACTGCTGGTGGGGATGCAAATTAATACATTCTTTTTGGAAAGATGTATGGAGAACACTTAGAGATCTAAAACACTTAGAGATCTAAAAATAGATCTGTCATTCAATCCTATAATTCCTCTACTGGCCAAAAATCACATTATAACAAAGATATTTGTACCAGAATGTTTATTGCAGCCCAATTCATAACTGCTACGTCATGGGAAAAGCCCAAGTGCCCATTGATCCACGAATGGATTAATAAATTGTGGCATATGTGCACCATGGAATACTATGCAGCCTTAAAGAAAGATGGAGATTTTACCTCTTTCATGTTTACATGGATGGAGCTGGAACATATTCTTCTTAGTGAAGTATCTCAAGAATGGAAGAGAAGTATCCAATGTACTCATCCCTACTATGAAACTAATTTATGGCTTTCATATGAAAGCTGAAACTCAGTTATAACCTAAGAATATGGGGCAAGGGGAAAAGGATGGGAGGGTGGGGCTAGGATGGGTGGAGGGAGGGTAATTGGTGGGATTACACCTTTGATGCATCTTATAAGAGTACATGTGAAACTTAGTAACAGTAGAATATAAATGTCTTAACACAATAACTAAGAAAATGCCAGGAAGGCTAAGTTAAACCAGTGTGATGACAATGTGTCTAACTGTTTATAAAACCAGTGTATGATACCCCATGATTGCATTAATGTACACAGCTATGATTTAATAATAAAAAAATGGGATGGAATTACACTCTAGTTGGGACTAAACAGTAAAGAAAGGGTAATAATAACACAGATATTTAGAAACTATAACAATATACCAAACAAAAATATACAAATGATTTTAACACATTTTCTTATGATTCTGACTTAGATATCATATTGTTGTGAAATACTGTATGTGCTTTTTATGTGTGAATGTGAGGAGTAATACATATAGAACATACTTTCAAAAAAAATAAAAAGATTAAGATTCTGCTTTACCTATTACAGGGAGCAGAAAAGGTTTTCCCGCTTGAGACCCATTTTCAGGTACAACTGGCCAATCCCAGTTGGGTAACTCATGTGGTGAGAGACCTGACCCAGATCCTCAGCCCAGGCATACAGACACACACATACTCTCACAAACAGACATAGTGTGCTTTGGAAATGTAAGAATTCACACAAAAATTCTGAAGCCTTATGAACATTCTGGCTTTTTTTTTTTCCTCCTCTACTGTTCTTTGGTTTGTTTTATTTTCCTCTCTTATTTCTTCTCCTTTAATTCCTCTTCTTTCTCTCTGCCTCTTGTCTCTCACTTCTCTGTCTCTTCATCTCTGTTTTTCTGGTGTTTCTTTTTCTATCTTTCTTCTCTTTCTCCTTTTGGAGAGATGTTCAAATGTCATAATTTCTTAAGATTATATCTATTCTCATTCTTTTTTCTAACCAGTTTCTCAAATGACAAGAACTGAATAATAGATGATGTCCATCGTAGCCTAAGAAAGGCTAATGTGGTGAAATACAGTCCTTGGTGAGATTATGGTCCCAGTGTTTTTCAAGTATACTGAAAATTTGGTGCTCATTCTTGCAGGTTTGTAGGGATAGGGTAAGGAAGAACTGGAGAGTAGAATCTTTGCTGTTTCATAAAGTAATTAATTTAAACTCCATCTCAATTCCAGTTTTTACAACTGCTCTGTCCTGTGGTAATTTATCTTTCTATATGATTCCCTATTATTTGATAATTTTGTAGCTTAGAATTAGGCATTTAACTGGTTTATGGTTTTATCTTATGTGTTAGTGTTAACCTCATCCAACTTCAGTCTTTTGGGAAAAGGACAGATAGTGTAATTGGGGAATGACTAGGGTACATTTAGAAGCCTAGGAAAAACTGATGAAATATTTCCTTAGTGCCTAATTTATGATTTATTAATGTCTTAATTATGAATATGTTCATTATATGGGTAGTAAAGGGAATGAGTAGATTCAGGTAATGTTATATAATTCTTTGCTATGAGCCCCCAAGTCACCAAGAAATTTGTAAATGAAAAGAAAGTTCCCATCTTGCTGTTCCTTTTTCCTCTTTGACAATCCAATAGGCTCTTTGTTCCTCCACCTGGGAGAGATAAAAAGTAACAACCATACCCATTTTCACAGGGATCTCCCTGTTTCTCACAGTCCCATCCCCTCTGTGGGAGCAGGTCAGTTTTCTAGATGATGTGCGGTAAGAAAAGACATGTAGACTCAGACCCTCTTCTACCATGTAGGGACGAGAGAATTTTAAAAATCATTTCAAGGTAAGTATGGATTCAAAGGACTGTTGAAATTAAAATAGCAATAAACAGAATGGATTTGGACTTAGTTCAAATATTGTACTGATTAGCTTTTGGTTTGGTAATTCTTGATAAAGCTTTTCCTCATTAACCTAGTAATTGAACACATTGGCTCCAGTAATAAAGGTGGGCCCACCTAACAACAAACCAGGAGGGAATTAGGCGCTTGGAAATAATGATACAGCTTAGAAAATAAATGTCATGCATTTGGGGGACAGGCTGATTTGGGGGAATCAGAAATCTGTGGCAACTTTTGCTATGTGTTTTATTCCCCACCCTCCCACACACACACTGTGAGCTTTAAGACTGCTCATTTGAGCTATTCCAATGTTCCCATCTTTTTTCCTTCATTACTTTAGCCAAATATTTATTGTTCTCTACTTTGGAGGGTGTTGCTTGGATGCAATTATGTTGGCTTAATTGTAGTTCATTCTTCCTCACATATTGTTGTATGACCTCGTGCTCACTTTATTGTGGGCTGTCGCTGTTGGGGCTAATCCCTGAAAAGATGTAAGTACATTAGAATTCATTACAAAAAGAAAGAAAAACACAAATTGGGGTGGAAGAAAGCTCACAAATGGGGAGGCAGCTTAACCTGCTGCTAGTCCCTTTAGAGACAGAGAAACAAAAATCCTGGATAAAATAGTCCCTAGAGCAGGCCTAATCCACAACTGTAATGCGTCATCACCAGTGTGACATTCTATCTGGAGGAGAATGAAGTTA
The DNA here is from genome assembly GCF_027406575.1 of Nycticebus coucang. Lineage (NCBI taxonomy): Eukaryota > Metazoa > Chordata > Mammalia > Primates > Lorisidae > Nycticebus > Nycticebus coucang. The sequence continues at coordinate 32,319,426 of NC_069798.1, forward strand.
AACTAGTCTAAGCTTAAAATATGGTAACGTTTGTTTCCCTGCAGTCTTCCATCCCCTTCTGTTCTTTTGATTCTGGGCTTTCTTTTCATTCTTTCATCCTCTGCACTTCCAGCTAGCTTCCAGCATTAAAAACTTTTGTTCAAGCCTCTTCTTTCATGATATCAAAACCCGATTTCCGGAAAGCATCAGAAACTCATTAACTCTGAAGTGATTATCTGAATCTGCTAAATGGTGGTGGTGGTGGAGGGTGGGTGGGCTGCAGTGCCACTGCCACCTAGTTCAGTGTTTCTTTGACTTGACCATGAATTGCAATCACTTGGAGGACTTGTTAAAGCACAGATTTCTGGACTCCAAATCCAGGTTTTCTCATTCAGTGGTAGTGAGGTGGGGCCTGAGAATTTGCATTTTTATCAAGTTTTAAGGCAATGTTGATGCCACAAGTCTCAGGTCCAGTCTTGGAGAACCAGTGAGCTAGTGATCTGCCTAATTTCTTGAAAAGTTAGCAGAGAAGCCCAGTGGGAGAAAGGGAACCTCACAGCAGAGGCTCATCCAAATCCAGCCTTTCCTAGCTGTATTCCTTATTTTAAGGGAGTGAGTTCTCTTTGTGGAAAGATAGGTCTCTGAAAATCTAATCCACAACCTTGAAGTGGCTTCCATTAGCTTTCTGATTTTCCTAGAAACTGTGCTTCCAAATAAAATGATAGTGGTAATATTTGGTGCTTTATAGAAAAAGGATGGATGGCTTGGGATACAATTCAGTGACAGAAGAAGATAGGAGAAATTTCTGGAATAGAGAGGAACTTCCAAAAGTTCTTCTTTTCAAAACTTCAAAAAAAAAGTAACTTTCTTTTCAAAGCTAAACCTGAATTCTTAGGTAGCATTATTTAGGCTTCTTAGGCTTTCCTCCCTCTATTCTGATTTCAGAGGGGGATGTGGGTAGACACATAGTCTTACAATTCAGGAAAAGTATAGCAGAAGTAAAGGTGTGAAAAGGGACAACATGTTTTATGAGGTGTCTATTTAATATCCATCACCCCTTTTGAGGAATTAAAACCCAAGGCCAGTAATCAAAGGGGCATAAAAATATTCTTTTTTTTTTTTTTTTGTAAACCACAGGAGATATCACAACAGAACTGTTCAGACAGAAATTAGAAAATCTTCACAGGAGATTCTACAGTAAATAGCAATAGCCCCAAACTGAAAACCCCCTTTCAAAGCTCTGTATTTCTGCCTAAAGGGAGGATGATGATTCTTTACAATGACAGTCTGCCATCTTCCTCATCTGCTGGAAAATTAATAAATTTCTCTTTCCTCTTCCTCAAACTGTTTATCCTTGTCCTTCATTCAACCATGTCCTTCATTCAACCATGGGGACAAGTACTGAACTTATGGTAACAAAATGGTGTGCCTTAGGGTATTGCTTTGTCTAAAATTTCATAAGATTCATACTCATCTATCTATCTATCTATCTATCTATCTATCTATCTATCTATCTATCTATATATCTATCTATCTATCTCTATATATATATAAAACATATCTAAAATATGTAATATATGCTTTTAAAAATATGAAATATTGTATTTTTAAATTCTGACCATTGGGATAAAACTATACTTCATGAACATGAACATGTGAAGACCAAGGCCTAGGTCCATATATGTACCCAAGAAGCCTTGAGCAAGTAGACTCACTGTGGTTGGGTTATGGGAAGATGGGAAATACATGGAAGGTGTACATTGGTGCAGCCTGAAAAGGTGTGATATTCAAAGCAGAAGCTTACAGGTTACATGTATAGATAGGTTTAAAGATTCTTTGTAATTGCTAAAGGCTTGGAATGTTTTAAGTTAAAAGAAGTAAGTGTTAATCAGAGACATGCCACTGAATTGATTTGTTATGTAAGTTAAGAATGTGTAGGTATAGTTCAAGCTTGGTCTTACATAATTTTAGGCCTATGAATGAGTTACAAAGAATATCTCCAAGAAGGGAGAGGGGCATGATGAGGCACATCTGACCTTCCTTCTCATGGCCAGCAACTGAGCTTTAGAATATGTCTGGTGTCCCCTTGTCCCCAAGAATGAATGAAGAACAAAGACAAGTGGTTTGAGGAAAAGGAAAGAGAAGTTTGTTAATTTGACAGCAAATGAGGAAGATGGCAGATTCTTATCTTAAAGAACCATCCCCACTTCCTTAAGCAGAAATACAGAGCTTTGTAAGAGCATTTTAGCTTAGGCCTGTTGCTGTTTAAGGTAAGTTGTCCTGGCTGACCATATCTCAAGGACCTCTGCCTGGGCAATTCTGTCAAGTCATCTTCCATGGTTTAAGATACTAGAAAACAGGAGGGGCGGAGCATGATGGCAGACAGGACGGACGTGTAGCCTACCTCTCCCAAGCCATCAGGTGAGAGGAAAGGGGGTCTGGACCTTCCCTGTGTGTGGATTATTGCAGCGGACAGACAGCTGGAGACACTCAGTGAACTGGCAGATTGCTATATGTGAGCAGTAATTTAAAACCACAGACTCTGTTGTAGAGATTCTTCCCTGCTCGGCTGTGCTGGCCAGCAGGCCCCTCCCCTATGGAGGTCAGAAGCTTATAAATGCTGACAAAACCCAATTGACAAATATTTATTCCTGAACTGAGGGAGGCATCCGAAAGGAGAGCCATTCAAAACCACAGGGAGCTGGGCAACCTGATGGACAATTGAAGGGAAGGGATCCCGCCTGGGAAACAGACATTTTGAATTACCCAAAAGGGCGGGCACCTTTCCCCCAGGTGTTGGAGGGGGTTGGCGGTTCAGGCTGAGGGGCCATCTGGTGGGTGCCCATACAAACAGAAAACTCTCAACCATAAAACTCAGAATAAGGTCCCTAAGCACTCCAACCACAGGAACCAGCTGAATCTGCCGACCTGGCTACCGCCACTGAAGGTGCTAAAGCTGCAGACAGAGCTGCAGGAGCCAGCTACAGCCGGCTGGAGCCACAAGTCCACCAGCGACAGTGTGAACCCAGCACCACTCTCCCCACAGCCAATTGCAGTCACCAGTTTGCAGGAGAACCTGGGAGCAGAGTAGAAAGACTTAAGAGGTATGGACACTTGCACTGAGTGGGAAGGTCGGTCGCAAGTGCTGTCTGGAAGGGAACAGCCAAGGTTACATAATTCTTGGGTGACAAACTTTTACAGAAATTCCAAAATGACGATCGGCCATGGAAGGTGGTTACCATGGTGGTAACAACATGAACTGAAAATCAGGTATAAGCCTCGGAACCACTCACAGCGCCATCTGGTGTCCAGAAAGTATATTGCAGTATGAATATATTCCTACGAAAGTTGATCCCTACAGCAGACATATAGATGTATATAGGTATATTTCTACACGCAAAAATATTTTTGTAGTTGGTGCCTTTTTTTTCTTTTTTGTTGTTGTTGTTTTTTGTTGTTGTTTGCTTTGTTTTGTCCTGTTTTTCCTCATCATTTTCTTGGAGGAGCTTTTGATAATTTTTTATTATTACTTTTTATATAGATATATATTTTATTCCTATGTTTTCTAATTTTAATTTCTTCTTTCTTCTCTTTTAACATTTCTACTAACACCACTTTTTTCTCTTTTTTTTCTTTCTTTCAATTATTTTAAAATTATCACAATTTTTATTGCAGTTGTTTTTATATTGCTGTTGTCGTGGGTGTTGTCTGTATGTCTATTTGTTTCCATCTGTTTCTGTATTTATGGGCCCATGTGCCTGATTACCTTTGTATCTGTTTATTTGTTCATTTGGTCTCAATGAGCTTGGTGTTATGACCTGCAGCTCTGAGCTCCCAGCACTCCACTCCACTCTCACTCCTTGATCTGAAGACCTGCCCCCCCAGGAGTCCATATTCTTGGGTGAACTCTCAAGAGGTGTAGACAGGACCTGGACTTCAGCTGGCCAGTGCTGATTATGCAGCTCAGGAGTGACAAGATGACAGTCAGCTAAGAGGGAATCACACTGGAGCAGTGGTACCCAAAGGTGCAGAGCAACAGCCGTCTGCAGCAATAACAAGGCCCACTCCCAGATATCCCATAGCCTCTCCTCCTGTCTCCCTGGGCAACCAGATGAGGCTGAGCTTCTTCTCAGATGGCAACCACCATGAACAGACTTGGGACTGAAACACAGGCCCATGAGTAAAGGGTTTGCCTGAGGCGGTACTGACCTGGGTGGAACACGGGGACTAGAAAACACACCCACAGAGCCAGGAAACTCCCAGCGCACCAGGCACTCAGGGGATCACCAGCCTACAGACAAAGGAGGCCAAGAGGCTACAGCTGACAACTAATCGTGCTGCGAATACAAACCTGCAGGTGTAAAGACAGGGCCTGAGGCACAGGTTCTGGGAACTCAAATCAGCCTCTCCTCTGCTGAGGAATCTAGCAAGGTCAGAAACAACCCCACAGGGTTGTTCCATTCACCCAGTAACATAAACTAAGGGTGGGACTGGAACTGAGTGAACACCTCTAGCCTCCATCAAGTGCCCAAGGTTGGCAGGCCACACAACCCCCTGCTGGATAAAGACAGAGAACAGTGGCCTAGATGAGCAGACACAGACCAACCTGTGACATAGGCAGGTGCAAACCTCTGCAGTATCTGCTTACTGCAGACAACTGACTGGGTAACAGCCTTGTGGGGCTAGCAACGACTGGGTGTGACAGAGCTGCAAGGTTGGGAAGGAGGCATCAACCTTCCCAGACTGATCTATTTACTGGGTGGGGTGACTTAATTGCTGGTATTTCTCCACAGCTGAGAATTCAACCCAGAGTAACTGTTTCACTTTGGTCAAATAGAAACCAGCTGAAAACAAGACAGAATCAGCCCCTCTACACCAAACAGGGCCCGGGTTACTCAGGCAACAGCACTGTACGGGTGCTCGACAAAGCACCAGGGGAGAAATCAAAAGGAGTAAAACAATCATGGGGTGGAATCAGTGGAAAAATTCTGGTAACATGAATAACTAGAATAGATCAACCCCCCCAAGGAAAGATATGGCAGATGAAATTGAAGATCCCATTCATAAACAACTGGCTGAGATGTCAGAAATCAAATTCAGAATTTGGATGGCAAACAAGATTAACAAAATGGAACTAGGAATTCGTGGAGAAATTCAAAAACTGTCTCAAGAATTTAACGAATTTAAAGACAAAACTATCAAAGACTTAGACACACTGAAGCAAGAATTTGCAGCCCTCAAAGATATGAAAAATACAGTAGAATCCCTCAGCAAAAGAATGGAGCAAGCAGAAGAAAGGATTTCCGACATTGAAGATAAAGTCTATGAATGCTCTCAAATTCTCAAAGAGGAGGAGAAATGGAGAGCAAAAACAGACCATTCTTTCAGAGAGCTCTGGGATAATTCGAAGAAGATTAATGTCCGAATCATTGGAATTCCTGAAACTGAGGAAGTGGCCTCTCTGGGCACAGAGACCCTTCTACATAAAATTATGAAAGAGAACTTTCCAAACATGCCTAGAGATTCTGAAATACAGATAGCAGACAGCTTCAGAATCCCAGCACAACTCAATCTGAATAAGACATCCCCCAGGCATATCATAATTAGCTTCACTAAAGTTAATATGAAGGAGAAAGTTCTCAAAGATGCCAGGCAAAAGAAAGTTATTACGTACAAAGGCAAGAATATTAGAATGAATGCAGACCTCTCTGCTGAAACTTTTCAAGCCAGAAGAGGGTGGTCATCATTTTTAATCTCCTAAAGCAAAATAACTTCTAACCCCGAATCTTGTATCCAGCTAAACTGAGTTTCATCCATGATGGAAAAATTAATACTTTGATGACATTCATATGTTGCAGAAATTTGCCATAACCAAAACAGCTCTTCAGGATATTCTTAGACCTATCCTCCATAAAGACCAACCCAATCCTATACCACAAAAGTAAACTCACTTAGAAACTTCTGATCAAACTCCAACTTCCACACTGGTGAACGGATTCAAAATGCCCACTGGACTTTTGAAAAACTCGATACCCAAAACTTCACCAGACTTATCAATATTCTCCATTAATGTGAAAGGCTTAAACTGTCCTCTAAAGAGGCATAGGCTAGCTGACTGGATACAAAAACTCACGCCACATATTTGATGCATAAAAGAGTCACATCTTAACTTAAAAGACAAATACAGACTCAGGGTGAAAGGATGGTCATCCATATTTCAGGCAAATGGTAATCAGAAAAAAGCAGGTGTTGCAGTCTTATTTGCAGATACAATAGGCTTTAAACCAACAAAAGTAAAGAAGGACAAGAATGGTCACTACATATTTGTTAAGGGTAATACTCAATATGATGAAATTTCAATCATTAATATCTATGCACCCAACCAGAATACACCTCAATTTATAAGAGAAACTCTAACAGACATGAGCAACTTGATTTCCTCCAGATCCATAATAGTCAGAGATTTCAACACCCCTTTGGCAGTGTTGGATTGATCCCCCAACAAGAAGCTGAGCAAAGAAATCTTAGATTTAAACCTAAACATCCAACTTTTGGATTTAGCAGATATCTACAGAACATTGCATCCCAACAAAACTGAATACACATACTTCTAATCACCGCACGGAACTTACTTCAAAAATTGATCACATCTTAGGTCACAAGTCTAACCTCAGTAAATTTAAAGGAATAGAAATTATTCCATGCATCTTCTCGGACCACCATGCAATAAAACTTGAGCTGAGGAACAACAGGAATCTGCAAACTCATACAAAAACATGGAAGTTAAATAACCTTATGCTGAATGATAGCTGGGTCAGAGATGAGATTAAGAAAGAAATTGCCAACTTTTTGGAACAAAACGACAATGAAGACACGAACTATGAGAACCTCTGGGACACTGCAAGGCAGTTCTAAGAGGGAAATTTATAGCACTACAAGCCTTCCTCAAGAGAACGGAAAGAGAGTAAGTTAACAACTTAAGGGGACATCTCAAGCAACTAGAAAAGGAAGAACATTCCAACCCCAAACCCAATAGAAGAAAAGAAATAACCAAAATTAGAGCAGAATTAAATGAAACTGAAAACAAAAGAATTATACAACAGATCAATAAATCAAAAAGCTAGTTTTTTGAAAAGGTCAATAAAATAGATAAACTTTTGGCCAACCTAATCAGGGAAAAAAAGAGTAAAATCTCTAATCTCATCAATCAGAAACAACAAAGTTGAAATAACAACAGACACCTCAGAAATCCAAAAAATCCTTAATGACTATTACAAGAAACTTTATTCTCAGAAATATGAAAATCTGAAGGAAATTGACCGATACTTAGAAGCACATCACCTTCCAAGACTTAGCCAGAATCAAGTGGAAATGTTGAACAGGCCCATATCAAGTTTGGAAATAGCATCAACCATAGAAATCTTCCCTAAAAAGAAAAGCCCGGGACCAGATGGTTCCACCAAACCTTTAAAGAGGAATTAGCACCTATATTACTCAATCTGTTCCAAAAGGTAGAAAAAGAAGGAAGACTACCCAACACGTTCTATGAAGCAAACATCACCCTGATCCCCAAACCAGGAAAAGTCCCAACAAGAAAAGAAAACTATAGACCGATATCACTAATGAATATAGATACAAAAATATTCAACAAGATCCTAACAAACAGAATTCAGCAACACATCAAACAAATTATACATCATGACCAAGTCGGTTTTATCCCAGGGTCTCAACGCTGGTTCAATATATGTAAATCTATAAATGTAATTCAGCACATAAACAAATTAAAAAACAAAGACCATATGATTCTCTCAATCGATGCAGAAAAAGCCTTCGATAATATCCAGCATCCCTTCATGATCACAACACTTAAGAAAATTGGTATAGAAGGGACATTTCTCAATCTGATAGATGCCATCTACAGCAAACGCACAGCCAACATCATATTGAATGGAATTAAATTTGAATCATTTCCACTGAGATCTGGAACCAGACAAGGCTGCCCATTGTCTCCATTGCTTTTTAACATTGTAATGGAAGTTTTAGCCACTGCAATTAGGGAAGAAAAGGCGATTAAGGGTATCCATATTGGGTCAGAAGAGATCAAACTTTCGCCCTTCACAGATGATATGATTGTATATCTGGAAAACACTAGGGACTCTACTACAAAACTCTTAGAAGTGATCAAGGAATACAGCAGCGTCTCAGGTTACAAAATCAACATTCATAAATCGGTAGCCTTTATATATACCAACAATAGTCAAGTTGAAAAAAACAGTTAAGGACTTTATCCCATTCGCAGTAGTGCCAAAGAAGATGAAATATTTGGTAATTTATCTAACAAAGGATGTGAAAGATCTCTATAAAGAGAACTATGAAACTTTAAGAAAAGAAATAGCTGAAAATGTTAACAAATGGAAAAACATACCATGCTCATCGCTGGGAAGAATCAACATTGTTAAAATGTCCATACTACCCAAAGCAATATATAATTTCAACACAATCCCCATTAAAGCTCCACTGTCATACTTTAATCATCTCAAGAAAACAATACTTCCTTTTATATGGAATCTTAAAAAACCTCGGATAGCCAAGACATTACTCAGAAATAAAAACAAAGCAGGAGGAATCACGCTACCAGACCTCAGACTATACTACAAATCAATAGTGATCAAAACTATTTGTGTATTGGCACAAAAATAGAGAAGTAGATATCTGGAACAGAATAGAGAATCAAGAGATGAATCCAGCTACTTACCATCATTTAATTTTTGAAAAGCCAATTAAAAACCTTCAGTGGGGAAAAGATTCCCTATTTAACAAATGGTGCTGGGTGAACTGGCTGGCAACCTGCAGAAGACTAAAACTGGACCCACACCTTTCACCATTAACTAAGATAGACTCTCACTGGATTAAAGATTTAAACCTAAGACATGAAACTATAAAAATACTAAAGGAGTGTGCAGGGGAAACCCTTGAAGAAATTGGTCTGGGTGAGTATTTTATGAGGAGGACCCCGTGGGCAATTGAAGCAGCTTCAAAAATACACAACTGGGACTTGATCAAACTAAAAAGCTTCTGCACAGTGAAGAACACAGTAAGTAAAGCAAGCAAACAGCTCTCGGAATGGGAGAAGATATTTGCAGGTTATGTCTCTGACAAAGGTTTAATAACCAGAATCCACAGAGAACTCAAACGCATTAGCAAAAAAGAACAAGGGATCCCATCGCAGGCTGGGCAAAGGACTTGAAGAGAAACTTCTCTGCAGAAGACAGGCGCATGGCCTTTAGTCATATGAAGAAATTCTCATCATCTTTAATAATTAGAGAAATGCAAATCAAAACTACTTTGAGATATCATCTAACTCCAGTGAGACTAGCCTATATCACAAAATCCCAAGACCAGAGATGTTGGTGTGGATGCGGAGAAAAGGGTACAGTTTTGCACTGCTGGTGGGAATGCAAATTATTATATTCATTTTGGAAAGATATATGGAGAACACTTAGAGATTTAAAAATAGAACTGCCAATTCAATCCTGTAATTCCTCTACTGGGCATATACCCAGAAGACCAAAAATCACATCATAACAAAAATATTTGTACCAGAATGTTTATTGCAGCCCAATTCAGAATTGCTCAGTCATGGAAAAAGCCCAAGTGCCCATCCATCCACGAATGGATTAATAAATTGTGGTATATGTACACCATGGAATATTATGCAGCCTTAAAGAAAGATGGAGACTTTACCTCTTTCATGTTTACATGGATGGAGCTGGAACATATTCTTCTCAGTAAAGTGTCTCAAGAATGGAAGAAAAAGTACCCAATGTACTCACCTCTACTATGAAACTAATGTAGGGCCTTCACATGAAAGCTATAACCCAGTTACAACCTAAGAATAGGGGGAAAAGGGGAAAGGGAGGGGAGGGAGGGGGGTAGAGGGAAGGGTACTGGTGGGATCACACCTGCAGTACATCTTACAAGGGTATATGTGAAACTTAGTAAATGTAGAATGTAAGTGTCTTAGCCCAATAACTGAAAAACGCCAGGAAGGCTATGTCAACCAGTGTGATGAAAATGTGTCAAATGGTTTATGAAGCTAGTGTGTGATGTCCCATAATCATATCAATGTACACAGCTATGAATTAATAAAAAAAAATGCTCATCATCTTTAATTATCAGAGAAATGCAAACCAAAACCACTTTGAGATATCATCTAACTGCAGCAAGAGTAGCCCACATCACAAAATCCCAAAACAACAGATGTTGGCTTGGAGGTAGAGAAAAGAGAACAGTTCTGCACTGCTGGTGGGAATGCAAACTAGTACATTCCTTTTGGAAAGAAGTTTGGAGAACACTCAGGGATCTAAATGTAGACCTGCCATTTGATCCTGCAATTCCTCTTCTAGGTATATATTCAAAAGACCAAAATTCAATTGGGAACAAAGATACATGCACCAGATTGTTCATTTCAGCTCAATTCAAAATTGCCAAGTCTTGGAAGAAGCCCAAGTGCCCAACTATCCGTGAATGAATCAATAAATTGTGATATATATATATATATATATGTATAAATATATACATATATATATATATTATGGAATACTACACAGCATTCAAAAAAGATGGAGAGTTAACCTCTTTTATCTTTACATGGATGGAACTGGAAAATATTCTTCTTAGTAAAGTATCTCAGGAATGGAAAAAAAATCCAATGTACTCAGTACTACTGAGAAACCAATTTATAATCACTCACAGTTTCACATGAGAGATGGATCACAAGTATAGCCCAGGGTGAAGGAGGGAAGGGGAGGGAAGGGGAGAGAAATAAGAAGGGAGGGGGTGGTTCAATAGAGGAAGGGTTAATGGTGGGACCACACCTATGGAGCATATTGCAAGGGTACAAGTCAAATCTATCAAATATTGAACACCGGCCAGTGCCTGTGGCTCTGTGAGTAGGGTGCCATCCCCATATGCCGAGGGTGGCGGGTTCAAACCCAGCCCCAGCCAAACTGCAGCAAAAAAATGGCCGGGCGTTGTGGCGGGCGCCTGTAGTCCCAGCTGCTCTGGAGGCTGAGGCAAGAGAATCGCGTAGGCCCAAGAGTTAGAGGTTGCTGTGAGCCATGTGACGCCACAGCACTCTACCTGAGGGCGGTACAGTGAGACTCTGTCTCTACAAAAAAAAAAAAAAAAAAAAAAAGTATTGAACACCAATGTCTTAACACTGATTAAGTAAATGTGGTGAAATCTATGTTAATTAATAGGATGTAAGCACTCCAATTTGTACAAATAATCAACACACTGAATCCCACAAAGGCATAAATGTATTCATGATCTATGTATATATGACTTAATAAAAAAAATTTAAAAACAAACAAACAAACAAACAAACAAACAAAAGATACTAGAAAACAAAGAACAAAGAACATGCCTCTGCCCCTCCTAACCACTGGTCTCAGGCAGTGATATAAATATGAATTCTCACAAAGGTGATAAAGAGACTACTTGCAATACATTTAGGCCTTTTTCAAGCCCTTGCTTCTCTTACAAGGAGGGTGTTCATTCCATCACCTGGGCAGGGCTTATTTTGGTTCATAGACTTACTACATTTTTTTTTTTTTTTTTGGTAGAGACAGAGTCTCACTGTACCACCCTCAGGTAGAGTGCCATGAGGTCACAAGGCTCACAGCAACCTCTAACTCTTGGGCTTATGTGATTCTCTTGCCTCAGCCTCCTGAGCAGCTGGGACTACAGGCGCCCGCCACAACACCCAGCTATTTTTTTGTTGCAGTTTGGCCGGGGCTGTGTTTGAACCCTCCGCCCTTGGCATATGGGGCCGGCGCCCTGCTCACTGAGCCACAGGCGCTGCCCTACTTCTTCTAAAGTACATAGACATGTTCTTCCTGCATTTGTTTAAGGCAGTAGTTGCAATGATTCCTTAAGCCTTTGTGAGTCTTTCTGTAATCTTCTCCCTTCAGAGTTTATCTGTATGTTGTATATTTGTTTGTTTTAGGTTTAGGCAAGATACACTGGGGAATTTGAGTTGTTATGGCAATTAAATTATCAGTATTCCTGGACATGTAGCCAAGATTGAGAAAGATGGAAAAGTACATTGTGCTCTGATTACAGAGGAGATGGAAGCCCTTGCTATCTCCATCCTCCATACTCAGGTTTCTAGACTAATGTCTGAAATTTCAGTGCATCACATGTAGTTCCCATTGACTTGTATGTATCAGTAAGGACTAGCCTAGTGTTTGGCATATAGAAGATGTTTAATATGTACGTAAATGAATAGATTTACCTATTCCAAAGATTTGATTCAAAAGAAATTGCCTGTTGTTTGTTACATTGCTAAAAGCTAGAATGAATTTCAGTTACATGTTAATGTGATGAAGGCTTTAACCCTTTCTAATCCAATTTTTCTGCCATCCACATTCTCCCCAACTCTTATTTATTTTAGGCAGGAAAGAACTTGGTAGATTACTTGTAATGATCTTAGAGTTTTAAAAGAGAAAAACATAAATATGAACTCGCCTAATGATTTTATTATCTTTTTTTAGGTTAGATAAAATAAAATATTTTTGTTTATTTTCATTTATAATTTTTTGCTTTTGAGACAGAGACTGACTTTGTTGTCCCAGAGAGTGCCATAGTATCATACATCACAGAAACCTCAAACACTTGGGCTCAAGTAATCCTCTTATCTCAGCCACCTAAGTAGTTGGGAGTATAGGTGGCTGCCACAATGCCAAGCTATATTTTTAGAGACAGGGTCTTTCTCTTGCTTGGGCTGGTCTTGAACTTCTAAGCTTAAGCAATCCACTCCCCTTGGCCTCCCAGAGTTCTAGGATTACTGTGAGCCACTGCACTTGGCCTGTTTATAGTCTTTTTGAGCATAATACTTCTTAAACAATTTCCAGGATGAAATTTTGCTTCATCCTGCATATCTCACAGCAAGAAATGCTTTCTCTCCTTCTACTTTTCTCATTTCTTCTGCTTAAAACCATGTATCTTTTGTTGATTTTTTTCATTTTACATTAGACTTCCCTCAGTGTCAGAGGATGATGATGGTTTTCCCCTCTTTCTTGAATTTCTGTTTCTAACATTGCTCACAAGATGGATGGTGACATTTCTACTATAAGAAAGGTGTGTCTGCATTTTTTTCTCCACTCTGCATCTTATCTAATAAGTAAAAAATGTAGCTGTTCACAATTGCAACTTCTATCTGCCAGGAGAATAATTTTCTCCACTGTGTGTAGGCTCTCCTTATAAATGCTTAATATCCACAGTACTGATCAGCTCTGTCCACTCTTTCTATAAACGTTGTGTATACAACAATAACGATTGTTATTCTTTTTTTTTCAAATTGAGCAGGCTGTTTCTTTCTATAATCAGTGAACAACTCTGTTTGAGGGCCAAAAAATGTACTCAGCATTGTCACTAATCTGTTGTCAAGGAATGAGAGACACAAAACAAACAAACAAACAAACAAAGCAAACAAATAAACTTGCAGAAGTCTTCTGTCACTGGAACAGAATGGGAAAATCATATCAGATGAACTCCAACATAAGATCAGAAAGAGTTTTAAGCGCAAGTGTTGATATGAGGTGGTTCCTCTAGGCATATTCAAAGTGAAAGATATGGTAAAAGGCAGACACAAAAGGGGCATTTTAAGACCTCAGAGTTTGCCCTGAGGCTGACCCCTCCAGGGGTCTTCACCTGGTCATTAACTTGCTCTGTTTTCTTCCTTTTTTGACTTGAACCTGAGACTGTGCCAGTTGGCCCTCACAATAAAATGAATTCAATGCTAAATGTAATTTATGTATGGGAAATTTCATAGCATGGTGCCTGATGCATAAGCAGGTACTCAGTACACACTCGTTTCATTTGAATCCAATCTCTCTGCCCTTGGATCCCTGCCAATCCAATTTTTACCTTCCTCTGAGTTTGTTAGTATACTTCCTCTAATATAATCTGGGATCTATTCTGGAGAAATTCCCCAAAATGGAGCCTGATTAGAGAATTAGTAAGAGACAAGAGGGAAATGGAAGTAAGGGTATACCGCAAGGACGTCCAATCAACTTGAGATACCCAGAAAGTTGCCATGCATCACTGACCCATGGATGAAAAGCAGATACAGAATCTGTGCTAGGCACATTTAAGAAAATATGGAATATGGCTTGGAAATGCCTACTCCATCTTCAGGAAGCTTAAGTGGTGAGCTGTGAATTCTCCTGTGTTATTCTCGAATATTAAAGAAAATGCATTTATGTTCCCTCTCACTTTATTTCTCCTGTCCCCTCTTTTATCTCCCCATTCCCTTCCTGCCATCTCACTACCTCAAGTCCCACTTAGACCCATAACTTTAAAAATCAAGTAAGCAATTCTGTTCTCCGATTCTTGCCTGCCTTAAATTATATATCTGTTTTAAATATTTCTATATGACATCTACTTCATCTTTTTTCTCAAATGGGTCATGCATAGAACACACTCTCCTTTTCTCCTCTGTAGTTTACCATAATAGTGCAGATATTCCCCATCAGACAACTTCTTACAAAGTAAACATATCCAGTTCAATTGTATTGTTTCCCCTTCTGTTTGTTAAAACTCTGTCACAGTTAGTACCTTTTCTGTCTCCATTTTTTCTTACTCATTAACTTTTATATTCTCACTCTTATGATTACCAATAATGATTCTAATAATAGGCTAAGTGTAGTTTCAAATTTTAAAGTATTGTTAGTTATATATCTGTATTAAGGCAAGGACATCATACAAGTTGAAGTAGCAATTAGGAATAATTAAGATCCACTACCAATAACATATAAACTCTTGAAAGTACTCACAAATCTCCTTCAAAATATCTGAAATATCTCTATTTACCTCTTCATTTTTCTCTAATTAAAAAGGATTGTCTCCATATTAGCACAAAATATATTTAAACATGTATCATTTGAATTTTATCATCCTTTGTTTTGCTGAATTTCTAGTGTTGTAAACTTGCTGTGTTTTGTTTTATACTGTTTTATTTTACATTGTCTTGATTTTTCTACACTGCCTAATAAATTAATTAGGCCTTGGAATACTTTCTCAGAAATGTTTATTTTTTATTTTTGTTAGCTGTATAAAATTTTTTTTAATTAATTAATTTTTTGATTATTAAATCATAGCTGTGTACATTAATGTGGTCATGGGGCACCATACACTAGTTTCATAGACCGTTTGACACATTTTCATCATACTGCATAACATAGCCTTCCTGGCATTTTCTTAGTTATTGTGTTAAGACATTTACATTCCGCATTTACTAAGTTTCACATATATCCTTGTAAGATGCACCACAGGTGAAATCCCACTAATCTCCTGCCCTCTGCCCACCTCCCCCCTCTTTCACCCTTCCCCCTATTCTTAGATTGTAACTGGGTTATAGCTTTCATGAGAAAGACATAAATTAGTTTCATAGTAGGGCTGAGTACATTGAATACTTTTTCTTCCATTCTCGGGATACTTCACTAAGAAGAATATGTTCCAGCTCCATCCATATAAACATGAAAGAGGTAAAGTCTCAATCTTTCTTTAAGGCTGCATAATATTCCATGGTGTACATACACCACGACTTATTAATCCATTCGTGGATTGATGGGCATTTGGGCTTTCTCCATGACTTAGCAATTATGAATAGGGCTGCAATAAACATTCTGGTACAAATATTTTTGTTGTGATGTGATATTTGGTCTTCTGGGTATATGCCTAGTAGAGGAATTATAGGATTAAATGGCAGATCTATTTTTAGATCTCTAAGTGTTCTCCATACATCTTTCCAAAAGGAATGTATTAATGTGCATTCCCACCAGCAGTGCAAAAGTGTTCACTTTTCTCCACATCCATGCCAACATCTCTGGCCTTGGGATTTTGTGATATAGGCTAGTCTTACTGGAGTTAGATGATATCTCAAAGTAGTTTTGATTTGCATTTCTCTAATTATTAAAGATGATGAGCATTTTTTCGTATGTTTGTAGGCCACACACCTGTCTTCTTCAGAGAAGTTTCTCTTCAAATCCCCAGCCTGCGATGGGATCACATGTTCTTTTCTTGTTTATACGTTTGAGTTCTCTATGGATTCTAGTTATTAAACCTTTGTCGGAGACATAACCTGCAAATATCTTCTCCCATTCTGAGGGCTGTTTGCTTGCTGTACTTACTGTGTTCTTCACTGTGCAGAAGTTTTTAGTTTGATTGGGTCCCAGTAGTGTATTTTTGAAGCTGCTTCAATTGCCCGGGGGGTCCTCCTCATAAAATACTCGCCCAGGCTAATTTCTTCAAGGGTTTTCACTGCATGCTCTTCTAGTATTTTTACAGTATTTTTATAGTTTTATGTTTTTAATTGGCTTGTCAAAGATTAAAGAAAGGTAACTAGCAGGATTCATCTCTTGGTTCTCTATTCTGTTCCAGACATCTACTTCTCTGTTTTTGTGCCAGTACCATGCTGTTTTGATCACTATCGATTTGTTGTATAGTCTGCGGTCTGGAGGTGTGATTCCTCCTGCTTTGTTTTTATTTCTGAGTAATGTCTTGGCTATTCGAGGTTTTTTCTTGATTCCATATAAAACAAAGTATTGTTTTTTCATGTTCTTTAAAGTATGACAGTGGAGCTTTAATAGGGATTGTGTTGCATTTATATATTGCTTTGGATAGTATGGACATTTTAACAATGTTAATTATTCCCAGCCATGAGCATGGTATTTTTTTCCATTTGTTAATGTTTACAGCTATTTCTTTTCTTACAGTTTCATAGTTCTCTTTATAGAGATCTTTCACTTCCTTTGTTAGATAAATTACCAAATATTTCATCTTCTTTGGCACTACTGTGAATGAAACAGAGTCTTTAACTGTTTTTTCAGCTTGACTATTGTTGGTATATATAAAAGCTACCGATTTATGAGTGTTGATTATGTAACCTGAGACGCTGCTGTATTCCTTGATCACTTCTAAGAGTTTTATAGTAGAGTCCCTAGTGTTTTCCAGATATACAATCATATCATCTGCGAAGAGTGAAAGTTTGATCTCTTCTGACCCTATATGGATACCCTTGAT
The DNA here is from genome assembly GCF_027406575.1 of Nycticebus coucang. NCBI lineage: Eukaryota > Metazoa > Chordata > Mammalia > Primates > Lorisidae > Nycticebus > Nycticebus coucang. Next base: position 32,336,493 of record NC_069798.1, read on the forward strand.
CACCTTTTCTTCCCTAATTGCAGTGGCTAAAACTTCCATTACAATGTTAAAGAGCAATGGAGACAATGGGCAGCCTTGTCTGGTTCCTGATCTGAGTGGAAGTGATTTCAATTTAACTCCATTCAATATAATATTGGCTGTGGGTTTGCTGTAGATGGCCTCTATCAGTTTAAGAAATGTCCCTTCTATACCAATTTTCTTAAGTGTTCTGATCATGAAGGGATGCTGGATATTATCAAAAGCTTTTTCTGCATCGATTGAGAGAATCATATGGTCTTTGTTTTTTAATTTGTTTATGCGCTGAATTATACTTACAGATTTACGTATATTGAATCAGCTTTGAGACCCTGGGATAAAACTGACTTGGTCATGATGTATAATTTGTTTGATGTGTCACTGGATTCTGTTTGTTAGGATCTTGTTGAATATTTTTGCATCTATATTCATTAGTGATAGTGGTCTATAATGTTCTTTTCTTGTTGGGTCTTTTCCTGGTTTGGGGATCAGGGTGATGTTTGCTTCATAGAACATGTTGGGTAGTCTTCCTTCTTTTTCTATATTTTGGAACTGGTGAATAATATAGGTACTAATTCCTCTTTAAACATTTGTTAGAATTCTGACATGAAACCATCTGGACCCAGGCTTTTCTTTTTAGGAGGTTTTGTATGGTTGATGCTGTTTCAGAACTTGATATGGGCCTGTTCAACATTTCCACTTAATTCTGGCTAAGTCTTAGAAGGTGAGGTGCTTCAAAGCATTGGTCAATTTTCTTCAGATTTTCATATTTCTGAAAATAAAGTTTCTTGTAATGTTTATTAAGGATTTTTTTAATTTCTGAGGAGTCTGTTGTCATTTCGTCTTTGTCTTTTCTGATTGATGACGTTAGAGATTTTACTCTTTTTTTCCTGATTAGGTTGGCCAAAGGTTTATCTATTTTATCGACCTTTTCAAAAAACCAACTTTTTGATTTATTGATCTGTTGTATAATTCTTTTGTTTTCAATTTCATTTAATTCTGCTCTAATTTTGGTTATTTCTTTTCTTCTTCTGCGTTTGGGGTTTGAATATTGTTCCTTTTCCAGTTGCTTGAGATGTCCCATTAAGTTGTTAACTTCCTCTTTTTCCATTCTCTTGAGTAAGGCTTGCAGTGCTATAAATTTTCCTATTAGGACTGCCTTTGCCGGTATCCCATTGGTTCTAATAATTTATATCTTCATTGTCGTTTTGTTCCAAAAATTTGGCAATTTCCTTTTTAATCTTATCTCTGACCCAGCTATCATTTAGCATAAGGTTATTTAACTTCCATGTTTTTGTATGAGTTTGCAGATTCCTGTTGTTACTCAGCTCAAGTTATATTCCATGTTGGTTATATTCCATCTTCCATGAAGATGCAAGGAATAATTTCCATTCCTTTAAATTTACTGAGGTTAGATTTGTTACCTAAGATGTGATCGATTTTGGAGTATGTTCCGTGGACTGATGAGAAGTATGTGTATTCAGTTTTGTTGGGATGAAATGTTCTGTAGAAGTCTGCTTAATCCAAATATGGCATGGTTAGGTTTAGATCTAAAATTTCTTTGCTCAGCTTCTTATTGGAGGATCGATCCAACACTGCCAAAGGAGTGATGAAATCTCCGACTATTATGGAGCTGGAGGAAATCAAGTTGCTCATGTCTGTTAGATTTTCTCTTATAAATTGAAGTGCATTCTTGTTGGGTGCATAGATATTAATAATTGAAAACTCATCATATTGAGTATTACCCTTAACAAATATGAAGTGACCATTTTTTCCCTTCCTTACTTTTGTTGGTTTAAAGCCTATTGTATCTGCAAATAAAATTGCAACACCTGCTTTTGTCTGATTAGCATTTGTCTGAAATATGGATGTCCATCCTTTCACCTTGAGTCTATATTGTCCTTTAAGGTAGGATGTGACTCTTATATGCACAAAATATCTGGCCTGAGTTTTTGTATCCAGTCAGCTAACCTATGCCTCTTTAGAGGACAGTTTAAGCCGTTCACATTAATGGAGAATATTGAGAAGTCTGGTAAAATTTTGGGTGTAGAGTTTTTCAAAAGTCTAGTGGACATTTTTAACCCTTTCCCCAGTGTGGAAGTTATAGTTTGATCAAAAGTTACTGAGTGAGTTTACTTTTGTGGTAGAGAATTGGATTGGTCATTATGGAGGATAGGTCTGAGAATATCCTGAAGAGCTGGTTTGGTTATGGCAAATTTCTTCAATTTATGAATGTCATTAAAGTATTTAATTTCTCCATCTTAAATGAAACTCAGTTTAGCTGGATACAGGATCTGGTATTGAAAGTTATTTTGCCTTATGAGAATAAAAGTCGATGACCACCTTCTTCTGGCATGAAAAGTTTCAGCAGAGAGGTCTGCAGTCATTCTAATATTCTTCCCTTTGTAGGTAATGGTTTTCTAACATCTGGCTGCTTTGAGAATTTTCTCCTTCATATTCACTTTGGTGAAGTTAAATATGATATACCTGGGTGATGTCTTATTGGGGTTGAGTCATGCTGGGATTCTGAAGCTGTGTGCTGTCTGAATTTCAGAATCTCCAGGCATGTCTGGAAAAGTCTCTTTCATAATTTCTTGGAGAAGGGCCTCTGTGCCTAGCGAGGCCCTTCATCATTTTCAGGGATTCCAATGATTCAGATATTAGCCTTCTTTGAATTATCCCAGATCTCGCTGAGAGAACGATCCATATCCATTTTTGCTCTCCCTTTGTCTTCCTCTTTGAGAGTTTGGGAGCGTTCAAAGGCTTTGTCTTCAATGTCATAAATCCTTTCTTCTGCTTGCTCCACTCTGTTACTGAGGGATTCTACTGTATTTTTCAGATCTTTGAGGGCTGCAAATTCTTGCTTCAGTGTGTTCAAGTCTTTGATAGTTTTGTCTTTAAATTCCTTAAATTCTTGAGACAGCTTAACATCAGAATTTCCACTTTATTCTGGCTAAGTCTTGGAAGGTGGTGTGCTTCTAAGTATTGGTCAATTTCCTTCAGATTTTCATATTTCTGAGAAAAAAGTTTCCTGTAATATTCATTAAGGATTTTTTGAATTTCTGAGGAGTCCGTTGTTATTTCGTCTTAACGTCAGAATTCTACCAAATCTTTAAAGAGAACCTAATACCTATATTACTCAACCTTTAACAAAGTACTGAAAAAGAAGGAACAATATTGAACACATTCTATGAAGCAAACATCATCTTGATCTCCAAATCAGGAAAAGACCCAACAAGAAAAGAAAATTATACACCAATATCACTAATGAATATTGATGCAAAAATATTCAACAAGACCTTGAAAAACAAAATTCAGCAACACATCAAATTATACATCATGACCAAGTGGGTTTTATCCCAGGGTCTCAAGGCTGGTTCAATATACGTAAATATAGAAATATAATTTAGCACATAAACAAATTAAAAAACAGAGACCATATGATTGTCTCTATTGATGCATAAAAAGCTTTTGATAATATCCAGCATCCCTTTATGACCAGAACACTTAAGAAAATTGGTATAGAAGGGACATTTCTTAAACTGATAGTGGTTTTCTACAGCAAACTCACAGCCAATATTGTATGGAATAGAATTAAACTGAAATCATTTCCACTCAGATTAGGAACCAGGCAAGGTTGTCCATTGTCTCCACTGCTCTTTAACATTGTAATGGAAACTTCAGCCACCGCACTTAGGGAAGAAAAACGATCAAGGGTATCCATGTGGGGTTAAAGAGATCAAACTTTGTCTTCACAGATGATATGATTGTATATCTGGAAAACACCAGGGATTCTACCACAAGACTCTTAGAAATGATCAAGGTATATAGCAGCATCTCAGATTACAAAATCAATACTCATAAATCAGTAGCCTTTATATATACCAACAATAATCAAGCTTAAAAAACAGTTAAGGGCTCTTCCGTTCACAGTAGTGCCAAAGAAGATGAAATATTTGGGAGTTTATCTCTTTTTTTTTTTTTTTTTTTTTTTTAATTTGGCCGGGGCTGGGTTTGAACCCGCCACCTCCGGCATATGGGACCGGCACCCTACCCGCTGAGCCACAGGCGCCGCCCGGGAGTTTATCTAATAAAGGATGTCGAAGATCTCTATAAAGAGAACAATAAAACTCTAAGAAAAGAAATAGCTGAAGATGTTAACAAATGGAAAAACATGCCATTCTCATGGCTGGGAAGAACCAACATTGTTACAATGTCCATACTACCCAAAGCAATATACAATTTTAATGCAATCCCTACTAAAGCTCCACTGTCATACTTCAGAGATCTTGAAACAATAATACTTCATTTTATATGGAATCAGAAAAAAACTTGAATAGCCAAGACACTACTCAGAAATAAAAACGAAGCATGAGGAATGACACTACCAGACCTCAGACTATACTATAAATCGATAGTGATCAAAACAGCATGGTACTGGCACAAAGACAGAGAGATAGATGTTTGGAACAGAATAGAGAACCAAGAGATGAAGCCAGCTACTTACTGTTATTTGATCTTTGACAAACCATTTAAAAACATTCAGGGGAAAATGATTCCCTATTTAATAAATGGTGCTGTGTGAACTGACTGGCAACCTGTAGAAGACTGAAACTGGACCCACACCTTTCACCTTTAACTAAGATAGACTCTTCCTGGATTAAAGATTTAAACTTAAGACATGAAACTATAAAAATACTAGAAGAGAGTGCAGGGGAAACTCTTGAAGAAATTGGCCTGGGCGAATATTTTATGAGGAGGATCCCTATGGGGAATTGAAGCAGCATCAAAAATACACTACTGGGACCTGATCAAACTAAAAAGCTTCTGCACTGCCAAGAACACAGTAAGTAAAGCAAATAGACAGCCCTCTGAATAGGAGAAGATATTTGTAGTTTATGTCTCTGACAAAGAATAATGATAAGCAGAAACCACAGAGAACTCAAACGTATTAGTAAGCAAAGAACAAGTGATCCCATCTCAGGGTGGGCAAGGGACTTGAAGAGAAACTTCGCTGAAGAAGACAGGCACACGGCTTACAGACATATGAAAAAATGCTCATCATCCTTAATCATCAGAGAAATGCAAATCAAAACTTCTTTGAGATACGTCTAACTCCAGCAAGATTAGCCCATATCACAAAATCCCAAGTGCAGAGATATTTGTGTGGATGTGGAGAAAAGGGAACACTTGTACACTCTGGTGGGAATGCAACTAATAGGTTCCTTTTGGAAAGATGTTTGTAGAACACTTTCAGATCTAAAAATAGACCTGCCATTCAATCGAACAATTCCGCTACCAGGTAGATACCTAGAAGACCAAAAATGACATTATAACAAAGATATTTGTCTCAGAATGCTTATTGCAGCCCAATTTGTAATTGCTAAGTCATGGAAAAAGCCCAAGAGCCCATCGATCCACAAATGGATTAACAAATTGTGGTATACCTACACCATGGAATATTATTTTAGTCTTAAAGAAAGATGGAGACTTTACCTCTTTTATGTTTACATGGATGGAGCTGGAGCATATTCTTCTTAGTAAAGTATCTCAGAATGGAAGATAAAGTATCCAACATACTCATTCCTACTGTAAAACTAATTTATAGCTTTCATATGAAAGCTAAGAATATGTGGAAAGGCAAAAGGGAGGGGAGGGGAGGGGGAAAGATGGGTGGAGGGAGGGTAATTGGTGGGACCACACCTACGGTGCATCTTACCAGGGTACATGTGAAACTTACTAACTCTTGAAAATAAATGTCTCAACATGATAACTGAGAAAATGCCAGGAAGGCTATGTTAACCAGTGTGATAAAAATATGTCAAATGGTATATAAAACCAATGAATGGTGCCCCATGATTGCATTAATATACACAGCTATGATTTAATAATAAATAAATAAATAAATAATTAAAAAAATTAAATTTCCCCACTGCAACAACCTTGAGTTCCCTGTACATCATCCAAATAGAGGGGTTCAGAGGTACAATAATTTGGAATGTTGGGTTGAGTCTGAGGGGAAGTTGAACATGGAGGTAGCTGGATTTTGGAATTTGATGAAAAATGCTGTCTATGCTTTCGAAAATGCCTATACTTCATATACCTTCTTGTCTATTTCATTCCCTTATTTCCTTTTTATTCCTTAAAGTAGAGGCTAAGGCTGATGATTTGAGAAACTTGTCAATTATATACTGTGATTTGGAATTTTTAATACTAAACAGTAAGAATCAGTTGGATTCTTTAAGAATAAGAATTTTTTTGTAACCATATTTTGATTTTTAGTGCAAAAAATTGACATATTTTAGGAGAAAAACACCAAGGAGATATTATGCCTTACTATACATTATTTCTTTGTATGAACACAAGGCTTAAGATTCTGGAATATAAAAATAGCTAAATGCAGGTAGAATAGGTTTTCCTTGGTCTTGATGCTCAAATGAGTTAAGTACATCTACTGGTAGAAAATGCCAGGAAGACTATATTAACCAGTTGATATAGCCTTTTCTACTGATAGAAAATGTCAGGAAGGCTATGTTAAAACCAGTTTGATGAAAATATTTCAAAGTGTATATAAAACCATTGCATTGTGCCCCATGATTGCATTAATGTACACAGCTATGATTTAATTCAAAAAATCAATATTATGTATTATAGATATAGCAGATGATTTTTTTTAATGATTAAAGAGGTATTTTCATACTTTATTAACCCTCCTTTTTTTTTTTTTATTTGAGTGAGGCAGAGTCTCACTATGTCACCCTCGGTAGAGTGCTATGGCGTCACAGCTCCAACTTTGGCTTAAGTGATTCTCTTGCCTCAGCTTCCTAGTAGCTGGGACTCCAGGCACCTGCCATAGACCCTGGCTATTTTTTGTTGTTACCGTTGCCAATGTTGTTTAGCTGGCCCGTGCCGGGTTTGAACCCATCAGACTTGGTGTATGTGGCTGAGCTCTAACCACTGTGCTATGGGTGCTGAGCCCATCAAATGATTTTTAAATAAGTTGAGTTTTTAAAAAGTACAATAAAAGCAAGTAAATTATTGACCAGGAAATGTCTTTTTTTTTTTGCAGTTTTTGGCCGGGGCTGGGTTTGAACCCACCACCTCTGGCATATGGGGCCAGCACCCTACTCCTTTGAGCCATAGGTGCTGCCCACAGGAAATGTCTTTTGACTTCTTAGTTGCTGAAGAAAACTTACAGTTGGAATTGCTGATATACCTAGACATGAGGAAGATAAAGTCAGCATCATCAATAGATACCTAAATTTATAGAGGAAAACCAAAAGCAGGCTTGGTAACTTTTTTTTTTTTTTTTTTTTTTTTTTTTTAATTTGGCCGGGGCTGGGTTTGAACCCACCACCTCCGGCATATGGGACCGGCGCCCTACCCGCTGAGCCACAGGTGCCGCCCGAGGCTTGGTAACTTTTAATGGCCAAACAAGTTCAGACTTGAAAAATTATACTTGTCTTTCAATATGAAATCGTCACAATAGTGGCATAAATAACATTCACTGAATAGTTCTCTATCATCTTGAGTTTGGATAAGACCACAAAACTTACTTTGTCCAAGGAAATGTAAATAGTTGTGTGGGTTTCACAGATAGTGAGCACTTCAACTTTATTTCTTTCCTGGGTTTCTTTCCTGGGTTTAAATAAGTGTCAACTTTCCTTGCCTTGGTCTGGAAGAAGAGCCTCCAAGTGACCTGTGTTTGTATCATTTAGAAACAATAGTTTCTAAATTGTTTTATTTCTAAAACAATGTATTTTTAGAAAAGAAAAAAAAACATTTTGATCATTCAAAACCCCTGAAATTAAGGAATTTCCTTATTACTGAAATGGGACATAGCCCATCCTGAATAAAAATTCTCACTTAAATGTTCATTTAAAATATAAATTTCTAGTCCCTATATTAAACCTATTAAGTCAGAATCTGAAGCAGCTAAAATCTAAGATTCTTAATTTTTAGCAAAGTCCTCAAATATCAACCTCACTAAATTGTTGCAACTCATAGTATATGGAGATGCTAAAAATAGAAAATTAGGAAAGTTATGTCAGGTTCAGGTTATGAAAGGTCTTAAATATAAGAATGAGTTCTTCTGTTCCAAGGATAATGAAAAGATTACACATAATTGAGCAAAGGACAATTGGATTCATGAGATACTGCAGAAGGGAATGTGTAGGTGGAGGAAACCAGAATAAAACAGTTTAAAAGTATTGCTGCAATTCAAGATTAAATGACTACAAGTTTTAACTTTGTTCTTGATTATGAACCTTTAATTACAGAATAGTCTCTTAGGTATGTATGTATGTACGTTGGAGGTGTATTACATCAGGGGTAACTTACTTGGGAATTACATTGAAAAGTTAAAAAGTAAAGTAACAAAAAAGCAAGTAAAAAGGATTCCACCGTTCACTACACAGATTACACATATAGTCTGCGTCAAACCTCTGCCTTTTTTAAAATTCTCTCCTCTGAAATTCTGTTAATGTTTGGATGAAGTTGACCCCATCTCTGTCTCATCCTGGATATCTCTACCACATTAGCATCAGATGCAGGCATGGTCATTAGAGAGCTCCATTTCCTTTCCACAATGTTGAGTTGGGCCTGGGTGTAAGATGAATCCACATGGGGTCACTATGAGCTATGCACGGTCTTACTAAAGTCATCAGAAAGGAGAATTCTCTTCTTTGCAGTCCTGAGGATGTATTTTTCTTTCTTCCTAATGTGGTTTATTCCTTTGCTGTACTGACATGTTTCTGTCCTACAGGAAAGGAAGAGATATGATGTAGAAGAAATTCACCTCAGAAAATAAAGGGGAATGGAAGAAAGTCCCTAGGTTTTGAGAGGACAGGCAATAAGAAGTGCTTCCAACCCCTCAACTGCAGCCGGAAGCAGGGAAGGAACTGCTTTTTAAAATATCACATAAGTTCAGGGGAAAATCTCAGACAGGGAAGGCTTAAGTCCTACTTTCCATTTGGAATTGGTGGGAGAGATTAATTCCCTAGGTGCTAAGAACCAACAGTGGGTGGACCAAACAGTAGCACAAGGAAAGAATAACATTTTGGGTGAAAGGGAGCTGGTGTGGAACAGCACGTGCCCATTCCCCCTCCTGTGAAGAATGTGGTGAATGAGGCAGGAGGATTGTGAGAGCCAAGAGCCAATGGTCTTGGTAAAGGCGGCAAAGACAGACCCTCCAAAGACCACTGCAGACCAGTTACCTTTCCCCATCTACATAAGGACGTATAAGCTTTACCAATACCTAGTCACAATTTGGGGTATGAAGAAATAGATGGGCCAATCTCTGGGTTCGGAGAAATGTGCAAATTTCAAATTTGACAGAATTTGTACCTGAAATATTTGACTTATCCTCCAATAGACTGCCTTAAAGTGGTAGAGATGACAGTATTTTTAATAGGTATATAAGTGGGGGTGGTTCACTTTGATAGACTTTAGAGCCAAAGTAGAGCAATTATATATGCAATCTACTTTTCTCTCTTGGTATGCCTGAGATTATGTTACATCTACCTATACAGATATAACCTAGGATGCTGGTGACCATTTCTGCCACTGTGTAGGAAGTTCTTATCTGAGAATTCAGACCACAGAGAGAAAAATAAATCAAATGATAGAGAAAAGGGACTGAATACTAATAATATCTTTGCCACACTGAGGGTACATCTGCCACTGGACTGCTCAGGTTCATGAAATAATACATTCCTTTTTTGTCTTGTTTTGTTTTATAAAGTCTAAGCCAATTGAAGTGTATTGGAACTTACTAAAACAAGTAAGTTTACCACTACTAAAACAGTGGTATAACTCCATTTACTAGCTGGGTGTCCTCAAGCAAATTACTTGACTTTTTAGTCTGTTTTCTCATGTACAGAAGCACTTCACTGTTTTTTTGTTTGTTTGTTTGTTTGTTTGTTTTGTTTGTTTGTTTTTTGTTGTTATTGTTGTTTTCACAGTTTTTGGCCAGGGCTGGGTTTGAACCCACCATCTCCAGCATATGGGGCTGGCGCCCTACCCCTTTGAGCCACAGGCACCTCCCCTCTTCACTGTGTTTTTATAACACTTTTGAAGTAATCTATGTAAATAACTTAGCATATTGCCTCAATTTACAATAGTTTTATTAGTATTAATTATCATGCTTAGACATTTAGCAAGACAAATATCCTGAAAGACATAACATTTCTTGCCTTTTCTGCCAAACATAGATGACTTTTGAAAATATCCATTGTTTACTTTCTCCATTGTGATGATACCTCTCTAAGAACCCTACATGGATGATAAAGATCAGGCTAATCATCATTTTCTTCCCTATCTTCTAGGCCAGCAACACTTTTTGGTTATTATTCCTGGGATATTTCTCTTAGCTAAAAACACATTTCTGTTTTCTTGAGAGCTAAATGTTTTTCCATGTCACTGAAGTCTGAAGTGCAGAATAAAACAGTTTAAATTATTATTTTTTTGGAGCTTCTTATGGCAGCGAAACATAATTTGGCTGAAATAATGAGATTCAATTGCTCATAAGTAAACTGTAGCTTAAACAACAACAGTTGGGCAGTATTTGTCGTTGAGTCTCTCATTTCGGCGTCAAGCTTTGTTACTGATTCATTTTTGACATATTTTCTACAGATTAAGAATTTGGTAAAAGGAACCAAGAAAAAGAATAGCAGAGTGCTAGACTGAATTCTTATGGGTTGAAACTGTTCTACATTAATTTCTGGTATTCTTTTCAAGACCTTCTTAATCCTAATTTACTCAATATATATTTTGGAAGGCAACAATTTATATTATTTATTTTCCAGTTATCCAGATCCTAGAGTCAAATATTTTGATCTGCCTAAATTCCAATTAAATATGATTATATTTTTTTAGAAGAATGAATTAAATTATTACTTTCAATATTCTAGAAGGCAATTCCCAAGACACATGGGTTGCAAATGACCTTTAGTGCATTTAAGATTTACATACATGCCACACACTGGTTTACTGACATTCTGTGTCCTTGCTTTGACACATGGAAAGAGCACATAGATTTCACTGGAGTGACTCATCTAAATAAAGGAAGATCATTTTTCATCATCTACAGTTTTCTTTTGTAAACTTGTCTCTGTTTTTAAATGCCTGATAATCTTGTCATTTAATAACAATTCTTCTCTTGTGGTATAAAAGTCAGAATTAAAAGTCCTGTTCTGTAGCATCTTTCTAGGGAAAACAAAATTTAAAAACCACAAAAAACAGCAACAACAACAACAAATAAAAACCCTATAAATTTGGATAGGTAAGTAGAGGTGAAGAACCAATTAGCTATTGAAGGTAGACAAACATAATCCTTTATCTGTACCCAGGAATCAGTCTTCCCTCCCTGACCTACCTGATAGGAAGAATAGACCTGGTTTCATTTTCTTATTAATACTGTTTATGGGCAACCTTAATGGTGGTGGTGGTTGAGGGGAAGAACTCATACTTCTTTAGAAAAATGCTAGTCCTGAAAGGCAAAAGAATTGGACGTGTTTCCAGGGAGACAGAGAGAGCAAGGATCAGCTTTCTGGTTTTCTACCCATTTCATTCTGCTCTAAACTGTGGTCTCTGAAAACTTTTTCAAACTCCTAGACAAAGCTTAACAGTCTTTGTTCCAGTCCTCAGAATTTACCTCTTTCTGAATGAGAGCTAACTAGAAGCTATGGTCTGAATGTTTGTGCTCCTCCACAATTCATGTATTGACCATTACGTAATTGCCCACATGTTGCTGTTAAGAGGTAGGACGTTTGGAAGGTGATTAGGTCATGAGGTTGGATTCTTTATGAATTAAACTGGTGCTCTTATAAAGGAGACCCCTTATTCCAGGAAAGAACACAACAAAAATGTGTCATTTGTGAAACAGACAACCCTCACCAGATACTAAATCTGCTAATATGTTGATCTTGGACTTCCAGCCTCCATAATTGAGCAATATATTTTTTGTTTTTTATAAATTACAGTCTAGGTATTGAATTATGGTAGCTTGAATGGACTAAGACACTAGTATTTCTGATAAAGTAAAATACATTTTTTCAAAAAATTGAAATAATAATGGGTGAAAACCTATTAGCAATCGACCCTTAACCTACCCACCTTTCAATATCTAGAAGGAAGTTTTTGTTTTCTCTTTGTACTTCTTTGATTATCTCAGTATAACTTGATAAGGTCCCTCTACACCTTGACTTCTGTTCCATTTCTCTCACATTCTGGTTGGCATTATTAATTAACTTTTTTTTGTTTTTTGAGACAGAGTCTCACTTGGTCACTCTGGGTAGAGTGCTGCAGCATCTTTAGCTCACAACAACCTCAAACTCTTGGGTTCAAGTAATTCTCTTGTCTCAGCAACCCAGGCACCCTCTGCAGTGCCAGGCTGCTTTTTAGAGATGGGGTCTTACTCTTGCTCAGGTTGATCTTGAGCTCAGGCAATCCTCCCCCCTCAGCTGGGATTACAGGCATAAGCCACCATTCCTGGCCTATTAATTAATATTTTATGTGAATGAAGTATGATTCTCATTCAACGTCACTATTTTTTGTGATATCAGAACTTACATATTCGAGGGATTATTATTTCTTGGGCAGTTACAAAATTATTCTCATGATGGTGCTCTAACTCAGAATAGTGTTTGAATTCTTCTTTTGGAATTTTCTTCAAAGCTTGTAGCACTTTTTTTTCTCTAAAGCTTCAATAGTGGTATATCTTCATCTCTTGCAGATGGATTCAGTTTTTAGAAATAGCTAAATGTCATTTGGAGCCATCAAGGGAATAAGATGAATGATCAAGCTGAGTAATGCAGTTTTTTTATATTTGTTAAAAACAAGATTTGATTATACCTAATGAGACTTACATTCTTATGCTGCTCGTAAATTGAGTCTGAGAAGAATTCCAAAACGAGTCCTAAAATGGAATCATAGCAGCTTTCTTTAAATAGAGGGCTAGCCTTTGATGGTGACTAGGCTTATACTGGGTGCAAAGAAATTGAAACCTAAACACCTCACATTATGTTTAGGTTTGTGGCTTGAGAAGTTGGACTGACATGTCCAAGTTCAGTACACTAAGGAAAAAATTGTAATAATTCAATAATAGGTGATAAATAACCACTTTAAATGGCATTGATTAAATCAGGAGGAGGCATCACATGTTGCAATAAGTCAGGAAAGTTTTTAAATATACGATGAGGCATGTTAAGACTTTGGGTAGAATTTGAAGTGCTCTGAAGTCATCCTTTACTTAAAAAATATGGAGCTGACATCAAATTCCAAGAGGCATCTTGAGCTTAAAAATTTCTCATCAGAACTCATTAAATCTCATCTTTAGAAGAAACCATGGAGATTATTTGGCACAACTACTCAATGGGAGCTTTATCTGTATAATAGAAAAAATTAATATTTTGTCTATTTTAAACTTTCTAGAGATGTACAATCCATGTGAAGACACTCAATTGCAGCTCAATTTATTAAAATTTTCTCTTTATATTGAGCTGAAATTGCCATATTTATGTATTTTTTCTATCTCTGACTCCTCTGGACCATGGGGTACAATCTAAATAAATATAATTACTTTGTCATATATTTAAAGTAAACTATCAAAAATGTCAAAGTCTTTTCTTCTTAAAGTTAAATGTTCTATTATCTTCAAACTTTTATCAGATGAAGTAATTTCAAAATCTCATTCCCATATGGATGGCTTTTATAATTCGAAGTTCATTTAGAAAATGGATACATTAAAATTGTTATGACCCTCCACAGGGCACAAAATAGTTTATTCATTTGTTTCTTAAAATGTGGGATTTTACATAATGCATACTTTAAGAGAGGTTTGGCTATCCAGAGTGAAATTGGACTGGTCTTTCCTTAAATAGGAATTACAACCTCTATTAATGCAGGTCATTCATCTTTACTCATTAATGCAGAGTAATATTCATACAAAGTATTATAATCTTTTTGAGAGTTTTGCCCCATGTTTCAAGATTTTGTGCTTGGAACTTGAAAGCCAACAAAATCTAGTCTCTATTTCCTAATATTTTCTCTGGATTCATAAACTTCATACCCTTAAACAATTTGCATTTATGGCCAGGCATGGTGGCTCATGCCTGTAATCCTACTAGCACTCTGGGAGGCTGAGGCATATGGATTGCATGAGCTCATGGTTTCTAGACCAGCCTGAGCAAGAGTGAGACCCCATTCTCTAAAAATAGCCAGGTGATATGGTGGGTACCTGTTCTCTCAGCTATTTGGGAGATGGAGGCAAAAGAATCACTTGAACCCAAGAGTTTGAGTTTACTGTGAGCTAAGATGCCACATCACTCTATCAAGGGAGACAAAGTGAGACTCTGTCTCAAAAAAAAAAAAAGCATTTAAAATTTTTCTTGATTCTCTTGATTGTCTGAGAAAATTAGACATTTTTATCTCTTCTTTTATGAATAAACTGAGAGTTGTGGAAGTAACAGCCAGCTATCAGGGGTTAAAGAAATTGTGTATAATTACACACATTATTTGGTAAACATTACTTGCAGAAAAGAAGGTAATAGGTATATACTTACTTTAAAAAATAATGAAAACGCTTGTTGGTAGTATAACTTGCAAAAATCCTCTCCCATTCTGAGGGCTGTCTAATTGCTTTACTTAGTGTGTTCTTGGCAGTGCAGAAGCTTTTTAATTTGATCAGATCCCAGTAATATATTTTTGATGTTGCTTCAATTGCCCGGGGTGTCTTCTTCATGAAGTATTCTCCCAGGCCAATTTTCTCAAGCGTTTCCCCTATATTCTCTCTAAGAATATTTATAGTTTCATGTCTTAAGTTTAAGTCCTTTAACCAGTGAGAGTCAATTTTTGTTAGAGGAGAAAGGTGTGGGTCCAGTTTCAGTCTTCTACAAGTTGCCAGCCAATTTATCCAGCACCATTTATTGAATAGGGAATCTTTCTCCAAATTTATATTTTTAATAGGCTTATCGAAAATCAGATGATGATAAGTGTCTGGGTTCACCTCTTGGTCTTCAATTCTGGTCCATACATCTACCTCTCTATTTTTGTGCCAGTACCATACTGTTTTGATCACTATTGATTTATAATATAGTCTGGATGCGTGATTCCTCCCAATTTGTTTTTATTTCTGAGTAATGATTTGGTTATTCGAGATTTTTTCTGTTTCCATATAAAATAAAGTACTAATTTTTCCAGGTCTTTAAAATATGATAGAAGTGCTTTAATAGGGATTGTGTTGAATCTATAAATTGCTTTAGGTAGTATAGACATTTTAAGAATGTTGATTCTTCTCAGCCATGAGCATGGTATATTTTCCATTTGTTAACATCTTCACTTATTTCTTTTCTCAGAGTTTCATAGTTCTCTTTATAGAGATCTTTCCATAATTCCCAGAGAACTCAAACTTATTACTAAGCAAAAAACAAGTTATCCCATTTCATTGTGGGCAAGAGACATGAACAGAAGCTTCTCTGAAGAAGACAGGCACATGGCCTACAGACACATGAAAAAATGCTCATCATTTTTAATCATCAGAGAAATGCAGGCCAAAACTACTCTGAGATACCATCTAACTCCAGAAATAGTAGCCCACCTCACTCCTAAAACCAGAGATGTTGGGGTGGATGTGGAGAAAAGGGAACACTTCTGCATTGCTGGTGGGAATGCAAGCTAGTACATTCCTTTTGGAAGGAAGTTTGGAGAAGACTCAGGGATCTAAATGTAGACCTGCTGTTCGATCCTGCAATTCCTCTGCTAGGTGTATATCCTAAGGACCAAAAATCATTTGGCAATAGATATATTTGCATTAGATTGTTCATTGCAGCACAATTCATAATTGACAAGTCATGGAAGAAGCCCAAGTTCCCATCAACCTATGAATGGATTAATAAATTGTGGTATATGTATACCATGGAATACTATGCAGCAATAAAAAAAATGGAGACTTTACCTCCTTTATGTTTACATGGATGGAGCTGGAAAATATTCTTCTTAGTAAAGTATCTCAGGAATGGGATAAAAAGTATCCAATGTACTCAGTACTACTGTGAAACCAATTTATAATAATTCACACTTGCATATGAAAAATGAAATACAACTTTAGCCTAGGATGAAGGAGGGAAGGGGAAGGATAACAGAATTAAAATGAGGAGCTTTTTAAAAATCATTTTTAGTTAGGGAAGGTAGGTATTTAATGTTGTTTTAAAATTATCGACTAAATCATTTGGTTGACAAATACAACCAAAAAATAGCGGGGCATCCTGGCAGGCACCTGTGGTCCCAGCTACTTGGGAGGCTGAGGCAAGAGAATTGCTGTTCTGCCTTGTGATAAGTATCTTTAAAGGTGTAAGAGAGTAGATGGTATGATTGGTATTGGCAAAATTTACAAATTGGAAAATCAGATTTTTACACTTAAAACTGTGTAAGTTTTACATCAATTCTAATGTAAAAAACTATTATGATGTATGCAATAAATTTCCCAATTAAATGGTACTTCTGAAACATATCAAGGCTATCAACCCAAATCTTATCCCATGTTCAAGCCTTTAAGACTCATCTAGTTCATCAAAATCTCTTGAACTTGCCGCACCCCCGGCATCAAGCCGTGGCGGGATGGCTCTGTCCGCGTTGTAAAAACTGTGGTAAGGCGGTGAGTGCTCCTCGGAGCGTTGCCCCCAGTCCCCCTGGCTTGCGACAGCAGCGCATAAGTTGCCTAGCATGCCTTTTAGTGAACGTAGGAAGTCATGAGGTGTGGCATAAAAGCCTAAGAAACTTTTACCCTGAAACCTGTCTGTTCAGTTGAATGACTGATTATTGCCTGATTGTTTTGAGAAACTAAGAATAAACACAGTGACTTACTGATCCACAATTAAACACAGCAAGTATGGCTGTGCCGGACTCAGTGGCTCCAAGAGAGCCTGTACAACAGCACGTCCCCACCATAAATGTCAGTGAATTGAAATAGTACATCGAGAGAATGCAGGCACGGCAAACAGGATGTTCCAACATGACACCTCCTGCAGTAAAACTTTACTTAGAAAAACATCTGACTTCACTAATTAGTAAAACTTTACTTAGAAAAATGTCTTACTTCACTAATTTTCATATGTAACACAAATCAATAGAGTAGTTTAATGTTTAACAAACAATTAACTATGAATCAGAATATAGTTACTAATTAGAGTAAAAATATATAGTAGTAGTCAAGTATTATACATAAAAGAATATGTTCAGCTGTTTTTAAAAGAGATCATAAGAAACTGAGACCAATTAAAGAACTAAGAGAAGTTACAAGCCTTGACATTCCTAGATAAGGAGAAGCAACCAGGTGTTACTAATGAAACCACTCCTTTAGAACAAAAACTTTAAAAATAAACCACCTCCCTCCAAAGAGCAAAACCTTGAAAATATACAGTACATCAAAAGAATGTAAATACCATAAACAAGATGCTTCCAACCTGATATCCACCCACCCTTTCCCCCTATCTCTAACCTTGTCTTTCCTAACCTCACTTTCAATATGGTTTAGTTTTCATACAATATCCTTTTATTTCTCATGTTTCCTTCACACTTTAATCACTTATATGATTCATAATACACCTCTAATCATAACAACTATATATAATCATGAAACTAAAACTATAAAGGAAAGTAGTGTTGTATGTTAAAAAACACATTCAACTTTAGATAAAGGAAGCTGAAAAGTAACTGCTGCTTATCAGCTACCTCACAACTGCCATTTGTTCCCCCTTGCGGGCAAAACACTGTGTAAGATAGATGATTGAATGCTTACATTTGAAAGACAAGATAAGAACTTGTGACCACCTGCAAGTCATAAAAATGTCTTTTGTAATTTGTAATGCTTTGTCAAAAATGTATAAAAGACACTCTTAAAATTCAGTAAAGTTGCAGCTACTTTCATCATCACTTGTGGTGTCTAGTAGTCTGTCAAAATCATCCTGCGTCGACCTTCCAATCAACCTGTAACGTTCGCCCTGAAAAACCCTCAGACTGAGACTCATTCGACTGGCGGTCCGCAACATGAACTTATTTCATTTACTAAAATATCATTGCATTATGCCGTTTCTCATTAATACAGGGTGTCCATAAAGTTCATGTGCAATTTTAACAAACTTTACGGATACCCTGTATTTCAGCACTAGATGAAGAAACAAGGACATGTATGAAGAAGCCACTATATATTAAATAAACTACTGGTCTTTTTAAAATGTCCTTTGAGAACAGTGATGGCTCATGAAGCATCCATGTTTGCCTCACGGTTTGATGTGTTATGTGTCACATAATTCCCATATAAATGCTTTTTCAAAAATATATTATAAATTTATGAAATTGACCTGTCTCTGGCCAACCTTTGGCCAACCTCTAAAATTAAATGGAAACTGAGCTCTTAAGCTTTGGCCTCTCTGAAATCAAGAGTTTTTTTTTTTTTTTGTAGAGTCAGAGTCTCACTGTACCGCCCTCGGGTAGAGTGCCGTGGCGTCACACGGCTCACAGCAACCTCTAACTCCTGGGCTTACGCGATTCTCTTGCCTCAGCCTCCCGAGCAGCTGGGACTACAGGCGCCCGCCACAACGCCCGGCTATTTTTGTGTTGCAGTTTGGCCAGGGCTGGGTTTGAACCCGCCACCCTTGGCATATGGGGCCAGCGCCCTACTCACTGAGCCACAGGTGCCGCCCTGAAATCAAGAGTTTTAACATTATATTTGCATTAATTTTATGAATTAATACTTTCTGAGCATCAAATACACCTTCTGTACCATACCTAAAAGATTACAAAAGAAAATGTGATCTGTCCTTTGATAATCTCACGGTCTAGATATTACACTGTGATTTATAACACAGGACAGTAAGTGATGCAATAGAGAAATGGACTGGGGTCATGTGTTATGAGAACCCCGAAGACAGAGTGACTCAAATTCAGGAGAACTATGTGAGATCACAAAAAAAATGGGTAGAAGTATATTATGATGACTTTCAACTCCTACAGAAAACTGCCAGTGATTTTCTGTAGCAGAGTTTTAACCTATCCCCTGGAATATAGATCTGTATTTAATACAAATCTATTAAATGGTCCCTAGTTACCAGGCACTTGGCAAGACTTCAGGGGTGGGGAGGTTTAAGGTAAATAAAATCAGTGCCCTCTTCAATTTAACAAACTATCTAAAAAAAATTAAGTCTGTATTATTTAATAAGACTAGTGACATTCTTAAAAGAGTAAGAACAAGGAGTAACAGAATACATCTTAATGGAGAGTATCAGTAAAGACCTCCTCATGAACTTGAGGAGATGATGATGTGACTGAGTACTGAAGCTTCCTTTCCAGGGAATGGGAAGGAAAGTAGAAGAGTGGTAGTGGGAGAGGCCTGTTAGAAAAAGCTCATTTCAAGCAATGGAAACAGGCTCAGTGCCTATAGCTCAGTGGCTAGGGTGCCAGGCACATACATGGGAGCTGGTGGGTTCGAACCCAGCCCAGGCCTGCCAAACGGTAATGACAGCTACAACCAAAAAATAGCAGGGCCTTGTGGCAAGTACCTGTGGTCCCTGCTACTTGGGAGGCTGAGGCAAGAGAATTGCTTAAGCCCAAGAGTTTGAGGTTGCTGTGAGCTGTGACACTACAGCACTCTACTGAGGCAACATAGTGAGACTGTCTAAAAAAGAAAAAAGGAAATGGAAACAAATTTAATGGAAAATGTGATCCAATTCCCTACTAATTCTTAGAGTCTGTCTCAACTGTCACTTACCTACTCACTTTGTCTCACTCTTCAAATACTCTGCCTATTAAATAGAAACTGTATGCGAGATACAGCATGTGTTCACAAGACAGATACTTTACCCACAGATACTTTTTCTAATAATACACAGCCATCTGATAGAATCACTATAAGAATCCTTAGGTAGAATTAATTTTATTATATTGCTAATGAAAAAAAGTTAGGCTCACTAGAGTGATCTGATTTACACAAGAGCAATTCAGTCTCAGGTAGAGCTTGAACTAACAGCTATGCCTTTTGTACTTTTGACTGGATAATAAACATTACCCACTATACAACATAGCTTTATGAAATGATGGACACATTTTATAAATGTTTTATTCAAGATAAAAACTACCAGACACAATTGGCCACAGAGCATTTGAAATGTGGCTAATTTGACTGAAGATTAATTTTAAAAAAATCTTTAGAAAGTTAATTTAAATTTACATAGCCAAATGTGGCCAGTGGCTAATATATTGGATAGTACAATTCCATACCATTCATTTACCTAAAGTATGCTTAAAAGAGGAGAGTTATTTCTATTTTCCAGTAAATAAAAAATGTTTGTACCATTTTCCATTCCACCAGCAGTGTATGAGAGCTTTAGCTCCTTCCTACCTTTGTTAACATTTGATAGGGTCAGTCTTTAACTCCAGACATTCACATCACCATTTATTGAAAAGAGTAATCAATAAATTGCTTTAGTTGTGTATGTATAGACCTATTTCTGGACCCTTTATTCTACTTTTTTGTGATCATTTTAGCTTCATGTAAATCTTGATGCTGGCTAATATAGTATATCTGAAGTTATTCCTTTTCAAGTTGTTTTTTGACTATCTTAGTTTTTAAGAAGCTTAAAATTTTTTACAAAAAATCTTTTGATAGGTTGCATCTACAAAGGAATTTGTTCGGTCCATCTAAGTTATTGAATTTATTGGCAGAAGGTAGTGCATAACATTTTCTTATTATCTTTCTAATATCTGCAAAGTCTATACTAGTCATTCTTTCACAATATTGGTAATTTCTGTTGCTGCTTCTTTTCCTCCTCCCCCTCTATCTCCTTTTCTTTACCTCCTCACCTGACAGTCTGGCTAAATGGTTTTCAATGATGTTGATCTTTTTAAAGTACTCACTTTCAGTTTTATTCATTTGCTCTTTTTTCTCTTTTTTTTTTTGTATTTAGGTTTCCACTCTGATCTTTCTCTACCACTTTACTTACTTTGTATTTCAGTTTCAG
Source organism: Nycticebus coucang (assembly GCF_027406575.1). NCBI lineage: Eukaryota > Metazoa > Chordata > Mammalia > Primates > Lorisidae > Nycticebus > Nycticebus coucang. Next base: position 32,357,519 of record NC_069798.1, read on the forward strand.
ATCTTCATTTTAATCTAATGTAGGTACTTAGTTTGATAATGTTTTATCTCTAAGTGTTTTAACTGTTTCCCACAACCTTCAATATGCCAGAATGTTTTTAAGTTTTCCTTTTGTTTTTTTTTTATTTGACACATGGGTTTATATAGAAATTTGTTATTTAAAAACCTACCTAATGGAGACTATGAACACTATTTGGGTGAAAGGCACATCTTGGTTGGGACTCAAGCATTACAAAAGTGATCTATGTAACCTAAAATATTTGTACCACCTTGATATCTTTGTATTGTTTTGTTTGAAACAAAGTCTCTGTGCCCTGGGTAGAGTGCCCAGGCCTTATGGCTCACAGAAACCTCGAACTCTTAGATTCAAGCAATCCTCTTGTCTCAGCCTCCTGAGTAGTTGGGACTACGGGTATCCACAACTCCCAGATAGTTTTTGCTACTTTAGTAGAGAACAGGTCTTGATTTGTTCAGGTTGGTTTGGAACGCTTAAGCTTAAGCTATCCACCTGTCTTGGCCTCCCAGAGTGCTAGTTTTATAGCTGTGACCACTGTATCAGACCTTCCTTAATATTCTGTAATTAAAAAAGAAATCTTGGCGTGTTTCCCATAGCACAGTGATTAACATGCCAGCCACATGCCTAAGCCTGGTTCTAGCCTGACCCGGGCCAGCTACACAATAATGACAACTGCAACAAGAAAATAGCCGGGCATTCTGGGGAGAACGTGTAGTCCCAGCTATCTGGGAGGCTGAGGCAAGAGAATCGCTTAAACTCAAGAGTATGAGCTGTGATGCCACAGCACTTTACCAAGGGTAACATAATGAGACTGTCTCAAAAATAAAAAAAAAAAAAGAAAGAAATCTCTTCATATTTTACGATTAATTTTAAAATAGCATGTCCTTATCCATTCTTTTACTTTCAACCTATGTATGCCTTTATATTACAAGTAGTTTTCTTATAATGAGCATGTCATTTTGTCATGAATTTTAATAATCTCTGATTTTTCTAAATTCTTTTTTTTTTTTTGAGACAGAGCCTCGAGCTTTTGCCCTGGGTAGAGTGCCATGGCATTACAGCTCACAGCAACCTCCAACTCCTGGGCTCAGGTGAGTCTCCTGCTTCTGCCTCCCAAGTAGCAGGGACTACAGGCGCCCACCACAACGCCTGGCTATTTTTTGGTTGCAGCTGTCATTGTTGTTTGGCGGGCCTGTGCTGAATTCGAACCCACCAGCTCAGGTGTATGTAGCTGGGGCCCTACGCTTGAGCCACAGGAACTGAGCCTAAATTCTTTATTTTACTTTATTTTTTTATTAAATCATAGTTGTGTACATTAATATAATCATGGGGCACCATGCACTGGTTTTAAATACAATTTGAAATATTTTCATAGAACTGGTTAACATAGCTGTCCTGGCATTTTCCGTACTTATTGTGTTAAAACATTTATATTCTACGTTTAGTAAGTTTCACATGTACCCTTGTAAGATGTACAGTAGGTATGGTGCCACCAATTACCCTCACTTCACCCATCCTCCCCTCTCCCCTCCCCTCCATTTCCCCTTTCCCCATACTCTTAGGTTATAATTGGATTATAGCTTTCATATGGAAGCTATAAATTAGATTCATAGTAGGGCTGAGGCCATTGAATACTTTCTCTTCCATTCTTGAAATACTTTGCTAAGAAGAATATGTTCCAGCTCCATCCATGTAAACATGTAAGAGGTAAAGTCTCCATCTTTCTTTAAGGCTGCATAATATTCCATGGTGTACATATACCACAATTTATTTTTTTATTTTTTCTTTTATTTATTTATTTATTTATTTATTTATTTATTTATTTATTTATTTATTTATTTATTTTTATTAAACCATAGCTGTGTACATTAGTATGATCGTGGGGCACCATACACTTGGTTCATAGATCGTTTGACACATTTTCATCACATTAGTTAACATGGCTTTTGTAGCATTTTCTTAGTTATTTTGCTAAGACCTTTACATTCCACATTTACTAGGATTCACATATACCCTTGTAACATGCCCTGCAGGGGTAATCCCATTAATCCCCCTCCTTCCCCATTCCTCCCCCCTCCCTCCCCTCCCTTTCCTCTTTCTCCCTATTCTTAGGTTGTAAGTGGGTTATAGCTTTCATGTGAAGGCCCTACATTAGTTTCATAAAAGGGTGAGTACATTGGGTACTTTTTCTTCCATTCTTGAGACACTTTACTAAGAAGAATATGTTCCAGCTCCATCCATGTAAACATGAAAGAGGTAAAGTCTCCATCTTTCTTTAAGGCTGCATAATATTCCATGGTGTACATATACCACAATTTATTAATCCATTCATGGATCGATGGGCACTTGGGCTTTTTCCATGACAGCAATTATGAATAGGGCTGCAATAAATATTCTGATACAAATATCTTTGTTATGGTGTGACTTTTGGTCTTCTGGGTATATGCCCAATAGGGGGATTACAGGATTGAATGGCAGATCTATTTTTAGATCTCTAAGTGTTCTCCATATCTCTTTCCAAAAGGAATGTATTAATTTGCATTCCCACCAGCAGTGCAAAAGTGTTCCCTTTTCTCCACATCCACGCCAACATCTCTGGTCTTGGGATTTTGTAATATAGGCTAGTCTCACTGGAGTTAGATGATATCTCAAAGTAGTTTTTATTTGCATTTCTCTGATGATTAAAGATGATGAGCATTTTTTCATATGTCTGAAGGCCCTGTGCCTGTCTTCTTCAGAGAAGTTTCTCTTCAAGTCCCTTGCCCAGCCTGCAATGGGATCCCTTGTTCTTTTCTTGCTAATGCGTTTGAGTTCTCTGTGGATTCTGGTTATTAAACCTTTGTCGGAGACATAACCACAATTTATTAATCCATTCATGATTGATGGGCACTTGGGCTTCTTCCATGATTTAGCAATTATGAATTGGGCTGCAATAAACATTCTGGTACAAATATCTTTGTTATAATGTGATTTTTCATCTTCTGGGTATATACCTAGTAGAGGAATTGTAGGATCGAATGGCAGATATATTTTTAGATCTCTAAGTGTTCTCCAAAGATCTTTTCAAAGGAATGTATTAGTTTGCATTCCCACCAGCAGTGTACAAGTGTTCCCTTTTCTCCACATCCACGCCAACAACTCTGGTCTTGGGATTTTGTGATATGGGCTAATCTTACTGGAGTTAGATGATATCTCAAAGAAGTTTTGATTTGCATTTCTCTGAAGATTAATGATGATGAGCATTTTTTCATATGTCTTTAGGCTGTGCACCTGTCTTCTTCAGAGGAGTTTTTCTTCAAGTCCCTTGCCACCCTGAGATGGAATCACTTTTCTTTTCTTGCTAATACTTTTGAGTTCTCTGTGGATTCTGGTTATTGTTATTCTTTGTCAGAGATATAAACTACAAATATCTTCTCCCATTCTGAGAGCTGTCTGTTTGCTTTACTTACTGTGTTCATGGCTGAGCAAAAGTTTTTAGTTTGATCAGGTCCCAGTAGTGTACTTTTGATGCTGCTTCAATTCCCGAAGGGGGTTCTCCTCATAAAATATTCGCCCAGGCCTATTTCTTCAAGAGTTTTCCCTGCACTTTCTGCTAGTATTTTTATAGTTTCTTGTCTTAATTTTAAATCTTTAATCCAGTGAGAGTCTATCTTAGTTAAAGGTGAAAGGTGTGGGTCCAGTTTCAGTCTTCTATTGGTTGCCAGTCAGTTCACCCAACACCATTTATTAAATAGGGAATCTATTCCCCCTATGTGTTTCTAATTGGCTTGTCAAAGATCAAATATTGGTAAGTAGCTGAGTTCATCTCTCGGTTCTCTATTCTGCTCCATACATCTACCTCTCTGTCTTTGTGCCAGTACCATGCTGTTTTGATCACTATCAATTTATAGTATAGTCTGAGATCTGGTAGCGTTATTCCTCATGCTTTGTTTTTACGTCTGAATAATGTCTTGGGTATTCAAGGTTTTTTTCTGATTCCATATAAAATGAAGTATTATTTTTTTGAGAACTGTGAAGTATGGCAGTGGAGCTTTAATAGGGATTGCATTAAAATTGTATATTGCCTTGGGAAGTGTGGACATTTTAACAATGTTGATTCTTCCCAGCCATGAGCATAGTATGTTTTTCTATTTGTTAACATCTTCAGCTGTTTCTTTTCTTAGAGTTTCATAGTTCTCTTTATAGAGATCTTTCACGTCCTTTGTTAGATAAACTCCCAGATATTTCATCTTCTTTGCACTACTGTGAATGGAATAGTCCTTGACTGTTTTTTCAGCTTGACTATTGTTGGTATATACAAAAGCTACCAATTTATGAATGTTGATTTTGTAACCTGAGATGCTGCTGTATTCCTTGATCACTTCTAAGAGTTTTGTGGTAGATTTCCTGGTGTTTTCCAGATATGCAATCATATCATCTGCGAAGAGTGAAAGCTTGATCTTTTCTGACCCTATATGGGTACCCTTGATTGCCTTTTCTTCCCTAATTGCGGTGGCTAAAGCTTCTATTACAATGTCAAAGAGCAGTGGAGACAATGGGCAACCTTGCCTGGTTCCTGATCTGAGTGGAAATGATTTCAATTTAACACCATTCAATATGATATTGGTTGTGAGTTTGCTGTGGATGGTCTCTATTACTTTAAGAAATGTCCCTTCCATTGCATGATTGGAGTCATGAGAGGGTCAGCAGTCTTGCCACAGGTGCAAAGTCACTCCTGCAATGTTAAAGGCCCCAGGAAAGAGACTACCCACACAAGATGGCATGTACCAAAGAAACTTTATTTTGTGCCACCTTATATACATTTGTGGTCATGTAGACAATTAATCTATAATCTATAAACTTTACCATTACCTAAATCTTATCTAACTTACTGTATTTAAAATTAAATTGTGTGTAGACACAAAGTCTCCACATCAAAACAATTTCTTCTGCTTTTTACATTCCTGTCAGACATGTGTCAACTCTAGCTCTAACTACATATCTAATTAAAAATAACAAAGTACTGCAGGGGAACTTTTAAAGTTTAACCCCTCATGCACACATTCAATTTACCCAGCATAGATTTATGGCTTTGTTTTTCCACAGCACAGAGACCTTTAGGCTATTTGCGACATTATGTTTTCACATATGTCAACCTCGGGTCTGTGTCCCTAGGGGTGAGGCAGTAATACCTCTGACCACCCAGGCTTAATGGAATGCATAACTTCAGTGTCACTGTTTTTGGACTTTCATCTCCAAGTAAACAGGCCCTGTGTATGGCTCAGGGGAGCCCAGTTTTCTATTCAGCTTTTTTGCTGTCTGCAAAGCTGCTTATGTGTTAGCAAAAGTCAATTAACCCTTACCAGGACCAGTTCATGGGTTTCATGTGGGGAGTTATGTTACCCCAAATCCTTCTATATCCATTTTCTTTAGTGTTCTGGTCATAGAGGGATGCTGAATATTATCAAAAGGTTATTCTGCATCAATTGAAAGAATCATATATGGTCTTTGTTTTTTAATTTGTTTATGTGCTGAATTATATTTATAGATTTACGAATATTGAACTATCCTTGAGACCCTGGGATGAAACCAACTTGGTCATGGTGTATAATTTGTTTGATATGTCGCTGAATTCTGTTTTTTAAGGTCTTGTTGAATATTTTTGCATCAATATTTATTAGTGATATTGGTCTATAACTTTCTTTTCTTGTTGGGTCTTTTTCTGGTTTGGGGGATCAAGGTGATTTTAGCTTCATAGAATGTTTTATGTAGTATTACTTCTTTTTCTATATTTTGAAACGGTTGAGAATTCTGATGTTAAGCCATCTGGTCCCGGGCTTTTCTTTTTAGAGAGATTTTGTATAGTTGATACTATTTCAGAACATGATATGGGCTATTCAGCATTTCCACTTGATTCTGTCTAAGTCTTGGAAGGTGTTGTGCTTCCAAGTATTGGTCAATTTCCTTCAGATTTTTATATTTCTGAGAATAAAGTTTCTTGCAATATTCATTAAGGATTTTTTGAATTTCTTAGGCGTCCATTGTTATTCCATCTTTGCCATTTCTGATTGATGAAATTTGAGATTTTACTCTTTTTCTCCTGGTTAGGTTAGCCAAAGGTTTGTATATTTTATTGGCCTTTTCAAAAAACCCAACTTTTTGATTTATTGATCTGTTGCATAATCCGTTTGTTTTCAATTTCATTTAATTCTACTCTAATTTTGGTTATTTCTTTTCTTCTGCTGGGTTTGGAATTGGAATGTTCTTCCTTTTCCAGTTGTTTGAGATATCCCATTAAGTTGTTAACTTCCTCTCTTTCTATTCTCTTGAGGAAGGCTTGCAGTGCTATAAATTTCCATCTTAGGACAGCCTTTGTAGTATTCCAGAGGTTCTGATAATTCGTGTCTTCATTATCATTTTGTTCCAAAAATTTGGTTATTTCCTTCTTAATCTCATCTATGACCCAGCTAACATGCAGCATAAAGTTATTTAGCTTCCGTGTTTTTGTATGAGTATGTAGATTCCTGTTCTTACTGAGTTCAACTTTTATTTCATGGTGGTCCGAGAATATTCAAGGAATAAATTTTATTCTTTTAAAATTGCTGAGGTTAGACTTCTGTTCTATTTTGGAGTATGTTCCCATGGGCTGATGAGAAGAATGTGTATTTAGTTTTGTTTAGATGAAATGTTCTGTAATGTCTATTAAATGCAAATGTTGAATGGTTAAGTTTAAATCTAAAATTTCATTGCTCAGCTTCTTATTCGAGGATCTACCCAACACTGCCACTGC